>NC_140590.1:136585694-137273009 GCF_964204655.1 Triturus cristatus | reverse complement strand
ACACCAAGTTAATGCCTGGCAACGTCTGCAGAGCAAGGTACAGTTTATATTTTTGAGAATCACATAGCACATCTGTGCAGTCATGTCAGCTACCAACATGTCTCAACCTCCTGCTTTTCTATGTGAGATAGGAGAACCAATGCTTCCGTGGAAGCAATGGAGCAAACCTTTTTATTCGTATATGGGGGCCATTGGAGGTGAGAAATGTTTGTCACATAGAAAATTAGCCATTCTTCTTTACAACCTAGGGACTGAGGGCCGTAATATTTATGAAAGTATTGATGAGTTACAAATAGGTGATGGTGAACCCTCGGATGTATTTGAAATATCCATGAGAATGCAGGAATTGTACTTTGGTCCATGTATCAATGTTGTATTAGAGAGGCACAGATTTTTCACAAGGGCACAGGAACCGAATGAAAAAGTGGCCAACTACATTGCGTCTTTGAAAACACTTGCACGCACCTGTGTAAATGGAGAGTTAACATACTCACTGGTGAGGGATCAGTTAGTAAGGTGCACAAACAGCAGCAGAGTACTGGAGAAACTACTATCGAGGAATCCTTCACTCAAAGAAGCTATTGCCATTGTTGAGGGAATGGAAAATACATCTGGCTGGGTTAAGGAAATGAAGAGTCACATGATAGTCTCTATGCCTAGTAGCATACATGAAGTGGTGGAGAAGGAGTTGCAACAGAATGCAGATGGAAACGTTTGTAAAGTGACTCATGGGGGGAAGGTTAAAATTTCACCAGAGACTACTAAATTAAAATATTGTTGTGGAAGTTTCAGTCATGTTTCCAGAAGTCCCAGCTGCTCTACGAAGTATTCTACATGTCACAAATGTGGCCTTGAAGGCCATTATGCAACGGTTTGCAGGTCCAATGGGAGAGTACGGGCTGTGGAGAATGTGGAAGTGTAAGGGATAGTCTGAGGACAGTGGTGTTGAATGTGAAAGGTGATGGTGAAGTGGATGTTGGTTGTATAAGCATGCCTGAATGTAAGGTTGATATTGGGGGCAAACAATTTGTGGTTCTAGCAGACCCGGGTTCCCCATTTACAGTGATTGGAAATGAGTTGTGGGATGCAACATTTCCCAATGTGCAGCTGTGTTCTCCGGATATTAACCCAGTTAGCAATGGTGGTGCACATATTGATGTCTTGGGTTATGTGGTAATGAGGATAGAATTCAAGGTCAGAAAGACCATTGGAAAGGTATATGTGGCCAAGAGGGGGGACAACCTCCTAGATTGGAGACATCAAAGAGATTTGGGGATTATATTTAATCCCAATGCACACAATGCATGTGATCAAGTCATGTTAGTAGATCATTGTGGGAGTGGAGAAAATGTTGCCAAGGAATTTCCACAGGTATTTAATGATGAGCTGGGTCTGCTCAAGGACTTTGAGCATCGGATAGGTTTAAAAAGGATGCTAAACCGTGTGCACAAAGTGAGAAGAGTTCCAAATATGATGCTCGAACTCTTGAAAGAAGAACTGGATAGACTACTGACTCTGAATGATATAGAGGAAATTGAATCCTCAGAGTGGTTGGCTCCGGTGGTGTTGGCAACTAAGGATCGTGGAAAATCTATCAGAATGTGTGTGGACTTGAGAAGTATAAATAAATGGATCTGGGTAGATCGCCAACCGCTCCCTAACATTGCAGAGTCCATCACCATGCTGGAAGGAGCGAAAAGGTTTAGCTTGCTAGACCTCTCTTCGGCATACCATCAGGTGCAATTGCACCAAGATTCCAGGCACTTGCCATCCTTTGTGACACTGTTATGAAGGCATCGATTTGTGAGGATGCCATTCAGGCTAGCCTCAGCTGCAGCCTGTCAAGAAATGGTAAAACAAGGAGGCCAGGAACAGACAGACAGAGGTAATCCCATTGTCACCTTGGAGATCTTCCTTCACAGAGAAGAAACACTGTGCATGATACTTTCTTGTGACTTTGAGTCCTGTTGCTAGCTGGGCAGCCTGAGTATGCCTCACTGTGGTCCAGGTTAAATTCTGTTTGCTTCTTTCGGTAGAACCCAATATCCATCAGCCTCACTGGTTTTTTAGGGGACATGGATAGACTGGAGGGCCCTGCTCATGGCTAGAGCAATGCCCATTAGCAGAGTCAAAGGATGCTGTGTGGTTATCATCACTATTGATCCAGGGATCAACATATGATAGGACCAGTGTTGTGACGATAAGTAGTGGTTCAATTGTGCACTGGATGATGTGCCTTGTATTCAGAAGTCAGACTAATGGGCCTGTCTCTTGAATTCTCTAATCCATACTTTCATTGTGGGGGTATCAATATATTGTTTGTCTGAAAAATATAATGCAATGCCACATGGCCACTATCTCTCAGTCTGGCCGATAGCATGATTTTCCTGATGTGGTCAATGTCACATCTGCCACCCAATAGCCGACTCCTGCAGCAATTCTGTAAGTGTAAAGGCAATAGTGGGCCCACTCGCGTACCTCACTTTGCAAATGTTGCTGTTGCCATTGCTTCCTTACTTTGGCCCATTGCAGCCTCAGCTCCTCTACATTAGCAGATCTGAGCAACTCTGCTTGCAGGTCTCTTCATTCTGCCCCTCTTCCTCTGCTACTTTTGGGGAAGTCAGGTCACTGTGTTGCCACTAGCAGGTGAGCCCCCATTGTGTAGGCTTTCATTGGTACCACTACTTCTCTGTGCTGCTCCAAACCTCTCTGCAACCATGTTTGCTGCTTCCCTCATAGTCTTCTCCCTCTGTCACGTGCCTAATCGATGTCCGGTGGTGTGTCACAGGGTGCCAGTTGTGTTTTGCTTTGTAGGAGTAGGTTCTACTTCTTCAGCCCCAGACAGCTCTTACAACATCTCTCAAGGTTTGCATTGTTCAACTCATTTCTCTAGAATAGCTAACTAACCCACTCTAAACACTGTGCTGTGAAGCACTGCAGTTTCCAAGGGCCAATAATAGATTGACAAATAATACTTTTCACAGCTTCTAAGAAGCAAAGACAGCTAGCAAACTGGCTGCACCTTAGAAAAATTACTTTGGATTCATGGGTCTGTCAATAATCAGTAAAAAGCAGCAAAGATGTTAAAGGGATCAGAGGAACTCGGGGAACACAACACTCACATCACCGCTGTGGTCCCGTCCCTCAAAAGTCTTTTTAGGCCGCAGCCTACCAGACAGCACAGATATCTGGTTTGCTAAAGACATATTGGGAACATTCAGAAATCTGACCTAGCAATACATTCTGCCTGTTGCTTACCAATTTGCTTTGTGGTTTGTGTCTCACATTTTATGGCTTTCTATTTGTTGGCTTTATTTGCTTTAAGCTTTTCAGCTCAAATTTGTCCCTCCCGCTGCTCAAACCTTGTTTACTGTTTACTTCCACAAACTCATTTTCTGTAAACAGGCCTTTAAATCTTATTCTTATCTTGTTACATTTGAAGTGCATTCAAAGACAGAGGTCGAAATGTCAGGCTGTGTCTTCCAGGAAACTAGGTGTTTATTTTTCTTTATCTGACTTCAAAGTGAGAGGATTTATGTGACAATCATGCTGGCTAGTGGGGATCTGCTTGGGGGAGGCTGTACATATTTATTTTTTATTTTCTTTCTAGCACACAACAAAACTTAAATGTCTGTAAATGAACAGTGCTGACAATCAAATCAATACATTAGGTGATGACATTTCCACACATTATTGCATGTGTGCTGTATACCTTTATCAGTAAACCTGTATGTGAGTGCAAATGTAATGGTGATTTCAATTGAAGATGTGTTGTCTGTAATGGCAATAAGATACCATACCATGTATACTCCACGTTACCCTGCTCCACTCTACTCTGCACAACTTCATGCCACTGAACTCTACTCTGCACCACTCCACACTGCATCACTGCTCTCTTCTCTGCACCACTCCCCTCTTAGCCTTTCTACTCTAAACCTCTCCACTCTATCTATGCCAATGCACCCTAACCCACACTACTCTACTATGCACCACTGCACTCTTTGCCAATACACTCTACACCACTCCATGCCCTTCCACTCTATGCCACCCTACTCTGCAATACTACACTCTATGTCACTGCACTGTACGCTTTCCATTCTACACCACTTTACTCAAAACCGATGCACTCTACGCCAATCTATTCTGCACCAAATCACTCTATGCCACTATAGTCTACGCCATTGCACTCTACACCACTCTACTCTACTCTGTGGTACTGCACTCTATACTATTCTATTCTACTCTGCACCACTGTACTCTACGCCATCCTACTCTGCCCAACTGCACTCTACGCCAATGTACTCCACGCCACTCTACTATTACACCACTGCAATCTGCGACAGTATACTCTGCAACACTGCACTCTCTGCCACTCTACTTTATGCCACTGAACTCTACGCCACTGAACTCTTAAGCCACTAAACTCTACATCACTGCACTCTATGACATTCTCCTCTATACCACTGCTACGCCACTTCATTCTACTCTGAAACAATCTACTCTACCACTGCAGTCTATGCCACTCTTTTGCACTCTTTGCCACTCCACACCACGCCACTCCGCACCATGCCAGTGCACTCTATACCACTGCACTCTACACCAGTGCACTCTACACAACTTTACTCAAAACCAATACAACCTACTCCTCTGCACCCTTCCAATCTATTCTGCACCACTGTAGTGTACGCCACTATACTTCACTCTATGCCACTGCACTCTACGCCACTCTATTCTACACCATTGCACTCTATGTCACTTTACTCTGCACCACTTTACACCACTTCACTCTAGATCAATGCACTCTACGCCACTCTGCTCTACACCACCGCACTCTACGACACTCTACTCTGTAGCACTCTCTGCCACTGTACTCTGCTCCACTCTACTCTACGCCACTGCACTCTACTCTGCACCACACAATGCCACTCTTCTGCACTCTATACCAATGCACTCTACATCACTCTAATCTACTGTGCACCACTACACACTGAGACTGCAGTCCATGCTACTTCAGTCTACACCTCTCTTCTCTGTTCTGCTCCACCATACTCTATGGCAGTTCACATTACCTCACTTTACTATGTTCCACTGCACCTTTCACCAGTGCACTCTATATCACTCCACGCCACTCCACTTTGCAACACTGCACTCTACGCCACTACTCTATACCACTCCACTCTACCTTGAATCACTCCAATCTACACCACTTCACTCTACTCTAAAACAATCTACTCTGTGCCACTGCACTTTATGCCACTTCACTCCACTCGGCACCACTCCGCTTTATGCCACTGCATTAAACCCTGCACCACTCTACTTGATGCCACTCTACTCTATGCCACTGTGCTCTACGCCACTACTCTATGCCACTGCACTCTACTCTGCACCCCTATACTCTACCCTGCACCACTCCATTCCACTTCACTCTACTCTGAAACAATCTAATCTGTGCCACTGCACCAAATGCCACAGCACTCGATGCCACTCTGTGCCACTCCACTCTACGCCACTGCCCTCTATGCTGCGCCATTCTATGTAACTGCACTCTATGCTGTTCCACTCTACTGAAAACCACTGCACTCTACGCTATTTCACTCTACACCACTTTACTCAGAACCAATGCACCCTATGCCACTGTACCTATGCCAACTACGTTGCACCACTGTACTTTATTCAACTATACTCTACAGCATTCTACAACATTCTACTTTGCACCACTCTATGCTACTTCACTCTACGTCACTCTGCTCTGCAACCCTGCTCTCCCCACCACTGAACTCTACGCGACTATACTCTGCATCGCTCCATTCTACTCCACTGTACTCTATGCCAATCCACTTTAACCCACTCTAATCTACTCTGCACTTTTGCACTCTATGACTCTCTACTCTATACCACTGCACACTCCGTCACTTCACTCTACTAAACAATCTACTCTATGCCACTGCAGTCTACTCTACTCTATGCCGCTCTCTGCCAATCTGCTCTCCGTCACTCAATTTATACTGCTGCTTCTATGCCACTGCACTCTATTCCACTGCACTCTACACCACTTTACTCGTATCAGTACACTCTATGCCACTGCACTCTATACCAATCTACTCTGCACCACTACACTCTATGCCACTCTACACCATTGTACTCTACTTTGCACCACTCTAGGCCACTGCACTCTATATCAATGTGCTCTATGCCACTCTATCGACACCAATACACTCTACACACTCTGCTCTGCAGTACTGCACACTCTGCCACTGAACTATATGCCACTCTACTCTGTGCCACTTAACTCAATGCCACTGCACTCTACTCTGCACAACTCTACGACACTCTATTGCACTCTATGCCAATGCACTCTACACCACTCTAATCTACTGTGCAGCACAGCACTCTATGACACTGCACTCTACACCACTCCAGTCTAGGCAACTGCACTCTGTATCACTCCACTCCACTCTACCCTGCACCACTCCACTCTACCATGTACCACTCTACTCTACACCACTTTACTCTACTCTGAAATAATCTACTCTGCACCACTGCACTCTATGCCACTGCACTCCACGTCACTCCAATCTATGCCACTGCAATCAATGCTGTGTCACTGTACTCTACACTACTCCAGTATATGCCACTGTGCTCTACCCTGCACCACTATACTCTATCCTCCACCACTCCACTCTAGTCTGAAACAATCTACTCAACTCCACTGCATTCTACGCCACTGCAGTCTATGCTATGCCACTGTACTCTAAACCACTGCACTCTACACCAATACACTGTACGCTACTTTATTTATAACCAATGCCCCTATGCCACTGTACCTATGCCAACTACTTTGCACCAGTGGACTATACGCCACTATCCTCTACAACATTCTACTCAGTTCAACAGCATTCTACGCCACTCTACACCACTATACTCTGTGTCCCTGCGCTCTACACCACTCTATTCTACTTTGTACCACTGTACTCTATGTCACTTTTGTCTGCATTGCTCTACTTCTGAATCACTCTATTCTACAACACTCTATGACCCTGCGCTCTGTGACCCTGCACTCTTTGACCCTGCACTCTATGACCCTGCACTCTGACACTCTACTCTGCATGACTACACTCTATGCCACTGCACTCTACTCTGCACCACTCAACTCTACTGCACTCTACGCAACTGCGCTCTACACCACTACACTTTATGCCACTGCACTTACCAGTGCACTCTACGCCACTGTACTCTACGGCACGCTACATCTCTGCACTGTACCCTGCGCAACTCCACTCTATGCCACTTCACTTTACTCCACTCTACTCCACTGTGCACCACTGTACGCCATTGCACTCTACGTCACTGCAATCTACTCTGCACTGCTCTCTACTCCACTGCACTCCACACCACTTTAATCAAAACCAATGCAATCTACGCCACCACACTCAATGCCAATCTAAACTGCACCACTGTACTTTACCCCACTTCACTCTAGGCCACTCCACTCTATGACACTCTACTCCACTCTATGATGCTTTACTCCTTTTAACTCAGCTCCACCTACACTCTACTCTATGCTACTCCACTCTACTCTATTCTGTGCCATTCTAAGGCACAACTCCCTCTATGCCACCCCATGCTACTTTGTATACTCCACTCTATGATGCTCCGCTCCATTAACCTCTGATCCACTGCCACTCTACTCCACTCTATGCCACTCCACAGCACTCTACTCTATGCCATTATATATTATGTGACACTACTCCTCTCTACGATGCTCTCAACAAGTCCTTCAATGCCACTCCACACCACTTTACTCCACTCAATTTTATGACACACAACTCCACTGTATTCTATGCCACTCTATTCTATGACCATCTACTCTGCTGTATGCCACTCTGCTCTACTCCACTCTACGCATCACCTTCTACACCACTCCACAAAACTCTATGCCACTCAACTCTACAACATTCTACTCAACTCTAACACTGTGCTCTACTCGACTCCATGCCACTCAACACTATGCCCTTCCACTCTATGACACTCTACTCCTTCCAGGACACTCCACAACACTGTGCACTACTCCATGACACTACACCTCACTCCTCTACTCTCTACTTAATTCTATTGTACGCCACTCCACGCCACTCTATGCCACTCCATAACACTCCACTTTATGACTCTCCACTCTTTGCCAATCTCCTTTACACTACTAACGTTTAGTCATGCTGAACAGCAGCCACTCCGGTGTACAACATGGCTAAAACATATTGGCAAAGCTAATAGCTCTTGCACAGGAGACCTACTAGCTTTGCCAATGCTTGTTTGAAATGATCCTTGCTTGGGAGAACTTTGAAAGCTGTAGAGAATGCTGATATTGGCACACACACACATGTATTAGTAGGCTCTCTGCTTTTCAGTGATAAAAGAAAATTCCTGAGGAATCACCCCGATGGAAAATCAGGGGTGCAGCAGCACTCTTACCATCTGGGGTAGATCAGGTTTTCTGGTCCTGCCAATACGCTTTCCATGATGAATCTAGTGACCCCAATACCAGGATGACTATCACTGACCATCCTGGTGGCTTCACTGCCGATTTTACTGCTATGCGTTGTGTGGCCACACTCATGTCTTCTAAGGAAATTCGAATGTATGTGGAAAATATAGTACATTTTGCATGGGGAACAAATCAGCATCTCTCATGGGAATAATTTGGAAATTAAAAAACATTCACACTGATTCAGAACCCAAGACTTTATTAGTCAGTTAAATAAACAAAATGAAAATACAGAGAAGAACAATCGATAAGCAGCACTCCATGATGTCTTGAAGGAGCCAAGAGGGAACTTGCATATTCACAGTTAAGGTTACATTGACTTATTGTTATTGAAAAATAGACTTTTCTGTAAGGCAGGTTATGAGTATTAAATCTTAAAAAAGTATCTCAATGCAAATTGTGCCTTAAGTGCAACTCTATACACCTAATAATTTCCAAGCCTAGTATTTTCAGCTTTAATAAATAAAGATATGAAACAGATGAATAGAAATCGACAAAGGAATCATGTTCTGTCTATCACTGACATCATGCGATTGTGAAACAAGAAATCAATATTGCTTCTAGAGAAAGGATTTTCTGTTTCTGGTATCACACTACTATTGACCTTGACCCTACAATTAGTTCTACAAAACAAACTTTCAGTCAGGACGTCCCTGAAGCAGTCCTATGAAGTAACACTTTACAAGCTGAAACATTGACCCTGTGTTCTATTATTGATTGACTAGCATTTTAGGGCTTTTATATTGGATTTTGTGTGCATTGATATGAATGACAATGTATGATACAGGTATTAGTTAGGATAGGCCATTAGTGCTGAACTCAGAATGAATGTCTTGGAAGAGATATTTGGCAAACTGTTTATACTTTTTGTTTAGGTAACATGACTTTTCTGTTGTTACAAAAACAACATTGATAATATTTCTATACTGGGTATTTCCTTAAAATTCTTGAGAGGTGTTGAACCCTTAACTGTAAAAAGATTCAGTAATATAAATCGAGGGTATAGCCACATTGAGGATGCCGCTGTTCTCCATATTCTTGAGGGACATTTTGTGTGTGCCAAGGCGCTTGTATATGGACCTAATTGCAGTTCAGTGGTTTGTTCGAGCTGTGGTTATCAAGAGAGCTGTGACAATTCTTGTCCCACCAAAGTGTGAGGATCATGGCTGCAGGCAGAGGGAGAAGCATCCTAGGGTACTCTGCTTCTGCAGTTTCCCTGCCATTGACTCGCCTCACACCTCCCTCTGTTCAGAACATTCTTCTACAGAATAGACTGGAGCAATTCTCTAGTGGTGTTTTTCATTTCTGATGTTGGAAAGACTTGTACTTTAAATGAAATATGACATGACTATATATATAATATGGCTTTATTTGGTGTTTTGACTAGATAAATGAGCCCATGTGTAGTGTCAGAGTGATGTAAGTGCTATTTGCTTTCCTGCCACCAATATGATTTAAGTAGTGGAGATGGATCAAAAACGCCGATTAGTATAATGCATTTTGGGAACTATCTTAATAGACTGATTGTTAAGAAGTCTACACAAGTTTGGTAGCTATGTTTGGACTGATTTACCTTATTGTATGTATGGGCAGATCATGTGGAGCAATCAATCCCTGATTGTTTCTTCTTGCTTAAGAACACATAAGCACTTTCCACCTGGATCATGTCCTGAAGACCTGAGCATGAACAGCAGAGTGGATACATACATACATCACTTGAAAGAATGAACAGGTCACATGTATGTGGAGGAGGCAAAGGAGCTGGCATCAATTTATTGTCAATCAAACATACAGCGAGTGCATGACTTCTGGAGCAGTGTTCAGGCGAAGGAATACAGAGACACCAAACCTGGGAAGAGGGAGAAAAATATGAGTGTTAGAGAGTGTGTCACATAGAGAGGAAAATAAAGCAAAGGTGGAATTGGAACAGTGCGATTGACAAAGCAAGTGAGAGACTGGCTGAAAGTGCGCGCGGGTGATGTTGCGTTCCCTTGTAACTCATGCTGCATGTGCCCAGGTGCCAGGATTGGCATTATTATGTCTCTAGTAGAAGATGCTGCACCAAGTCTGACAGACAGATGCAACGGTAGAAAAAACAAGGAGGTAGTTCTGCCTGTCTAATCGCAAGAAACACTACTACTGATCTGAAGCTGTCAGCGTGGGAGAGTGTGCTTCACCATAGAGCTTGAACGTTACAGAGTCCTTGTTTGGACAGGTGAGTGTTAATATAGCATCCCTTTCAAGCTACATGAAAAATCAACATCAATGATAGATCATGACAGAACTAGAAGAAGAGTAAGGGGGCTACATGAAATCTTACAGTCCTGTAGACGGGACTGACCGGTGCCAGAGTGATCCCAGAAGGTCTTATTTCCACCAGAGTAGTACCTGTGGTCTCAGTCAAGGACCCATCTTTGGCTGGCGTGCTCTGGGAGAGGGGGAGATTCCATACCCTGCTCTAGTTGGGACCTGTTCAGGCTTCAGTCAGTAGTCCCATACATTCCATAGTGTCCAGCTGGGTTAGCATCCCAAGGCAGTGTTGGCTAGTCTTACGTGTTTGAGAGTGGACGACAGACTTTGAGAAAGGCCTGGGGTATTTCCTGAACAAGAAGATGTTGCAGGCCTCCGCTATGGGCTGGTGACCATTGTCTCCTTGATGACTGCTGCCTTTAGGAGGAGTTTCAAATGGCAGACACAAGCAAGGACCAGCAAGATGTCAGCACAGACGTTTGTGAGTGTCAGGTCTTCCACTCAAGGCTTCCGACTCAACTTGATATTACTGAGTTGCTGCTAGAATTGAGCGCTGGCTTGAACAGAACTCACTGCACTTCACAAGTGACACATAGGCACTTTCCTCACAAGGAACCTAGTTAGAGTTAATACTGGGGATACACCAGTTAAGCTATTCTCATGGAATTACAAATATTGGTAGTTCTCTTACTTGGTGTCCAGCACTGGGTTTTCTTGAGGGGCCTGATATGTCTTTGGCCTTCTCCATTGGCGTGAGGACAGTGTAGTGTGATACAGTGATGAATAGTCTCTCTGTCTATAAAATGCTGTTGAACTCTTTCTTCTCAAATGTAGGACAATATTCACTTTTTAAGTTTCTTCTACATAGTGTTTGCGCTGTGCTTTAGAAATCTATTGTTTTTAATATAAACTTAAAAGGGGCATACATCCTGCCCCCTCTCTTTCCTGGCTCTTCATTGGTGCCTGTGTGTGCCACTTACTTTTCCTCCATTTCTATTGGCCGTAGCATAGTTTTCTGCATTTACCAATGCTTGTTCCTCATCTGCTTCTCTTATCAGTTTCCCGTCACCTAAGTACTGTTAACATCTGCTTTGTTGGAACTATTTTTTTTAAATAAAGTTTTTACTCTTTTTGCTTTTGCAGCAGTCTTACAGCAAATTCATTTAGCAACTTATCACTCGGAGAAATGAAGTGATTTGTCCAGGATCACAGGATGTTGCGCTACCAAGACTCAAACCAGGATCCCCAGCTCTTGAGCCAGCTGCTCCGGCCGCTGTGCAATATCCTCTACACTCCTGTGTTATTTGATAGGGAGCTCTTTCCTTCAGCCCAGACGATAACGGATAAAGACAGCTTTTTCTTCATAACATAGGTGAAACCAATGTTATTTCTATGGTGATTCTGTACCTAGATATGCTCTGCTCTAGTTTTGGTGGTATGGCAGCGACCTGGTGGTACGGACAATCTTAATAGTGGAGTAGCAAGACTGCTCATCATCAGCTTCTTGGAGATAAAGCCCATTAGGGGCATTGCAGAGTTTTGCACTTTTTATTTACCATGGCGCCTCACAATGGTGTTTCAATATTCAGCATGTCACCATGACAGCTTTTGTTCTGTTTGTGCATTTATGCCTGGAAATGAAGCTTACACTTGTATCCTTACTTTGCTATTTCCTTTAACTCGGTTGGCCAGTGAGCAATCTATTATTTCAAGTGCACAGGAGGAATGATGACCGCCCCCACAGGATCAAAATGGCTTCCATTCAAGCTTGAGAGACTTCTGCCTAGTAGTGTCAGGACTGAGCGAGGATTGGTGATAAGAAGGGCAATTGTTTTTTTTATGTTGAATGAAGAGAATAGATTACCAACTATCCTACTACCAAAGTGATTTGCAAAATTCAGGCCTAGTTAGAGCACCCCCAGATCACCTGATAAGGCACCTTTGTTTTTTTTAATCATTTCAGCATGTGATGGGCTGTGCTGCCATAGAAGTCCTTTTTCAACCAGTATCTAGTGTCCGACAGAGGGTAACTACAATCGGTGCCAGTGCAAAGCAATGGGATGCAACTTCAGAGGATCAGATAGAACTGGTGGGAACTGACTGCAGTTCTTCAGCATGGGCCCATTTCCTACTCGTCCTAAAGTTTCAATATATGTTGGTTTGGACAGCAATCTAATGGCTTTGGCCTATGTAAACAGGAGGGAGGTGGTCAACATCTCTGAATTTGGTGGCAATGTATTTAGGTGCCAGGGTGGAACTTAATTTGCTTTCTCTATGAGTTGTCTACATCAGCGGTCAGAAAAACCTTCAGACAGACAGGCTTGGCAGAGTATTCCTCATGTCTCAAGATATGTACCTATCTCCAGAGATCGTCAGGATAAATAGTCGTGTCTAAACATTTCCCTCATTAGCTTCTCTATGTTTTTCCTCCTCCTACATTTAGTCCCCATTTTTGCTGAGAATTCAAGAAGAGGTAGGAGATGTCACAGTGGCCCTTACTTTCTGGCTGTTCAGAGTCTTGTTCTTTCAAATTCAATCCATGTCTCTGTCTCCTAGTTTGAAAATTCCTCTCATTGCCTTTCCTCTTTGGGCTCCACGCTATTTCCTCTTTAATGTCTACCTTTGTCACTCTATAAGTTGAGAGAGTTCGGCTACAGAACAGGAATCTTCCCTTTAGTTTGATTCTATTCAAAGATCCGGACATCTCTGCAGTTTTATCCAGACATTGGGAACATTTCAGAACTGATGTTTTTCTAGATCGTTATCTTCTATGCAGTGTGGCTTATCTTATGAATTTCAATTTCTCTATGAAAGATTTAAGAGGACTTTAAAGATTTTAACCAATAACCTTGAGTGATCAGTAGATAAAGCTTTTCATGAGCCGTGGGGGGAGTTCATTGGGGCCGGGGGTCATTGGGGTCTGGATTTTGGTGTAGATGAGAGGCTTAGTTTCAGACGTCTGAGAAGAGATTCTATTTCTAGGTCTTTGGTGTACTCTTGGGAATTCCCTGTGGCCTTGAGATCTCGTCAATGTTTTCCTTTTTAACCTCTTGGCTCTTCAGAGTTGAAATTACTGACAATGAAAGAACCTTTCTTCTGTCAGTAACTTCGTCTTGTAGGATTGGTGAACGTGCTACTTATTTAAGTAAGCCTGCCTTTTGCAGAGTATTGGATGGTGGGGTAATTCTGAAACCTGAGTCTCAATTTCTTACAAAGGTTGCACCCAGGGCATCTGGGGATCAGGAGCTTATGCTCCCTGTGTTCTGCCCCCGTCCTTCTTTCCAAATGGAAGTTCTTCTTCATTCTTTAGGTATCAAAAAGAGAGTTTTGGATGGATGCAGATTTTTTTTATCACCTTTGGTGGTCAGAGTCGCAAGGCTTTTCCTATTTCCATTACATTTTGGCCACTACTGCTCTGGTCTATTATTTGTCAGATTCTCTTCTCACTGTAGGATTCAATATAGGTTCAGTAGGTACATTGGAGATGGAGCTTTTTCCTGGGCATTGATTCACAGGGTTTCTCTATTGCAGGGTTTTAGGGCAGCCACGTGGGCCTCTCCGCATGCTTTTGTCAACCATTTCAGCATTCAGAGTTTAGGGTTAAAAGATTGGTACTTTGGACAGGGGGTCTTGAGCTCAGACCTGCCTTAAATTGATTCTAATATTGTAATATTGTTCTTTAGTTGTATTCACTAATGCATTCTTGGTAGTACTAGTGGCTGTGTTTATTTATTTGTTATGTTTAGATACTGCAGGGGCTGCATGACTTTGGTATTTCTCAAAACTAATGACTGGGGCAAGGGCCAGGGATGCAGGCATAATGTTTACATTAATTACTGGCGACCTTCATTTCCCTTGGTTCTACTTGTCCTCATTACAGTCATCACGATAGGTTGCTCGCCCCTGAATCCTGGCTTTAGGCTGTGCTTTGTAAAGTCAAGAAAGATGTTGGGTATTTATAGTACCCTCATGGGCTGGCAGGGTCAGCTCCCAGCATACCTCCAATACTCCTTTCTCCTATGCCGAGGTGGGAGCACCTCAGAAGTGATCACTGTGACGAGGCTAAAGGATAATGAAGATTACCGGTAATAAATGTAGAAGGCATAACAGTACAGCTCTGCCTCCAGGCAAGTAAAGACAGTACCGTGAAGTCACAAAGTGTGGCACTCCATATGCAGCAAAAGTCAAAATTGCAGCTGTTCGCACCTTAATATTTGCTTACCATTGGGTGCATCACCTATGCCCAGAGCTCTCGGGGGCATATCAGCAACAACCGGCGATAATTATCGCTAAATGCATTTAGCGCTGGGATAATTATCGCGGGCTAACGTGGATTTTTATCGCTGAGATAGCGTGCTATTAGCAACGCTTATCTCACGATAAAAATCCTCACGCTAACTGCCTAATGTGAGATTATCGCTGGAAACCCAGCGATAATCTCACGAAATGTGGCGTTAGCTTGTTGATAGCGCCTCACAAACTTAGCCATGATATCCACCTTCCATAGGATATCATGGCTAAGTCAGTCCTGAAGCAGGCGTAAGGAAAGTAGCGATAACAGGGGTTATCGCTACTTTTCCTGCCGCTATGCTTCATAGCGTGGGGCTTGATGATAGGAGGAATGTCGCTTAGCGACATTTCTCCTGTCATATCAGGTCAGGAACGCCCACTTTGCATCTCATTAGAGATGCAGAGCTGGGCGTTAGGAATTCCTACGCTAACGCAAGTTTTCACGCGTTAGCGTGAGCTTGCTAATTAGGCGATAAATTTATCGCCGCTTTTCGGCCAAAATCGGCCGCAAAAGCGGCGATAATTCTATCGCCTCACCTTGCTGATAGGCTCCTCAGTTTGTCTCGGGTCAGGCTCCTGCAATCCTGTCGTTTATTGACAGCCTGATACTCACTGCCTTGCATTTCTAATGGAAAATCAGAACCACAAGTGCTGAGTTCCTTTAGAGACGTGTGAAGGCATGGGCAAAGTCAGCAACTGCCCAGGGCCCCCAGCTTCCAAGGGTTCCCCTAAGTATGTGAGCTGCCTCTCTATCTCACCTCTGTCTATTTCTCCATCTCAGCCTTTAGTGTATTATTGAACAGTGTTTGGCATCATGGGCTTGAATTATCTGAGTGCTGCCTGAACTCTTGTCAAAAGGATAAGGTTACCAGTTGTTCTGTGTGATCAGGGACACCATGCTCTATTCATTTGCTTTCCTTGTACAAATCTTTCAGGTGCGTGGGTCTAATTGATTCACCTATAATGAACTAAGACCACCACTCCCAGAATACACTGGGCTATTAAAAAATAGCCCAGGACCGGAAGATATGAAAAGGTTACCAAATGACATGGCATCATCTAGTAACCCTACACCTTGAGCACCTATAACCAGTCCTTGCCCTTTAGCCGACAGCATTTTGCATACTGAAAACCATTATTGGAAAAAGCACTCCTGTTTAGCCATGCAGACAGCAGCAAGGTTGACTCCATGTTATAACCAAAGATGCAGAGCTTCAGTCCTGGGTGTTTGTTTCAGAAATCATTGTTTTCATGTGCGTGAGTAGAATTGGAGCAGCTGAAGGGCAGTGGGACTACATATCCCAAAATGCCTAAGCTTGGTAAAAGAAAACCCAGTATTGGAGCATTTTGTTCTTGGAGGCATGGCACTGTCCTGTAACATTTCACTCTGAGGATGAGAAAAGCTTATTGGTGGCATTTGCTCACATCCTGTGTCACACCTCGGCTGCCCCTATTAACTTCTGGTGGGGACTCTCCTTTTTAAGTGCCAGGATACCCATCGGGTGATAGAGCGCTATATAAGCACCTCATTACATTACATTATGTTACATAAGGTACAAGCATCAAAGCCGTTATTGGGGTAGCAGAATACAAGTACAAGAAGAAGAAGAATTCGCAAAGCGGACAGATGCTCTGAAGAGTGACCTGGCGCCAGAATATTAGAGCAGTGAATGAAGCCAAATCAAAAAGCCAAGTCTTCATTTTTTTTCTAAAATGCCAGTTCAGACGTTTCAAGGCGCAGCTCAAGACGTTTTGTGTTCCAGGCAGTGGGCACCAAAAAAGAGAAGAGCAACTATCTTTCCTTGAGCGAGTAAACCTTGACACACCACCAAGGCCCACTCAGAGGAGCAAAACTTCCTCACGGGCAATAAAACTGTGCTCTAGCGTCAAGATATCGAGGTTCAGCCTCGGCCCTAGTAGGTAAGAGCGGTGAGGCGGTGGTGGCGGTGCTGCCGGTTGGGGCACATACGACCGCAAGGGAAAATTAAATAAATAATTATTTCCCCTAGTGGTCGTATACCGAAATCTCCCCTCCCTCCACCGGGCCCCACTGCCACACTGCTCTTACCTACACGGGCTCTTCGAGTCAAGACAAGTTTTAAAAAGGATCCATTTCCTGACAAGAAGCCAATGAAGAAAATGAAGATATGGTGAGACTGTAGTCTTAAAAGGGAGCTTAAGAAATAGTTTTGTATTACCTAAAGCCTGTAAATTAGGTAGTCAGGCAGGCTTAGGTAGAGAACATTAGCGTAGTCCAATCTAAAAATAATTATTGCTTGAACCACCGTTTCCCTAGTAGGTAAAGGCGAACATTCTAACCTTTTTTAATGTGTGAAGTAGCCCAAAACGTTCCCACCAGCACCGTGACCTGGGGCTGAAAGAAGAGCCGATTTTCAAGCTTAATCCCCAAAATTTTGAACACTCCGCAGTGGCGTAGCAAGGGGGGGGTGGGTCTTCCTCGGGCGGCACAAGCTTTTGGGGTGGCGACCTCCTCCTGCTCTTACCTGCTGTCTCGGGGTGGCAATCACAATCGCTCCCCCCCCCTGAGGCATTCGCAGGGCGGCAATTAAAGCCGAAACTCGCCAGCACCACCGCTCTTCAATGGGCCCACCGCGGGCGGTAAACACAGAGGCTGCCTCGGGCGGTCATAGAGCTAGCTATGCCACTACCACTTCGGTATGATGATATTTACACTTTTAGCAAAATAATCTCTTACAAGAAATTATATATACATAATTCCATTGAAGATCATTCTCCAAAAAACCACAATTCATAAATATATCTTGTTGCTGATCACCTGTGAAAGTTACAAACCAACCTCCTAGGAGGGAGCACTCTCCGGCGAGCACTTGAACCATTCCAAAGGAGACACCAGCCCAAAAAGAAGGACCTCAGTCTTGTATGAACTGCACATAAGCAAGTTCTGTCGCATCCCATTAAACCCTGTTCCCAGACATAATTTGGTATGACCAGAGTCGGTCTCTTCACCTTTATTGAAAAAAAAAAGCATCTGTGTGTCATCAGCATACGAAATTATATTTGCTTCAAGGGGTTCGACGAACTGCGCCAAATTGGTCATAAAAATATGAAAAAGTGTAGGGCTCAAGTAAGAGCCCTGCAGCACCCCTATTTCTAGAGCCTTCATGCTTGACGAGAAAGGAGGCGTCAAGATCTCTTGACATGTATTCTCCAAAAAGGATTTCATCCAGCTCAACGCTAGGCCATGTAAACCAATAGCCTGTAAACGGAAAAGATCCAGAGAGTGTGATATTGTATCAAATGCAGCCAATAGATCCAATAGCATCAAAACCACTTTGCCACCCATATCCAGTGTACCTTTAATATGTTCTGTCACTTCCAAAAGAGAAGTTTTGGTGCTCAAATGTATCATAAACCTTCAGGACACTTCAGGATTGCCCCACGTGCCACGCCACAATCCTCCCAGAAGCGTACACTCTAACAAGACTGTAACAAATGAGAAGCCAATCTGATTCAATGAAACATCCTGGAGTTTCAGCTATTCTGATTGGACGGTTCTCTCTACTGGATGTGTACTACCCATATACCGTCCAGGAAACCCCTCTTCTTTCAACGTGGGGTCAACTGGTCTCTCTGAAAAAGAATGATGGGTTATATCTCACCTGCTGCAATGCTGAACCCCACTGACGCCCATCCCAGGAAGTAAGACCAGGAGAGTTCAAAGTCATTTGCGTCTACTTCGAAGCCTGGGAAGGGCCTGAAAATGGCCAGGCCGGCGATTTCAGCGGTAACTGAAGGGAAGAGAAAGAGGGTTCAATTCAGCCGTTACTTCTAAATAATGGTGTCGGTGCGGAACATCTAGAAATATCCACAGGCAAGAGTTGGCACTACATCTTGGGAAGTTTGCCTAATATATTAGTTAAAAATATGTTCTGTTGCTAACATTATGATGGCTACGTATCTTAGATAAAAATATGTTCTGTTGCTAACATTATGATGGCTACGTATCTATATAATTCTCCTATCGATGTAACCATGAGAGAAATTTTACATACATTGAAATTAAATAATTTAAACGATCTAAAACCTGGCACAGTGTTAACTTTCATACAGATCTATTGTTTTCATGGTAACTGATCTGATCTTGATGTCATTTGTAGCATTTTTGACAACTAACACAACCTACAGTTAAACAGTATTAGAAATATATTGAGGTGCTGCATGAAGCCACCACATCATCACATTATGCTAGACAGACTACACAATGCGCTTTTTGTCTTGTTTTGCATCTGGGTATTTAACGCGTTACCATGGCCACAATGATAACCTCTAGGCTCTAGGCCTTCCACTTTGCATGGGTAAAGCCCAAAACTAGCATTTGGAGCAGGAAACTGGCTGAAAATTAAGAGACATTGCTAGTCCATTTGGTAACTTTGATATCCTACTGGGTTCACAGGTCAACCACTGAAAACCCGAACAGTAAATTCCATGGAAAAGCCCTATTTTTGTTAATTGAAGATAAAGCTGCTGTGAGTTCTGGACAAAATGTAATAAATTAGATAGTACATTGATAGTACATTGAGCTGATGCCTGCACAGTTAGCTAGAACCTTCAAGTTTCTCAGGTCCATTCTTCAGCAGGTCAACCAATCCAGGCTTATGCTTTGCTTTGTGGTCTTCTCAGAAGATAAGGTAAGATGAGTCTGTATTCCAGACACCTCCACCAACAGCTCATCTCTCTACCTGCGGCCTCCACGACTCCCGCATTCCAGTTCCATTATCTCATACCATTACAACACAGAGCAATATAGGTTCGCTAATATGCCACTCTTCTCCCTCCCGCAACAAAAAACAAACAAGAGACTAATGAAAACAATAAATAAACTCCCATCAATGATTTCCCAAATCTCTCCCACCTTTAACTCCCACAAACTAAACTGTACAAACAAGAACGTACCACAGAAATGTACAAAAAAATATTAAGCAAGAAGTGTACATATAATGAATCATGTTAATGTACTAGAAGGACAAACTTGTCTACCGCCCTAGAAAATCCCGCAGAAAGAACGTATTTTGATTATCCGTTCACTCTTGCTCCTACCATGCTTTACCACAGAATGGGGCATATTACCAAGCCCCTATCGCCACCACAACGTCCCTTATGTGAAAGGGGGCATGCAGTGGGTGTTGCAGTGGGCGTTCCACCGCAACACCCATTCACTTCGCCGCTGCCACCTATTATCAAGGGTGGCGATAATAGGTGGCAGTGCCGAACTAAAGACCAGGAAAATCCTGGTCTTAAGGTGGCAAAACGAGGAGAAATGTTTCATTTCTCCTTGTTTTTGCTGTTTTCATATGTGCTGCCTTGTACAGCATGCATGGAAAAAGCAAAATGCCAAGGTTTGTTTATGTACAGGAAAAGACAAACAAACCTTTTTTTTGAATGGTGTTTTGTAACTTACATGTGTGCTGCATGAAGCAGCACACATGTAAGTTACAAAATGGCATTTTTGGTTTGTTTATGTACAGGAAGGGGCACCTTCCTGTACATAAACAAACCTCCCTGCTCGCAGACACCCTTGCATTCTGGTGCAAGGGTGCCTGCGTTGGCGTTAAGTCGTGAGACTTAGCGCCATCGCACGGGGAAACGCCAGGCTGCACCACATTCATGGTAATATGGTGCAGCCTGAAGTTTCCGAATTGGCGATGAGAGGCGCTAAGCCAAGGAGGCTAATGTCTCTCACCGCCACTTTCTAGTTAATATGCCTCAAGGTTCTTTAGTTCGAACCTGACCTCCAGAGACAGAACCGACAGGAGAGCTTTCTCCTACATCGCATCCAAAACCTGGAACGAGCTCCCTGTGAACATCAGACGCTCCTCGACCCTGCACACATTCAGGAAGGACCTCAAGACCTGGCTCTTCGACTGATCCGGAGCCTCTCCCTCCCCCCCAGCGCCTTGAGACCCTCACGGGTGAGTAGCGCGCTATATAAACCCCTGATTGATTGATTGATTTTTCCCTCATCTGAACCACATTTCTCTTCTTGTTCTGGTTCATGATGAAGAACTACCGGCTCATGATGGAGAACTGTCACTTTTTATACCAGATTCTGCCATCATGTGTTTTAACTGCATTCTTGAAAGTTTATCTACTTCTTATGTTTCTTGCATTTTTCTGTTTGTCATAACCTATCCTTCCTTTTCTTCTGCAAGACAATTTCTTTCTCTCTCCAGTCACCAGGGGCATAATTTACACATCCAAACTGAACAGACATTTGTGGCAGGAGCTCTACCTTTGAAAAATTTAAATGGGGATTTGCCTGTGATACAGTGTGGAGACATAAAGTATCCAGTCATTCTCCATTACAACTCCACTTTCCAATCCAGACCATTTGCTCTAGCCAAATGTATCCTCTCCTTCAATGTTTTTACTACCCTCTCAATGGCACTATTGACCTGTGGCTGATACAAAGCTGACGTTTTGTGTTCTATCCCACATTCTTTTAGGTCATTTTCCATCTCTCTGGAACAGAACTGTACTTCGTTATCTGTGAGTAAGTACAGAGGATAACTCTTAAATATCTTCTCTAAAAATCTTATGACAGCAGAAACAATGTCATGTAAGCATGACACCTCTACCCATCTGGACTACAGATCCATTAGAATCAAAACATAGGGGTGGCATGTTCTCCCCTTACATTTCCTAGAATATCCATTGTGACCTCCTCCCAGGGATACGATAGCAGCTTCCTGCACACCACATACAGCACACATACAGCACACTCCACACAGAGCCTGATCATGAATTCCACATCATGATCCAATGCTGGTCAAGAGAATTTTCTTAGAAGCATACATTAAGTTTTTACTATTCCAAAATGTCCTTCATGTGCAAGTTGCAACACTCTCTGCTGCAAGCTCTTAGGCGGTACCAATATCGTCCCTCTCAGAAGAAACCCTTTGTCAACCACAAGGTCATGTCTTGGTTTCCACCAATGACTTCGCATTTTTTCAATTCTTTCACAATAGGTCTTTCAGTGGATAATAAATGAATTATGTGTTTTATTTCTTCATCTTTCTCTAAGACTTCTAACCATTCATTCTCAACAATGCACCCCTGAGTAATTTCACAAAAACTGATAACATCCTCTTCAACTGTGTCTTCCACTTCTTCCTCAGATGGAGCACATACATTCACCAATCTTGACAGTCAGTAGAGAAGTTACCTGGGCTATACTGTATAGTAAAACAATACTCTTGTAATCTTACAACACACCACCGAATCCCAGAGGATATGTAATCCAGCCCTTTCTATGTAAAAACCTCTCCAATGGGATTCTTAGTCAGTCTGAACTGTAAATTTCACTCCCCACAAAAATTGTTTAAACCTTTTGACAGCCCAGTAAACTGTCAAAGACTCTCCCTCTATAACCAAATAACTACACTCAACTTCTCTTAAGGCATGGGAGACACACGCAATCAGATTTTCCTGACCATTCTTTGTCTGAAGGACAATAGCCCAAAAACCCTTAGCACTGGCTTCACATTCTAACTTAGTGCCACATAAGGAATCATCCATTTGTAGGAAAGGAGCATGACTCAATTCTTCTTTAACCCACTTACATTCCTCTGAGCATTCATCTCCTAGAGAAATTCTGCATTTTTCTTCAACAGCTTCCTTATATTGTGAGTATTACCAGCAGAATCTCTTAAAAACTTGCTATAGTATTTAGCCATCCCAAGGAATGATGATAACCCCTCCTAATGATGATAACTCCTCCTTGGATGTGATATTGTCTGCCAACTCCGTGCATGGGCAATTGCCACTGCCTGAACTCCTATATCATAGATAATTCACCTCACTCACTCTATGCTTGCACTTTCCTGCCTTCAGGGTTAGACCTACTCTATGTAGTCTATTTAATACTTCTCTTACTCTCTGATCATGTTCCTTAACAGTTTAACCAAAAATCTAAATGTCACCCTGGTAACACTTTACTCCGGGAACACCCCTTAAGACTATCATCATGGTCCTTTGGAAAACAGCTACAGCTGAGATCAGCCCAAAAGACATCATTTTGAAACAAAACACTCTATTGGGTGTCACAAATGCTGTGAGATCTTGGGATGGCTCGTCAAGCAAGGATTGATGATATGCTGACACAAGGTCTAAGGAAGTAAATACCCTTGCCTTCGAGAATGTTGCAATCATCTCTTCATTGTTGGGTAAAGGGAATTTGTCTACTATCACTTCCCTGTTGAGTGCCCGTAGGTCCACACAAAGATGTATATATCCATTCCTTTGACGTGCCACCACAATAGGGGCCAGCCACTCCATGGCTTCCACTGGCTCGATCACGCAACTTTCATTTCAGAACTTTAATTTGTTACGGCTTCCTGTATGCTCAAAGGATTGTGCTTCACTTTCACCACCACTGGAATCACAGTCTCCCTCCACCTGACTTTATGTTTGCCTAGTATGTTCTTAAACAAACTTTCAAACTCCCTGGTAAACTTGTAATTTCCCGAAAAACTTCCTCAACTTGAACTTGTAGAATTTTGTTGGGATTGAACAACAAACCCAATTCTTCTTGATCAACACACTCCAACAAATCATCACCCTTGTGTTACACATATATCTTCCTATTGCATGCGATCAACGCACGACCGCTCAGCAAACATGCCACGGAGGTCAGGGACACGATCTCATCCCTCATGCCAGACATCATCTTCCTCACAGAAACCTGGCTGAACCCCGCCTCGATGCTGGACATCGCCATCGCCACCCGAAAGTATACAAGATAAGACACCGGGACCGAACCAACAAACACAGAGGAGGAATTGCAGCATCTACAAGGACACCATCCGCTGCACGACCTCCTTAGACAGCTCGACCCCGTTAATGGAGCACCTCAACTCCCAACTCCACACAGACGGAAAAAGCACCATCAGAGGCACTCTTGACTACAGCCCATCAGGACCACACTCCAGCTTCTGCAGCCCCATCCATGACCTCATTACTCTGATTGCCACGACTCCGAGCACTACATCTTCTTAGGGGATCTTAACCTCCACCTCAACGACTCCAGCGATACCAGCAGAAGCGATCTCCTAGAAAGCATGAGCAACATCGGCATCACCGACCCTACCCACATTGCAGGACACACACTCAACCCCAATTTCACATCCAGTGACAGAGTCAAGTACAATCACGTCTCATAGCTCACCTGGACCAACCACTACAGTGTCTACTTCACCATCTCAGGACCTACCACCACTGGCACCATGCCCCCCAGCTCCACATGCAGAAACTGGAAAAAAGAAATCAAAAGACCAGTGGAACAATGGTCTCAACTCCCACCTCCCAGACACAACATCCAACCCAGAACAGGCTGTGACGAACTTCTCCTAGTGGATCACAGAATGCACTGACACAATCCCCCACAAAGTCAGCCAAATTTAAAGGACCTGCCAGAAGCGATAGCTGATTCACAGCACAGCTGAAATCCACCAAATGCAACTGTCGGTAACTAGAAAGGAAGTAATGCACCAGCAAAGAGACTGGAGACCACACCACCTTCAAGACAGCACTCAACCAGTACAACTGCCTCATGAAAGAAACAAAGAAGAGAGCCATAGCAGACCGCATAGAAGCCAACACAAACTGCAGCAATGAGCTCTTCACCATTGTGAAATAGTTCTCCAACACCACAGCCACCAAGAACGACATCAGCCCCTCCCAAGAACGGTGTGACACCCAGGCAGACTACTCCCATGGCAAGATCTCAGTCATCAACGAAAACATCCAACCCCAACCCCCTACCACTGACAGCATTAGCTTGCTCACACCCACAAATCCAGAACACATTTTCACCCAATGGGACCTTCTCACAACTCATTCCACAATCCCCATAAGGAACTCTGTGCACTCTGGAGCACCCAAGGGCCTCTTCCCCACCACATCTTCAACCTCGGGAGCAAGTCAATTGGCAACAAGCTCAAGAAAGTCCTGAACACCTCCATCACCTCACCCTCCTTCCCTGAGGAGTGGAAGCATGCTGGAGTGGTGCCCCTGCTGTAGAAACCATCATCCAACCCAGCAGAACTGAAGAACTACCATCCCATCTCCCTGCTCCCCTTTCCAGTGAAGGTTCTTGAGCAAGCAATCAACCAACAACTCACCGAACTCCTGTAACACAACAACCTCCTGGACCCCTCCCAATCTGGATTCCAAGCCAACCACTGCACCGAGACAGCCCTGATCGCAGCCACTGATGACTTCAGGGCCATCATGGACCGGTTAAGCTATGTTGAGGTGTCTGGTTCCTGGAGATCTCCTCCACCCCATCCTCATTGCCAGAAAATGTGGCGTTCCAAGAAGGATGACAGATAAGTATATAAAGTAAGACAAACCTTTATTTCAGACACCTCAGTCAACAGGTCATCTCTAACTGCAGCTGCCACAGCTCCTGCACTCCAGGTCAATTACCTCATAACATTCTAACACATAACAATGTACTTATGCTAATATGACACAGTCCTATTTTATAATGAGCTAAAAAGGACCACAGATCCCAGATTGCAAGAAACAATGTAAACTGGATAAGCTACTCACACATTGTACTTTTAAACTTGAGACATCTTTGTTCTTATCGGTCATCTACTCAACCTGTCCCCAACCCAGGTGTAATGAAGAGATGCAGCATTCAGGTAAGAATTGACTTTATTAGAGAACAAGCTTGTAGCACCCCAATGCCACCCAGTACTACATCCAGCTGTCATCCTTCACATCCTACATTCTAAACAGGTAGCCTGGATACCACACATCCCCCTTCTTAATAATACAAATAGAATTCAATAAAAATACAAAATACAAAATACAAAAAAACTACAATCACGCCTATACAACGGACTGAATAATAATACAATGAACATTGATATAACAAAAATATATAGATTGCATAGTAGTACATTTATTGTAATATTACAGAAGATTGTGGTTTGACCCCGTTACAAAATCAGGAACTTGTTTTGGCAAAACAATAGATCTTCCCACATGAGTGGAAATTCCCAGAGATTCTGGGTTCGGTGGTGGAACTTCCAGAGATTCCAGGTTCGGCGGTTCCTGGTACATCAGATACTGCTCCACCAGATACTCCATCACTGATACCCATTCCCTCACTTCTTAACAGAGAAGACCCTTGCATTGAGTTATTACCCGCTGTAGCATTCTTCTCAGATACCCTAGGACAATTCAGACCACATTCATCATCTTCCCACAAACATTCTTTGGATTTTATTTCACTTCCATGGAATTTCCATCCTGTTTCCAGGACAAAACTTTATTACATCTTGACAGCATCCCAAAATGCCAAATCTTATTATTATTTAACAGCACAGACCTTGAATAAGCCTCCTTCACTTGAAGTCGCTCGGAAAATCTGCTGCAGTCCATCTTAATCTTCAGACCAAGTTTGACTCTCAACCAGTCACCTCGCACTGAGTACAAATCCTTCACGCCTTGTTTCCTGTTGTAATATTCTTTTTATTCTCCTGGTGCTCTTAACAAATTACTCTTGACTGCAGGGGGTGACCATTTACTACACAGCTTCATGTTCATCCAAGCTGTATTGTCCTTAGTAAAGGGCTCCCTACCTCTTAGATTCTTGAAGTGACTGTAACCTGTCAAAGTTGGGGTAATTCTGTAGTCACAAATCATGCTTTCCAACTCCTTCTCTCAGTCTTGGCCAGCATTGAGGCAGCTTGCACATTACCCATTATCACTCTATTGAACTGCAGGATGATAAACCAGGATGCGCCTTCCTCTGATTCCATTCCTAGATAAGAACTTCACAAACGTATCAGCAGAAAATTGTGGTCTGTTGTCACTTAATAAGGATTTGGAAATCCCCCTCAAGAATATCTTCTCCAGGAAGGAAACTTCCGCATTCGCATTTCATTGTTACACACTTCAAACTCTGGCTACTTAGAGTATTTGTCTGTAAGGAGAATTATATATTTAGGTACACCCTTTATGTCTAAAATGGGTCCCAGGATTTTCCCCGCTCAATTCCTCCCACGGATTCTCTGGATATCTATTATTCTTCAGGAAAGGTCAGACAACTGACTGAGCCTTGTTGGAGCTGGAACAAAATGGACAAGCTCTCACAAATCTCTATGTATCAGCATCTCCGTCAGGCCACCAATGTGAAGACTTCACTTTCCTCTTTAACTTGACTATCCCTTAATGTCCCTCATGATTAATTTTCATACTTTTTTTTCTTAGGTCCTTTAGAGGTACTGCTAAACCACCTCTCAAAATGAATCCTGCGTCACTTAAGGATAATTCTTCTTTGATTTCCCAGAATTTATTCGAGTAAATTATTTTCATCCGACCAACCCTTTGTTGAATTGTTTTACCATTTTCAAAGCTTCATCCTCCTCATATCCAGAAACCAAAACCTCACTCACAATTGCCTCATTACACTTGTTGATCATTGCAACACTGTATTCATCCCTGTCACTACAGACATGCTCTAGTAAGTATTCCACATAATACACAAACTCAAGTAACCTTAGAGTCTTCCTGCAAATCCAAGTCATGGCTTTGACCTCCCCATCAGACGTGGCAACCTTCATAAGCGGCTTATAGTTGGTGCATATCGTAAATCTGGAGCCCCACAGAAGTTGCCTTCCTTCCACCTTTTCATCAGCCGGCACCGCTCATGGCACCTGCTTGCTTTCTCCCTTCAGGAATGGACATTTAAAACGAACAACAGAATGTCAGGTCATGATCACATCCTATCATTGTCCCCAAATTTGTAGTGAAGAGACGCAGCATTCAGGTAAGAATTGGGGGCCACATTTATGAGGAATTGGTGTAGGGCAGCGCCGCAAGTCTTCTTGCCACTCTACCTTACCTCAATGTGAAAGGCCAGGAATGCACTGTATTTATGAAATACAGTGGATTCCTATTCTTTCCCCCTGTGCTGCCTAGCACCAATGTTTGTTGCCTAGCGCCAATGTAGGCACTCCTGCATAATGGTGCAAGTGTGCCTCGGTTGCAGGCAGGACTGTTTTTGTGTAGGAAGGTGCACCACTCAGAGTGGCTTTGCATCGCCTCATAGATAAGATTAAGAGGCTCGCACAGCCAGAGCGTAAACAAAAGTGATACTCTGGCAGCACAAACCTCTCATAAATAAGCCTCTGAGTTTATTACAGAGCAAGCTTGTGGCACCTCAGTGCAACCCAGTACTACATCCAACTGTCATCCTTCACATCCCACATTCTAGAACTTCTCCCATGACAACCAGATAACCTGGATATCACACCCACCGAAGCAGAAGTGTAAGCCCAATTTCAAGTGACCTTGCAAGCTGGTATGTTGTGAGCTCAGATGCGTTCTGGAGCTCGAGCCTTTGACCGATCTCGTGTAACTATATGTGGTCACACAGGAGGGTTGCCATTGTGTAGCTAGATGGAGGTGGACACAGACCACTGTGCTTGTGCTGTATCAGAGGTTCGAGTTGATGAATAAAGCCTTATATCCAAAGGCTATATTATGTATTAAATTCATCATTACATTTGTGGCAAAGGGTGACATGAAACTCTGCAAACCAGTACTCGGAGCCACCCAGCCATTTGTGAACACCGCCTTCAAATGAAGACTGCAACAGAAGTACAGAGCAAGTACAACTTTGTTGTGGACATGTTCTTTACTTGTTTGTGCAGTATTCACACCCCTGTGTGTTTTCTCTGGGGTGGAGCAATGTTTTGGTCTATAAATGCACTCTTACATGTGAGCATCCATTACTGCTATTGGCCTGCCGCGAGGAAGACGTGTGAGGGACACCTCCGCAGCTGTCTGTGTGTGCAGCTACAGCCTCCTGCCACGTCACAAGGACCCTCAAGGAGGGACGATCACTGCTGTGGCGCTTGCATGAGCACATCCGTCACGCTGTGTCGGCCATCTTGGATTGAGCCCGGCACTCTTTGAGCATAAGATAGCAACAATTGTTTCCCCCATTGGATAGTAACAGGGGTTACTGAATTCAGCAACCTTTGGGAGCCTCCAGCTTTTTTCCGATGATACACACACCATGCATATTGTCCAAGAAGGGAATTTTCAGCAATTTAATTCCGGTGACATGCAGACCTGGTGTGAAGTGTGTTTCAAGGATCAAGTACTCATTTGTGCTTGGGGTTAATTATTTGGATGATATGCACACTTTCCACTGCGTGTTACCAATAGAGAGACCTCTGACGTGCAACAAGTACACAGTGACATGCACACCAGCTGTGAGTGTGGAGCAAGTTCTCATCATTAATTGTGGAATTGGTGGCAGTGCCTTGTTTTATGCTGTAGCTACATAGGTAACTTTAGCTTCAACACGTTTAAGTGATGGGTCCAATTGTTGTTTTGTGGTTACTTATTGAGAATACTGTACTGCTATGGCCACAATGAATCTTCCTGCTCCACAGTCTTTCATGGTGAAAGATGATAAAGTGAATAACTTGAGGTTGTAAGAATGGAAAGATTGCTTCATTAACTACATCAACACTTTCGAAAGTGAGGATATGTCTCCAGACACATAGAAGAAAATTATTTTGCACTGCCTTCAGCCTTGGGGTTTTAGGGTGTACAATCTCATGGAAAAGAAACCTCGCTCTGGGGATGAAGGAGACGTATTCGATTTAGGCGCTTATTTTGCGCCCACAGTATGTAAGGCTATTGATTGTTATAATTTCCACCATCGCAAACAAGGTCCCAATGAGAAAATAGAAGACTATGTGGCTGCTTTAAGGAAATTGGTATTATCTTGTAACTTTGGGGGGATTGAAGATGAATTGGTACATGACCAAGTCATCATGCACTGCGATAATCCCAACCTACAAGATAAGTTGTGGGTTCATGGGAACTCTAGATTACAGGAAGTTACAGCCATAATTAGCAAGCCTGAGCTTACTTCCAGATGTGCCAAATCTGTGTTTTCTTCTAGTAAAAAGGAGGGTGGTGAGGATATAGTCAAAAGTGTTAAGGGAAGGAATCCCCACAAATGTGAAAAGAAGGAAAGCAGTGAATTTGCGATGAAATTTCTTATGTTTTTCACTGGTACAGTGGGGGAACTTAAGGGTTTTGCACACAAAATAATTTTGAGAGAAGATGTTCGTTCCTACATACATAAACTAAGGAACATCCCTATGAGTGGTAAGGATGAGGTAGTTAATGAGCTCAACAAATTGGTGGAGTAGAGTAATTGAACAAGGCAAGTCATCGGACTGGGTCACCCCCCCTCCCCCCTTGTTGTGGCAAGGAAGGAGAACAGCCACATCAGTTTGTGTGTGGACTTAAGGGAACTTAATAAAAACATTTAATTGGATATGTTTCCTCTGCCCAGGATTTATGATTTGCTGTCCTTTACTAGAAATATGGAATGGCTTTCAACTATAGATTTAACTTCAGTGTACTACCAGGTCCCTCTACATAACAGCAGCAAAACATCTCACTTCATTTATCACCCCGTTTGGTGTGTTCAAGTTTAGCTGTGTTCCTTTTGGATTACCGTCAGCCACCACCATGTTCCAACGACTCATGTACCAATTGTTAAAGGACATGAGAAATGTGATTTTCTACCAGGATGGCATCTTAGTCATGGGTAGGAATAGAAAGGAACATGATGAGGTTTTGCTAGAAGTGTTAAAAACGTTGAAACTTTATGGGTTGACAGCTAAGGAGCCCATAGTACAGGTTCGCAAGGAACACTATAAATGTATTTGGGACATGAGATCAGATTGCAATGGATCAGTCCAAAGTCAGAACTAGTTTATACTATTAAGAAGGACCATGTGTCCCAAAGTAAGGATGAGGTAAGATGCTTTTTAGGTCTCGCCTACGCAGCGCACATGCGCTGCGTAGGAGGACCTTTAGCCGTCGTTCTGCTCTTTTTCGAAGCACGTACTCGTGCTTGTGGCAGCATCCAGCTTGCGGGAGCGAGCAGGGGACGCGCCACAAGCACGAGTATGTGCTTCAAAAAAGAGCAAACTGCACGCGCACGCACGCACGCACCACTCCCGGGTTCACCTCCTGCTCCCCCTCTCTCTCACATGCATTCCTTGTTTAACATTTGTTTTTTGCCGGAACACGACCGCTCGTGTTTTGAGTCACTGTCATAACTTTATTTTTACATCTCCCCGCAATGCGTCCAGTACTTAATGTAGTATGTGGGGAGACAGCTCACTATTACTTAAGGTAGCACTCCCTAAATATAGCTTCCAATAACAATACATTTACAACGTAAAAGACGCCACATCAAAAACAGAAAATGCAAGATGCATTTACCATTCAGGTTTCTTGTAGAATTTCGGAGCAAAACAGACACACAATCTTTCAACAGTGTGTTGCAGTACACTGTGCAGTGTTGAGCTTCACCGTGTGTTAACACTGTTACAGTAGACGTGTTTAGTTTCGAGCTTGTGTTACATCATGCCGTGTGTTACAGTACACTTGTGCAGTTCTGAGCTTGGGCTGTCACTCACCCACAGTGTATCATTATGTTCTGTACTACATACCGTAAGCGGTGGCGGATATGGACAGCCTTCTTTCCCAGGCTTGTGATGTCTCTGTGCGATGCCAATGGATAAGTGGCATTACATTACCCGCTTTCTTCACTGTGTACTAGGTAACGGTATTTCAATTAAATCTTACATTAAACCTCTCAGCTCCCCCTAGCGGCCACATCAGTTAATGCGCACGCAGACAAGAAGCTTGTGTTTAAAACATTTAGCAACCAATACATACTAAACGACTAGTGACCTCCTGAGTGTGAAGCTAGGCTCCGAGTGTAATATGCATTCACTCCCGTATCTCTACCTGAAGTCTGGCAGATAATACGCTATGAATTATGGAACACAAGTTAATGTCTATGGTGGAGTTTAAATACAAAAAGTGCATTACATGCTTTCCATGCCAGAGAGTCAAACAGTCTTGACACCTCCTCTAATAAACGACAAATGCCAACCCCAGGGTCATCAAACACTTAAGAGCATCCAAAGTACTTTGCCATGCATGTTTGCTCCCCTTCTCCCAGCCAAATGTCCTTGCACCCTACAGGGCTGGAGCAACAAACAGCATCAAAGGGCCAGTCCCCGGGAAGGCAGGAGCTTCGTTCTCATCTCCACATAGGGAGAGTAGGTAGCCCTGAACAAATATTTGTCTCTCTCCCCTGGCGGACAGCTTCTGTTAATTCCAGTTCCTCGCAGGACTTTAAAGGCCTCATTATAGCGTTTGAAATGTCACTGATGCACCCTCCAGCCTTCAAAGAGCCTTTAAAACCACATTAACTAAATAAACTGAGGATATGACTTAAATTTCCAGTGTTGATTCACCCATTTGATGCAGTGTGTGATCTTGCCTAAATCAGTTTATCTTCCAATGCCTCGCTTCTCTTAAATGCAAATGGGAATTATTTACGTAGTAGGTTGTTGGCAATAAAGTTCCATCTCCATTGGAAATGTAATTTCCTAAAGAGCTAAGCAGGTGCAGAACTACACAAACTGGCAAACTTGGAGGGGACATGGTACGCCCAACGACGAGCACAATGAATTTAGCTATGAAGACTCAAAAGTGACACCAGAGTGGCAGTCACTAAATGCTGGTAGTAGCTTTTTAGGTCAAGCCTAGAGTCAGCGCGCAAACCAAAAAGTGTTGCCCGAGAGGTTAAAACACGGGACTATTGAATTGGAAACCTCTCTGCAGTGCCACACATTCAAGTTTTCCTTGTTGGGATTTTCCGCTTATGAATTTAAAGTGCTTATTTTTTACAGTTTATAAACAAATTGTTTTATGCCTTTGTTTAGTAACCATTTTTAAAGGTTAATATGACTGCTGCAAACAATGTGTACAACGCAGATCACAGCAGTGTATTTTATGTGCATAGCTCTGTGGGTTACTGCTTTTGTCACAAAGATCCTTTTGTTACTGTGCAGTTCATAATTTACAATAGTAATCTAGCACAGTGAGCTAAGAACTGCATGCAAACACACTTGTGCATGCCGTCATATATTCAAACACTTAGGGCAGGATTACCAAACATGCCGACGGGTCTTACTTTTATGATATTACAGACTTTCTCATAAATTTCAAGAGTAAGCCAGGACTTAACGCGGCATGGCTAGACACTTGAAAGGCCCCAAAGGCGAAACCTATTGGCTATGCCAATGCTTGTTAAGATTAGTCAAGCTCTATTCCAAGTTTGTTAATAAAGTCTCAGTGAAAATATTTCCCATTCGCCCACTACTCAAGAACCGGTGCAAGTTTTTTAGGCCCTTCAAGGTTTTGAACCCAAGCTCAAAAGTGTCATCACCACTGATGCAAGTGGGAAGGGATTAGGGTCAGTACTGTCCCAGGTGCAGGAAGAAGGAACAGAGGGCATTGTAGTCTACTGTCCAAGCACTCACCCTAACAGAGCAAAAGTACTCCGTTATTGAGAGGGAGACCTTGGGGTGGGTGTGGGGTCTCAGAGATTTTAGACGGAGAACTGACCACAAACCTCTCACAGAAGTCCTCACGTCACAGGTGTTAAGGAATGTGTCTCTCAGTAGTTCATGCATGTCTATGCAGTTCTTCGATTTTATGTATGAAATAAGTTAGATGCCAGGGGTGCGTAACAGAATTGCAGACTTTTTAAGCAGATGTCCATTACCTGTGGATGGTGAGGTAAAGAAGATTGGTTGGTGGCAACAGTTTTTGTGGAAGAACTGCAAAGTATTGGTCATGAGAAATGGGCCAATTCCATCTTCCACAATGATGTGTTAACTACTGCTTTTAAGTATGTCCAAAACGGCTGGCCAGAGAAAACTTGGTTGTGTGAAGACCTTATTCCATTTTGGGAAGTAAAGAATGAGTTATCTGTTGAAGAAAAGTTGCTACTTAGAGGGGGCATGTTATTTCCACCAAGTGCATCCCAGAACAAGGTTATACACCTTTGTCAAGAGGGTGACGTTGGGAGAGTAAAAACCAAGGGGCAGATTTACGTTCCCTGGCGCATCCCTGCAAATCAGCAAGGATGCGCCAGGGAAGATGCGTCAAGCAAGTTTGCCCTTGCGCCACCGCTGATGCGCCGCATTTACAATGCGGTGTATCGTGGCGCAAGGATAAGCAGATGCGTGACGCATCTGCCGGTGTAATGTTGGCGTAGTGCTGAAGTTGTGTCGCAAGCGAGACGCAACTCCAGCACTGTTCCAACCTGCCCTATCCCTAACATGGTGCGTCAAACCTTAAGCCTGCTTGAAGTAGGCGCAAGGATTTGACGCACCAGCGTCGGAAAAGTGACTGCGTGAAATCTTGTAGATTTCACTGCGTCACTTTTCCGTGGCGTTCCTGTGCCAGAACGCCCCCCCCCCCCTGCACTGGAACGCCCACATGAAACCTGACGCGGGTTTCATGTGGCGCAGGGCTTTACAACGTGACGCATCTCCCTAGATGCGTCACGTTGTAAATGGGGCGCAACGTGGCGCATGGATTACGCCGCCACTGCATCACAAAAGTGACACAACGGCAGCGCAGAAGTGGCGCAAGGGCATTGTAAATCTGCCCCCAAGTGTGGGGTAAAAAATCATACTGGTGGCCAGGGGTGGATAGGAAAATTGAGAGGGTGGTGAGGGAGTATGTGAAGTGTATTAACTCTGACAAAACCTTCATCACACTTAAGCCACCCTTGCACCCTATTGCAGGCCCGACTATGCTTTGGGAAAGAGTAGATATTGACATCTTTGGACCTGTAAAAGATGTTAATGGTTTGCACGAATACATTCTGGTGCTGGTTGATCACTTTACCATGTGGCCTGAAATCAAAGTGGTGCAAAGAGCAGATTTTGAATCCTTGTTGTGCTTCTTAGGAGAGGTGTTTGCCCTTGAGTGGTTGCCAAAGGATATTATTTCTGATAATGGGGGACAGTTCTTGGCTGATAGGTTCAATAATTTCATGAAGAAAACTGGAATTGTACACAAGACCATGTCCCTTTATCATCCCAAAGGCAATGGAAGTGTTGAAGGCTTCGGTAGAGTCATAAAAGGGATAATTGAATTGTCAATTAGTAACGGGATGGGTTGGGAGGATGAATTGAGAAAACAGTGGGTGCCTACTGGGCTACCCAATGTGAGTCAACAGACTATATATAGCCCTTTTGAAATGATGAGTGAAGATCATCACGTACTAAAGCTAATATGGGGTGGTTAGGATGCACGATGATTGTTTCTTGGTCACCAAGAAAAGTGAGGAATTGCATGCAAATGAAACAAGCTAAACATAAGCATAAGTATGATCAGTTACACGGTGTGAAAAAAGTGAACCTTTGTGTTGGTGATCTTGTGAAGGTAAAAAAGGGAGGTTAACATGCAAAGGTGAAAGTAAATACTCTACACCCCTGAAGATGCTGAAACTTTTGTGTAATTCTGCGCTACTCGGTGATGGGAAGGTGTGGCATGCTAAAAACTAGCATTTTTCAGGGGGAGAACAATTTCAGGTTTGTGAGGGGGAAGGCTCTGGTTGGGCACCGGGATGAGTACTCTGCCAAGAAGGTAACCCCCTTTGGGGTATTGATAAAAATATCATCACTGTACATGTGCCTATGCCACAAGAACCTAATGAAAATGTGTAAACCCTGTTCCTGTGTCTCACGGCCCTGATGGATTTGTGAATGACTGTGGAGTTTCAAATTGTGGAGGTCAGTCTGGCCGCGGCGAACTGGACAGTCTGGAGTTTGCAAACGAGTTTCTTGTTGATTCCGGCGTAGAAAGAGTTGTCCTAGTCCAGTTGACTGCTGATGAGTGCGTGCATGACAGTTTTTCTGGATTTTGTTGGGATCCATCTGAAAGGATTTGGAGGGTGTTGAAGCAGGTCGAGGAGACGGCATTGATCTAGCAGTTCATTGTGAGCGATGAGCCTAGTATGATGCTGAGGGTTTGTGCATTGTCTGTCGGGGTGGGGGGATTTCCGAGGGCGGAGGGCCACCAGGAGTCGTTCCATGCGAAGGGGGTGGAGCCATGGATGAGGACTTTTGTCTTTTCTGAGTTGAGTTTCAGGCAGCTGTTCTTCATCCCGGTGGCATCGGCTTTCATCACTTTATGGAAGTTGTGTTTGGTGATGCTGGGTTCGTTGGTGAAGGAGAGGATCAGCTGGGTGTTGTTGGCGTAAGAGACAATGTTGAACCCGTGGTTCATGACGATGGTTGCGAGTGGGGGCATATAGACGTTGGAGAGGGTGGGGCTGAGGGAGGAGCCCTGGGGCACTCCACAGTTTGTCTCTGTTGGTTTCGAGAGGTAGGGAGGAAGTCTGTCCCACTGAGTTCTGCCGGTTAGCGAGCGGATCCAGTTGAGGGCCATGCTGCGGATGCAGGCGTCGTGGAGTCTGGTGGCTAGGGTTCGGTAGGAGACAGTGTTGAATTCTTTCTGAGTGGTCCAGGAGGATGAGGGCTACCGTTTCGCCCTGGTCGACGAGGGAGCGGGTGTGATTAGGTTGGGAACATGAAAAGAAACTTGCAGGATTGTGGTTCCTGAAGAAACATTAACTTGACTAAAATTGTTAGCATATACCAGAATTTATAAGGTTACTAATTTTCTTGTTAATCAGCCTCATAGTGATTTAGCCAGGATCACACACTGAGCAGAGGAACTGACCATCCTTATTCACCCTAGAGGAAAGGCTTCCAAGTGAATGAAGATAAAGTACTCTTTACCACATGACTAGGGTTCTATAAACAGATCTAGAAATGTGCTCATTTGTGTTAGGACTCTGCAAGTACACTACTAAGGAGGAATGTCTGTGCTGCCTCCTCCTTATGGGTGCTGTGATGAGTCCTACTGTGTAGGAGACAGGGCACCCCAGAATGGTTGCTTTAATACCTGTAGGGCTTCTGCATATAAGTGGGCCCTATCGCTGTGAGTTTTTTGCTGTCAGCAAATTGTCTAGGGCCTAAAGATAAGAGGAGCTGTGTCAGATTAGATTATTGAGGCTGTGAGGAGTCACTAAGACACCATTTATTGTATTCACTAATGTAAATATTGTCATAAATTAAAGTTCACAACATAATTTACCTTAATTACACACTACAGGAATTCACAAAGGGATAGTAAGAGACCTTCATAATTGACATTGATAAGTGATACCCATAGGGGAACAAAGGGTTAGGGGGAATTATAATTTTGCCACAGTGGTTGAGTCATGTTACAAACTTTGAAGCAAGGGTGTCCCATAAGGCTAGTTCAATTCCATATTTTCAGGTAACCACTGAATGTATAAATGATCAGATTCCTTGTATTTTTAAAGTACCGCTTGTGAATATATCCTGATGATCTGTAATGGATTAGAATGACAATCTGAACAGATCCCAGCTGTAAAATAGGACAAGAGATGCTGAGAAATAGGGGAAGTTCAGGAGAAAGATATTGGTTATACTGAAGATCCCTGTATGCACCTCTGACTGTTATGAGCACCAGTGCATGACCTGTTACCTACATTCGTCCTACCTCGCTCTGCATAACGGTTTGGCGCTGACCTTTTACTTAGTTAGGTGCCGAATAAATGTTGTGTGGTTTTCTTCAAAAACTAGCCTCATTTATTATGCATGAGGATTCTTAGTATCACAGCAGGATTACCATCTTCTGCATAATAACTCTGTACAAAAGTCACCGCTATCGTCATTCTTGGCCGACATTCCCACAGTACTATGACATATCTAGGTAGAACCCCTGAGTGTACCTTTCAGGTAAATAATGACCACATCTTCACTGGGCAAACCAGAGGAGAAACTTCCATGCTGACACGAGATGCTGAAGTCCCTGCACGCAGACACTTCAGCACACAGTAGTCTGAAATCCCTCGAAGGGTGTCCAACTCGAGTCCAAGATGGGGCCCTTCGATGGATTTAGGCCCAGATCTCTGTACTGGGGTGAATGTATGACATTGTTCTGCATTCTGTCCATCAACTGATGTTTTTGCATTTGTCACCCCGAGTGGGACTGGTATGCTCAGACGTGAGTCCCGCGCTCTCCCGTGCTCTCCATGCCACTGGAATCAAGCTATTCTGGCTAAAGAGGGGTGAAACCCACAAACCGGTCCTAGGATGCTTGTTTCCAGTCCAGGGAGGACCTGGCTTGGCAGTTCGGGCTGGACTGTTCCCATGAGGCACAGGGTCAAGACTGATTTGCATATGGCTGGGTTCAAACTGGAATGGCACGGTGAGCAAAAAAACAAAGGCTTTAGGCCCAGATCTCTGTACTGGGGTGAATGTATGACATTGTTCTGCATTCTGTTCATCAACTGTTGTTTTTGCATTTGTCACCCCGAGTGGGACGGGTTTGCTCAGACGTGAGTCCCGTGCTCTCCATGCCACTGGAATCAAGCTATCCTGGCTAAAGAGGGGTGAAACACCGAAACCGGTCCTAGGATGCTTGTTTCCAGTCCAGGGAGGACCTGGCTTGGCAGTTCGGGCTGGACTGTTTCCATGAGGCACAGGGTCAAGACTGATTTACATATGGCTGGATTCAAACTGGAATGGCACGGTGAGCAAAAAAACAAAGGATTTAGGCCCAGATCTCTGTACTGGGGTGAATGTATGAGATTGATCTGCATTCTGTTCATCAACTGTTGTTTTTGCATTTGTCACCCCGAGTGGGACGGGTATGCTCAGACGTGAGTCCCGTGCTCTCCATGCCACTGGAATCAAGCTATCCTGGCTAAAGAGGGGTGAAACCCCAAAACCGGTCCTAGGATGCTTGTTTCCAGTCCAGGGAGGACCTGGCTTGGCATTTCGGGCTGGACTGTTCCCATGAGGTACAGGGTCAAGACTGATTTGCATATGGCTGGGTTCAAAGTGGAATGGCATGGTGAGCAAAAAAACGATGGGTTTAGGCCCAGATCTCTGTACTGGGGTGAATGTATGACATTGTTCTGTATTCTGTTCATCAACTGTTGTTTTTGCATTTGTCACCCCGAGTGGGACAGGTATACTCAGACGTGAGTCCTGTGCTCTCCATGCCACTGGAATCAAGCTATCCTGGCTAAAGAGGGGTGAAACCCCAAAACCGGTCCTAGGATGCTTGTTTCCAGTCCAGAGAGGACCTGGCTTGGCATTTCGGGCTGGACTGTTCCCATGAGGTACAGGGTCAAGACTGATTTGCATATGGCTGGGTTCAAAGTGGAATGGCATGGTTAGCAAAAAAACGATGGATTTAGGCGCAGATCTCTGTACTGGGGTGAATGTATGACATTGTTCTGCATTCTGTCCATCAACTGATGTTTTTGCATTTGTCACCCCGAGTGGGACTGGTATGCTCAGACGTGAGTCCCGCGCTCTCCCGTGCTCTCCATGCCACTGGAATCAAGCTATCCTGGCTAAAGAGGGGTGAAACCCCAAAACCGGTCCTAGGATGCTTGTTTCCAGTCCAGAGAGGACCTGGCTTGGCATTTCGGGCTGGACTGTTCCCATGAGGTACAGGGTCAAGACTGATTTGCATATGGCTGGGTTCAAAGTGGAATGGCATGGTTAGCAAAAAAACGATGGGTTTAGGCCCAGATCTCTGTACTGGGGTGAATGTATGACATTGTTCTGTATTCTGTTCATCAACTGTTGTTTTTGCATCTGTCACCCCGAGTGGGACAGGTATACTCAGACGTGAGTCCTGTGCTCTCCATGCCACTGGAATCAAGCTATCCTGGCTAAAGAGGGGTGAAACCCCAAAACCGGTCCTAGGATGCTTGTTTCCAGTCCAGGGAGGACCTGGCTTGGCAGTTCGGGCTGGACTGTTCCCATGAGGCACAGGGTCTAGACTGATTTGCATATGGCTGGGTTCAAACTGGAATGGCACGGTGAGCAAAAAACAAAGGATTTAGGCCCAGATCTCTGTACTGGGGTGAATGTATGATATTGTTCTGCATTCTGTTCATCAACTGTTGTTTTTGCTTTTGTCACCCCGAGTGGGACGGGTATGCTCAGACGTGAGTCCCGTGCTCTCCATGCCACTGGAATCAAGCTATCCTGGCTAAAGAGGGGTGAAACCCCGAAACCGGTCCTAGGATGCTTGTTTCCAGTCCAGGGAGAACCTGGCTTGGCAGTTCGGGCTGGACTGTTCCCATGAGGCACAGGGTCAAGACTGATTTGCATATGGCTGGGTTCAAACTGGAATGGCACGGTGAGCAAAAAAACAAAGGATTTAGGCCCAGATCTCTGTACTGGGGTGAATGTATGACATTGTTCTGCATTCTGTTCATCAACTGTTGTTTTTGCATTTGTCACCCCGAGTGGGACGGGTATGCTCAGACGTGAGTCCCCTGCTCTCCATGTCACTAGAATCAAGCTATCCTGGCTAAAGAGGGGTGAAACCCCAAAAACGGTCCTAGGAGGCTTGTTTCCAGTCCAGGGAGGACCTGGCTTGGCATTTCGGGCTTGACTGTTCCCATGAGGTACAGGGTCAAGACTGATTTGCATATGGCTGGGTTCAAAGTGGAATGGCATGGTGAGCAAAAAAACGATGGATGTAGGCCCAGATCTCTGTACTGGGGTGAATGTATGACATTGTTCTGCATTCTGTTCATCAACTGTTGTTTTTGCATTTGTCACCCCGAGTGGGACGGGTATGCTCAGACGTGAGTCCCGTACTCTCCATGCCACTGAAATCAAGCTATCCTGGCTGAAGAGGGGTGTAACCCCGAAACCGGTCCTAGGATGCTTGTTTCCAGTCCAGGGAGGACCTGGCTTGGCAGTTCGGGCTGGACTGTTCCCATGAGGCACAGGGTCAAGACTGATTTGCATATGGCTGGGTTCAAACTGGAGTGGCATGGTGAGCAAAAAAACGATGGATTTAGGCCCAGATCTCTGTACTGGGGTGAATGTATGACATTGTTCTGCATTCTGTCCATCAACTGTTGTTTTTGCCTTCGTTCTCTCCCATCAGGAAATGGGGTTAGCTCTTTCCTAGGGGGATTCTTGGCTCTATACCTACATACATGCTAGGTATACTTAGGTACACTTAGCTAGGGTTTGCATCTTTGGAGTACGCATGATTACTGCCATGTATTTATATGCCTGCATATATTCACTGTTTTAGCACCATGGTTGAATTCTAAATTTTATTTACTCTGTTGGTGCTTGTAATTGTATATATCTGTTTCTGTCTAATGGTTGTTGCAGCACACATATTTTATGCTAGAATGACACTGGTTCAATAAATCCTTATTGAAAATGTCCCCACTGTTTCTTCTGTGTATCTCTCTGAGACAAAGTGAGCACGAGTGACTAAATGAAAAGTACTGTACTGTTTCCACGATCCCTGAGGGGTCAGGGTTGTCATGCTCGATAGTTGCTAGAAACCATTCGGTCCTTGGTAAGGCTGTGGTGTTTATTGTGGCATTGTAAGCTAGCTGGTCTGCAGATTAACATATCCTTTGGGGGTATCTGGAGTCAGTCTGAACACCAATTCCTTAGTTTGTGTTGTCTGAACACGCAGATCTTATAAAGATTTGTAGGAACTACATGACATGACAGCATAATTTCTATTTATCCTAGTGTAGATACAAGACATGCTACTGGCAGACACATGCCCTGATGAGCATCATCTCCCCTAGGTCTGGAGTCCACCACATTGTCTGTCTGAACCACCTCTATGAAATATGGCTGCAAACCTCTAGGAAAGGACAAATATAGGGGCTCATTTACAAACCTATTACGCTGTCAGTGAATCACTTTTTTTTGACGTACCAATGGCGCAGAGTGCAGCCCCTTATCTACTAGGCCACCCAAAGCCACTTTGCATGGCTTTTCATGCTCCGTAGATATGGAGTAAGGTAACACAGGCATTTCATGGGCATTGTGGTGCATATTCCCATACAGGACCTATGGAGTTTGACACATTCCCAGATTTACAAGGACCTGTAAACCTGGGAATGCGGCAAAAGCCTAGACCTCCCCAGGTGAGGCGTAACGAGGAGAAATACCTTTATTTCTCTTTTTTCCTCTTTGTGTGTGTGCTGCATTCTGCAGCACTCATAGAGGGGGAAAACGCCTCAATTGATTGTTTTTATGCAGGAAGGTCCTGGACAAAAACAATCATTCCAACAACGCAGACATCCTTGCAACATGTTGCAAGGGTGCCTGCATTGGCACATGACAGCCAATTGTGTGCCAGCGCAGTGGAAGAGGACAGGAATGTGCTGTATCTTAGAGATATGGCGCATTCCAGCCCATTTTTTTGACGTAGGGCAGCGCAGCAAAGTGACTTGCTGTGCTGGCCTGCGTCAAAAAGCTGTAAATGAGGCCCATAGTGTTGTTAACCTGCTACATCAGGGAGGCTACCATGCGTGCGGTGACAGTGCACCCTGCTTTAGGGGATATTCCAAGTGCCAACATATGCTAAAGAAATCTGTGTCATTTTTAACAATGGTGGATTTTTCTTTCTAGTGTTTTTTCAGTAAAGTGCACTTCAGGCTTATTCCTCTAGTGCACTATTGTTCCCCAATTGGAAAATATAAAACATATTTTTAGATTATCTAAGATTTACAAGAATTTGAAGCATTGCATGCGTTACCTCCAAGAAAAACAAATCCTGACGTCAGCTTTTGCTTTCTGACAATTTTCAGGCGATTGTTGAACCAGATGACTAGAGACTGGATGACCACTGCTGCCACCAGAAATATTAATGTCAGGATTGTAGCAGCACGAGCGCAATCTATGAAAACTGGGAGGAATCAAGAAATATTCAGATTAGCAATAGCACAAAATTCAGGACTCACTCCCACTAAGTTTAAATTGTCCAGATACATCACCATCACTACCATTAAGCTAGCAGGGGGATCACCCTATATCCGTAACTTGTCTAGGTGACTTTGACTGCTATCCTTAAGTTATTTAGTTGGACCATTGCAGCCGCCCATCAGTTGTTTTGTCTAGATGGATCACTCTAGTTACCCTAAGCCTCTCTAGGTGGATTATCTGCTTTTCTTACGTTGTCTGAGTAGATCACCACAGCCACTCTCAACATGTCCAAGTGAATCGTTCTATCTACAATCTACCTAGGAGGATAAACCTTTCAATATCTCAAATCTTAATTCATTGAAGCAAATCACCCACTATCCTTAACTTGTGTAAGAGCATGACCTTACGCACCAGCCCTGAGTTCATCAATAATTTGATACTCAGGTACTCTCCTACACGTTACCTAAGGTCCGCTCATCTATCTCTTCTCACTATCCCGGACTTTAAGCGGGTACGTCTAGGATGCCGCAGATTCGCCATTCTTGCCCCCAAACTGTGGAACTCCTTTCCGCTTGAAATTCGATCCTGCACTGACCTTCTCCAATTCAGGAAACTCCTGAAAACCTGGCTGTTTACACAGGGTTAGCTTCTGCCTTTCTGTCAACCTTTGAGCCTTAGCGCCATGAAGCCAATCGGCGTACGTGCGCTCTACAAATTCCCACTAACATTAACATTAACCCTTAAGCTGTGTAGGTTGATCACCCCTGGTACACTTATCTTGTCTCGTTGAAGTTTCTACTATAACTCCATCTATGTTGAGCATTTCAGCTACCCATACCTGTCTTCTATTGGTGGATCACTTAAGCTATCCTTAACTTGGCAGTTCAATCACCCCAGCTACATTTAATTTGTTCTAGGCATAACTCACTATCCTCAGATTATCTAGTTGGATCATTCCACTATACTCAAGTTGTGTGGGTGGATGACTCAAGCTATCCTTCACATGTCTAGGTGTATCACCCCTGCAGCACCTAAATTGGTTAGGTTGACTCATCCAGCTATCCTTAACTTGTTTTGTCTTTGCGTATCCCTCCCATTACATTGAGTTTATCTAGGGAGGCGTTAAGACTTTGTAGTAAAACATCATTCACTGCTCCAGTCTTTGAACTGTTGTAGGCAAACTATCACCTCAGATACCCAAAATGGCTTTCTCAATCCTTTGCTACCTCTTCTAATCTCTTTCCCGAGTAGTCAGATTCAGGGGCGCAGGGGAAAGCAGAAGGCAGACCGGGGTGCCCTTTGATCCCCATCTCCCTTGTAAAGCCCTATGTATCTGTGATTATGCACTGCATGAGTTTACTCGCACATTTTCTCTGTGCCCACCTTTATTTAGAGCAAAAAGGGAAAATAAAATTATTTAGCAGATGAGATGTGCTCGCATGACCCACATGGTTGCAGGGCAGAATCTTGCTGGAATCAGCGTGATCCTGCCCTCAGCACATCCGGATGATGTGAACCAACTGATAATGAAATATCAGATAAACAAGTGAAGCCTGCTCAATCACTGCAGACTGACCTAGCTCTGATGCTTCATCCCTCCAAGATACAGGAGTGGACAAGGACTTCCCAAAACCCAAGCTCTGAACTAAGGAAAAGACCCATGATTGGCAGGTGATGTTTAGGAGCTTGATTTTTTCAGACTACCATGAAATTGAAAACGAAAATGACAAATCTCCATGGAAACGTGTTATCTTCAAATCTTTAAACAGTGCAATCATTACTTTGCAGAAGCAAAATATTATAACCAATCAAATAATTTGCTATATCTCTCTATAGCAGCAATCTAGCCAAAAGGCAGTGGTGTGTTGTACATGGTCACACACAAGCATAAAGTCAGTGAGTGATAGGAAGGGTAGTCGAGTTAGGGACTGTTAATGAATTGTGATGTAGTGCTCCTTAAATAGGAAAGTCTTTAACTCTTTACTAAACTGGAGCAGTGATGATAACTGTGCCTTCAAATATCTCTGACATAGAATCTTGCCTTCCCCCTTGCACCCCTGCTGTGTAACGCTGCCAAATATCTTGCTACGCATATAGGTTTTGGAAACTTGAGTGAAGAAAATATTGATTAACACTTACCTATTGGTGCAGTATAGTCAGTTCTGTGCGGGGGAACTGTAAAGGAAAAGAACCAAAAAGATTGATTTAGTTCATGGGTATATTATTTATTTATTTTGTTTAAGATTTTTTTTAAATAGCACTGATTTACTTAGAGGGGTGTCAATGTGCTTTAAAAACAACAATCAGGCCTTAGTCTTAAGAAATACATAGAAAAAGATGGGAGCAACAAGGAAACACAGAACCTTTGAGAAAAATCAAATACAAAGTACTGGGGGAGGTATGATGTGAGTGAGTGGAAAGAGAGAAAGGATGACATAAATACATTTATCCTTCAGCAGGTTTGAGGAAAGGAGAGGCATTATAACATTCAGGAGAATGTAGGTGCTGTTGACAGGATAAGCATGATCCCTCACTTTTAATGAGGTTGCAAGGTCTGTTATAAGGAGTCAACCCGATACTTTTTGCATTCACCTCTCCTATTTTTCTGAATTTGTTTTTGCTGGCCTAAGGAGTTGCTGTACTTTACCACGTCTAACCAATGCTAAAGTGCATGTGCTCACTGCCTAAAACATGGTAAAATTGTCTTACATCTGATTGGCATATTTAATTTACTTAAAAGTCCCTAGTAAAGTGGTATACCATGGGCTGTAAAAGAAATGCTACTGGTGAGCCAGCTGCACTTAATGAGCCACCCACTTAAGCAACCCCTTAAAACATGTCCAAGGTCTGTCATTACAACCTGTATGCAGTTTTAAATTGCCAATTCGACTTAGCAAAAGAGCCCTCTTGCCAAGCCGTAACCCCTCTTTCATTACATATAAGCCACCTCTAACGTAGGCCCTAGGCACCCTTTAGGGCAGGGTGCATTGAAATTGAAAGGTCGGATATGTACTTTTAAGTTATACATGTCCTGGTAGTGAAAAACTTGCACATTTGTTTTTTACTACTGTGAAGTCTACCTCTCCCATAGTATAACATTTGGTTTCGTTATTACATTTGATAAGTGCTAACTTTTAATTGGGAACAGGTTTGAAAGTCATATTTGGTGTCTGAGAAATTGTAATTTAAAACCCTCTTTAATGGTATTTTAAGTCCAAATTTTGAAAATGCCTCTTTTAGAAAGTTGATAATTTCTAAGACTACCTGTCCTAGACGAAGCCTAACGAAACAAACTCAACACTCCATAGTAAACTGATGTGCGTGAACATGATAACAAGTTTTCAATCCAACGTAGTTCATTGCTTCTTTTATTCAAAAGCGTGATTCATTGATGAATGTTGAACTTCACATTACATTATGTAGTAAAAACTCGACGTTTGTTGTTCCCAATGCATTTTGGGTGTTTTAGAAAGTTGACATTTTCCTGCCCTAACTATTTGGTGCCTGCAGCCAGCTCCTGTGTCACATGACTGGGTGTGGTTGGCAGCTATTCTTCGTATATTGCTCCCAGACAGCCACACAATAAAGAGATTAGGTGACCCTGTAAGGGCAGGATGGGTGGGGTGGGCAGCGCAGGGAACACCCCTTTTGCATGTCAATAGGCCGTGCCCTTCCTTCACACATAGAACGTCACACTAGCCCATTGTGCCTGAAGCCAGGCAAGAGACAGGACAGAGAGGCAGGCAATTCAAAGCACTTCTCAAAGTGAATCTCTAGAAACCTATACTACTTCAAAGAAGGCCCCAGGTATGATAATATGAAAATATTATCAGAACCTACTCAGCGCGACGGAACTCAATGCAGGACTCCACATCGTGCCTTGAAACCATAACGGCGCAATGCCCTCAAACCAGGACATGAGATAAAATTCCCAGCAGGCCTAACCCGGTCTCTGTATCCGGCCCATGCTCCATCGCAGTTGGCCTGAACTTGTGACCTTGTCTCAGTCCAACGTGACCAAATGACCACAGTGGGTCTTCTGTGCTTCCAGGCTTTATTTTTTTACCCAAATCTTTAAAATTGCATCTCTCCGGGTTAAGTTATTGTTTTTTTGTTGTAAAATAATTTATTACATTTTACTCTAGGTGCTGCATAAATACTTTACACATTGCCTCTAAGTTAAGCCGCACTGCTTTGTGCTAAGCTACCAGAGGGTTAAGCACAGATTTAGAGATTGTGGTTGTTGCGTGAGAATGGCTCACATTCCCCCTCAACCAATGATCCAATTTCTCACAGGAATAGTGCAGGATCCATTTCCTTTATTGATTGGCTAGGGCAATATGTAAAGTACAATCATCCCTAAAAAGACGCCCTAAAAAGAGGCTCACCTTTTAACTCCTTGCTTTGTATTTTTAGACCCTAATAACTGCTAGCCTCTTTATTAATTTCAACCAAACACAAATAAAGCTAACAATGTATTCACCGTTTTAGGTCTGGCCTAGAGACACCTTTATCTGTCTGTTCAATCGTATCTACTGAAATTGTTTTTGAAATAAAATTAAAACATTTGTACATATAAAGAGGGGCTTTGAGATAGCCCTTGTCCTTCATTGGTCTATTTAGCTGTCGTTCATATATTGCTTACATTCACCATAGCACACTACAAGGCTATTATTCAGCACTCTTAAGCCATTAGCTCTCATGCACTGCGAGGGTGAACATTTTTACCTAATCACATATGCACATCGACCGAAAAAGAAGTGCACTTTTGTGCCAGGGCAGGTGGGCCAATACTTTACTTTTCCAGTGCTTTTTTCCTTTCCATTCTTTATTATTCAGTCATCCTTGTGTGTTTAAACTATAGTTGCAGGTTACAGTAATTCAAAGCCAATAGTACCTTTTCTTTGCGACAGTAAGAATATTTTCCTGGTATGTGCATTAAAAGTAATAACATATTCTTTACTTGTCTTAAATACATCCGACTTGCCTTAAATACAGCTCCTTTACTGTTATATTAAAATGTCATGTGATGGTTAATTATTTAAACAATGCAAACGATTTATTCCATGCAGATGGTTGCAATATTTAGGTGGGTGCATGCTTTCTTTATTCTTTTTTAAAGTTTGTCGCATATGCTTCCAATAAAAACAAATATTAAAAAAATATAACCATAGCATAGAGGAGGCAGAAAGGATGTGGATTTTTTTTACTAGTCGTGTAGTAGAGAGGGTGGCCTTAAAAAATACTAAATTGCATAGGATACAATAATTAAGACAGTGAAGTATAATCAACCAAGACCTTCAGGATTAGGCATTGAAGACTAATGTTGCTCAGGTGAAGATGTGTAATTGGAACAAATCTTGGATCATGTTTTTATTATTGGTTCAAATGGATGAAGGATTTAGATGCAACAAACCTGTTGACCACCCATGGGTAACACCTCCTAGTGTTTGGAGATTTTGAAAAATTCTGACTTTTTCTTTTGAATGTTTTAGAAAAGAAAGTGCTTTAATGTCACACATCCAGTTCCTGTGTACTGCAAGTAGTCCCTGCACCACTCAAAATGTTCCAGAGTGCCTACTTATAGTTAATTGAATACATTTTGAGTTCTGCAACATGTTTCTTACATTCTAACTGAGGAAGAGAAGAACACTCAGACTTGTTGTTGCAAAGATTCCAGAGGCCCATGTGGAACTCTGGACCCGACACCCAGTAATCTGTTGCCAGGGAGATCACGCAGCAGAGGATGCTGAGGACGATGAAGCCCAAACCGGTCACTTGCAGAACAGACATCTTTGGTTCACCAAGGTGGGCGTGTCCTCTTTAAAGGGGCATCTGCATAAATGACAATAATCGGACAGGTGAGCATCGACATCTCTACTCCTGCACCATCGTTCAGTAACACCAACGCTGTTCAACTTCCGCGGCAGTCAGGAGGTATAAGTCTACATCAAAAGCGTTTTCTGACTAATTCCTCAAAAAAGGTTGTAATTTATGCACGTTTGTCCCAATATCACTGTATAGGACTATTACCACTCATGACCTAAACAGGGTGGAACCATATTTTATGGCAGAACAAGTAACTGTAAGTACTCCTAAATGCCCTTTGTGAATACCGAAAGTCATAAAGTTGGGATTTTGTCCCTGTTAATCTTAGGTTTTAGCCTTCTTAAGACCAAAACTTAAGTTTAACTGAGACAAGATCCTAGCTTTACGACTTTCGGTATTCACAAAGGGCATTTAGGAGTACGAAAGTTAGGATTCCTAACTTTAGTACTCCTAAATGCATTTTGTAAAGTTAGGATTTTGTCTCAGATTACTTTTGTGAATCGGGCCCATAGAGTCTGCCAACTGATCATTAGTAATAGAGACCATTTTCGGATCATGGGGCTGGATGTGGTCACAAAACACAGAAAGAAACTGTTGGGTCTATGTATATTGCTAGCCTAACTGGAAAATTAACAACCAAGGTGTGTCCTTTTTATAGGACGGTTTCCCTCACCTACCATAGGTGGCATGCTTCATAGTTGGGAACCTCCTTGTATTGTGATGCCAAATCACAATACAGGCTACAACCTCCTCACTGAGAGGGAGGCGCGTAGGGATGTATTTTTTTGTTAGGAGAGAATATACTAAATACCCAATTGTAGAGCAAGGGTTGGTGAGGGCAGCAGACCAAGAGAAACAAGCATTGGCATAGCCAATAGGTCTCGCCTTTGGGACCTTATAAGTGTTAAGCCATGCAACAGTTGCATACCTAAACACTTATAAGGTCCCAAAAGTGTGACCTATTGGCTATGCCAATGCTTGTTTTAACTGCTGCAATCTAATGAAGCCTCACGGAGAACATCAAAGCGATCGCGATCAAATATCAAAGCGGCCCTGCGGCCGCGAAAGTGAAAGTAATCGCGGGAAAGCATGACGCGCGCGCCCGCGCACATGCACTGTAGGTCTAGGCTGGTCTGGTAGCACTTTTTTGAGCCCTCACAAAATGTCTCACCAGCCCAGCGCATGCGCTGGGTCAGGCGAGACCTAAAAATTGATTAAAACTAACTATAGGGTTAGGTCCTGAAGAAAACCCTGACACCGATCGGCCATAGGCTGAAACATGTTGACCTCTATGACACATGAGTGGGTTTGATGATTCCCGCAGTGCCATGCTGTTTTTAATTCTAGCCCATGGTCACCCTAATAAAGTTTTTGTTGCAACCCTGTAGTTAGTTTTAAGCACTTTTTTCACTTGCTCTGCTGCCTTCCCAACCCTCTTGCTCCACAATTGAGGGGCATATCATCAAGGCCATGCGATAATTATCGCTCAGCGCTCTTAGCGCAACGATAATTATCGCCGGCAAACGCTGAATTTTATCGTGGAGATAGCGTGCTATCAGCAACGCTAATCACTAAAGCGATAAAATTCAGAGTGCAAGCTGCCAATTGTGCGATTATCGCTGGAAATACAGCGATAATCGCACAAGGTTTGGCGAAAGCTTGCTGATAGGGCAAGGCATACTTAGCCATGATATCCACCTTACATAGGATATCATGGCTAAGTCAATCTTGAAGCAGGCGTAAGAAAAGTAGCGATAACAGAGCTTATCTCTACTCTGCTTGTCGCTCTGCAGGTTAGCGTGCCCATTGATAATTGGAGAAATGTCGCTTAGAGACATTTCTCCAGTTATGTCAGGGCAGGAACGCCCACTTTGCATCTCATTAGAGATGCAAAGATGGGCCTTAGGGGAAAGGGCGATAACGCAAGGATTCATGCGATAGCGTGAGCCTGCTGATTAGGGGATAAAATTATCGCCGCTTTCCGTCCGAAAACGGACGCTAAAGCGGCGATAATTTTATCCCCGGGGCTTGATGATATGCCCCTGAGTATTTAGTATAAACCCCTCTTAGCACAAAAACAATCCAGAGCTGCATCTTGTGTTTTGATATACAAAGCAGGGTAGCCAACCCTTGCAGGTCTTAAGTCCTCTTCTAGCCCTCCTGTGTGATGTACCACTGGATGTGGTACCTCATAAGTCCTGCCCTGTCAGGTGGCTGTCTGGCATGTTCTGTACAGCCTGGAATGAACTACAGCCTGGAAATGTGCTGCCCTGCAAAAATTTACCTTTTTTTAAAACAACTTTATTTATGCATTTGTTACTGTAACATGCCCATACAAAAGGAATCTTTAAGTAGAGTTATTATTACAAGGAGAGATGATACCATATTGGTTGATTAAAGCTATCTTCCGAAAGACGAAATTGAGGAAAAGCTTTGCTTGGAGAATTCGATGTAGTTACTAGCCCTTCTGGCCAGTACAAAAAATAGGAAAACATCTTCACTGCCCATGAATTATATTTAACAGCCCCATTCACACATCTCCCAAGTTATTGCATAAAAAAGGAAGGTCAGGCAACACAGGGGAAGTAAATTTACTCATATTGTGGAACATCGCTAGCTTGGCAGGCAAACGGGATGACCCGGATTGGGTAGGCTTCATCCACAGGGCAGATATATATTGTATCCTGAGACGTGGGCTACTGAGGCGATGTCCCTAGATGGGTATAATGACTTCCATATTGTGGCAAGTATGGAAAGAAGGGGACCCTGATATGTGTGTTAGCCATGCATATTAAAAAAAAAAAACACAGGTATCAATACAACTACTCCCAGTCAAGGACCTCTGTGGAATATCCAACATTTAAAGCTAACCGTGAACGCTCCGAAAGAGGAGAGGATAGATATCCTGACCCTGTACATACCACCTGGGCATAATGGCAAGGTCAGCGTCCCGCTTTCCTCACTGGAGGGGGTCATTAGCAAAATCCCAGATGATAAACAGACTCGGATAATGGGCTGACTGTGGGTAGTGATTTTAACAACCACCCACCATCTAATGTTTTGGAGAGTTGGTGCAAATAAGAGGACAAATGCTGGTTGGTATCAGACCCAATTATTCTGGAAGAATTGACTTTCATAGGAGGGGTATCTTTACCTCTCTTTTGTTGAGTACAGGCACGCGATTCTGAATGGGTGCACGCAGTTGGACAGCCCAGCAAACTGCACCTACAGGCGGGGTGGAGGGAGATGCTTGGCACAGAGTGATCGACCTGAAGATACACCCTAGACCAGAAAACATCATGACCGACCTACTTGCAGATACAATGGTGGATGTTGTTAAGGCGATGTCTACACCCATTAAGAGCCTATTCCACCTGATGACTCTGGAATAAACACCTAATGTAAGGTCAGTAAGAGGGGTTTAGCAGGCTATGAGTTAAGTATGGAATCACTAATTCTAGTATCTTTCAATACAATGATGGAGAAGATTGCACTGTTTCAGATAATACCTATCCATCCCAAAGAGAAAATAATAAAGAGTAACAACCTACTGGATTGGTCTGACGTATAAATATTACTCTTGTAAGAAAACATTTTCAGTGGCTTTGACAATGTGCAGAATGTCGCTTGCTTCGGAAGCACGTTTTGGGGATTTAAGAAGAACATATAAAAAAATTGTCATGCAAAAAAAAGCAGAGGATCCAGCAAGAGCATGGAACAATTGCATTGGCTGCTGTAGGAGCAATGACCTCAAGTAATTCTAGATGAGGGACTTGCTGGGTCTGTTTGCTCAATGGACTAATGTGTCCTTTGCAAGGGCCTGTGTTTGACCTCATGGTCACAGGTTCGAATCCTGGTAGGTTCACTCAGCCTTTTATCCATCTGAGGTCGATAAAATGAGTACCATTGAGTTGGATAACAATAAACATCTGTTATTCAGCGCCGAGATACCTCCGCTTGAACTTGCGCTTTATAAATGCTTATGGTATGTTAACAAGCATGGCCACAAGATTGAACACTACATCGGGGCTTATGTGTGGGTGGCTCAATTTACAAAGATGTGTAGATAAGATCCTGACCTTGTCAGGTGCATGCCAGAAACTCCTGATGCTGGTAACACCTGCAGTTTACACCTTCTCTGCCCTGAGCCAGCGAAATCTACAAGGCAGCAACAGGCTAATAAAGCCCAATGTCCTGATGTGGTTCCTGTGGAACTTTTTCCAGAAAACTCAGTTTTCTGGGCTGGCATCTCAGTGAAGTTCTATAATGCGGTGCTCCAGTCAGACTGAATTCCTCAGTCCTGGCGATCTGCTATATTGGTCCCCTGCATAAGAAAGGAAGTTGTACTGACCCTGCATATTATAGGCCCATCTCAATTTTAGATGGGGTGGGGAAAATATTTGGTGGGTATTCCTGAATCATTTCCAGGGTTGGGCTTTGTCTGGGCATGCTCCCCGACGACATCGCTTCAATGGACTGTGTGTCTTAATGACAACGGACTGCACAGCTAGAAGATGATGCATCGCCTTCATCGCCAAGGGGTTTGACGACAAAGTCTTGCTGATTGCACGGATCTGAACCGACGCATCACCTCCATCTACGTGATCGATGATGATGTGCCACCTTCTCGGCTCCTCGCATTGAGTCTCCGATGTCGACACTTCCTCTATCCAAAGTACTTTCTCAGCGGGAGCTGCATGTGTCCTGTAGCCAGCCTGCTCTCCATTGCAGTCACCCTGAATTTTGGATTTAGATGTCCACGTTGGCGTTTTATTACTCTAAGCACTATAATTTAATAATATTTTTTCAAATTCATAACTTCGGTTCTGTTTATTGGATTTCCTAATCTTGTGTGGAGTCTTTTTGTGATGTTTTCATTGTGTTACTGTGTGTGTGTTGCACAAATACTTTACGCTTTGCCTCTTTAGATAAGCCTGACTGCTCCGTGCAAAGCTACCCACAGGCTATCTCTTAGTGCGTATCTGGCTTACCCTGACTAAAGTGGTGGTTTCTGCTAGGACAAGGTGCAAACCAGGAACCCCATTTCTAACAAGGTCCGTCTTTGATCTGGTATGTAGAAAAAGGCTTAATCTGCGGGTATTGATCTACCCCTGTTGGCAGCTATCAAAGGTCTTCACTGTTGCAATGTAACGCAAGTCTGACTTGGTCCAGATGGGGGATGTAACTCCCCCCTTCCTCACCCGCTCTGTAGCTTGGCAGGGTTGCGTCATTGACTGTCTTCTGTTTAGCTTATATATAAATTATGTTATTGCCAGTTGGGAGGCGATGGACATAGATTGTCCTAAGCTGTTAGATGAGAAGGTCCCAATATTGTTAAATACGGATGACGCAGTGCTGCTATCATTGATGGAAAACTCCAAGCATGTCATGATTAACACATTTCTTGGGTTCTGCACAGCAAAACGTCTACTTATTAGTTGGAAGAAAAAACAAAGACCATGGTGATGAAAACAAGTTTGCACGTATGGAGGCCATTCAAGAAAGATGTGGGGGGGTGCTAGGAAAGGTTGATCAGTTCACCTATGTTGGTCTGCTTCCATCGCTCACTCAGTTGGCAGCCTCATCTGGGACATCTACAGGTAAGTTCAGAGCATGCTGCGATGCTGCTCTTAGATTTGCCGAAAGGATAGACAGCCGGCCCCTAAAGGCCGTCTTGAAGCTCTATAGGTAGAAAGCTGTTGCTCCAGCTCATTATGGTGCCAAGAGTTGGGGTTACAACGAAGCCAGGAACTTGCAAGTGGTGGAAAATAATTTCCTGCGTATTTTGTTAAAATTGGGCCCTGGGACTCCGCTACTCCCCCTATAGGCAGAGCTGGGTATGACCTGCATCAGACATAGCCGCCTTAAGACCTGTTCTATATTGGATGCGCTTAAACAGAATCCCCATAGCAAGTGTGTATTTACAATCTGCTCTGGAAGTGCCAGCTCTAGAACGCACAAAGGTCATAGGTGGGGGGAACATGGATGTAAAGTACTTAATGCTATAGGCGTGGACCATGTCTGGTGGGAAGGCAGTCACATAAATTGTGGGAGCCCTGCAGCGGTCCAGGAGGCATGCTGGCATTTGGAATTTACTGGAGCTTGTAGCAATACGAACCCTCTAACTGCTCACGAGTTTTAGTATTAGTCCTACAGACACGCCCCATATTTAGATCTGCTACACCCGGAACCGAAACGTACCTTATATGTAAATTCTGGATAGGAATCTTTCAAACTCGAGCTTTTCGCTTCAAATGGGTTGCACACCCGTCTCAAGATTGCACATGGACTTTAGGGGCAAGGACACAATATTATATTTATTGCTTGTCTTGCACAACAACAGCCGGCCCAAGACGGTGCTGGCTTTGCCCTCTGTTTAGTACGTTTGGGATAAGATCTCTTTGTAATGCCTTGTCACTGTGCTATAGGACATAAGATATTGATAATGTTTGCACAGTTCCCTCTTACATGTGATCTACCAGGTTTATTTTGAGAAAAGAACAAACAGAAGGTTGAATCCGGTACTTGTTTGCTGACTGATTTTATTTGCATCACCAATTTATGAAGGGGTTTAATTATTATGAACTATAATGAGCTTTTTGTGTGGTTTTATTGTTACTAGTGTGATTTTAGCATGGACATATTATTATTATTTCGCCGTCATCTGATTTTTTAGGTCTCGCTGAGCCCAGCGCATGCTCTGGCTCGGAGAGACATTTTGTATGTGAGTTTTCAAAGTGCTGCTGGTTGGCCTAGCGCTTGCGATCACGTGACCGTGCATGCGCGACCCGCTAGCCTTCAGCAGCACTTTGAAAACTCGTGCGCGATCGCGATCACTTTCGCTTTCAGAGCGATCGCGATGACACACGCTTTCAATGCACAATTGCGGCAGCCATCTGCTCTTTACAAGCACATTGACATATTTTCAGATGACTTCTATATTGCGATGGTAACATTATCATGTCTAATTTCTTTTTTATAGATACTAGAACACATTGTAATAGCTCTGTCCTGTCTACCTCGTGACAAAGGAGAGGACTCTTTTATCAAACCCCACGTAATTATCGATATGTAAATAGAACTATATAAAGCTGTAAATAGACTGTTGACTGGCTAACTAAAACCAGCATTGTAGGGAAGTTTATCTGTGTCCGTGGCACAGACTGGCTCAAACATCCAATCCGGGCTCACTGTCTAGTCAGTACAATCAACTTTGCACCTGCCTCCTCGCAAAGTGCCCCGAGGCGGCTGGCAGCAGCCTGTGGCGCTTTACCAAAACCCTAAAATATATAAAACAATCTAAAAAGGTATTCTGATTATTGATTGAATGCGAATTAATGGAGTTATAAATGTTATACACATAAAGCGGCGCACAATCGGTGCCTTGTGTACTTGTGCAGAGGCAGCGAGTGTACGTCACATTAACAATAACAAGCAGCAATCTAGTACAAACGAATCAGCCCCTTTGTCGCTCAACACACATTTCGAGGTGTTTGGGTTTATCGGTTTTCAGTAGAAACCCATCACTGATATACCAGGAGCCGGATTAAATGCACTGCACTCATTGGCTATTTGAAATAAACACTGGCAAAAGAACACGTGTATATACTAGCCGAAAGCAATAAAAACAAGCATTGGCATAGCCAATAGGTCTCGCTTTTGGGACCTTATGAGTATGTTTACTTTTGCTATAATCGTGGCACGTAAAGCGCGGGTGCCGCGATTATAACAAACGTAAAGAAATAGATGTTTTTTTCTATTTCTTTACTTTTGCTATAATCGCGGCACCCGCGCTTTACGTGCCGCGATTATAGCAAAAGTAAACATACTTATAAGGTCCCAAAAGCGAGACCTATTGGATATGCCAATGCTTGTAATAATATGGTGCTAGTTTCCCAGTTGATGACAGAATGGTGGCTTGCCATATCATGACATAACAGCGGTGCACCAGCACAAAGGGTGAACAGGGTGGAGACGGGAACTCAACTTGCCCTAAATTTGGGTCAGTGGCATGTTTACTGCCAATCTGTGTCTACGGATTCTGCTTTCGCGCAATAATCAGTCCACGCAAGGTACTTTTAGCGTAAAAGGCCATTTTATTAGGACAGGGTTGGACAATCATAACCAGAAACATAACACAGATCCCCAACAATCCCCAACAACAACATTTCTCACTATCCCATACTCTCCAAGACTCCAACTACTCCATCCCCGCTTCACACTGCAACCTTCTCACTTCCATTCGCTTCCTCACTTCTCTTCCAAAACTCCACCATCATCTCCATTCGTCATACACTGGTCTGACGCACCCCCACGTTTCCCCAGTACCCCCCTCCCCGGAAGGGTGAGTATGCCCGTCATGGACTCCTCCCCCCTCCCCAATCCGCCCCACACACACACAACCCGTCCTAAACTGGCACGCCGAGAAACATGACAACACCAACTAGTCATGTAATTGCCGGGTGGGCGGGTGGCCAACGATCCACTAACTGACCCACCCTGAGGCGCTGGGGAAAGGAAGAGGAAGGACTTCCTCTTCCTCCCCCTTTTAATCCCTACCTGACGACCCCACCCCTTATCCCACCCCTTCCTCCCCTGTCCTTCAATTGCGCATAATCCCCGGGGGAAGACTAGACCGCTGGTCTTACTTCCCCCGGGGGCCGCATCGCGCAATAATCTGTCCACGCAAGGTACTTTTAGCGTAAATGGCCATTTTATTAGGACAGGGTTGGACAATCATAACCAGAAACATAACACAGATCCCCAACAATCCCCAACAACAACATTTCTCACTATCCCATACTCTCCAAGACTCCAACTACTCCATCCCCGCTTCACACCGCAACCTTCTCACTTCCATTCGCTTCCTCACTTCTCTTCCAAAACTTCACCATCATCTCCATTCGTCATACACTGGTCTGACGCACCCCCACGTTTCCCCAGTATCCCCCTCCCCGGAAGGGTGAGTATGCCCGTCATGGACTCCTTCCCCCTCCTGACCCACCCTGAGGCGCTGGGGAAAGGAAGAGGAAGGACTTCCTCTTCCTCCCCCTTTTAATCCCTACCTGACGACCCCACCCCTTATCCCACCCCTTCCTCCCCTGTCCTTCAATTGCGCGAAATCCCCGGGGGAAGACTAGACCGCTGGTCTTACTTCCCCCGGGGGCCGCATTGTGTTAGTCTTGCGTAAAAATCACTCACGCCAAAATGCAAAGATAAGAACAAGACTTGATTACTACTCACATTGTGTTCAGAGGCCAGTTCCTAACCCCCCTGGCCCGCGAAAATATTAAATTCTCTCTGTTTCCTCATTTTATTCACAGATAGCAGCAAGGGCACCACATTTCTTTCCGCCCAGAGCGTTATCTGCGCAAATGCCGTCCCACGGCACACCGCACACGCTGTAGTGACAGGACCTACTTTATTCATTTCATTCTTTCACTCAACTCTACCTGCTTCCGCTAAAGCATGCTAAAAATAGACGCCGAGCTGTTTGTATGCCAGACGGGCACGGAAGTCAGTCTTATTTCCAGAAGTATATCTGGTGTTCGTTGCCTTGCACACCCCGGAGGCTCCTACGCAAGTGATTCTCATAATCTCCGAATCTGTGGTAAAACACTATGGGGCAGATTTACGTTCTCTGGTGCATCCCTGCAAATCAGCAGGGATGCGCCAGGGAAGATGCGTCACGCAAGTTTGCCCTTGCGCCACCGCAGATGCGCCGCATTTACAATGCGGTGCATCGCGGAGCAAGGACAAGCAGATGCGTGACGCATCTGCCGGCGTAAGGTTGGCGCAGTACTGAAGTTGTGTCGCAAGCGCGACGCAACTCCAGCACTGTTCCAACCTGCCCTATCCCTAACATGGTGCGTCACGCCTTACGCCTGCTTGAAGCAGGCGTAAGGATTTGACGCACCAGCGTCGGAAAAGTGACAGCGTGAAATCTTGTAGATTTCACTGCGTCACTTTTCAGAGGCTTTTTCCGACGTACCGCCCACCCTGCATACATTAAACCTGACGTGGGTTTAATGTTGCGCAGGGCTTTACAACGTGACGCATCTCTCTTGATGCATCACATTGTAAATCTGTCGCAGCATGGCGCTAGCTTTGCGCCGCCGCTACTTCACAAAAGTGATGCCCCGGCGGCGCAAAAGTAATGGCTTGTAAATCTGTCACTATGACGCAGCAGAGGCGGAGGCGCAGTAGGCCAGCAGGCCCATGCACGTGCCGCTATCATAGCCCAAGTTTGGGAACGAAGGGGCAGATTTACAAGGCCCTTGCGCCACTTTTGCATCACTTTTAACATGGGAAAAGTGATGGAAAAGTGGCGCAAGAGCCTTGTAAATCTGCCCCAAAACACTTTAGACAGACTGGCATGCTTATCTTTACGTAGCACATCGCACTTTGTCATCTCCGGGGTTTTTAGACATTGAAAATATCTTTGTATGCAGTCTAAGTGCATGATTGAACTCTTTCTTGGAATCAAATTGCATTAAATTCTGCATGGAAAATCGATGCTTGCTTTAAAACTGGACACGTATCAAACAATAAAACGGCTGCCCGTAGCTTTAAGAGAACTCTATTGACTGATAAAGATTTTGTGTAGTAGTTTCGTTTCAGGCACCCCCAGGCACACAGAGCTCCCCTGCCTGGTTATGGCTTGTTTTGTTTTGTATTTGAGTTAGGTGAGCTGTACATGTGATGTCCACTACTCCCAGAACTTAAGGATCTGGTTTAGGGTTTGGCCGAGAACATACTCCATCGCAAACGCAATGGAGCACCCTGTGTGCGAAACTCTTGGTCCGAAATCGCCTCATTTAGAGAAGGGCAAAGTTTCCGTCGACAAAGTCTCAGTTGGCTCTCTTCAACAGAAGTTTTTCTCCGACAGTCCTGCGGAGTAGGAACCTTGGAGAAAGAACATACAAGGAGAAAGCACATACAAGACCCACCCAATTTAGGATAGATAGTGAAATGGCTTCTTTTAGGTCTCATCTGAGACAGTGCATGCCCTGGCGCTTGTGAGACGTTTTGTTAGCTCATAGGGGGCTTTGAGCCAGCCCATTGCTTTCCACTGGTTGGCTTCACTGTTGTTCTCATTTCCTTTCTTCTCTTTTGTCTTTTTGTCTGGCTTGAGAATTGGTTTAATTTGATTTAGATTTTTATAAAGCGCAACAATTACCCGTAGGCATCAAAGTGCTGTAGTCACAGAAGTCCGCTGCAAACCAGTGGCAAATCAAACATGTACATGCTAAGAAGGGGCTGCCTAAATAGTATATAACCAAGTCTTAAGTGCCTTTTTTAAAAGGCAAGTGCCCATTGATCGCAGTCACAGATTGGGAGAGCGAGTTCCAGAGTCTGGCTCCAGCGACTTAGAAGGCTCTGTAACCCCCCCCCCCCCCCCATCTCTTCTTCCGGACTCTAGCCATTATAACCAAATTGTGATGGACTGAACGGAGATTTCTTCCTGGAATGTACCTGTGGAGCATCTCCCTAATCCCAGCTGGACCCGATTGGTAGAGAGGTTTATGTACAATACTGATAGCCTTAAACATAATACGCTCCCTGATGGGGAGCTACTGCAGCTCACGCGGCCCCCCAGCAGCTGATTTTGCACTTAGGAATGTCAAGGATCGCCCTGGCGAGTGTGTTCTGTGCTGCCTGCAATTTTGCCTGGGTGCTGATATTAGAATCCAGACAGAGAGCGTTACAATATTTAATTCTGGACATGACCAATGTCAGGGCAACCTGCTTTCGTGCCGACAGAGGAATAAAGGAAAAGATTTTATTTAACTTCCTTATGAGCCATGTACGATTGCCAGTCCATGAAGCGAGAGATCGCTCTCTAGAATCCCTCAAGATTTTTTGCCTTCTCACTGGAGTAGGGAGGGTGCCTAAGGTGTCCGGCCACCAATTGTTATTTAAAATCGAGGCTTGCATCCCAAAGAGCAACACCTTGGTTGTCTGGCCATTGAGTTTAAGGAAATTCTTTTCCATCCAGTCTGAGACCGCAAACATACAGTGTGAGAAATTATCTGTGGTAGCTGCTGAGTTATTAGGGATCGACCCAATGATCAGGGTGTCGTCAGCGTATGATACCGCATACTGCTCATAAGAGCAAATAATGGTGGCAAGTGGAGAAACGTAAAGATGAACTAATATAGGGCTCAAAGATGAGCGCTGCGGTATGCCCCATGGCAAAAAAACCATCAGAGTAGTATTGGTTAGGAATTTCCCTCTTAGAGCTGTCCTTAAGGAAGAAGGACTATAATACAATAGCCCTATCTGCAATACCTATTTCTTGTAGGTGATCATCATCAGAGAAGTGGACATGGTCTCGAAGGCCGTGGACAGATCTAAAAAAAACAGAGCTGTGCCTTGCCCTTCATCCACTAGCCGCCTAATGTAGTCCATGGCCGAGACCAATGTGGTTTCGGCTCCATGATGTTTCCAGAAGCCGAACTGAGATATGTCCAACCAACCCTAATCTTCCACAAACTTCATCGGGTGGCCATTCAAGTGTCTTTCAAGAATCTTGGCAGGTAGTGGAAGTAGGGAGACTATCAGACGATAGTTTTTAAGATCTTTACTATCAAGATTGGGCATTTAAGAAGGCCTGATCACCACCTCTTTGCATAGCTGTGGATAGCAGCCAGAGGAGATACCGTTACTCATTAAAGACGCAAGAGGGCATGCAACAGTACCAGCCACCATGTGCAGAATTGCAGGTCTGCACGATTCCAAGGGTGAGTCTAACTTAATATTAAGGAGGTGTTGTTCAATGATTGTAGGGGTAAGAGATGGAAAGACCGTGAGCAAGATAGGCTCTCGGTTCTTGGACTCCAGAGTGAAAAAAGGTTCCAACCGAGGCTCACTACTTGAGGATTGCAGCATGCAATTTTTTTGTTTTGATAGTTCAAGTTCGTCATAGATGTTAGTGACTTGGAGTTGGAAAAAAACAGCTACCTGATTTCCAAAATCGTTTGAACCATCAATCTCTCCAGCCAACGGAGGAGTACAGAGCTGCTGCACCACCTTAAAAAGGTGATCCTCTTTGTGTGTTTGCCCCTCCCCTGGAGCATGGCCAAGTACTGCTTCCTTTCAGTGCCCTGTGACCTTCCACTGCTCATGGGCTTTCAGAGGTGCTTTAATTTTTTTAAGTTATAGCGCTCCATAAAAGTGTATGTGTTTGGGGGCTTTTGCCCCCCCGCCCACTCCAGTGCTGTGTTATTGTTGCTCCATTGTTGTTGCTAGCCCCATTGTTGTTGCTCTCTCATTGTTCCCCTGTTGTGATTGCTTGCCCCGTCGTTATTGCCCTGCTGTTTCCTGCCCTCTTGTTCTTGCCCTGGCTTTGCTTGCCCTGTTTCTTACCCTATTGTAGTTGCCGCCCCCTCTTTGCTTGCCACGTCATTGGTGCCCCGTCGTTGATAGCCTCATTGTTATTTGTTCTGTCATCTCTCATCCTGCATTGTTGCTTGCACCGTAACATCTATTCTCCTTTTACATTGCTTGCTTGCTACCCAAATCAACACCCTCCCGCATTCTTCTTTGCCCCCTGCACGCTAACTTTGTTGTTTGCCGTGCCCCTCCTGCCAGGAAAACTGAGCGTTGGCAAAGTCTGTAGGTCTCGCTTATGCAAGATCTATTGACTTTGTAAATGTGATTGTTTTAGTTATGTTGTACAGTAGCGTGGCTACTGTGCAGCACGGTTGAAAGTGCATTTCAGCCATGCTGCATAGAAGTTGTGCTGCTGTACAACATGGCTAAAACAAGCATTGGCATAGCCAATAGGTCTCGCCTTTGAGACCTTATAAGTGTTTAGCCATGCAACACTTGATGTTGTTGCACCAAGGATATTGTGCTGGATGACTAAACACTTATAAGGTCCCAATGCCGAGACCTATTGGCTATGCCAATGCTTGTCTTTGCATGTTTTCAGTAATCACACCTTTTATGTAAGGTTTTTATATTGTGTTTGTATGTTATGGCTACAATCTGAAATCTTTATAAAAACTAGGAACCTTTTAGTTTATTTATAATCAACAAAGAAGGAAATTGTCATAAATACATGTGAATATTGTGTACTTTGTGTATACCACTGTGTGCTCTCTGGGAGTTGTCAGGGAAGTCCACTGTGCTGAATTCTAGTATATTTCTAAATGATGTGGTATTCACCGACATTCTACCACGCATTTTCGCACGCGTTACACCTGGGAAATGTAGGCAGTGCAAGTGTAAAAGTGCACCATATGGTGTAAAGATTGCAGAATTCCTTTGGAATGAGAGATGTTTTAAGGGGAAAACAAGTTTCTAAGGCACAAAATGCAGAAAAGAAGAAAAGTGACATTCCACAAATGTCCTTATCTGTGTGCGTTTGTTGAATTAGGAAAATAGACTGCATCATGTTGTGATTAATGTCTGTTTTGAGAAAAGAAACTCTAGTGTAGAAGCTGGCAGCCATATTACTGTCACTTTGACACACGTTTGAGTAACACACTGATAGGGCATGATCCCAATTTCTTACAAGAACAATCACTAAAATAGGTTTGACATGTGTATATCACAGCTGCATAGACTGACAATCCACACCCCCACACGCACACACACACACACACACACACTCTGACATGCAAATTCACAGGTTCAGGAACATACCGCTAGGCACCCAATCAACACATCTGTAGCATCCCATGTAGACAGACAAAGCAGTCAAAATGATCTACAGGCACATATATACATAGTCTACCGGACAAGCAGTCAGTCACCCTAACACACTAGCCCATGGCCAGGGGTACATGTTGTAGGGGGATGGCCCACATAAGATAACAACAGCACAAACAGGGTCTCGGGTGGACGGTGGATGGAGATGTGGCTCTCTCAATAATATTTTTGAAAAAAGGCCCACTATACTAAGGGCTTTATTCACGAGGCCCCCAGCGGCACTTTTGCGCCACCGCAGCATAATTATTTTATGCTGTGGTGACGCAATGTGCCGCAGCATATATACAAGGCTTTTCATGGCCTTGTAAATATGTGTTCCTTTTAATGCAGAACACTGCGTGAAAGGGGCTGTCGGTGTTCCCACGCAACACTCGCGGAATCTGAAGCATTCCCAGGGCCTCATTTACGAGACCTTTTGCGCCACCAGAGCATCACTTTTTTCATGCTCCGGTGGGGCAATGTGCAGCAGCATATTTAAAAGGCCACACAAAGCCACTTATCGTGGCTTTTCATGGCCGTGTAAATATGTGCCCATTTCATGCAGAATACTACATGAAAGGATGCTCCATGGGTGTTGTTGTGGGTGCTCCCACCCATCAGATTCTAACGCCACTCCAGGGGTGGTGTTAGGGAGGCGCAATAAGGAGAAATATCCTTATTTCTCCTAATTTTTTCTTCTTTCCATGTGTGCTGCAAGGCCTAATTTATTAGGGTTTGGCGCAGAACGATGTCGCAAGGAATCCTGCTGCGCTGCCCTGCATCCAAAGTAAAGGTCAGGAATGTACCGTATCTATGTGATACGCCTCGTTCCTGTCCTTTTACCCTGAGCTGGTGCACAATGGCTGCCATGCCCCAACACAGGGACCCTTGAACTAATGTGCGAGGGTTTCTGCATTGTAGGGGTGATTGTTTTTATGCAGTAAGGAACACCATCCTGCACAAAAACAATCACGAGAGGTTTGCAGAATGCAGCACACGTAGCAAGAGGAAACAACAAGGAGAAATAAGGGTATTTCTCCCTGTTAGGCGTCCCTAACACCACCCCTTGGGTGGTTTTAGTATCTGATGCATTCCCATATTTATGATTACTTGTAAATCTAGGAATGCTTTAGATTCCATGGATGTCGTGTGGGAAAACCCACAGCAACACCCATGGAACACCCTTTCACGCTGTGTTCTGCAGGAAAGGGGCACATCTTTACAAGGCCATGAAAAGCCACGCAAAGTGGCTTTGCGTATCCTGTTAAATATGCTGCAGCAAATTGCGCCACTAGAGCGTCAAAAAAAGTGATTTTCCGATGGCGCAAAAGTACAACTAGGGGCTTCGTAAATGAGGTTCATTGAAAGAGGAAAACACCTATACTGACTGTTCTTGTGCAGGAAGGTGTTCCTTCCTACATAAAAACAATTAGCCTACAACTCACACACCCTTGCACCATGGCACAAGGGTGCCTGCATTGGCGCTTGGCAGCCCATTGTGCGCCAGTGCAGGGGAAATAGGCAGTAATGTGCCGTATCTAGGAATTAAACCGTATCTCATCGATATCGCGCATTACTGCCCTTACCTTTTGACTCAGGCCAGCGCAGCAGGATTCCTTGCGGCACTGCTCTACATCAAAACTTCATAAATGAGGCCCTATGATTTTAAAGAACGCAACAGTTTGGCTGTGTTTTTTTAGGTTTTCTACCAAGCTGGCTACTTGTAATAAGCAGCAGACAATGGCGCGATTAAAAGCACAGTGAGAAAGTACACCGGGGTGTTTTTTTAGAAAATGTGTGCCAAAATTTGTTTTGTAACGATTTCTGAGCAATACAATAGTTGACAATGGAATAGAATATAAAAGTAACTATACATGGGGGTGCATTATCCATCGAGGCACCTTTGTTGAAACTTGTGGTAAAGGCTGTAATTCTAGGCACATCCTGCTAACCATTGGCAATTATTGAGTGCATCATCCGCGCCGTCCTCCAGCTGGAAGGTACTTGCCTATCACACCCAGGGACGTCTTCATTTCCCTTCTTCCCTTCTCGGCCCCCCTCACTTTATCAGCTACAATGGGGGTTGAGTTCTTGATGGGCCTCTTCTGTCTGCAACTCGGCTGGCAAAGGCTCATAAAAAACGTTAAAGGGTGGATGAGTTTGTGAGTGAGCGGAAGTATGGATGGATGGATGGATATATGAGTAAAAGTATAGATGGGAGCGTGAAAGACTGGATGGGTATTGCTGATGGATGAATGAGCGAAAGAATGGATATAAGGACGGATGAGTGAAAGAATGGATTAATGAGTGAAAGAGGGTGGATTGATGGAGAAAAGGGTAGATGGATAAGTGAAAGGGTGAATGGATAGATTAGTGAAAGGGTGAATGGATGATGATAGAAAGGAGACATGTATATGTAAGTGAAAGTATGAGTGAAAGGGTGGATGAGTGGTGTAACGGATGAATGGATCAATGGAAAGATGGATGGATGAGTAAAAGGATGGATGCTGAGGCATCATGAACCCCCATTTTATCAACTACAGCAGGGGTGAATTTCTTGATGGGCCCCTTCTGACTGCAACTTGGCAGACAAAGGTGAGTGAGTTATAGGACAGATGTGAGTGAAAAGGTGGATGGATGGGTAAGTGTAAGGATGAATGGATGAGTAAAAGGCAGGGTGGATGAATGGATGGATGAATGGATGAAAGGGTGGATGGATAGATGAATAGATGAGAGGAAGAATGGAAGAATGGCTGGATGAGGGAAAGGTTGGTGGATGGTTCCTAAAAGGATACATGGATGATGAGTCAGTGAAAGGATGGATGGATGGGATGAGTGAATGGGAGGATGGATGAATTAGAAAAAGCATGGATGGATGAACGAAAGGATGGGTGGATGGATGGATGGATGAGAGAAAGGATGGATGAGTGAAAGGAGGTGGATGGAAGGATGGAGAAAAGGATGGATGGACGAGTGAAAGAATAGATTCAATGAGTGAAAGGGAGGGTGAAGGGATGGACAGATGAGTGAAAGCATGGATGGATGAGTGATTGAAAGGATGGCTGGATGAGTGAAAGGTTAATGGATGGATGGGTAAGTGGATAGATGGATGGAAGGGTGGATGGATCAGTGAAAGGGTGAATGAATGAGTGAAAAGCACAGTAGATGTCTGGAGTGAAAGGACGGATTGATGGATGGATGAAGTGACAGGGTTGATGGATGGATGAGCAAAAGGATGGATGGATGAATGACTGAAAGGATGGATGGATGAGAGAAAGGGTGGATGGAGAGATGGGTAGGTTTAAAAGATAGGTTTGGGTGATGGATGGATAGGTTTGGTTATGGATAGAAGAATGGATGGAATGTTAAAAGACTGAATGATGAATGAAAAAATGAATGGATGGCGGAATGTAAAGGTGAAACAGAAGATATACGCAGATAGGTGGAAGGATGAAAGGATGAATGGAAAGATGCATGGATGAAAGAGACAAGAGTTGTTTTAAGGGAGGGTTGTGATGACTCGGTTCGTTTGCTTTGTGCCATAAGAGCTTTGGTGTGACGTGGAGGGTATTTTGGAAGGCTGCACTCCTTTCTGGCTCTGTGATAGGCAGCTTTGCAGCTTGAGAATGAATGGACCATCTTTTCACTGCCCCTCTTTGGCTGCTTTCATTTTGAATGTCTGGGATCAAAAACCTTCGTTCACCTTCATATGAGAACACCTTAGATCTGTTGCTCTCCTCAGGGGTGCACCATGCAGAATGGCCTCTTCCTTAATGAACACAACTCTGTTTGCTTTCTCACAAACACACATGATTCCTTTAACTAACATCTGCTACATGTTGTGTCCCTGGGCTGGTATCATTTTGACCTATCTTGGTTACCACGTGTTTGCTTTTATCCTATGCGGTTCGTTTGCTTTTATATCGGACTTGTCTGGAGTTACTTTAGCATGAGTCCAGTCTCTGTATCTGGCTTATTAACGTCCATAAAAATGTGCTTTTAATGGGTTGTATAATGCTCCGCAAAGTTTCACTGCCGCCTAGAACTCAAGAAGAGATCAGCCTGGAGTGTACCATTGTTATAGATTAAGAACTCAGGCTTAAAATTCGCCTCATCCAATTCTGGTGATAAAAGTGCAAATCATGTCTAAGGGGTCCCTGTTCAATAATGTGTTGTCTGATTTTTGTTTGCATAAGAGTGGTTTGAGTTGTCTCCCCCAACCACGGACTCAAATTAAGCACTGGAGAAGCATGTACCACAACGCAGAGCACACGTGTAAATGCAAGACTGTATTTCTCAAACAAAGGACATTGAAAGGTGTGTGTGGTCTGCAGGCCCTCCAGGTACCCCAGCGATCCTCTGTGCCAAAGGAGTCCAATTTAGGTGCAGGAGGGCCAAATCCATGCCAGATTTCCTGGATAACTTCTGTCTGTCTCAATGAGTTCCTTTTATGTTTTGTATGCAGTGTTACTTGTGTGGTTACATGCAAATATGGCATGGGTGGACCCTTCCTGTAAGCCTCAAGGGTCAGAACATTGCCAGGGTGCAAGCATTCACCCACACATTGACCCTCTGCATGTCAGTTGCACTTGTGAACACCGGTGCAAGGTTGTCCTGACGTTTGCCATACACAGGGGCATATTTGCAACAGGCAGCGATAATTATAGCTGACCTTGTATACCGCATTTTTTTCTATCACTGAAATATTTGGCCAGGCTAGCGTTGTATTAACAACGCTTAGCGCCATGGCGATGTATATTCCAGCGATAGCGCCCTTTTACATGGAACATCGCTGGTTTTCCAGCGATGTTCCATGTAAAATGGCGATATGCTTGATGATACGACCCTGTGGTCGTATCACATGAATCCACCTCCCATGTTAGGTATGCCTTACTCAGGAATTTAACAGACGTTAAATTCCTGCGTTAAGGCATACTTAGCGCGATAAAAATAATCGCGAAGCTGCCTTCGCGATATTTACCCATGTTGTTTTCACAGACACGCCTACTTTGCATCTCATTAGCAATGCGAAGTTAGGCGTGCAGGAAACGGGAGCAAAATCAGCAAAACACGCGATAATGTGTCTTTGCTAATAAGGCGATAAAATTATCTCCACTTTTCAGCCGAAAACGGCCGCAAAAGCAGCGGTAATTCTTTATCGCCGCATTGTTAATATGCCCCTGTGTTTCTTTTTATAAGAGTCTGACAATTGTCAACAGATGTCCTGTATTGGCAAACTCTAAATGCTGTCTTTAGTATTCCCTCTCCCAACACACGTACCCCATGGGCAGTAAAACTGCAGGTGTTTGTGTTCTTTTTACATACTTTTGCATGGCCTTAATGAATCAGCCTGAAATGTCCAACTTCCTTTTAGGAAAAGTGCAAAGAGGGAAAAGTATGTTCTGATTTTCTATTTGTATATGATCTGGGTATTCCCATTTTATTCCAATTACACGGTTTCCTGCGAACGCGAACGCTAGACAGAAGTCCGTCGGTGAAGTGAAGCCGTGAAGCCGCAGCCACAAACGTTTTCCATTCGCAAGCAAGCTACAAACCCTGGACTTTCAGGCTTCAGGCTTCAGGTTCCAAGCCTCGGAGGGGTCCAGGCACTAGCACCGGCACTGGTTTTAGGCTTGCTTCCTTGGTTGCCCGAGGGGGCTGCAGGTCGCTGCAGGTAGCTGAGGGAGCCGAGGGAGTCGCTTGGAACTACAGAATCGTCAGGAGCTGGTGCTGGTGAGCCGTGCTTAACTGAAAAGCACTCCTTGGCTGACCCCCCTCCCCCCCCCCCGTGCTATCATCGTGATTGTGTATCGGAGCCCCGAGGTGAAGGAGGAGATACAGGAGGAGATACAGCGGTGAAGCTGAATTTACGGTGAGCGCTAAGGGGGCAGCGCAGCGAAACCTACTTATCTGAGCAGCAAAGTGGGTCAAGTTTGAGACAAGCAGCTACTTGACCCAGCTGCCTCGTCCTTGCCTTTGCAACTCAGATTTCTGAGGCGAGGCGAGGCGAGGAGCATGTAATGAATCAGCGGTGGGCGAACGAGAGCAGGAGGCGCTGAGATCAAAGGCGCCAGCAGCCCTCGTCTCACAGAAGCAGACTGTTATCACTGAGGAGGGCTGCGAGTAAACTTGGACATCCCAGCACCCTGCGTGCACTTTTACCTCTGCTCCAGTGGGGCGAAGCGGGGTCCCAAGGTAGGACACCGCATGCCAAAGGAGGCGCTAAGCTAGAGCAGGTTTTGTAGTGAGGGCTTGGTTGTGAAAAAGCCACTACGAACTGAGAGCTTACCGACAGGTACTAGGCGGCAGAAGCCTGAGGCTCGTCTCAGGAACGCCGGAACGCCGGCCGCTAAAGTCCCACCCGCCCTGCCAACTGCCAAGCACCAGTTAAATTGCCCGGCCCCCTGAGGCTGTGCAGGAAAGCACTAATCCATATTACATTTTCTCGGCCGCTGGCTATTGGGTGCAATCGGACGCGATCTAGACGGCTGGACTGCCCTAGCGATATGAGATCAGGGCGCGTTCGTGGATGCCCCACGAGTAAAGGGGGGGCAAACAAACGCACAAATAAACGCAAAAGATCGCCGAAAGCGCTCGATGGGACAAGAGAAGAGCCACTAACCAAATCCAGGCAAACAACTCAGAGCGAAGGCTCACTAATCGACATAACAAGTGATAAACTCGATCTTAACAGCCTGAGTAGTGAGCAATCAATAAAAGCAGAAAAGAGCAGCAAAACAAAAATCAGCCTCACAATGCTCCAACCGAAAATTTACACAAAGTTTCACTTTCTAAAAAATGCGGGGGACACACTATTCTCAAACATCAATGAATCTTTAGGCTTACAGAAACCCATTGAACCATCTCAGCTTTTTCAGCCTGTGCAGCATACTGGCTCATTGCCAGATGACAACTGCAAGGGAAGCCCCAGCCCTACGACTAGGGGATTACTACAAGTGACATCAACCCCTCAGCGCGACAAAAGCTGCACCATAAGGGGAACTACAACCAAAGGGATACAGCCAGGAAAAAAAATTGTCTTAGAAGCAAATCTCATCCAAGTGCACAGGGCAAATAATAATAACAAAAAAAGCCAGTTTATAAACATACCTCACAAAAACTTCACAAACCCCGGTACTATTATTAATGAAAATTCTTGCGAGGGCAACACACTCGGTAAGGGAGGCGAAGCCGACGGATCTATGAACTGTATCGCGAAAAAGACAAGAACAAACTAAGCATCTCAGCGACCATAATGATGCAAATGTAAACAACGAAAAGGGGCGCTGGGTAGTGAATGATTCAACTTTGAAAAACCAATCTTTAACTTATATTGAACAAGTAACGGACCATAACAGTACGTCGAGGCCTGGGAAAGATATGGCCCACACAGACAGGTTACCAACCTCGCCGTCAGAGGTAATAGTAATATCCTCATACCTGGGTAAGGAAGAGTGGGAAGATCTACTAGCTGAAGACACTCAAGTCAAAAGCAAAAGTGAGATAAATATCAAAGTGCCGATTACGCCTATCACAACAAGTGACGCCTCATACGAACATCCAGTGATGGTTGTGGGGGCATCAAAGATGGGTCAAAAAAGTCCCATAACTTCCGAAAACAACGATGAATCTCCAAAGCATAAAAAGCATGAAAACGCCTGGTGCAGCTTGCTTAAAACAATACAACTCCTGGTAGAAGCCCTTAACTATCAATCGGATAAAATGGACACTCAATCGACGCTACTTGACACACTGGCTGTATTTGTGGTTGCCATTGATGGGAAGTTGGGCACGCTAAACACGCTTCTCCAAAACAAACTGGCTCAGCCGAACCAAGGATTTGGGAATTATAAAGAAGGATGCGGATGCGGCCCAATCATTGATAAATTGGCGACTTTACCTACAATATTGAGCAACCTGTGCACACAGCTCAGAAGGCCATCTAAGTGTAAACAAAGTAATCTCTGTAACAGCTCCTTCAAGGCTGATACAGACAACCCAAGGACTAAAGAAGCGCCGGTGAGCAACAGACAAGGTGACTCTAAATTAAGGGCCCCTTCACCTATAATACCAACAAGCACAGGGGCCAGCGAAATCAGAACAACAGAACCTCCACTCTTTGAAAACTTGGAGGAAGTAAAAGTAAGCTCAAAAATGAATGCCAAACAAAGACGTTTAATAAAACGCAAAGGCAGAAAACACAAAACTGACTCAACGCAAAGGCTTTTTGAACCTCTTTGGGAATACTCCAACTATGGAACAAAGCGGAGTTCAATTCGAGAGTGCCATGTGTCTCTCGGAAACTGAGGAAGCTATCAGAACTTCTGGGACTCCTACCAGGGTAATAATCCCTAATGGGATCCGTATACAAAAAGAGCCCGAAACAGGATTACAAAATGTATGTCTCCAAATCGGTGAAGCTTGCAATATAACCCTTGATACCAGCACGAAACAGGCACAAAAAAGCGGTAGGCAGCCCGGCCCCAACCTCCGACAAATAAAAAAACAAGAACACACCTGGGGTGTGAAGCCTGGGAACAAACCAGTTTTAGGAAACGCAGAGACAGGCAAAGGGCTGCCAGAAAGCTATTCACCGACAACTACTCAAGGAGCACTGTCTATAAAGAGAGAAGAAGAACCATCCACCACAGGGACAGCGGATCTTATCTGCAACATCTCCAGGCCCGGTGACAAACATCACCCGGCCAGGCAACCAGCATGGAATCACCACACTATCGGCCAAGAGTTAAGAGTAACTGCACTTAACGCAAACCAGGCTAACACAACTGCAATACGTCTAGTAGAGGACATGCGACCCAGCCTCCCCAAAATAGAGGGAGGGCTGTCAAACGCTGAGTCGTCTGCACAAAACCAGCAAATACCTGGCCGAGAGCTAAGAGTCATCGCACCCAATTCTAAACAAACAAAAACAACTGCAATAAGACTAGTAGAGGACATGCGATCTAGCCAACCGAAAACAGAGAGTGGGCAGATAAGTGGACAAAGAAATGAAACAGGTGTCGTCTGGTTTAATCCGGACTACACCTCGCAAGGAAGACATGACATATTGAACAGGGGCAACATCCCACGGCTGCTACCTCACATTCCCTCTTTGGCAGAAGTAAAAAGCTCTGACCTGGTATCCATTGAATTTATAGTCGATGAGGGCACAGGCAGAGAGAAAACAAAAGCAACTTGGACAACCTTGGCAATTTCACAAAAAATAAATGCTGAAGCTGAAACCTTTAAAAACTGGGGGATCACTATAAAACCGTATATAAAGCCTAGATATCCTGACATCCTTGTCCCGGTGGAAAATGAGGCAGAACAAGCTACCACGAAAAGTCTCAGAAACCCGGTCCTGAGAGGAGCGGTAGGGCCAGGGGACAATAACACCAACCAATATAAAGATAGTATTCGACCCCTTGCAGATGAATACACACAACCACCTGAATTGCTTGACTCAAGATGGATAGCTAGAACTTTAAATAATACTGAATGACAAACCGGCCTTAAGCCAAGGGAGGGCGTTCATGACTCATTGAGAATATGTTCATGGAACATTAATGGCTTGGCCTCAAAAATAATAGACCCAGAATTCATGACCTATATTAGAAACTTTGACGTCGTGGCATTTCAAGAAACATGGCTTGCAGATCCCCCGCACCTTCATGGCTACTTACGCTTTTATTCCGCTGCAAAAAGGACATCTAAATACGGGCACCTTCAAGGCGGCCTAGTAACTTATATATCGATCACAAGTATCTTGATGGGAAAAGAAGTCGGACCAACTTCTACAGCCTCGTCGGCTGTAAATATTCACCTGCCACAACTTAAAACAGGTCCCGCCGAAACCGATTTTACTCTAATTAATGCCTATATCCATCCGAGAAGGAAAAGAAAAGTAGCCAACAATCTCTGTAGCTTTATGGAGACTTGCATAAGGGAAAGACCCACAACAAATGTTGTTCTTACTGGGGACTTCAATCTTAATCTCATGGGTGATACGCAAGAAGACGAGCCACGAATCCAAAACGCAATCTGGGACATTCCATTGCAAGCGACCTCACAAATCTCTAAGCAAACAAAGCTAGGTAACAAGGTTCTAGAAGATCTGGTACACTTCAACATCAGGGCCCTAAATGGAAGGACCTCTGGTGATAACCCCCCAGCTGCAACTTTTCACTCAACAAGAATAAGCAGCATCCTAGATTATACCTTTATCTCCTTACCACTATTCCAGTTTTTAAAATCATATCGGATAGGCCGCAGCGGAGACAGCGATCACTGCCCCCAAGAAACCATTTTCAAGATCGCAAAACCCAACTTTGAGCTATCGAAAGAACCAAAAGAGTCAACTTATACTGTCAATTTAAAAAAAAATAAACACACAACAGTAATAGAAGGGAGTTTAGTGGAAAGGGCAAAACAGCATTTCTGGAGCTGCTCTGGATTCAGCGAAACCACAAAATGGGAACAATTTACAAATATTATGTCCACGTACGCTACAAGACCCAAGCCACAGTCACAATCAGGCAATGAAAGATCGAGCAAATTCTCTCAAGAACATAAAGAAAAAATTAGAGGCATAAAAACATCAATCTATTGCACAATGAGAGAACTTCAACAGAAACCCTTGGACATAGCAAAACGTGACCAACTACGGAAATTAAAATCAACACTGAAAAAATTAAAATGGGAAGCAAATAAATCCGCTGAGGATAATCTATGGGCAAGACTTCACTCTGACATTAAATGGAACGATGGTGCAAGGTTTTGGAAATCAATAAACTCTTTTATACGACCTACGCACCATGGGATCTCATCTAACATCTCAGAGGATACATGGGCAAACTATCTTGGTACCCATTTCAACCAGGCTGAGGGAATTAATTAGGACCATTAGTTTGCTACTCACAAAAAACTTCTAATGAGCAATGACATAAGCTCCATAGAATGGCACACTCCGAGTGAAAGAGAGAATCTGCCGAATCTACAAAACACCATTCAGCGTCTAATCTAGAAGGGAAGAAGTGAGGGAGCACCAGGTCCGAATGGTATCCCGCCAATTCTCTACAAACAAGATGTGGTAGGCTGGGCAGCAGCCCTTGAACCCCTTTTTTTGGAGATAAGACATTTTAACATCCTGCCAAGCTCTTGGAAGGGCTCAATTATCTCCCCAATTTACAAGGCAGGAGACAAGGCTTCCCCTCAAAACTATCGATTGGTGGCTTTAATCGACAATGAGGCAAAATATTTTGCAGGTATCCTTTTGGAAGAGCTGATGGCCTGGGCAACAGAGAGATCCTTAATCCCGGCCAACCAGACAGGCTTCGCCAAAGCAGTAGGCACAATGACTAACATTTTGAGCATGGGCATGCTAATAGACAAGGCGGAATCTAACAAAATGCCCATTCACTTCTGCTTCATCGACTATAAGGCCGCTTTTGATCACATAAACCGGAAACTCTTATGGTCTAAACTGAACGACTGGGGGATATCGAGACCCCTTTTGGACCTGCTAATTAACCTCCACACAGAGACCTGGGTACAGATGGGGATGGATCCGTTTTGTCCAGGCGCATATCGACCAACAAGGGCCTGAAACAAGGCTGCGTCCTGGCCCCCACCCTATTTAATCTGTTCCTAAGCGATCTTGTCCCCATTTTAAACGCTTGCAACTCCCATGCTCCCAAGCTGGGAGGACTGCAACTACCTTGTCTACTATATGCTGACGATATCGTCCTTATAAGCTACACCAAGGTAGGACTTCAGCATCTCCTGAATGCAACACAATGTTACTCAAATAAAAATGAGCTTACAATAAATCTTGAGAAAACCCAGACAATGACCATCAGCAAGAAAAAAAGGAAACTAACATCATGGTACTGGGATAAAACAAGAATTGGAAATACACCAATATATAAATATTTAGGAGTGAAGATCGACAACAGTGGGCAATTCTCCGCCCAGAGAACGAGTATACGAGGGAAAGGGCTATCTTTGGCAATCTCGCTGAAGTCTCTAAACCACAAACTTTCTGGCCCCTCCCTTCTGCCCTTGACGCAAGTAATCCGTGCTAAACTTCTCCCAACAATTACCTATGGGAGTGAGGCACTTAGAGGAAGGGACGCCAAGATCCTTGATAATACAATAACAGCTGCCTATAGAATTATCTTCAGCCTGCCCAAGCAAACCTCACCAGCTCAAATCAGGCTCGAATTCGGCATCGATCAACAGCTCCTGGCAAGGCAGGGAGCCTACATGATAGCCTGGGACAAAGTGAGGAAATCTAAACAAGGAACGCTAAACGAACATTTGTGGATGGAGTTAGTACAATACCCATCCTCACTAGCAGCAAAGTTCCTAGGGGAAAGCCTGACGAACACGGGATTAAAGCAGCTCTGGGATACTCCAGTAAATCACATAACATTAAAAAAATTGGTCAAGAAATCGATTAAACAACTATCATGGGTCCAAGATAAGGCAGCCCTCTCTAAAAGAACGCATGGCTGGATGACCCTAAACTTGTATACAACAAAGGCACCACAGAGCTACTTTGGCGAGAGATATTCCAAATCTGTCAAAATGTGCTTCTTAAAGCACAGGCTGGGCCTGTTACCCTGTATTCAAAATCTTCCAAACTGGATTAAAATAAAAGCGGATCCCCTTTGTCGGATATGTGGCTTGGGGCAAGAGGACATGCTGCACCTGATATGTTCTTGAGAGAAACTACGTGATGAACGGAAACACTTGTTAATACACCATTTTAATCAGCAAGGGATCCGCACACGAAGGAAGGCAGTTCTCGCTTGCTTTTCCCCCCATGACCCTCGCTTGAACTGCAGCTTCGTAAAATTCATGAAGGCAGTGGGAAAAAGATGCCAAAAATCAGTTTATAACGATCCCGGTACTATCAATTCAATATTGCTTTGTCGATCGACATTACAGTCCCCATGAGCTCATGAGGAGATCGGGAAAGAAGAAATATTTTACAAACACAAACTTGAACTATCTTTTCAAAAAGAAAAAAAACTTTTCTGCTCATGATGTTGTCTCGCGTACATACGAACTAAGGAAATGTGAATGTGAATGTTTTATTCTGATTTTATTAGATTTGTATTTTTATTACTCTCTGCTTTTAATCTATTTTGTACAGCAATGGTTTTAAGTAACTATGCTAAATAAATTACTTACTTACTTACTATTACACATTTTGGGGCTGATTCCCAAATGCACATATTAAGTGAACGCATACTGCATAAGTATTCTTTTACTCACTCTTACCTTCACGTATGGAACAATCCATTTTGTTTTTATACTCATAATGCACTGGAAAGTTTAGTAAATCTGTTCATCTAAGATGTGATGCAAAGTTTTAGGGATAAGGGGTGAAAAAAGTGTATAAAAATGCACCGCTATTTCCATAATTCACTGGGTGCCCGTAGACAAGAAAACATATTTACTAAAAATAAAAATAAGTCTAAGAAAAAATGTAAGACTTCACAAACACCTGGGCCCAAACTGTACTGCTACAGGGAAGTGAAACAGGCATAATTGGGCGAAGTCAGCACATGCAAACACCTACACGGATAGCTTACAATATGCATAATTTATGTATGGCTATGTTTAAGTTATATCAAAATGATTGTGAATCAAGTCAGACACTCGTACCATGTTTGCGTGTACATTACACACCCTTCTGAATTACAAGTGTTTCACGACTATTTTACGTCCTTTTGGGAGTGTTTAACTTTGCTTTCTCGCGGCCTTTGACTTAGACGTTCACACGCGTTCCTCTATTTGAAAATAGTTTTCCTTAGCTTTAACTATCTCATTAGAGATTAAAAAAAAGTAGCAAAGGTTGGCCATAAAAACCACTTTATGTACACTATATTTCACAAGCCTACCAAAGTCTAAGTCCAGTAAAGCAGATTCTCTGAAACGTCACTAGAAGCCTCCTCGAGCGCCAAGTTTAGTGCCACAAAGTCAACAAGAAGGATTTTAAAAGAAGGAGGGTGTTGTAAACTCAACACCTCCTGAGGGGGAGTCAGGCTCCTGCTGTCAGATGTTATCTTTATTGAGGTCGGCCTTCAGCTGAAGGCATCAAGAGGGAAGTGAATTTTTGGCACCCAGAAGGGAACCATAAAATGGTTTTAATCTACCTGACCCAAGCGATGTACTAAACCTTTACAGTGGGCACAAGAACATATGATAGGATGGGCCTCATACATACCCACACCCTGGCACTCTCCACTTATCAGGAGGAAGCACTTATCCTCTGGCACTCAAAGCAAGGACATCAACAACAGCTTCAGTGATGCAGTTGCCTTCAAAGGGATAATAGACAGCCATGTGTCATCAAGGTGGTTTGTGGTGAGGCGCATGGAAACCTGGGCTCAGTGCTCTTGATTTACACAAGGGGGCTTAAGGGGGACCATCGCCTCAAGGAGCCCTAGATAAATTAGGCCATTAAGAAAAAGATTATATGGGCTAAGTTTGTAGGGAGGTGTAGCTGATCCATCCATTCACAAATTACGCACATTTATGTGTGCGGAGTTCTCCGGGTGTAGAGCTCAGCACACAAAAGTATAGGGAGTGCAGAGTCGTAAAACTCCATAGTTTGTGAATACTAAAAAATATTAAACTTACATAAAAGTGTACATTTACCTTTGTGAATCAGGCCTAAAATGTTCCTAATGACTAGGTTCACACTGTTGATTAAACACAGTTTTTTCCTTCCTTCTCGCATGTAGATACTGGGATTACCATTAAATAGCAGTAGTACAACTGGGCCCATTTAACGTAAAGGACGTTCCTTGTTTGTGCCATAGTGCAACCTTTAAACAGAAATGCAGGGTGCAACAGGGACTTAATATTTTTTATTTGGGATTTAATAAGTATTCAGGTTGGTGCTATCTAGAAAAAATCTTCTTTGACCCATTTTAAATGCAATTTAAACTCCTCTTTTAGAAAGTTGGCATTTTCCTGCCTAAGCCAAATGTGCCTTTCTTCCTGTATCCTGGCGTGAATGTTAATGGCTCTCTTGTGGTGCAATGTGTATTTTTCAGAAAGTGGACAAAATTGCCTTGTGTGTGGGGGGAGGGGTCTTCCTCTCCTGGGCAGGATGGTCAGAGGGGTTGTACCCAACCCCTTCCTGAGCTTCAAAGGGTGGCCTGAAGGCTGTACCCCTTCCTGACTTCAGAAGAGGCCTACCCTGAGACTGGCAACTGCAGCTCACACCTGGGCCTGCCTATCCTTTACTTCCATAGACAGACTGGTGCCAAACTCAAGTGATGGAGAAGAACTGTGTCCCCCACCCACAGGCTGGCATTGGGCATAAAAGTGGCATCTCAAGAACATGAATTCAGAACACTCCTGGACCTGTGAAGACTCAGACAAAGGACACCAGATGCAACCCAGGGCAACACTGAGCCTCACCTGGCTGCACTGCGCAGCTTCTGATTTCCAGCTACATCAGATCTGACACAAAGCACCACAGAGCTGCACAGTTCTGACTGGAAGCTTCACCGGATCCAACACATTGTATCATGACGCACGGCAACACAGAGCCCCGCAAAGCCTCGCAGCACTGTGTCTGCACCAGTGTCAGAAGGTAAAACTTGCAGTGGGATAAACCTGGTATTTTATTCAGCCCATGCTCCATCGAGTTGGCCTGAACTTGTGACTATCTGGGTCCAGCACTACCAGATACCAGCAGTTGGTGCTTTGCAACTTTTAATGCTATTTACATTCAAAGTTGTAAAAACTCATAACACAGGTTCTACTGACTGGATTTTCGTTGTTTTCAGTCATTCACTTTATTTCTGCTTGAGTGCTGCATGAATACTATACACATTGGGTCCGATACACAAAGGTAAACTGAGACGCAAGTCTAACTTTATGACTTTGGGTATTCACAAAGGGCAATTACGAGTTGTAAAGTTAGACTTGTGCCTCAGTTTAATTTAAGTTTTAGTCTTAAGTCTAACTGAGACCATAACTAAAGTTAAAGTGAGACAAAAGTCTAGCTTTACTACTCCTAAATGCCCTTTGTGAATACCGAAAGTCATATAAAGTTACACTTTTGTCTCAGTTTACCTTTGTGAATCGGGCCCATTGCATCTAAGTTAAGCCTGACTGCTTTTGTGTCAAGCACTGGTTTATTTAGTGCCTTGTGTAGATTACCCTCACAAGGATTATGATAAACAGATTCTAACCCTATTCAACTAATAGTCCCGTTTCTTACACCTACTTACTAAGTTTCAGATTTCACACACAGGATGCACAGCGTCTTAATGCATGCTGCTTATTTGCATGTTGTGATCCTCACCAAATCAACATATTACTCTGCCTGAACAATCAGTGTCATATGCCAACACATCCACAATATCCTAGCAACACACCAGTCGTTGCGTATTTGTATTTGTATTTTGTATTTTGTATGTGGATTTATTAAGCGCGATTGATGCCCGGGGGCGTCCAAGCGCTGAGGGACCGACAGATGTATAGGCAGAGGCGGGGATAGTTACCAGAATTATTGTGGGGAGTTGAAAAGAAGAGTCTTGAGCTGTTTCCGGAATGAGGTAAGATTAGAGTTGGCTCTCAGATGAAGAGGAAGGGCGTTCCATAGCTTGGAAGCGTTATGGGTGAAGGTCCTACCGCCTGCTCTGGCTCTTTTTATTCTGGGTGCGGTGGCCAGAAAAGTCTAGTTTGACCGTAGGTTTCTGCTTGGATGGTAGTGAGAGATTAGGTCGCGGGTGATGATTGGGCCTTTGTCCCAGAAAGCCAGGTGGGCAATACACAAGGCTTTGAAGTGGATTCTTTGGCGGACTGGCAGCCAGTGTAGGCTGGTCAGACTAGCTCTGACGGATTGTCGGCGTGGGAGCTGGAGCAGTGTCCGAGCTGCACAGTTCTGCACTGTTTGAAGTCTCCGCAGTGTGTAGTCTGGTGCAGCGAGGTATAGGACGTTATTGAAGTCCAGGCGGGACTGGATCAGACCCTGGATGGCCACTTGTTTTGCCTCCATGGGTAAAAGATGAAGAATTTTTTGGAGCATTTTAAGAAGGCCAAAACAGGTGGCGGAAAGTTTGGTAGCTTGTGTGTCGAATGACAGGGATTTATCGAGCCACACCCTAAGACTCCTGATGTTGTCCTTGGGTGTTGGGGGGGTGCCCAGACAGGGTGGCCACAGGGAATTGAAGGAGCTAGGATTCGCGGGACCTAGAAGCATCAGCTCCGTCTTGTCCCCGTTTAGCTTGAGTGATGAGGAAGACATCCAGCTCTTTACTTCCTCAAGGCATTTACAGAGTCCCCCGCTCATGGGAATGTTGGCCTCATGTGCCAGTGAGACCACCAGCTGGGTGTCGTCCGCATAGGAGATGATCTTAACTCCATACGGACGAACAACCTCAGCCAGTGGCCTCATATAAATGTTAAATAGCGCCGGGCTTAAAGAGGAGCCTTGTGGGACCCCGCACCTTAAAGGTCTGCTGGTAGATACTGATTCACTGTCGAATACCTGAAAGGATCTGTCTTTCAGGAAGGACTCGAACCATAGCCAAGCCTGGTGCTTGACGCCAATATTAGACAGACGGTTCAGCAGGATGTCATGGCTGACCGTGTCCAAGGCCGCGCTGAGGTCAAGGAGGATCACTGCCACTGATCCTCCTTGGTCCAAGATTTTTCTGGATTCCTCGGTGACCTTGAGGAGGGCGGTCTCGGTTCTGTGCTTGGGTCAGAAGTCTGTCTGGGTGGGGTCTAGCAGTTGGTTGGTTTCTAGGAAGGTGACTAGAAGGCTGTTGATGTATTTCTCCAACACCTTGCTCAGCCAGGGAAGCAGGGAGATTGGCCGATAGTTGCTGAAGTCTAATGGGTCCAAACTGGGTTTCTTCAGCAGTGCTTTAACCATGGCCCGTTTCCATCCAGGAGGAACCGTGCCGGAGGAGATAGAGGCATTCAGGAGGTCCATTATGATGGGTAGGGTGACCTGAGATGCCGACATTATAATGTCTGGTGGGGCTGGGTCGTTGGGGGAGCCAGATTTGACTTTCCGGGCTACAGTTTCCAGAGATGCCAGATCTAGGGGGGGAAGTGAGCTAGTGTAGTGGGAGTCTGTAAGGTAGGGTGTGCCAAGACTGTGTTAGTCGAGGCTGGAACGGAGGTGGCCAGGGGGGGAAAGGAGGCGTAGATTTTGTCAATTTTTTGGTGGAAAAAGGCTGCCACATTGTTGCAATGCTCTGTGGATGTGGTTACTGGGAGGCTGGGTGGTAGCTTGGAGAGATTTTTTACTATTAGGAAAATCTCCCTAGGTTTTGATTTGGCTGACATGATTTTGTTAGAAAAATATGCCGCTTGAGTGGCTTTGATTTCTTCTTTGTACTCTTTAAGTAGCGTTCGGTATTGGGTCTTTCCTATTGGAGAGAAGTCCAGACTAATTAAGATGTACCACCTGCCAAGACACCAATCATCAAGACAACAATATATCCACTATCATTATTCATTTCACACACCCATCATATGCCACCACACAAAAGCAAAAAAAATAAAAAACTCAAAGAAATTTTTTAAAAGGCTAAATGGGAACAAAGTTAAGAGTATTCATTTAACTGTGGCGTCCCCATAAAAGTCATAAAAATCTTGTGTTAAGGCCTCCCTTCACCTCGTCGCCCTACTCCACCTTAGTAAGTGGAGCACAGTGCAACTCGCTGGTTGTACAGACGAAAGTTGCCCCAATGGTTCTCCAGAGGATTAAAGTAATGGCTTAAAGAGATTAGGGGTCAGGGACAGAGGGGGCATTGCTGCAACTGATAGTTCAGAATGGGACAAAGCAGCGATGAAAAAGAGGGAAAGTGAGGAGGACAAAACATAACATTCGCCAACCTCAGATGAAGTGAAAAGAGCATTGGACAATGAGGAGCAAGCCTGGCAGGATGTGAATGACTCCCCAACGCAGGAAGAAGCTAAGAATCAGGGCCGGACTGGCAATAGCGGGCACCAGGTTAATTTCTGAGAGGCTGGAAGGGTGAAGGCCGGTTTTGGAGTAGTGGGGGCTGGTTTTGTTACTGGGGCCGGTTTTGCAGCAGTGCTGCAATTTCAGACCCCAGTAACAAAAGCAGCAATGTTGGGGGCCGGTTTCGTCATGAGCAGTGCTTCACACTTGCACCCTCGCCCCCCTTCTGCCCCCACTCCTACTCCGGGGGAGCAGTCCTATAAAATTGCCAGAGCTGCTTTGGGTTCTCAGTCCGGCCCTGCTGATAAGCGTAGACCTGTGCAGGGAGCAGAAGTCAACCCACACTGACAAGCAGCTCTCACAGCGCTGTTGTCAGTGCCAACCTGGAGCCTTTTGGCAGGGAGCGGGTGGGATGGCAGAGAGGGTGGTCATGGTAAGTGGCAGGAAATTAGGTACCTGCGGGAGGGGAATTATGCAGAGTGTGGATGGGGCGTGTGTCAGGAGGCCAGGTATTTGTTTTAATATTTGGATTTGGGCAAGTGTAGTTATTTTCGCAGGGTGGTACGGTTGGCTGGCAGGAGGCCAGGTATTAATTTTTCCTTTTGGAGTTGTGCGAGATTATGTCGAGCCAGGTGGCAAAAGGTGGCAAAAGACCAGTTGTTTACATGTTAGTAGCTGCCCCCTTTATTCCTCCGCCCATGAGTTTATTTTGTGAGCAGAGTCATCTGAATTTGGGTCACAGATAACAGAAACTTACAGATGTGTAACTGAATAACTGGGATGGTGTTCACCATGGGGTTTTGAGAGACATCACTGACAACTTGAGCTTTGCTCTTTTTATCTTTTTGATGTCAATCAGAACCACTTACTGAAAGACATCACTGTGATTGGCTGTTACTCATTTATAATTCTATATCTTCCTCTTTTTCCTCTTCTTCTTCTCCTCACCGTTAATCAGCACACTATTACTTTACATACTATGGGGTTCTATTTCCGTACCTTTTTTCATTGACTGAACAATAGAAAACTGGGCTTAAGTGTCCTTCTAAGTCTTTGAGTTGAGGTTCCTAACCCACAGTTTCTTCACTTAGGTCTGTGATAGAGCGCCATGTTGTTCTGAAAATTGTAGGGGTGCACCATAATCACTGTTAGTCCGCACCCACATATTAAAGGATCCACATTAACGTGTGACTTAGAAATGTATTACTAAAATCAGCTTATATTAGTGTGATTGGGAATGTAACCATGCCATTCATGAAGAGCAATGTCGTAGTTAATTGCAAATGTATTTTAGTCAATGCATAATGATTGGTTTTCGTGTAATGTGATGCATTAAATTTAAACGTGCACCATATTAAAGCCTGCAAGTGTAGTTTGCTTATTCATATATGAAGTGTAATGAAATTAATGCTTATAGTAATCCTAGAAGTGTGTGTTTAAATTGTGTAAAGGCCTGATCGCATATACGTTTAAGAGAAAGGCCTGTTCATTTCTTATGTTGGCTAAATATTGTAGGCCGAAAAAATAATTTCCCTTGGTAAGGCTTTGAGTTTCAGAGATGTTAGAAAATCTCAGAGAAGTGGAAAGTTTCTCGTTCCCATGTTTCTGTTGCAGGTGCAAGGACACCCAGCTCGTTAGAGAAACTAACTCTTTGTTTCAGGAGTCAGGATGGCCTGAGAAGCCAATATGGCAGTATACTGGAATGTAGGGATGATACTTTTGGCGGAGAAGGTGGCTGGGACCCAAAGACGAGTAAACCGTCGTTGAAAGGGAGACAAGTTTCACTGGAAAATCACTTGGAGAAGATCTGGCTGAAGTGGTGTGCCGGAGGGCGTGTTCTACGTTTTTGGGATTTTGAATTAGGGACAGTGCCCCGTGGGTTGAGGAGTTGAGGTTTAGATGGGGAGCTAAAAGGAGCATCTTAGAACGAGCTCTGACTAAGTGAGTGCACTTCTAAGGAAGTCTTCACTTCTGACACCTTTTATTCTCTTGCCTGGGAGGGAAGATACTAAGTAGGAATGTCACCTTAGAGATAGAGTCGGGATAGACTAACTGGTTTTCTTTTTAGGTTAATGACTTCTAATGTAGAGATTGGAGTGATTATCGCTTGCCTGATGTTACTAGAGCTGACTATTCTTCTTATTCTGAGTCGGATGAGACTCCTGCGTAGGATATTTTTTGTATTAGTGCCCATTTATTTTCTTAACCTTGTATGTGCAGTTGTTTTTGGCGTTATAATAAATCCCTAAAATTTTAGATTCGGAGTCAGTGGTCCTTTAGAGTTCAAATGTTATTTTCTTTGATTATGTGTAAGGATTTCCTCCCCTCTACAATATTTAGCAGATAAAAAGATCCTGGAAACCTGAGAGGATTCTTGGTGATGGTAAAACGCATAAGAATACGGCTTAATCAGTTGGTAGCAGAGTAGGATTGTTATCTCTGATAGTGAGGGGAGATCTAGATCAGGATAAGAGATTTTAGAGGCCCATAGAATTCGAGGGATGGTGACCCATTGGATGGTGAGCGGCAGATGGCGGCAGCTGATGGAGAGTGACGGAGAGTAGCGGTGCGGTGGAAAGCAGCAGTTCGTGGAGGAGTGAGTATAAATAGGGTGATGTGTTTTGTAGATTGCGGTGTTGATTTGATTGTGTAATGTCTTGCGGAGTTGGAATGAGAGTTGAGTAATTGTGAGATCAGGCTGTGAGCGTGCGCAGCCCGGGGATTCTTAGACTCGATGAGTAGTCTGAGAAGTTGTGGTGTAGAAGACACCCAAGGTAGATTTTGTTGACCATTGAGAGGGGAATCGTGAGACGTCATCGATTACCTAGACCGAGATGGGGGGGAGCAAATGCGTGAGTGTGTGAGTAACCGACGCTGGTTGTGGGCTGTTGCATGTGGAACATTGAGCGTTTGAAACCTATCAGTTGAGGTGACTGTCCGGTCGTTTCGTGGACAGACAGTTGCCAGGTTGAGGTCAACAATTTCTAGAGACTGTCGGAGGCAGTCAGAGAAGTGATTGTCCGGTCGTTTCATGGACAGATAATTACTTCAGAGTGTGAATGGGACGAATGCAAGAGTGAGAAATGTATTCCCTTTTTCCCTATGTGATTACTTAGAACACTGATCGCTGTTGTTATTGTGTTCTGTGGTACACTTGTTGATTTTATTGAAATATCTGTGGGTTGTAGGCTAGTCTCTCACTTTTCTCCAGGTACGAGTCGGGGATACACGCGGGTGGACGGCGTCCACCCACTTTTTTCACAGTGTGGACGCCGTCCACCCTGCCAAGAAGTTGGGCCCCACTGAAAAAGATGCTGAATTCGTCCAGGTGTAATTTCCAAACACCAGGACACTTTCAGCAGCGCCTGCACGTTGTTATCTGCTTTCGATCCACAACAACGTGCAGGCGGGGACAGATTTCTCTTATTTCTGAATCCTGCTGGGCCCATAAAAAAGGCCGGATCTGAGGGGTCATCAGGCCTCCTTTGCTCCACTCTTCTGTCTGGCAGCAGTCAGGAGCCTCATGCCTAGATGAAAATCAGCAGAGGTGAAATAAAGGTTTACACCTTGCTAGAACTTCACACTTACTTAAGAGAGACAGCTTTTCACTTGGTTCAGTGCCTGTTTACAAGGTATGCATGCACTGTAAGAACAACAAATGTGTTGGTCTTTCCCAGTATTTACACAAAATAAATAGCATTTAAATAGCACTTACTACCCCTGATGAGGCCTTGTAACAATTTAAATATCACTATTTTTTCTTTTAAAGCACTATGGGTAGAGGAAGCTTTACGCTGACAAAAGCTTACAGAAGTGTGAATCTTCTGCCTAAATCAGGAGGGTTTGCAAGTATACTCAAAATGTGCTCATATGTACTCATGATAGACTTGCTAAACACATATGTGAGGGCTTAAGCTCTGATGTCACTTCGCTGTGATGTCACGCGCCGTGATCTCATGCGGTGTGATGTCACGCGCATTGATACCACTTGCATACTGATTAATTAGGTTAGTCCTCCCACTTCTTTTTTTAGGACTTGTGCCCTGCTTTACTCTAAAACTACAATTATTGTGTTGAGTAATTCATTTGCTTAAAATGCTTGAAGAATAATTTCATCAAACGAGGCCCTAAGGAACCATTGTTTCTTATACATGATTTATATGGAAAACAGAGGCGGAAGCTTGCATGGCATCAATCACTATAACAGCAAAGAGAACAGATGATGGAGAGCATGCTGAACAATGCAAGCATCCACCCCCAGTCCCTATAACAACATCAGATATAACTGTATGTATAGGTAGTATGGGTTAAGGCATTAAGAAAGGCAAAGAAGAGATCTAAACGGTTGATGACTGCTCAGTGCATCAGCAGTGTTTAAAGTACTGTGCTGATGTACTGTAAACCTGACTTGACAGCAACTGCTGAGGCATTGCAGAAAATATACATAGGTTGCATAGACAATAAACAAGACCTGACACTCTTGGCACACTTTATAATCATGGATAAAAGTGATATCTTGAAGTTTTTGCACCTGCTAAGATCCATGGTGCAGAAGAGCCCTTTGTGCACATAGTGACTGCTAAAGGCGAGTGGAGGTATGGCAGTTTGCTGGTGATGCAAGCTTAAGCACCCAGAAACATCTGCAGAGTGGGGAGTCCCAAATCTGGACGAGTTGGCCATTCCCTGAAGTAGTTGGAAAACATCAGCACTGTAGTGTGTGACACCTGGTGCTAAGTGACCTGATCCCTGACTGGCTCAGTACTTGCAGTAGCGATAGTAGGTGTTAGCGATGAAGGTCACAGCCAATGGGTGACCTCGCCGGCATTGTTTACCTGTGAATGTGAATGGCATTACCGACTCCCAAGAAGGATGGTTTTGCAAACCAGCTGAGGTTGGACTACTTGAGACTTTTGCAGTTGGTAGAATTTTTAGCTGAACCGCAAGAGAGCCCACAGTGATGGGTTGTGATGGGATGCACTTCTAATGTCAGGGTACAGCATCATTCCTGTCTGTAGTGTACAAATGTTGTATTTATTGTGTGAGCATGTTTATTTCTCATTGGTGAAACATCGCTCACCTCTCTTCCTCCAAGACTACCCCCAATATTACAAATGAAAGCATTTGGTATAATTTAGAAAAAAGGAAGGGATAGGTATATTTCTGTTCCAGCACAGCACAGTGCAGAATTTGGCATGCAACAAGAAAGAATACACTGGTCCATCTCAGAATATATTAAATAGGTCGCATTCTTGACACTATACATCAAAACCATGGGCTGAATAGTATTTACTTTTCTTGTCCTGAGGAAGGCACACCTCACAAAAACTCTCTGCAACTTTATAATGTGTTTTAACAACGTTTCATAATTCCCCTTCAAGATGTGTTCCATAGTCAGTCACCTTCAGGCCCCCATCCTGCTTCATTCACACCCTGAATGAAGAAAGGTCACATCTGACCCCCTCTTTCGCTGCCCACATCTCTGATTGTCCATCTCCAGTACTCATACCGGTGCAATTAATGACTCCCTCACAAGCAGCCCCAGCCAGTTTTGTAAGACTTACTTGTTATGGAGAAGATCTGTTTCCCTTTCATGCGTAAATCCTGGTCTTTGAAATATGTCTCCTGTCCCAACAATCCGTCTCCTTCTGCGGACCTCACTCTGCAATGATCCCAAGAGATGTGGAAAAGGAGAACCGTGATCGCTCTGAGCTTCATATTCGAGAGTTAATAGATAACAACTTCTGCTGTAAACTGAGATAACCTCAATTTCAGATCAATTTACTGCTTCATTGTTTGGGAGAAAGAGGGAAAGCAGATTGAGGACAAAGGTTGACCATAAACACCATCTCAAGGATAGCAATGTTTTACAAGTTACTCGAATTCCGATCCATTGGAAAATCTCTGCAGTGGCACAACACACAGCTGGACAAGCGTATTTTTACGCTTTCTGTTTTGCTTAAGTCTTCTTTGAGTAGTTTTCGTATGGCTGCCTTATAATCATGAGCAGTCCGCACTCATGTGTATTCTGTGTGACTAATTTAGGGCTAGAAGAACACATGTTTAAGATGTCAAGGTATTTCTCTGTTCTATAGTATTTTTCTTTTGCGTTAGAGATGCAAATGACTACTTTGTATCTCACAATGACACCTAAAGTATAAAGTGTTCTTTGAAAGTCTTTGAGAAGTGATCTAACATTGTCATTATAATAATAATTTATAAGAAATTTGCTATTCATGATGTCAAGAATTATGTTAAGTTAGCCTACTGGTAGGCCTGAATACTAGTTAACTAGTTTCCCAACTAGCGTTTAACTTTGCTTTTGCTTGTACTGTGAAGCGTTGCATTTATTTGTGTTCCCACTGGAGGTGCACAAGACATTGTTAGTTTAGAGATGGATTAATTGTTTAGTCGATAGCGAGGCCTGGGAAGGAATGAGATAATGGAAAAGGGATGGATTCTCGTGGGAGATGGAGATGGCACCAAGCACATGCGGGAAGTTTACCGTGTAAAGCAGGAGGTGGAGAGGGGAGTCGATGGAGGCCACTGGGATGATGGAAAGTTACCCAAATTGTAGGAGGTGCCAGTATTGGATGGTTGCTTTTGTACTAATTAAGTTTGAGACAGCTGACACTTCTCTTGCAGAGGCTTCGAGGTACAGACCTTTCTCGGTGATTGTGGCATTAGGCTGAATGACCCTAGTTTGAGTTTTCTCCTAGGAGGACTCTGACGGCTGACTCCTTTAACCTTTCCTTCTGAATCATGCTCAGTTTGGGTTTCCCCTTTTACGCAGTGTAGGGATGGATATTTCTTCCTTTGGAAGATTGATGTTACCTAACTTACATTTTTGTCTTGTAATAACCCATGTGGCTATAACGGAATTGGTAGTTTTCGTTTTTTTTTATAGGGTGAATCGGTTCTGGAGATTTGGCTTCATCCTATCCTCTTTGTATTTTTATTCTATCATGCTAAGGTTGAGATATTAGAACCTTTTTCATAATTTACAATAAGCAGACTAACCAGAATCCAGTTGTGGACTTGGGTTTCTGCAAATTTTTGTCCTGGAGTTAATGAGTGGAGGACTGCTGTTTAAAAAGAACCAACAACAAAGAGTTGAGGAGAGCGATTTCCGCGATAGCAGATCCCCTGGGGTCTCCGACTTAGCGGCATGAACTGTCTAGCTGAAGTGTAAGATACAAGTTCTGAAACTGCAGCCAATGACTGGTTGTATCAGGGTTCCTCTAGTGATCACTACTACACATTGGGAAAGAAAGAGAAAATTCTATGATATTACAATATTTGGAATATAGATATTGGTTATGTCATTTAGTAAGCCTTGCCCTGTTATGCCACTTATAAACGCTTTGTGTGACTGCATTCTCGGTACAGTGGCAGGGTCCTGGAGGAGTGAGTGAGCACAGTGTCGGATTGGCAGGGCGGGCAATCGGGCATTGCCCGAGAGGCCCGAGGCAAAGGCCAGCTGGTGGTCTGGTTTTTTCAGCTGTAGATAAAATTACATTGTCCTGGGCCTGCGTGGCCGCGGGAGCTTAAAGGCTGGTTCTGCCCTAGAGAGAAGATCGGAGCTCATTACAAAAGTACAGAGAATGGCCGCCTCATTGTCTTCTGCAGTAGAACAATGGGGCAAGCTAGCAGGCACAGTATGTGGCGGGTCTCCCTGAGCAGGAACAGCATGTGCCGGGTCCCCCTGAGCAGGAACAGCATGTGGTGGGTCTCCCTGAGCAGGCTCAGCATTTGGCAAGTCTCAGTAAGCATGTGGCGGGTCTCCCTCAGCAGGCACAGCATGTGGCGGGTCTCCCTGGGCAGGTGCAGCATGTGGCAAGTCTCAGTAAGCATGTGGCGGGTCTCCCTGAGCAGGTGCAGCATGTGGTGGGTCTCGCTGAGCAGGTGCAGCATGTGGCGCGTCTCCCTGAGCAGGCGCAGCATGTGGCGGGTCTCCCTGAGCAAGCGCAGCATGTGGCTGGTCTCCCTGAGCAGGAGCAGCATGTGGCGGGTCTCCCTGAGCAGGGGCAGCATGTGGCGGGTCTCCCTGAGCAGGCGCAGCATGTGGCGGGTCTCCCTGAGCAAGCGCAGCATGTGGCGGGTCTCCCTGAGCAGGTGCAGCATGTGGCGCGTCTCCCTGAGCAGGCGCAGCATGTGGTGGGTCTTCCTGAGCAGGGGCAGCATGTGATGGGTCTCCCTGAGCAGGTGCAGCATATGGCGGGTATCCCTGAGCAGGCACAGCATGTGGCGGGTCTCCCTGAGCAGGAGCAGCATGTGGTGGGTCTCCCTGAGCAGGCGCAGCATGTAGTAGGTCGCCCTGACAGGAGCAGCATGTGGCGGGTCTCCATGAGCAGGCGCAGCATGTGGCAGGTCGCCCTGACAGGAGCAGCATGTGGCGGGTCTCCCTGAACAAGTGCATCATGTGGCGGGTCTCCCTGAGCAGGCACAACATGTGGTGGGTCACCCTGAGCAGGCGCAGCATGTGGTGAGTCACCCTGAGCAGGCACAGCATGTGGCGGGTCGCCCTGAGCAGGCGCAGCATGTGGCAGGTCGCCCTGAGCAGGCACAGTATGTGGCAAGTCTCAGTAAGCATGTGACGGGTCTCCCTGAGCAGGCACAGCATGTGGCGGGTCTCCCTGAGCAGGTGCAGCATATGGCTGGTCTCCCTGAGCAGGCGCAGCATGTGGCGGGTCTCCCTGAGCAGGCGCAGCATGTGGCGGGTATCCCTGAGCAAGTGCAGCATGTGGCGGGTATCCCTGAGCCGGGGCAGCATGTGGCGGGTCTCCCTGAGCAGGTGCAGCATATGGCGGGTCTTCCTGAGCAGGCGCAGCATGTGGCGGGTCCCCCTGAGCAGGCACAGCATGTGGCGGGTCTCCCTGAGCAGGCACAGCATGTGGCGGGTCTCCCTGAGCAGGTGCAACATATGGCTGGTCTCCCTGAGCAGGCGCAGCATGTGGTGGGTCTCCCAGAGCAGGAGCAGCATGTGGTGGGTCTCCCTGAGCAGGCGCAGCATGTGGCGGGTCTCCCTGAGCAAGCGCAGCATGTGGAGGGTCTCCCTGAGCCAGGGCAGCATGTGGCGGATCTCCCTGAGCAGGCGCAGCATGTGGCGGGTCTCCCAGAGGAGGAGCAGCATGTGGTGGGTCTCCCTGAGCAAGCACAGCATGTGGTGAGTCTCCCTGAGCAAGCACAGAATGTGGTGGGTCTCCCTGAGCAGGCGCAGCATTTGGCAAGACTTCCTGAGCAGGCGCAGCATGTGGCGGGTCTCCCTGAGCAAGCGCAGCATGTGGCGGGTCTCCCTGAGCAGGAGCAGCATGTAGCAGGTCTCCCTGAACAGGCGCAGCATGTGGTGGGTCTCCCTGAGCAGGGGCAGCATGTGGCGGGTCTCCCTGAGCAGGTGTAGCATATGGCGGGTCGCCCTGAGCAGGAGCAACATGTGGTGGGTCTCCCTGAGCAAGCACAGCATGTGGTGAGTCTCCCTGAGCAAGCACAGCATGTGGTGGTGCTGGAGCAGAGTTTTCAGTTTGAAAATTCAGTGGCTTTTGAAGCTCTGGCATGTCTATTCGTTGTACTAATTTATTAATAATTAATAATTAATTATTTGTCTTGTGCAAGTGTGTTTATATTAATCAATCCGTTTGTCTTAACAAGAGAGAGTTACACGTGGGTGCGCATAAATGTGCTGTTTAAAATTAACGTGCGTGTTTTCATGTTTAAACGTTGCTATGTGCTGTTTATTTTTGAGCACAAAATGCTTTCCGAATTAATGCTTTTCTATGTTGCAAGTGCTAGATAGATGCATACACATAAGGGTTTTAGTGGGGTTAACACTGTTTAATCACTATGCTGTGGTAACGTTGTTTTTGTCTCTTTTAATTAAGATGGTCTATTGAGGCCTATGATGGCCTAGAAAAGATGGCCGATTTGTAAGCCTGGCTGTGATTTATAATATGAAAACTGTGACGAGGGAGACCCCTGCTGGAAATGGTCCTGAAGCTAACTGACCATGGTCCTTGCTTGCTTGTTTGAAAACTTTCCATGAGGACAGCAGCAGTTTTGGGAGATCTCCAAGTGAAATGAAAATGTCCTTGGCAGCCTTGGGAAACAAAGGAGCCTTAGAGGAAAACTCTGAACTGTGGCTCGATTGCCGAGGAGAAGTAGAACTAATAAGATACATGTTTTATTTCTTGGTTCCTGTTCCGTAGTCTTTATTATGTGAACTTTTCCTGAGCGGAGATTTTCAAATGTAGCGATGTTACATCCTTTCCTTCTCGCTCTGCTCAGCAGGTCCGGCGGACATTACAGCTTTTTCTATGTTTCCAATGTATCTTTCCATTGTTTAAGACACTATAAGTAATGTTAGCCTAGAGAGGGTTTTTTGCCACTTGCCATTTTGCCTTTGCCGCGTACCGAATCTGCGTTGCTGAGGATTGATGCTGAAGGGACTTCGTCTTGAGAGACATTTACCGAGAGACTTGTCCTGACCCGTTCTGACATTTAGCTAGAATAGGTAACTATGAGAAAATGATTTACTCTGATTGATTTCCTTTGACTAATTTTAGATAAAGCAATATAATTTTAAACATGGTGTTGGATATTCTTTCTTGTCAATTATTAGGTTTACATTTTTGATCATTGCTGTATATGTTGTATAGATTATGTTTAAGGACAGTCACAAAAACCAGGTCTTATCGACCTCGATATAGATGCAGGGTGATTAGGAGTTTTCCTTCCACAGGTTTATTGTTGGTAGAGTATTTGAGCGTATGTTAGTGTAGTGAAATGGGCCCTAGCGTATGATGTATGCATGTGCGTGTAACTGTGAGATTACTCTATCCGTGGTAGTGAGAATATTATACACACCCTGATCTCTATCAATTTCCTGGTAGCAGAATTTGATGGGTTTTGATGATTGTCTTGATCTGATAAGATTGCTTGTACATTAGTTTATTGATTATTGATTATTGGTTCATGTTGGTATATGTACTAATACTATATGTTGGAGTCGTAATGTTGAGTTATATGCAGTGCTTCTGGAACTTGGAAGCTGGTAGCAGTTCCGTAGTAGGGCAGAGGGAAGTATATGCTGCTCTCGGGAAAAACGGGATTGTTGGTCCTGTATGTATGCAGGAAAATTCACATTGTCTGGGTTCGGAATCAGTGACATCGTCGTATGTTACTATTAGAATATATTTCTGGTATATAAGGAGTGTGTATGATAGTGAAGGTTATCTGTGAAACTTTGGTCTTAAGTCCCAGGGATCCGTAAGGATTTCCGTTAAAGCTTATCGCGGGAGGAGTAATAGGTATTTTCTGAGCTTGTTTGAAGAACTGGGCAAAGAAAGCTTGCTTAGTTGATGTATGTTATAATTCTGTAGTGGGACAGATTGTGCACTGTTCTCGGGAAGCAGGATTCTGTGTGCATGTACTATATTTTCTTGTATGAATGTGCGTGAATGTTTGTACATTTAGTTGATTGTAAGACTCTTTGGACAAGTCCTAGAGGAAACAGTTAATGAATGTATGTTAGTAGGGCAGAGTAGAGGAAGTGCTACTGTGTCAATGAAAGGTCTCTTATGAAATAGACTCTTTTTTTTACTATTCTGTGGTTAGCGAAGCAGACAATGGAGATGTTTTTATGTTGTAACTAATAGATTTGTAGAAATTTTGACACGAAGTCTACTGAAAAGATTTTGTAAAGGAGGGGTAGACGAGTGACAGAAGACAGGAGACAAGCGACTGCAGCGACTGTTGACGTCAGAAAGACCGCGCTCTGATTGGATGGTAGATCAGAATAGTGCTCGCGCTAGGATTGGTGCGTTAGTGTGAGCCGCGCAAGGATTGGAAGGGCTATTTAGTGACGTAGACGTTCCAGGATTGGTGCGTTAGTGTGAGTCGCGCTGTTATTGGTTGAAAATTCGTATTGTATATTTATAATACGGAAAGGGTAGAGAGTTTTGGTAAACGCTAAAATGTATTATCAAGAAGAGAAAAAGAAGAAAACATTTTTTGGTAAAATTAAAAAGTGGTTTAGCAAGGATAAAGATGTTAAAACAAGAGAGGGTGAGTTGTTACCTCCACCGAAAACACCTGCATCCTTCATGGCTGCAAGACATGGGTTTCATACCTGTATATGGTTGGAGAATTGGGTTAGGTATACTAAAGAAGATGGTGTTCTAGCATTTCCAGAACATGGTTCATTTAATCTAGCCGTGTTGAGAAATTTACGGGAAAAGATGTTATGTCTAGACCCGAAACCGAGACCGACACAGTTCGAGGCTTTAGTGGAATGGGAAGAGGAAGTACATGAGAGAGAAAAACAGAGATCTGGAGGGTACTATAGGTACATGTTTGGGCGGAGACATGATCGTGAGACTCATCATGATCGAATGAAAAGGTGGCGAGATGTTAGTATGTCAGAGGGATTATATCCGATGAGAACAGTTGAAGGAGGAGCAGAAAGGGTTCCTGAGTCAGAAATGAGAAAATATGGAGTTAATGAGTATGAGGATGAGGTCTTGAATGACATGATTTACAAGAGACCACCTCCATATAGACCAGAACCGGATAAAAGTACACCAGTTGTTTCTCCGATAAGAGATACAGTGTGTGTTAGTGAGACAGAAAATGAGACACCTGAGGTAAGAAGTGATCATTACCTTGATGAGAATGCCAGACAATTAGCCAGAACTACAACAGAGTTGACAGAGAAAATTAGGGAGTTAACGAAGAATCTAGAAGCTGTTACGGTGCCTGTAACAATAGGTCCGGTTATGCCTGTGTTTGACAAACAGAGGACAGGTGAGAATGGACTGGTGATTCCATATGTTGGGAATAATTTGACAAATTCAGTTGGTCCTTCAGGAGATTCAGGCAAAAGAGCAGAAAGAAGTGACCTGAGACAATCAAGACATGACACATGTAGTGAAATATTGGATGCTAGTGAAGCTAGTTGTTCAGGGATGCCAATTTTAGAACCGCAAAAGAGAGTGGTTCCAGTGAGAAAAACTGCTGAAATAACAGTTGATGATTTGAATGATTGGATGAAGGTTCTACAGAAAATGGATAAAGATTCACAAGTAATTGATGTAGCTAGGTTACGTGTAGAACTAGAAGAGCTTGTTACAGGAACAGTTCCAACAGAGATTCTGAAGAGTCATCATGATGGTGAACTAATGTTCATGTGCAAAAATATCACCTGGAGAGCAAGGAATACACATGACAGGCTAAGAGCGATAGCAAATGAGCAGGGAGTTGACATTGATAAAGTGAAAGCTTTACAAAGAACTTACAGGATGGATTTTACAGAGAAGGATATTGAGAATTTGAATGCTACTGGTAGAACAGGACAGATTAAGGAAATGGTAGCATTATTGCGAAGATGGGGTGATGTAGAAAAGTGGAAGGATAGGTGGTACAAGAAAAGAGATGAGGCTGAAGATAGAACAACTTATTCAGCATTTCCAGTGAGAGAAAAGGAGAAACCAGTGGATAATTATCCTATGAGAGAAATACCTGGAGGAGGATATGTACATGTTCCATGGACCAGACAGGATATTTTATCATTCACGAATGATTTCCCTCGATTGAGAGAAAAGCCCGTCGAGTGGTATAGGCAGGTAGATAGGTTTGTGAAATTGTCAAAAGTGCTGTGGGTTGACCTGAATAGTCTGTTTGATATAATTGTTCCAGCAGACTTGTGGACTGAGTGTAAAATAGTTGTGAGTAGGCCTACTGAGGAATATCCAAGAGACCCAAGAACAGGGGCACCAGATCCAGAGGTAATGAGAAAGTATGATCAGGTGATGGTATACCTGAAGAGTAAAGTTCCTGCAAAAGAGACAGACTGGGTAAAGATAGATCGAACACAACAGGAAGCGAAAGAATCAGTTCATGCTTTTTACGAGAGGCTGATACTGGCATTTAAACAATTCAGTGGAGACGAACACCTGGGTGACAAAGATTTGAGTCATTTTGTATACAGATTTGTATATGGCCTTAGACCTGAAATTGGTGAGAGAATTCGTGAGCACACAGTGGATTGGCAGAGTAAGAAAGTAGATGAGATCCTGAGACATGCAAAATACTTCAGTGATGAAATTGAAGCAATACAAAGAAAGCTGAAAGAGAAAGCAATGTGGGCACAAGTGAAAGTTGCGGAAAGACAGGACGCACAGTTAGTGGAACAAGCGAATAATCCAGGAAATAATGCAGGGAATAGACCTAAATATGCAGGGAAAGGAAAGGGAAGTCTTGCGGAAGCGAAAAAAAAGTTTCCTAGTCACAACTGTGGCCAATTGGGGCATTGGAGATCGGAATGTCCTAATCCACCATTAGTAAGTAATGAAAATAAACCCTTAAATCAACAGGTGCAGAACGAAGGAAATAATCAACAGCAGCAACAACAGAAAGTTGTGAGACAGCAGAGTCAAGAGCCAAAACCGCCCTTGCCGCAGAATAGAGGGTTACAAAAGTATAATCAGGATTCAGGATTCTACAATGATGAGCAGGTAAACAAACCAAGACGTTCTAACAAAATTCTGGTACCATGTCTGGATGAATCAAGAGATCATGCTCTATCGAGCTATGTGGGAAACTATCTCCAAAAATCCAAACTTAAATCATGCCAAGTACTTTAAAACGTCAATAGAGTCAACAAATCTGGCCGGCCTCTGGGAATCTAAGCTCCCAGTACCCACATTCAAACAGTTGGTCAGGAAGGCAGCCATGAGACACTCATTGCTGGACGACAAAACAGCTTTTAGCCGCCGGTCACATGCCTGGATGATAATCCATTCCTACAAAAAACTAATCCCGGCGCTCTTCTTGGACCTTGCATTTTCGCCTTTTATCAAACGCAAATACCTTAATATAAGGATGGGCAATCTGCCAACTAACACTGAGCAACCAAAGTGGAAGCCCCAAGAAAGTGAAGGGTGCGGGTTATGTGGCGCAGCAAGGCAAGATTTCATCCACATGATTTGTATATGCCCGGCGCTTATACAGGAACGTCGGAATTGGTTGAAAAATAAATTCAAGGAGTATGGAATACGTACATGTCGGTCCGCTGTCATACAAACCCTATGTACAGTAGACCCACAATTCATCTGCAGAACAATCAAATTCATTGAACAGTTTGAGAAAAAGCAAAAAACATTAGCAAATTGCTGAACTTGGAATATGTTACTTTTACAGTAGAAAAACATCTGTTTTATCTTCATTTTTTTAGTTTTTATCATATGAACAGTAGTGTAAATTTTCTGTGTTTTAACATATCGCCATATTTACATTTTGTAATGGTTTTTATTAACTATACAATAAAGCATTTACCACTGAAGACGTTCTAACAAAGTACAACAGTACTTGTTAAAGAGTGAAGGGAGTGAGTCTGAGGGTGATTATTGACGGTGCCGAGGAGAGGAAGAAGAGTGCATACTTGGTGCAACTCTAGAAATAGACCAGGCAGGACCATTTGTGGATGGGAAAATAAATGAGGAGAGTGTTACTTTTTTGGTAGACACAGGTGCGACAAGATCAACTGTCAGGTCAACAGATGTTAGAAATCTTCCTCTCTCGGATGAAGCAATCCAAGTTGTTGGTGTAGCCAATACGCAAATCAGAACACGTCTTACTGAACCTGTAAGGGTACAGATAGGGAAATTTTCAGACATGCACAGATTCATTGTCTGTGACACGAGTCCAGTAAACTTATTGGGTAGGGACTTGTTATGCAAAATGAACTGTAAAATTTTTTGTACACCGGATGGAATAGCCTTTGAGACACCAGATGAAGATGTTTTGTACCGAGTGACTCTAGAGAATAGAGAAAGTGAGTTAATTGGTGCATTTGCTGTGTTTAATCCGGAGGATTTGCCTCGAGAGCTGAGAGACACAGTGAAAAGGACAGTTTGGGATTTTACTGGAGAGGATGTGGGATTGATGAATAATGTAGATCCAGTGAAAATTGCAGTGAAAGAGGGAATCACATATCCTAACATTCCTCAATACAAAATGACACCAGAAATAATTGAAGGGATAACTCCTATAATTGAGAAAATGATTCAGCAAGGAGTCCTGAGAGAACTACTGAGTAGTCCGTGTAATTCACCGATAATAGGACTAAAAAAGCCCAATGGGAAATTTAGGATCGTACAGGATTTGAGAAAAGTTAATCAAATTGTGGTGGCATGTTGTCCTATTGTGCCAAATCCATCAGTGATCCTGTATCAAATTCCACATGATGCTGAGTGGTATACAGTGATTGATTTGTGTCATGCGTTCTTTTCAATTCCATTGCATCATGATAGCCAACCGATTTTTGCATTTAGGTTTGGCCAGCGTATTTTAGCATGGTGTCGTATCCCACAGGGGTATACGGAGAGTCCTTCGATATTCAATCAGTTATTGAAGAAATCGTTGGAAAGTTTGATCATGCCCGAGAGTTCAGTGCTAGTGCAGTATATTGATGACCTACTGGTGGCATCAAAGACACGTGAAGCTTGTGAAGTAGATACCATAGCTTTACTGAATCATCTGGCAGATGGAGGGTTAAAGGTATCTCCAGCCAAATTGCAATTTTGCAAGAAAGAGGTGCATTATCTTGGACACAATATTGAAAAGGGTCTGAGAAAAGTGACTGATGACAGGATCAGAATAATCAGAGAAATGAAAGCTCCAAAAACCCAGAGAGAAGTGAGAATGTTCCTGGGTATGGTGGGTTATTGTCGTCAGTGGATAATTAATTTTTCCTTGATAGCAAAGCCACTGATTAAACTGACAAAAAGTGAGATGACAGATCCATTGGATCTAGATGCAGAACAAATGGCAGCATTTGAAGAGCTCAAAAATAAAATGTGTGAGGTTCCAGCCTTGGGTATGCCTGACTATGAGAAAGAATTTGAGTTGTACTGCAGTGAGAGGAATGGATGTGCACTTTCAGTGTTAATTCAGAAACATGGATTACTGAGAAGGCCTATTGCGTACTTCTCATCGACACTTGACCCTGTAGCTGTGGGTTTACCAGGTTGTCTGAAATCTGTGGCAGCAACATGCAGAAGCCTGGAACAGAGTGAGGGAATCATAATGGGATATCCTGTAAGGGTATTCGTACCTCACAATGTGGCAATTCTTTTGACAAGAAGCAGAACTCAGTACATGTCACATAGTCGGTTGACTAAATATGAAAAAGTGATTCTGGGAGCATCAAATGTGACTCTCGAGAGATGTGTAAATGTGAATCCAGCGACACTTTTGCCAGATATTGAAAATGTGGGTGTGAAGATGGAAGATGATCATGATTGTTTGGATGTGCTTGATTACTGTACAAAACCGAGACCAGACATAAGGGATCTTCCCTTGCATGAGAGTGATCATGTGTTGTTTGTGGATGGATCATGCCTGAGAAATGATAATGGTGTGCTATGTGCAGCATATGCGGTATGTAAAGTTTCAGAGGTAATGGAAGCATCACCATTGAAAGGAGTGAAATCTGCGCAAGTTGCTGAATTGGTGGCATTGACAAAAGCTTGCGAAATTGGGAAAGATTTGAGGACAACTGTAATGACTGATAGTCAGTATGGATTTGGAGTGGTGCATGATTTTGGCCAGCTTTGGCTACAAAGAGGTTTCTTGACATCGAGTGGAACTCCGATAAAGAATGTTGAAATGATTGGTAAATTGCTTGAGGCGATACAGCTGCCTAAGGAGTTAGCAGTTGTAAAATGTGCTGCCCATGGACAAGGGGAGGATTTTATAACGGTCGGAAACCGTTATGCCAACGATGTTGCGCAATACTGTGCCAAGACAAATCAGTCCATTAATCGGGACAGAGAGGGGGAAATGTCTTTACTCTCTGTGATGTTTACTAATGTTTTAGAGACATGGGATGAAGTGAAACAGTTGCAAGATGAGGCAGGAGAGGAAGAGAAAAAAGATTGGATTAAGGCAGGATGTGCTCCAAGAGAAACAGACCATGTTTGGGTCTACAGAGATGGCAGACCAGTAATGCCCAACTCCATCTTGTCGTCAATGGCAAGGATGTATCATGGCCAGGGACATTTGGGGAGGGATGCGATGGTTAGGTCGTTCAAGCAGACCTGGTACAATGCAAAGTTCAGGACAATTGCAGAAAGCATCTGTCAGAGGTGTTTAGTTTGTCAGCAATTTAACACTGGGAAAAAGACAGTGGTGAGTCTGGGGACAATAGGCAGAGAAGGAGGTCCTTTTACAAGAATGCAGATTGATTTCATTGAAATGCCCCAAGTAAACAGACTGAGGTATGTTCTAGTGGTAGTCTGTTTGTTTTCAAGGTGGGTGGAAGCTTACCCGACTAGAAGAAATGATGGATTAACAGTGGCAAAGTTACTGTTAAGGGAGTTGATTCCTAGGTACGGGTTTCCAGTAACAGTTGAGTCTGATAGAGGTGGACACTTTCAAAATGAGTTTATGAGTTTGATTTGTGAAGCATTGAAAATACAGCAGAAGCTACATTGTGCATACCGACCAGAGGCTTCTGATGTGGTTGAGCAGATTAATGGCACAATCAAGAATAGGATTGGAAAAATGTGCTTAGCCACTGGTATGAAATGGCCAGACGTTTTACCTCTAGTTCTGATGACTATGAGATCTACTCCAGATAGAACTACTGGTTTGAGTCCGCACGAAATAATCATGGGACGTGCAATGCGCCATGCATTCGTGCCTGTCAATAAGTTGGTGACAATAACTGATGACATGATTTTGGATTACTGTAAAGGCCTGGCTGACGCAGTTCATTCTGTGTTTCACCAGGTTGGAGAAGAAGCTACCACACTTGAGAAGAAGCAAGCCCATGATCTGAGTCCAGGAGACTGGGTGAGGATAAAAGTTCACAGAAGAAGAAATTGCTTGATTCCAAGGTGGGGAAGGCCAAGACAAGTTATTCTGACTACGACGACTGCAGTAAAGTGTGCTGGAGTGAAGCACTGGGTACATGCAAGTCATACTCTGAGAGTTCCAAACCCAAAAGAAGGGACTGGTAAAGAGTATTTTGAAGAGTCAGATTCCAGTGATGATGAAGATACAGAATCAGTGGGGAAAGAAGTAGGAAAAGCTTCGACTGAACCACTGCGAGTATCAGAGAAGAGATCAGATTCTGTAAGAGAGCCTGAAGTTTCAAACAGCAGTGAAGGAAAAAGAAAAGAAAAAAGAAATCACACAGAGACTACTCCTGAATCAGAAGAGGAGGAGATTGAAGAACCACTTGAGATTATACTTGAAGAAGTAGGGTCAGAAGAAGATAGAGAGGGACAGATTGCGGAAGACCCCCGAGGAGGTGTAGGGAATATTATTGATGAGCCAGGTGAAGGGACAAGTAGACAGCAAGAAGATTGCGTGTCGGAGACCCGAGGAGGGACAAAAGTAGGGAAATCTCAAACAGTGGTGAAAAAATCTGTGGAAAAGAAGAAAGCTGCTGGAAAACGGAAACAAGAGGCACTTGAAACAGATGATGAGAATGAACAAACAGAGGGTTGAGTTCTGAGAAAGAGAACTTGGATTGGAGAAAGAAGTAATAAAGAAATAAAGCTGAAAAAGGTGTTAAGAGGAGATCGTTGGCCTAACAACAGAGTTAAGAGGCTGAGATACAAAATAATAAGAGCAAGTACATCGAAAGCTGAACAAGTGAATGAAGTTTCGAGTCAAAGTTCAAAAGCTGAAGGAGAAGAATCAAGGGAATCAAAAGAACCAGTAGAAATAAAAAGAGTAAGAAGACCCAACCAAAAGTACAGATCACCGGAATGGTCTTATGTGGCACTGTCTGAAGGAGGAAAAGAAGAAACGGTGACTCGAGATAATCCGGAAGAGATCTTGAGAGAAGTGGTTGAGGAAGATACTGGTGAAATTCTGAAAGTACTCTTGACTGACATTGGAGAAGAGTCGAGTACTGAGGATTTTGATGTCGGAGATCTAATACAATTTGATGTTGAAGAAATTGAAGTGAAGAATGACAAGTATCCAAACTGAATAAAGGAAGGATTCACTTGGATTAAGTGAACGGAAAGATCATTTGGAAAAACTGAAAGCTGAAGAATTTGCTGAAGAATTGAAAAGTTTCAACAGTAGTGGAGTAGTAGAGGCTAAACTAAAGTAGTAAAATGGCTAACATAGAGGATAATAGAAATAGATGTGCCTTCTTTAAGAGGTGGTGTAGAATGTGCTGCTGCTGTACTCGATTATTAATGCTTCTATGGGGTGTCTTAGTTTTATTAGTTACTTTTAAAGTAGAGTTTGAGATGCATACAGAGAATGTGACAAATGTAGAGAAGAATTCGCAAAAGGTAGTTCCAATTAGAATTAGTAATACTTACATACACAAAGATAGGTCAATTAATAACTTTTCTAGTAATGTTTTTTCAAAATTGTTATATGAATATGTGAAAACAATGGAAGTAAGGGATTGCTACGTCTGTATGCAATTACCTGCATCCGTTTCAGAGGGTGTTACTTATCATCATTTACCAGCTACATATGGTATTTCCTGTAGTATTTTAAGTAGTGTTTTTTATTTGTTAGGGAAAGTAGATTATAAGATGTCTAACAGAGATAGTATTTTTGGGCACTTGCCAATGAACAAAGAGCTGAATCCAGCTAAAGAAGCTAACACTTTTGGTGAGATTTTTATTGAAGAAAAAGGATTAACATTAGATTACATTTTTAAGAATAATTTAACTTGCAGTTTGAAAGGAGAGGAGAAAGCTTTTCTGGATATGGTAGAGGAAAGGAGATTGAACATGCATGAGAAAGCGGGAAAATATAAAGTGAGTGAGACAATTTGGGACATTGAGATGGGAAAAGAGTTGAAGAATGGGGCTAGTCCAACTTTAGCTTTGGATGCACCACAGAAGGGTAAACTTTGTATTACAAGAAGGAAATCCCAATATGATACATATTTTGTTGGGACTAGTGAGTGCCATGATACATACTTCATTGCAACAGGTTGGGGTTTCAGAGGTGGAGAAGATACAATTTTTCCAGGAGTATATTATGTTTGTGGGAACAAGGCTTATTACAAGTTGCCTGACCATTGGTATGGCACGTGTTATGTGGGCCTGGTTTTTCCAAAGATTTTTCATATAGATAAAATAACAGATGTAGAACATATTAATTTACTAATGCGTTTTAAGAGAGAAACTTGGTCTGAAATAGTGGGTGACATTTTTGGGGTTTTGATTCCAGCAGTGGGAATTTCTTTGAATGCTTATGGAATTCGGAAACTGTCCACAGTGGTTGATCGCTTATCGACAAATACCGCTGGAGGGTTTCTTTTGGTGAATACGGAATTAAGTGCCGTACGTGCCATGTCTATGCAAAATCGACTTGCCCTTGATATTCTATTGGCCAAGGAGGGTGGAGTCTGTGGAATGCTGGAAGTTCAACATTGTTGCACTTACATTCCAGACGAAAGCAAAGACCTGAAGGTCTATATCAAAAATATTACTGATTTGCATGAAGAATTAGTACCACTTGAAGCTGAGAGTTTATGGACTAAAATAGCTAATAAAATGATAGCTGTTAAGGATTTTATTGCAAAAATAGGTAGTACTATTATAGGTAGAATATTGTTTCCTTTAACTTGTATAATTGTTGCTTTATTGATAATAAGATTGGTGTGTGTGTGTTGTAAAAACAGGGGAGGGAAGAAGAAATTGAATAAAGAAAAGAGAAACAAGAGGTTGAAAAGAGAACCGCAAGAAATTGAATTAGAAGAATTGAGGGAGAGCGTTTACTTAGAGACAAAAAGGGATGATGAAAGAGTGACTGGTGTGTAATGTTGTGTAAGGGGAAAAAGACATTTCCGATTTCTCCTAAAATGGGACTAAATTTTCACTAATTTTTTTTTTTGGGTTTATTTGGTGATAAAATCACCAAAGGGGGGATTGCTGGAGCAGAGTTTTCAGTTTGAAAATTCAGTGGCTTTTGAAGCTCTGGCATGTCTATTCGTTGTACTAATGTATTAATAATTAATAATTAATTATTTGTCTTGTGCAAGTGTGTTTATATTAATCAATCCGTTTGTCTTAACAAGAGAGAGTTACACGTGGGTGCGCATAAATGTGCTGTTTAAAATTAACGTGCGTGTTTTCATGTTTAAACGTTGCTATGTGCTGTTTATTTTTGAGCACAAAATGCTTTCCGAATTAATGCTTTTCTATGTTGCAAGTGCTAGATAGATGCATACACATAAGGGTATTAGTGGGGTTAACACTGTTTAATCACTATGCTGTGGTAACGTTGTTTTTGTCTCTTTTAATTAAGATGGTCTATTGAGGCCTATGATGGCCTAGAAAAGATGGCCGATTTGTAAGCCTGGCTGTGATTTATAATATGAAAACTGTGACGAGGGAGACCCCTGCTGGAAATGGTCCTGAAGCTAACTGACCATGGTCCTTGCTTGCTTGTTTGAAAACTTTCCATGAGGACAGCAGCAGTTTTGGGAGATCTCCAAGTGAAATGAAAATGTCCTTGGCAGCCTTGGGAAACAAAGGAGCCTTAGAGGAAAACTCTGAACTGTGGCTCGATTGCCGAGGAGAAGTAGAACTAATAAGATACATGTTTTATTTCTTGGTTCCTGTTCCGTAGTCTTTATTATGTGAACTTTTCCTGAGCGGAGATTTTCAAATGTAGCGATGTTACATCCTTTCCTTCTCGCTCTGCTCAGCAGGTCCGGCGGACATTACAGCTTTTTCTATGTTTCCAATGTATCTTTCCATTGTTTAAGACACTATAAGTAATGTTAGCCTAGAGAGGGTTTTTTGCCACTTGCCATTTTGCCTTTGCCGCGTACCGAATCTGCGTTGCTGAGGATTGATGCTGAAGGGACTTCGTCTTGAGAGACATTTACCGAGAGACTTGTCCTGACCCGTTCTGACATTTAGCTAGAATAGGTAACTATGAGAAAATGATTTACTCTGATTGATTTCCTTTGACTAATTTTAGATAAAGCAATATAATTTTAAACATGGTGTTGGATATTCTTTCTTGTCAATTATTGGGTTTACATTTTTGATCATTGCTGTATATGTTGCATAGATTATGTTTAAGGACAGTCACAAAAACCATGTCTTATCGACCTCGATATAGATGCAGGGTGATTAGGAGTTTTCCTTCCACAGGTTTATTGTTGGTAGAGTATTTGAGCGTATGTTAGTGTAGTGAAATGGGCCCTAGCGTATGATGTATGCATGTGCGTGTAACTGTGAGATTACCCTATCCGTGGTAGTGAGAATATTATACACACCCTGATCTCTATCAGTGGGTCTCCCTGAGCAGGCGCAGCATTTGGCAAGACTCCCTGCGCCAGGTGCACCATGTGGCGGGTCTCCATGAGGAGGGATATCCCAGTGCCTAACAAAATGAATGTATACATGTAAAGCACTTCAAAAACTTTGGGTAGAGTGTGCGCTATATAAAACTACAAAAAAGGTGAATGGCAAAGGAAATGATGGAGAGGAGAGCAAAGCAGACAATGGTGTCAAACATTTCCTGATCTATGAGAAAAAGGAAGGATGGTTACTACTCATAAGCACTATCCTTATTCTCTCCCGCAGTCTAGGGCTTAGTTTAGAGGTTGTTGGCATTCTGGGCGGTAGTGCTAAATGTAGTCTACAATCCACCAGTGGAATTTCTATCATCAAAGGAATGGAATGGTAAAGGAAATTCCACCTATGGATTCTCCTTTGGGTTAAACACTGCCTCCAGGCACATGAGGACTTTCTGTTACTGTCTGGACACATAAGAATAGAACATTAAGTCTAGTACAAAAGAAATTCAAGGGGCTGAGGGAAGGGAAAGAGGCTGACAGAAGTGAGCAAGACTGGAGAAAAAGGAAAGGTTTGCAAGACAGAGAAATGAAATAAAACTTCAAAGAGAGATACAAAATGACAGGAGGACTGGGAGATATACAAATAACTCAAGAATAAGCCCATAGGTGAGCCAGGAATGGAAGAGAGAGGAGAATTTCTACACAGAGAAAAAGATAGGAAAGGAGAGAGGGGAATTGTGAGAGACTGGATGAAGCACATAGGTAGAATGAGAGAGAGACAAGTAGAGAGAGGGGCAAAAAGTGATAGGGAGAACGAGAGAGGTGCACACAGCAATTAGGAAAGGGGTATAGAGACAGAGAGAAAGAAAGGCATTTGGAGGAAATTCCTGCAGCGTTTCCAGAATCTGATCAAGTCTCTACCCACAATACAAAAGACATCAAGTATGAAGCTTTATGCAATCCCCAAGGACATCGCTTGCAGAGAGGCTCCTGAGTGACAACCTACAGAGGGAGACCCCTGATTACTTGAGGGTGAACAGAAGCCTCCAGACACGAAGGATGCGCATGGTTCTCTGACTCATGGCCTGATATAATACAGGATATTCAGGGATCTTTAGAGGGGGATCCCAGACTAAGGGACCAATAGGTGATTAACACATTCAGGCACCCAAAGTAGTGAAATGGATAGGCCTGAAGGTCAGGTGAGGAGTCCTGTGGGTGGGTTGCAGTGGAATAATAGTGTATTTCGTGGTGCGTCTATGGCCAATGCTACTGACTGACTGAGTTTAGAAAGCTTAATTTATCGGAGATTTCTCCCAAAATTACTCCCGATACTAGACAACATTACATGAAAGGTCATTATCCACAAATGTGTCCACTTTTTCTTTCGGTGCCCACGCCTAATTGTGTTCCAAATCCGACCCTGAGTGGGCATGGGTATTTGCCTTTTTTTTACTAAGATTAAGGGAATGGTGTCAACTGCCTTGAATATCCTCAATTTTTGGGGGGGTTTGCCCTCAATGATTTGGGAATTTACTGGTGTTAATGGCATGTTCCCTATGGATGAGCTATTTGTGCACTATTGTCTTTGGCTTCAGCCCATATTTAAAGGCTGGCATTTGAAAGGGGTGCCCACACTGCTTATAGTATAATCCACTGTTAGTACAGGGCAATATTTCTTAATTATGCATCTGTGAATGAAGAGATTTTGAAGCTATGGAAGACAGACCTCAAAACAAACCTCAAGTCTGCAGTGAACTACGAATAGGTATAAACGACAGACTCATAACATGAAGACAGAAGTGGCTTTCGACGGTCATTGTTGTTGCTCCAGAAGAGAAAATTGATGATCACAGCGACAGGTATTCATGTATAGGTTCAATGATAGCTGATAATTTACTGGCCTTGATACCAATTTCTCGTTTAGTGACCATTACACAGAACTTATCAAACATCCGCAACAATAGATTCCATCTGTAGGAACAATATATGCCCCCTGCAGGAACATATTAAAGATATGGTCAAAGGAACTCAATACCAACTGAGGATGTTAAGGAAAAGTGACCCTTTAATTCAATGTAAGATCTACATAAACTGGTTCTTGTCCTGATCCTAAACAGACTAAGGAAACGCCTCTACGCCGTCTCCCCAACACAGTAACAATCCTTGCAGAAGGATGTCTTGTGAAAGGCACCACCTGAGTAAACCAAATCCAAGTGCTGAAAAGAGGGATGAAAAGAGGGAAATATAAAAGCTACAGCAGGCGTTTTGCTGGACATAGACCAAACCTCTGGAACTCTCTGCACCTCTTGCTCAGGAAGGCACGGAGACGAAATATGATCAAGTCTGAGTCTCAGTGCAATAGAGCAGTTCCCTGAGAACTACTCAAGCCAAAGTCTGGCTAATCTTCTAAATGTGAACCTCTGGAGCACTTGCATCTCCTTCGCCAGACCCTAAACCCTAAGGGGCAGATCTACAAGCCCAGTGCGCCACTTTTGCGCCAGCGTTGCATCTCTTTTGTGACGCAGCGGCGGCGCAAAGCTAGCGCAATGCTGCGACAGATTTACAACCTGATGCATCTAGGGAGATGCGTCACGGGGTAAATCCCTGCGTCACATTATACCCGTGTCAGGTTTAACGTATGCAGGGTGGATGTTACTTCGGAAAAAGCCTCGGAAAAGTGAGGCAGTGAAATCTACAAGATTTCACGCAGTCACTTTTCCGACGCTGGTGAGTCAAATCCTTACGTCTGCTTCAAGCAGGTGTAAGGCATGATGCACCATGTTAGGGATGGAGCAGGTTGGAACAGTGCTGGAGTTGCGTTGCGCTTGCGACACAACTTCAGCACTGCGCCAACCTTACCCCGGCAGATGCGTCACGCATCTGCTTTTCCTTGCGCCACGATGCACCGCATTGTAAATGCATAAGGGCAAACTTGCGTGACGCATCTTCCCTGGTGCATCCCTGCTGATTTGCAGGGATGCGCCAGGGAACGTAAATCTGCCCCTAACTTTCTCTTGCACACGGAACCGGACAGTCCTTTTATCCAACCAGACATTTACCCGGGAGGATAGTCCCTTTGGTCGCTGGTTTTGAAAGACCAGCGCCTCTGGCTGGGCATCCGTCAAGTTCCCCAGCCCCCCAAGGGTAATTGCAGCAGGCAGGGGATGCTTCAAGAGAGAAACAAAGAGAGAGAGGGAGGCAAAGATAGAGAAAAACTGACAAGAGAGGAGAGAGAGAATGGATGGACAGAAGAGAAAGGGTGTGGGGCTAGTTTGGGCATTTTTGGCAGGGTTGCTTGAGGTTCTCCAGACCAGCCCTGCTTACTCATGCACCTTTTCTGCCACACCGGTTATGTGCTAAAATGGCTTAATCTGCCTCATGCATTCTCAAATAATGCAATTGTTATTGGTGATTTGATAATTCCGGGAACACCTTCGTATTGCAAGATCCTTCGACAAATTGCTTTAGATAATAAGGAAACACTGTATGTAACCTTACCGTTTTGTCTGTGCCGCAATCACCCATGTTTGTTTTCTGTATTATAAATCTAAATGACATTTTCCGTGAACTCCATGATGCCTGGTCTACCTTCTGAGTTGATTGTCTAAAATGACTTACTTTTTTAGCCATTAATATTCTATTCTTCCTAAAACCCCACCTTTAATATGTATGTTCCTATCGCAGCTCATCAGAGGCATTCATTTTTTATTTAAAAAATTGCCATCTTCATATTTTCAGTGTTACTGTAAATATCAAAATCTTCATATCATATCACTTACTCGGTGCTTTGTTCTGTTGGGATGATGTTTTCTTTTACTTCTCTGAATGTGCTGGAGTAACGTTAATAAATTTAAGTTATGTGAATAGTTGGTTAGAGCCGGTGTTGTCATAATGTGGTTCACTTACCTCAAAATCAATTGTGTGTTAAGGGCTCCCTTAATGTCCCTCAAGAGTGGGGCAGTAGGCTTATCATTGTTGACCTCCTCTTTCACCTTGCATAGTGAGTCTCTGAGTGGGTCTGTGATTGGGTGTGTGAGTCCCGGAGTGGGTCTCTGAGTCTGTGCGTGAGTCTCTGAGTAGGTCTGTGAGTGGGTGAGAAAGAGTATGAGTGATTTAGTAAGTGGGTACATGAGTGTTTGGGTCTGTGAGTGGGTGTACGTGTCTGAGTTCATCTGTGAGTGGGTGCATGAGTGTCTGAATGTGAATTCATTGGGAGGACAGTTGATGACAGTTGAATGCGTCTGTGTGTGCCTGTGAGACTGTCTGAGTTGTTCTGGGAATGGGTGCATGAGTGCCTGAGTGGGTTCTGCTTATTTTCTGCTCGATATCTGACTTTTTTCCCCTTTCTTCTGACCTTTATTTTGCCTCTTTCTCAGAGGCGTAGCTAGAGCTTGTGGCGCCCGGGGCTATCCCTCAGATTGCCGCCCCTGGGGGAAGGGTGCTGGGGAAAAAGGACAGCAAGCACTTGAAAGAGGTCCGAGAGACACGTAGTATCGCCGCTAATTGTTTAACCCGATCATGCAAGTTACATGCACATACATGACACGGTCCAAAACTACACAGTTGAAAACACCGGTTAGAAATGACTTGTCTCAATGGAAATCTCTACATGAAAGAGTCACAATATATGAAGTAAAAAAAAAATCTGAGACCTTGTCATTCTTTCATACACCTTGACTTCTTTGACCAGAAATTATCAGAGCCAACGGTCGACTAACCCCTTGCCATGGATAAAAATATACTCCAAAGTCCAAAAGGTTGTGTGAATTAATTTTGCATTAACTACTACTAAGGATGATGTACAGATAGCCATTTGGTTCCTACTCAGGGTTTTAGCCTGTCTGTTACATTAGTAGATGTGCCAGTAAAAGTCAAGGTAAGTTTCTATTTGTGAATCGCCAGGACTCGGACTGAAACAACCATGCAGCCAGTGAAAGACACCAACCAGGGCACAATTCCGGGATGCACAGCATCCACCCACTATTTTCACAGGGTGAACGCCGTCCACCCTGCCAAGAAGTTGGGCCCCACAGAAATATGCTGAACTTGTCCAGGTGTCATTTTCAGACTCCTAGTCATGTTCAGAAGCACCTGCACATTGTCTGCTTTTCATTCCCAGCAGCAAAGTGCAGGCAGCGAGGGGAGATTTTTTATATTCATCTCCAGCTGGACCAAAGATAAAGACCAAGTTAAGGGGCCATTAGACCTCCTTTTGATCAAGTGGCCTGGAACCTCACACTTAAATGTTAATACAACGAAGGGAAACAAAAGCACACAGCTTGTTATCTCTTCACAGGTACTTAAGAGAGGCATGCTTTTGACTTTGTTAGGCCCCTTTATGTAAGTGCATGAACTGTAAGTATCTCAGATGTGTTGGTCTGTCCCAGTATTTACACACAATTTAAATAGCACTATTTTACTATCTTTTATAACGCTACACATCCCAATGCAGGGTGTCAGAGCGATTTACATAACATACAGATTGAAAATAAATCATGCAAGCGTGTAAATCAGTGTACAAGATGTGTTGCATGTGTCAGTTAGGTTTAAAAGATGTAGCAGTGACATATCCTACATAGCTCTCTGTGCTATATTAAAAGGCTTACTATTTATGAACTGCAAGTAACAAAAGGATCTGTGTTCAAAGTAGTAATCTTACCTAGCTACATTCAAAAACAACTGTCATCTGCATATTACATGATGTGCTTTGCAGGCACATTAACCTTCTATACGACTGAGTCAGATCTAGGACTACACAAAACAGAAATTTCTCCAACCCCTCCAGGGTTATCTCACCAATTATTATTCCCTGATAGTTACTGGGCACCTCTGCAGCAGATGTCTTAACCCTATAAAAATATTTGAAAATGCAGACTTTGTAACCAATTAAGCATAAAAGATCTAACATGCTTCTCCTTGTTGCCAAACTCTTTGTGGCGGGGTTTTTAAAAAAAAAGGTAAAATTAGTCGAGGGCCAGATTTTGCATCAGGAGTGCGCCACTTTTTTAGCACAACCCAAAGCAAAATCTAATTTGTTAAATCTCATAATGGGCTTAAATGCACTCATGATACACCTAATAAAAAACAAATGTGTGAGATCATAATAGCTGACTGGCAGGCATTAAATTACCAAACAAGCACACAAGAGGCCACAAGAGCCTGCTATTGAAAAGCAACAACTCAAGAAGATGTCAGGAGATTAATAAATCGGTCTTTCACAGTGATACTCGCACTACCTAAATCTGTGGGTCCAGAACAGCCTGGTATTGTGCGCATTCTTACTCACACAAGAAACACATTGTCCTATAATACGATACGACACCCTACATAGGGATGAGTAGCACTCGCTGTGTGACACTAGAGATATTTATGCCAGGACATCAGGGCAGGCTCTGGTTATGCTCATGGCACTACAAATCTGAATGCCTCACGTGCACCCAGCAATACCCCTTCTACATTGGTGGGGTCCAGTAAAAATCTGTGTTGTCTATTAAACTGTTGTCTTGTATGGTCAGTGGCTCTTATTGCACAGCTTCGCTCCAGTGGTTCAAGAGCCTAACCGCAGGTCCTTGCTCTTTTTGGCGTTAATTCTTAGCCGAGCCATGTGACCTACTTTCTAGATGTCCATAGCTGTAATTTTAATTATAGTCCGCTGCAGCAGGCATTTGCAGCAGTGTTAGATCTTCTGAGAGTTTCTCGTTGCAGCAGTGTTAGATCTTCCGAGAGTTTCTCGTTGCTCAATTTATATTTATGTTTCCTCATCTTCATTGCTTGATTTTTGCTCGCAAGAAAGTGTCACTCATAGTGGTTGAAATGTCACTCATAACCACACTGAAATTATGAACATGTCACACATAGCAATCTGAAACCTTGGCAGCTATGAATGGCATGTGTCATGATGTAATTTGCTTACTGCCTAACTTGGTTAGTCCCCCCACTTATTTTTAAAGGACTTGTGAACTGTTTGCCTCTCACTAAAGATCCTTTCCTCTAGTCCTTCCAAGTGCCACGCATCAGGCGTGACCCTAACACATTTGAAGGCAAGGCCCCACATCACGGCATTAAAATTAATTATCACGCATAATAGCCCTCCCTGTCCTCAGCTCTCAAGGCTGGAGGACTGCCGTATAATAATTTGCACTGCATGAGGAAAGCTGTCTGCGCCGGTCCGCGCTGGCTGTAAGGTGTGTCATACATTCAGCCGCACTGCGCAGCATTCTGAATCATGTGAGGCACGTCAGGAGAGTGACTGAATCATTTGCCTAATGGCTGTGCCGCTTAGACAGGACAGTGAAAGGCGGGCCGGGTTGGCGCTCTAGTGCTCGCACCGTTTCATTATTCTGTTGTGCTCCGATGTGGCAGTCATATGTACAAATTCCTTGTTAATGCCGCCACTCCGGAGGAACAGGGTAAAATAAACTCCTCAACAGTGAAGAGTGAAAGTACTTGGCCGATTTAGTTTGGAGCGATGTGGATAGTGGAGTGGTGTGGCTCACTGGTTAGAGGCGGCAGACCCGGAAGCAGTGGTCGGCCCGGGACCAGGGTTCGATTCCCGACGCGGCAGGGTCTTGGGCCAAGGTCAGCGGACTCGATAATTCTCGCCTCGGTGCCTACTATAACCATGGATCCCACTCAGCAACTCTGGGCAATAGCTTGCTTAATCTCCACTTACGGCCCCATCAGCGCCGGGGATGCTTGTCTTCACCTTGGAGATGCCCAGTAGGGACCATCTCACAGGGAAAGCCAGGATGGGTTCCCCAGCGGTATACAGCGCCGGGACACCCCGTTGCTGGGGCAGCTGTGCGCTTTACAAGTATACAACATTTACATAGTTACTACTGAAGGTGGGCAAGTAGTGGCATAGTTAGGGATTGGGGGTAGCAAATGATATCGCTAGTGTCCTAATATTTAAAGTTCCTGCCCCCTCAGCCCTTGTGCCCCATCACCATGATTGAGAGCTAGGAAATTCAGGCTAACGGAAGTGAGAATTTCTTATAGTGCCTGACATGCGCGCAGCACAACGGCCGCGCGTGAGAGAGTGCCTGCAGTTATAACTCTTGAGAATGCGGCACGAATCCTTACCAGGGAGCAGCCATGTGGCGCAGCTCTTGCCTTTACAGTGGTGGTGCTCCAGCTCGCTCTGTCCTGTAAATTAGTGTCAAGGTATTTAGCTCCTATGACACACTTATGTTTTACATTTCCTGCTCGTCAGGCCCTTGAGTTAATTACACCTCCTGCGCGGAGTTAAATAATTAAGGGAGGAGGCCTGTGATCAGCCTGTCACCCCCAGACCCTTGACACTTGCTGCATGCTGCGGCTCTATCATGGTGGGTTCTTCGCGCAAGAACCACACTCCACGCTGTTACTTGAAGCGTAAAAGGCCATTTATTAGGACATGGTTGCAATCATTTAGACTTTATTCGACAGTACATAAATGCAATAAATATACTTTCCCCAACCCATACCGACTCATTCTCCTTTCATCCATTCTCAAAACCATCTCACCTGTTAGACTCTTCCCCCATTCACTCGGTGACCTCCTTCCTCTCCCCATAACTTGCCCTCCAAGCATCCTCAGTGTAATTTCCTTCATTGGTCATTGCTTCCCGCGCCCGCTATCAGTCACCTGTGTACCGTTCTCCCCTCCCGATGGGTGGATCCGCCCGTATGTGACTACCCACCCCTCCAAAGTACCGTGATGCCTCTACTCTGCAACCCTGCCCTAAACTGGCACGCTCAGCCCAAAATCTATCCCCACCCTTCGCCTAATGTCTGTAGGGTGGGTGGGCGGACAAACATTTTTCCTCCCCGGTGGTGCTCAGGTGTCAGGAAGAGGCCGGATACTCCTCTCCTGACACCTATATACCCTCCCAACTCCCGTCCCTCTCCTTCCTATGATCCCACCCCCACCATGTCCTTCCGGTCGTTGCGCGAATTCCCCGGGGGAAGACTGGTCTGCGACCTTCACTTCCCCCGGGGCCCGCATCGCGCAAGAACCACACTCCACGCTGTTACTTGAAGCGTAAAAGGCCATTTATTAGGACATGGTTGCAATCATTTAGACTTTATTCGACAGTACATAAATGCAATAAATATACTTTCCCCAACCCATACCGACTCATTCTCCTTTCATCCATTCTCAAAACCATCTCACCTGTTAGACTCTTCCCCCATTCACTCGGTGACCTCCTTCCTCTCCCCATCACTTGCCCTCCAAGCATCCTCAGTGTAATTTCCTTCATTGGTCATTGCTTCCCGCGCCCGCTATCAGTCACCTGTGTACCGTTCTCCCCTCCCGATGGGTGGATCCGCCCGTATGTGACTACCCACCCCTCCAAAGTACCGCCAACCAGGGAAACCCCCGGAGGGCGGTTCCCTGCCCCACCCCCAGCTCTAGTGCGCCTTTCGCCTCCATCCCGTCTACCTTGCGGCACCCTGTGGATGACCCCCCATCCCCTAAAACCTACATCCCGTACAACATTCTCTCTCGCCAGGACACCCCAGACTGCGAAAGGCGCACCCAGCCGAAGTAGGACCACCGGTCCCCCCAGGTTCCCCAACTTAACGCTCCAGACACCAGGCGGATGCCATCCACCCCTGAAACTATGTCCTGCGGCAACCAGCAGCCTTTCCGCACGAAACCCCGCCCGTGACAAAATTGTACCATCGCAAACAACCACCTGCCTGTCTTCCCTCCGGCTCCTTAACCGTGGACCGTCCCCCTGTAATCCTGATCCATCGCCCCCAAACTCCCTTCTTGGCAAGGCCCCGTCGGTGGATGACCATCCACCCGTATAGCCAATATCCGTTGTAATCCCGTAACCTTCCAGCCAATCCCCCAACCCTGAAGAGCGTCCCAGCCCCAACAAGACCGCCTGTGCCTCGTCCAATAGTCCCATTACCTGCGGGCCGTACCCCCGGAAGCATTTCCGACAGCCCTCAAAAGCCATCCTCTGCCAGGCACCCTCGGTGGCCTACCATGCACCCATACAGCCAGCGCACCTATCCGACAAGGTACATTTCCAGGGCAATCGAGCCATAAAAATTGCACCATCCCAAAACCAACCGTCCCCTCAAACAGTCCCCCTGACCTGGGGGCTAGTAGCCGTAAAGCATGTTTAAACCGCCCCCACAAAAAGTTCCTCCTCTGCAATGCACCATCGGTGGATGCCCATCCACCCTTACTCCAGTGTCCCTCGTAAACCAAGAAACATGTCCAGGAGCCTCCCCATCCATGAAAACTCCCCCCCTCCCCAACCAGGCCACCCGTGTCCCCCAGACAGCCTCATCCATTGCAGCCTGAATCCTTGTAAGCATGCTAGACGTCCCCCAGAGACCCTTCATTGCACTGTGCAGTGCTGCTTCCTAACCCGCTTCCCAAGTTCCTCGTCATTGAACCATATCCCATGCCAATTCTCTTGGAATAAATCAGACCTGCCCTGTTCCGAAGAACCGTCTCCCCAATGTTTTTTTTTTTTTTTTTTTGCTTGTAGTGGAGCCAGTCCCCATATCGCACGGCACAGTCACCCACTGGCCGCTACACTCACCCCAAGTCAATTCCCCCGTACCCCCACAATCAACAGACATCCCAAATGACTGCGTTCCCCCTGCCAGATGACATCCGTACACCCGCTATGTCGCCTCTGTTGCTGCCCAACGTTCGGGAGAGTGTCCGCCTGTCCATGCGACCACACTGGATCCCAGGCCACTCCCCCTACCTGCAGTAGAAAAAAGAATAATTAGTCCCGCAAGTATTATGTTCCTGTCCTTTCCTTCCCCAAACTCTCCAAAACCCTCGCCCAAACCCTTCTATTCCCTACAACGGCACCACACACCCTCCTAGGCCGCCATCTCCCCAATCTCCGACTTCCCCCCGCCCCCCCCGAACAGCCCTCCTGCTGACACCTCCGTGCCCGCCCTCAAGCGTAAGATTCGCGCCACTCCGTAAAGGAGCCACTTCCCGTCGGCCCCAGTCCTCGAATGAAACCGAAACAGCCCGTAGCGCCGTTAAACTACCTTCCACCTTTGGCAACCCCAAATCCCCAGCCATAGGCCTCCCTTCGCTTACCACCAATCACTGGTGCCTCATTCCCCCCCTGCACTCCCCTTCACCACAGCCACTGCGCCCATGTCCGCTGCCCCACCGGTACCACGTCATCTCGTCTCCCAGTGCCCTGCCCTACCATAATCCCAGCTGCCCCCGACGAAATCGCCATATTGTCCGTGGTGTTACGACACGACCACCGTGTGTTGGCTCCCCGCCCCCGACACGTAACACATCCCCCGATGTGTAAAGAAGAGTGTGACAGTTACCACCTTACGACACCGACAGCGTGTGCGGAACTCAAACCCCTGTCCCGCGAGATCCTTCACAATTGTAGGCACAAGACGTACCATTGAGACACAGGTCCTGGCCCCCCTACCTAAACTGCGCCCTCAAGTCCGAATCCCTGCTTCGAACTGATTGCCAGCTACAACCCCGGTGACGATCCCCAAACGCATCGTGCAGTGCCTGAAAAAACCCCCGACCCCGTCCGGTTACCTCACGCAGCGGCCCAGCCTTACCCGTCTCCTCCGCTACCCCTCCGGCGCACCCCCGCAGCCCTTTACTGCGACGCCTACCGAGAGGTGAATCTCGTATCAAGTGGCCCACAAACTACCTCCACCAGTCCCCATGCAAGTCCCCACCAGCATAACACTGCCCTCGTCACGCCTCGCGACCCTCGCGCGCCGGATACTGAGGCCCCCAGGCCCCTGCCTACCCCGCATGTATCACCACCGAACTCCCCTGCTGCCTCCGCTGCGCGTCAGTCGGGCCCCGAGTTCACCAGGCCCCCAGCATCGTCCCCACCTTACTGAAGGACCACCATTGCAGACCCTGAGGAATGAGCACCCGGTGCCAACCAGGGCGTGAAACCTAAGCTTCCAAGTACAACTCCGAGACATTCAACCACCCCATTCATTTACCTGAGCATCCGTCCAGGACCTCCTCTGCCAAACCGGAGCCGCCCTTGGATCTCCTTGCCCCCCGCTCCGACTGCGGCCGCACTCGCCTGAAACAAACAACAAAATGGACTGGTTACCTGCCCACACCCCCCCCCCCCCCTTTCCAGGGCAATCCCCCCACTCCAAGGTCCATTGGCGACATACCAACCCTTGCATGTATTACCCCCGAACACCCCTGCGGACCAGCTATGCGTCACGTGGGCCCTGGGTTCCCCAGGCCTCCAGCATTGACCCAACCTCGTTGAAGGAAATACCATTGCATAAACTGAGAAATGGAGCGCCCGGTGACAACCAGGGCGTAGACACGGTATTGGCCAAGTACGACACCAAGACTTAAACCCTCCCCCCCCCCCACCCCCCCCCAGTCATTTACCTGAGCGTCCGTCCTGGACCTCCACCTCCAGCCCGGGGCTCCTTGCCCCTGCCCCGTCCGAGGCCGCATTCGCCTGAAACAAACAACAGAATGGACTGGTTACATGCACACCCCCCCCCCCCCCTCCAGGGCAATCCCCCGCTCCCAGGCCCCCATTGGCGCCGTACCAATCCTTGTATGTATCACCACCGAACTCCCCCGCTGACCAGCTGTGCGTCACGTGGGCCCTGGGTTCCCCGGGCCTCCATCATTGTCCCAACCTCATTGAAGGAAATACCATTGCATAAACTGAGAAATGGAGCACCCGGTGACAACCAGGGCGTAGACACGGTATCGGCCAAGTACGACACCAAGACTTAAACCCCCCCCAGTCATTTACCTGAGCGTCCGTCCAGGACCTCCCCTTCCCGACCGGAGCTCCTTGCCCCTGCGCCGTCGAAAGGCCGCACTCGCCTGAAACAAATAACAAATGGACTGGTTACCTTGCTCCCCCCTCTCTCCAGGGCAATCCCCCACTCCAAGGATTGCATAACTCAAAAATTGAGCACCCGGTGACAACCAGGGCATGAACCGGTATCGGCAAAGTACGACACCAAGACTTAAACCCCCCCCCCTCAGCCATGTACCTGAGTGTCCGTCCAGGACCTCCTCTTCCAGACCTGAGCTCCTTGTCCCTGCGCCGTCTGAGGCCGCAAGCGCCTGAAAAAATAACACAATGGACCGGTTACCTGCACTCCCCCCCGCCCCTGGCAATCCCCCTCTCCAAAGCCCCATTGGAGACGCCTGTCGCTCCTTGCACTGACCTAAACATTAGCACCCGGTGCCAACCCAGGCGTGAACACCTAAACCTCACAATGTAACGCCACACCATCGGACATCCTGCCCATCGCACTGCATCCGGCACACCAACACCTCTGCCGTCGCACACCGTCACAGGCTGCCATCCGCACCCCCAACCCCAGTCATACCACTCATCACACCGCACATACTCAGAAACCAGTAGTATTCACAAGGTTGCGTTGCTCAATGCGCGAATCCCTCGAAGGAGGGCAGGCTGCCGCGGACCCCCCTACTGCTTCTGGCCAGCGTCTCAGAGCCGTTGTGCGCCCCGCTGGCAACCCCCCCTCATCTGCCGGCCTTCTCCGCCGGTCCTGGATCCCCCCCCCCCCCCTCGGTCGCTAAACTGAGTGGGTCCCCAGCACCACCGGGTCTCATGCCGTCCTGGCAGTCCCTCATCTGGACTCCTATGACCTCAGCCACCACTGCCTGCTGCTCCCTGACTCCCCTTGCACCTCCTTCCCCGGCAGCAGCACCTACGCAACGCCCTGCCTCGCTGCTCCTACACTGCCCCTGCTCCCGCCTCCCCCCCGGAACCTATTCCGGACCCTGCCTCGTTGTGGGTAAAGCCGCTGGGGAGAGCCCCCACCGTCCGCCACCGAGAATAGGCTCCACAAATGCCGGGCAAGCTGAAAGACAACCACCCGCGCCGCCCCCCCCCACCCCGCACCACGTCCCTCTGACCCCCGTGGGCCATGTGCAGAGCCCATTTCGCATATAAATGGATAGCGCGGCTCGCCCTAATGTAGTGGGGCGCTTTCCCAGGCCCCGTACCCGCATTGCCCACTCCGTACCGGGGGATGAAGTGATGTGCCCCAGCATCCCTGGGGGGGGGGGAGGGGTTAATGAGTACCCGCGATATAAAACGCCCCACCCAGTTCTCGCGTGATTACCAACTGCACGAGCGAGTACTTGACCTTGCTGCTTAGTCAATCAGAGAGCGCAGAAAACATCGATATTCCGATCTCTGTGTCATGGAGGGTAACGGAGATAGTGCAGGGGTGCACGGAATTACCGCGATGCCCCCTCCCACACACATTGGCGCTAGAAAGACGGTATCCTCCAAGTACTCAGTTGTCACTCCCGTTACTTCAGGGTGCGCAACAGTGCTTCATTCGTGAAATAAAGAGTGCCCTCATAAGCCTGTTGCTGTCGAACGTTGGGGTTGGCCCCCACCCCCCCGCATCCCGGACACCGCGATAGGGCAGCCCCCCCGCCCCCTACCTGAAACGGACGGACGCCTCCGCCAGCCACGCCGCCCCAGGACGTAGAGTATCCGCCCGGCCGGTCCAGCCAAGCCGCCACGCCGCACCAAAATCACCAAGCCGTCCAGCCAGTTGTGGCAAATTCACGGTCCCCCGCCCTCCCAACCAGCGTCAGCCCCCCGCCGATCGACAAATCGGCAGATGGCCTAACCCTATAAGAAATCTACACAAACTTTTTTCCTCCCCGGTGGTGCTCAGGTGTCAGGAAGAGGCCGGATACTCCTCTCCTGACACCTATATACCCTCCCAACTCCCGCCCCTCTCCTTCCTATGATCCCACCCCCACCATGTCCTTCCGGTCGTTGCGCGAATTCCCCGGGGGAAGACTGGTCTGCGACCTTCACTTCCCCCGGGGCCCGCATTTCGGTCGGTGTGAGTCTGAGAGCAGGTGCTGAGTGTATTTAAAAGACACAGGGCACGGCTCTCTAGACAGCGGTGCCACTTTACAGCTTGTCTCACCATCGTCAGTCTCTACGTGATGTATCCCAATTGCCAGCAGCTGTCTACAGCCAAGTAGGGTGACACTCCAAGAGACTACAGGGACCCAAGGCCAGCAATCTCTGTCTTTATATCCCTAGCTGCCGCACTATAACTTACAGACTTGGTAAGTGTACAAAATGAAAGCTGCTGAGTGCTGACATTATAAATGTTCCTGCTAAGGTCGGAGTTTAAGTTTTAATATCATAATCATGGTTAGATATTTGTTTTACGATACGATTAGGTTACTAAGGCACTTCCGTTTCTCATGCTTTACAGCACTTTCAAAATCTTCTTACAGTTTTTCATTGCTCAAATGAGTGTAAATTCTGATATTTATATGTTTACCTCATATTCATTTTGTTTGTGTGAAAGTGTCACTCATAGTTGTTGAAGTATCACTCATAAATTAAAAAAATTATGAAAATGTCACACATAGCAGTCTGAAACCTTGGCAGCTATGTTCCTTCCCTCTGAAAACCGTTTAGCTCTTACCTCACTCAGCCTCCAGCAACACTCCACAGTGGTGGCAGGCAGAGCCAGGGTCTCTATGTCAGGGGTTGGTTCCCTTCTGCTGCAGCAGCAAATCGCCCAGCACTGCCACTGCCCCAGACTCCACTCCTCATGAGAGCGTGTAGTAGTGAAGCGCGTGACGCGTCACAGCTATTTTCTTAGCGCGAGGGCTGGCCAAAATGATGCCCAGGGCCATCATTGGTAGCGCTGGCGCGCAACAAGATTAACGGCCCTGGGACGGACCCACAATCAACTACAATAAACGCAGTACATCGGGCAGCAATTATAATCACAGAGTAACGGGAAACGTTTGCGAGCCAAAAATAATTGTACTGGGAGGTCAGTAGAGACATGATTGGCAGATTGAAAGCGAGAGGATATAGCAAGAGCACGATCAATAGGGCAGTTCACAGAGCTGATAACAGAAGGAGGGAGTGCATTTTATTGGGAAGAAAAAGGGTCTAAATCAGTTAGAAAGGTCAGACACCTAGGTTAGTAACAACATACAATAATGAACATCTATGTGTTGGTAACAGAATGAGAAAATATTGGCACCTCATTAACAATGACCCAGTAATAAGACAGGATGCACCTAAGAACCCAATCATCACTTTCCGTAAAGCTAAGTCAATGCGAGCCTATCTGGTTAGGAGTGACATGCCCAAGTGGATGTCATGAAGCTGGGATTTTATAAGTGCAGGGCCTGCAATGTATGTAAGCAAAGGTAATACATTCAAAGCCTGCTGGTGCTTTACCAATACAGACACTTTACGCGGGGCGCCTCTGTTCCACTGCCTGCACGGCAAGATGAATGCAACCATGGAATGAGAAGGGAGAACTATAGTAATGCAGATTACAAATAATTCGAAAAATACTTAATCATTCTCTTCTACGGCATTACATGAGGGAATACCTAAACATTATACATTCAGTCTCATTCCGTACACCAACATGAAGATGCACATCACATCATGAACTGCTTCCCACACTCCTTTGGCAATGACACACGAAACAACAATGGACAACAGGGGCAGTAGTCTCTTACCAGTAGTGAGCGGCAGTCCTGCGTAGCAGTGCAATGTATGTCAGACAGGCAGGCAGCCTCATCCACTTCAACGCCCCCTGTGAGAAGTTGGCCTGGTATATGATGTTCACTAGTTAAAGGGACCTCCTTGTACCATGCCAAGCAACCCTTATGGTGTGGTTGTAAGTCAACCTTTTTGGACTAGCTGCCCTAGTGGTAGCGTAGGCTAAGCAGTCTTTGAGGCTAAACTCGTGAAGCGTGTTAAGCCAGCTGTTTTACCAAATGTAACCCCCATTTATACCAATGAAAGGACACCACACAGATATATATTCAAAATATATATGTATTTATTTCTCAAAGTAACCCCTAGTCTCTTTATGAGCACAGGAGCACAAATCGTCAAACAAGATTACAGTAGAATACACAGAAGTTGCACTTTATATGGATAGGCCCTGGTGGCCGCTCAAACCATATACTAAAATAGTGGTATAAGTACCACGAACAGAAAAGGGAAAAGGCCTAGGGCCTCTAGAATCGCTGGGCCTACAAGGAGCTAACTTCAGTTAGTGACCAGGAGGTCCACGGGTGGCGTGTGCAGAGCAATTAGTCACACGCGTGCTCCCATAGGTTTCAATGGGTGCGTAAAAAGTACAAAGTTACTGCAAAGAGGATCTTCCGGATGGACTAGGAACTCAAGACTTGAAACACAGGCACTAGAGATGTAATACTACACTTGGGCACAGGAGTGCCAGCTTTACCTCACCCACAGGAAGCGGGTGCATAGTCCTCGAAGTGCGTCGGGTTTCTTCTATCTGTTCCGTGGAGCCTGAAGACAAAGATGCTGCAGGCGGTCGGTCTGGAAGAGATGCGGTGGATCCAAGGGTGGATCGGAGTTGCAGAAGACCTGTAAGCAGAGGGGACAGTGTTCACAGTCACTAGCCAGTGACCAGCGTGGCACCAGGTGGATACCAGGCAATGTCGGGTGCAAACAGGAAGAAAGGTGTAGCTTGTCTCTGCAGCCACGTGGTCCCTGGAGGTCGACGACGTCCAGGAGTCGGTTCACGAGCTGTCCCACGCAGGCTCTCGCTGTCGGCGGTGTCGGCGACTTGATCAAAGCAAACAAGCCTTGGCAAAAGCAATTGTTGTGGAGAACAAGATAAGCTGATGGTTCTGACCAGCAAGGTCAGAGGGACTGCTCCTTTGGAGGGGAGCAAGGGCCAGTCTGGAGCAACCAGACCAGCAGTGTATTTCTTGAAGTTCGTCGCCAAGATGGCCACTAGCCAGCGGGCCAGCAACCGGTTAGGCGCGTCGAGTGGCAAAATGCAGAAGGGCCCCACGCAGATCATGGAGATGCTGGAGGGCTCACCTTTGGTGCAGATGCTGCTCGAGGGTTGGGCTTCTCAGATCCCAAAGCACAACTTGGAGGGAGCCTCGGTTGTTGCGCTTGCAGCTTGTCGTTGTCGTTCCAAGATGGCTGGCTCCACGTGTCTCGGTGCCTCCACGGGTCTCCTCTTTTCAGGGACTGTGGATCGGGCGGTGAGAGGTCTGGAGGTCCAGGTCTTGTCAGTCTCTGGGCTCGGGCTCCGGCGGGAGGCGGCGGCAAAGCAGACGTTGATTCGCTGGATGGTGCTTGCGTTAGCAAGGTGGTCACTCCCTGACCACAGGGGAGATTTCCTTCAGTCTTCTGTGCAGCAGAATGTCGAAGTTCCCGTCTTCTTCTTAGTTTCAAGTTGATTCCAGGATGTCTGAAGTCTTAGGACACAGCTCCTACCTTTAAGCGGATTCTATGGGCCGGACTACCTGCTAGGTCCCTCCCTAAGGGTGGGACCAGGAAGGGGGGTGGTTACACCCCCAATCCTTTGTCCAGCTCGCCTCAGGCCCAGGGCTGGTGTGCCCCAGGACCGGTTTGAACTGGCATATGCACCGAGGCTCCTTGTGAGCCACAGGCATGTCTGGTTTCTTTCAAGCCCTACCTGACCAATACACAAAATCCTGTCTGGGGTGGTGCACACACCTCCCCTGGCAGGAAACCCTTTGTCCACACCTCCCAAGCTGGAAGGACTCCCAGCAGCAGGAGGGCAGACTTGTGTCTGAGGTGGCAGCATCCATTTTTTGGAGCTGAGGCTATGTCTGAGTTTACCTGGGTTTCAGGTACTGTACATGTCGTGTCCCTCTAGAAGGGTGGAATGCTAACCCCGTCGCCAGAATTGGCGAGGGGTTAGTATTCCAATTCGTATGACACCTTACTCGACATGTTTTGATAAAGCCAAACCAAAGATAGCATTTAACCGCGAGGTTCATAATGCACTTAAGAGTATATGGTATGACGATATCTGGAAACAGTAGAAGGAAGTTGTTCCGACCACTGCAGACAGGCTCAGCTCATGCCAGAGCACCATCTCACATGGAACCAAGCACTCTGCCTTCAGGATTGTTAAGGCCTGCCATAGGAGTGACTTATAGGTTACCAGGTGTCCCATTTAAGGTTAGGTATAGGTATACTACACCTAAGTAAGAGGTGGTTACACCAACTTACCCCAGCTGAGTGATCAGCCAGTTGTGTCAAATTTGTTAGGCCAAGCCTGGGGTGGCATAATACATGCTTCAGCCCCTGGCAGGCCTTGGAGACACCAATGCCCTGGGTACCTAGTGTACACTGGTACAGGGGCTCACAGGGTGATCCACTTACAATTGGTTATGCACCTAGGGTGCATAGTTTTAATTTAGTAGAGAGAACAGCAGGCTGGGGGTCTGATTGGCAGGCCCACAGCCTCAATATGTCAAAAACCAGTGAAGCAAAAAGCAAAAATTTGGGGTGACCATAGGATAGCAGACCCTACTCTCCTACACAACCCCCCCCAAACGCAGGGACATTAAACTAGCCTTGACCAGTCTCGTCTTCATGTCCTAAGTGGAAGTACCTGGAGAGACTATCTGCATTCCCATGGTCTGTACCTGGCCGGTGCTCCACTGTAAAGTCCATCCCCTGTAGGGAAATGGACCACCTAAGCAGTTTGGGGTTTTCACCCTTCATCTGATTTAGCCACAAGAGGGGCTTATGGTCGGTCTGAATCTTGAAGTGAGTGGCAAACAAGTATGGCCTCAGCTTCTTCAGGGCCCACACCACAGCAAAGGCCTCCCTCTCAATAGCTGACCAATTCTTCTCTCTGGGGGTCAACCTTCTGCTAATAAAAGCAATGGGTTGGTTTTGACCATCTACATTAAGTTGTGACAGCACAGCTCCCACACCCAACTCAGAAGCATCTGTTTGGACAATAAACTCTTTGGAGTAGTCAGGACTTTTCAGGATAGGTGCAGAGCACATGGCCTCCTTCAGGTCATCAAATGCCTTTTGACAGCTTACTGTCCACTGAACCTTTTTGGGCATCTTCTTGGATGTCAGATCATTAAGAGGAGTCACAATGGACCCATAGTTCTTAACAAACTTCCTGTAGTACCCAGTCAAGCCCAAGAAAGCTCGAACTTGAGTCTGGGTGGTTGGAGGGGACCAGTCCTTGATGGATTGTATCTTACTCTCCAGTGGTTGAACTTGGCCTCCACCTACAAGGTGGCCCAAATATACAACCTTACTCTGCCCTATCTGGCACTTAGTAGCCTTGATAGTGAGGCCTGCCCTTTGCAGAGCCTCAAGAGCCTTCTTCAGGTGGATCAGGTGATCCTCCCAGGTGGAGCTAAAGACAGCAATGTCATCAAGATATGCTGCGCAAAAGTCATCCAACCCAGTAAGGACTTGGTTCACCAGCCTTTGGAAGGTGGCAGGTGCATTCTTCAGACCAAAGGGCATCACCACAAACTGGTAGTGCCCACCTGGGGTTGAGAATGCTGTTTTGGCCTTAGACTCCTCAGCTAATCTGATTTGCTAATAGCCAGCTGTCAAGTCAAATGTGCTCAAAAACTTAGCAGAAGCTAGTTTGTCTATGAGCTCATCTGCCCTTGGAATAGGGTGTGCATCTGTCCTGGTGACAGCATTGAGACCCCTGTAGTCCACACAGAACCTCATCTCTCTCTTGCCATCTTTGGTGTGAGGTTTGGGGACCAGAACCACTGGGCTAGCCCAGGGGCTCTCTGAGGGTTCAATGACACCTAATTCCAGCATTTTATGTACCTCAGCCTTTATACAGTCCCTGACGTGGTCAGGTTGTCTGTAAAGCTTGTTCTTTACAGGCAGACTGTCACCAGTGTCCACCACATGGGTACACCAGTCAGTTTGACTAGGTATCAAGGAAAACATATGTGAAAATGATTGTAGAACCTGTCTACATTCAGTCTGCTGATGGGCAGTGAGGTTGCCTCCAAGGGTCACTCCTTCAACTGAGCCATCTTCAGGGTTCTGAGACAACAGGTCTGGGAGAGGGTCACTCTCTTCCTCCTGTCCCTCATCTGTAGCCATGAGCAAGCCCATGTCTGCCCTGTCAACATATGCTTTAAGCCTGTTAACATGGAGTACCCTGTGGGGACTCCTGGGAGTTCCTAGGTCCACCAAGTAGGTGACCTCTCCCTTCTTTTCCAGGATTGTATGGGGTCCAGACCATTTGTCTTGGAGTGCTGCTGGGGCCACTGGCTCCAGCACCCATACCTTCTGTCCTGGCTGAAACTCAACCAAGACAGCCTTTTGGTCATGCCAAGCTTTCTGTAAGGCCTGGCTTGCCTCAAGGTTTTTGGATGCCTTCTCCATATACTCAGCCATCCTGGAGCGGAGACCAAGTACATAGTCCACTATGTCTTGCTTAGGCTTTTTGAGAGGTAACTCCCATCCTTCCTTCACTAAACACAGTGGGCCTCTTACAGGGTGCCCAAACAACAATTCAAAGGGGCTGTAGCCAACCCCCTTTTGTGGGACCTCTCTGTAAGCAAACAGAAGGCAGGGTAGAAGGATGTCCCATCTTCGCCTGAGCTTTTCAGGTAATCCTTTGATCATACCCTTTAGGGTCTTGTTGAATCTCTCAACAAGCCCATTGCATTGTGGGTGATAAGGGGTGGTGAACTTGTAGTTGACACCACACTCCTTCCACATAGCTGTCAAGTATCCTGACATGAAGTTGGTACCTCTGTCAGATACTACCTCCTTAGGAAACCCCACTCTGGAGAATACTCCCAGCAGGGCCCTGGCCACAACAGGAGCTGTAATGGTCCTAAGGGGAATTGCCTCTGGATACCTGGTGGCATGATCCACTACCACCAGTATAAATCTGTGCCCAGATGCAGTGGGAGGATCCATGGGACCCACTATATCTATTCCCACTCTTTCAAAGGGGACCCCCACCACAGGTAGTGGTATTAGGGGGGCCTTTGTTGTGCCACCTGATTTGCCACTGGCTTGGCAGGTCACACAGGAGCGACAAAACTCCTTTGTATCTTCATTCATGTGAGGCCAGTGAAAGTGAGGGACAAGCCTGTCCCAAGTCTTATTCTGGCCTAAGTGTCCTGCTAAAGGAATTTCATGGGCCAAGGTAAGAAGGAAGCCCCTAAATTGCAGAGGTATAACCAACCTCCTGGTAGCACCAGGCTTGGGGTCTCTAGCCTCTGAATAAAGGAGCCCTTCATCCCAATACACTTTATGGGTACCTTGAGCATTCCCAGCAGCCTCAGCAGCAGCCAGCTGTCTGAGGGGTTCAAGAGAGGGACAGGATAACTGTGCCTGCCTCAAGTCAGCCCTTGAAGGTCCCCCTGTCCCCAGAAACTCAACCTGATCAGGTTCAAGCTCTTCAGGGACAGTTCCTTCAGGGTCCTCTAGATCAGCTTCCTGGGAAGGTTGATCATCACTCTGAGGCAGGGGGGAAGGCACAGCCTTAACCCTCCTGTTCTTCTTCTTGGTAGGTGCTTGGTCCATTGTTCCAGGATCCAAGACCTGAGGTTCAGTGAGGCACTTTTTGGCCTGTGACCTGGTCACAGCAAGGACATGTGATGATATACCTAACATCTCTGCATGAGTCCTGTACTCCACTTCTGACCATAGAGAACTCTCTAGGTCATTGCCCAACAAACATTCTACTGGGAGGTCTGCACTAACCACAACCCTTTTGAGGCCAGTTACCCCTCCCCATGAGAAGTTAACAACTGCCACACTATGTGAAGTAGTGGCATTGCTGGCATTGGTCACCAGGTAGTTCTCACCTGGTATGTACTGTCCAGGGTCCACAAAGCCTGGTGTCACCATAGTGACACTGGCACATGTGTCCCTGTAGGCTTGAGCCACTTTTTCGTTAATTAAAGGAGTCTGTCTGTACTTGCCCAGGTTACTGGGGCTCACAGTCAGGGACAAATCAATGTCCCCATCACAGACTAAGACTGCCTGTGTCAGGGTTCTGTCTAAGTCAGAATCTCCTTCAGATCCCATAGTGATTCCCACTACACCCTTTGTCTGGGGACCAACACTGCTAACAGTAGTACTGGGAGCAGGTGCCTTAGGGGCAACAGTGTTGGGGGCTCCACCCTTTTTGCAATCACTAGTCCAGTGAGTTGTATTTTTGCAATGATTGCACCAGGGTTTCTTCTGACCTTCTTTCTTCTTTTTGGACTGTTGGGACCCACCCTCCTTAGCAGTAGTTTGGGGCCCTGTTGAAGACTTCTGGTCTTTAGGTTTCTGATCTCCACCCTTTTGGTCTGTTTTCTTCTGATCACCCCCTTGGCCCTGGTTCTGGTTCTTTTGCTTAACCCTGGTTCTGACCCATTTGTCTGCCTTCTTTCCCAATTCTTGGGGAGAGGTCAGATCAGAGTCAACCAAGTGTTGATGCAGTTGCTGGTTTTGACAGTTATTTAAAATCTGTTCTCTCATCATCAAATTATACAATCCTGTAAAATCAGATACCTTACTTCCCAGCAACCAACCCTCCAAAGCCTTAGTGGCACATTCAACATATTCAGACCAGTCCTGAGTCTGTGTCTTTTGGGTGTCTCTGAACATTAACCTGTACTGTTCAGTGGTTAAGCCTAACCCATCAACTAGGACACTCTTCAGGACTCTGTAATTTCTGACATCCTCTTCTCTAACAGTGAGGAGTCTGTCTCTGCCTCTTCCTTCAAAGGAGAGCCAGAGGATTGCTGCCCACTGGTCTTCAGGAACCTGCTGTACTTTGCAGGCTCTCTCAAGAGCAGTTATCCATTTGTGGATATCATCCCCACTTTTGTAGGGGGGCACAACCTTAGACAGGTTCCTATTATCAAAGACCCTATCTTTGTCCTTAGGGACAATGCTGCCACCAATGGGTATAGACCCACTCTCCTTAGGTTGCCTAGCCTTGTTCAGTTTTTCTTCCATCAGGGCTACTTCTAGCTCCTGCTTCCTGATCCTCAGCTGGGCTTCCTGCATTCTGGCCTCATGTTCCCTCCTCTGAGGGGTGGTCATCCTTTTCCTGGAGTGACCTTGAGAGCCTCTAGAGGCATGAGATGCATTAGAGTCACCTGAGCGATTCCTTTGCCTCCCAAGCCCCTGGTTAAGTCCACTGGGGAGATCTAGTGGGTTGAACCCACTATCAGTCCCCAATAGCCTTAGTTTAGCTGGGCCAAGTATAACACTTGGCACTGGGCTAGTTCTCCCTTCATCCTCACAACTTTCTGTATCCTCACCACTTTCCTCCCCTGTAGTATGATTCTCATCTAAGGGATGGCTATTGGAAAGGGGTACTTCTGTAGCATCTTCAGAAGGGGGGCCTCCTGTCCCTGACCCTAAGGGGGCTAACTGGGAAGCTTTCTTGAGCTCTGTCTGATTTTCATCATTTTGCAAGAGTTCTCTGAGCTCAGCAGAGGTAGGGTTCTTGGGCTGTTTAAGGCCTCTAAGAGTTGCCAAATGCCTGAGCTCATTCTGGTTAAGGGTAGCAAAGATGGATGGTGCCCTCTGGGGGTCACTCTCAACAGAGATGGGTACATTGGACCCCTCTGCCCCAGCCATTGCTCTTAAGTGTGGGTGGATGTGTTGCAATCTACCTACACTTGGGTTTACCTACTAAACCTATCTAGTAGTTGTAGTCAGGGTGTGCTACTCCCTTTGCTCTACAACAACTAAGTTCAGTAGAACTTAAGTATATCTAATCTTGTTTTATATGTACCTACAGGTACCTATGTGATCTTTCAATTGGTAACCAAGAGATTACAATGGTAAAACACAGCAAGCTCAAATCCAACCGCTGCTCACCAATGTGAGAAGTTGGCCTGGTATATGATGTTCACTAGTTAAAGTGACCACCTTGTACCATGCCAAGCAACCCTTATGGTGTGGTTGTAAGTCAACCTTTTCGGACTAACTGCCCTAGTGGTAGCGTAGGCTAAGCAGTCTTTGAGGCTAAACTCGTGAAGCATGTTAAGCCAGCTGTTTTACCAAATGTAACCCCCTTTTATACCAATGAAAGGACACCACACAGATATATATTCAAAATATATATGTATTTATTTCTCAAAGTAACACCTAGTCTCTTTATGAACACAGGAGCACAAATCGTCAAACAAGATTACAGTAGAATACACAGAAGTTGCACTTTATATGGATAGGCCCTGGTGGCCGCTCAAACCATATACTAAAATAGTGGTATAAGTACCACGAACAGAAAAGGGAAAAGGCCTAGGGCCTCTAGAATCGCTGGGCCTACAAGGAGCTAACTTCAGTTAGTGACCAGGAGGTCCACGGGTGGCGTGTGCAGAGCAATTAGTCACACGCGTGCTCATATAGGTTTCGATGGGTGCGTAAAAAGTACAAAGTTACTGCAAAGAGGATCTTCCGGATGGACTAGGAACTCAAGACTTGAAACACAGGCACTAGAGATGTAATACTACACTTGGGCACAGGAGTGCCAGCTTTACCTCACCCACAGGAAGCGGGTGCATAGGCCTCGAAGTGCCTCGGGTTTCTTCTATCTGTTCCGTGGAGCCTGAAGACAAAGATGCTGCAGGCGGTCGGTCTGGAAGAGATGCGGTGGATCCAAGGGTGGATCGGAGTTGCAGAAGACCTGTAAGCAGAGGGGACAGTGTTCACAGTCACTAGCCAGTGACCAGCGTGGCACCAGGTGGATACCAGGCAATGTCGGGTGCAAACAGGAAGAAAGGTGTAGCTTGTCTCTGCAGCCACGTGGTCCCTGGAGGTCGACGACGTCCAGGAGTTGGTTCACGAGCTGTCCCACGCAGGCTCTCGCTGTCGGCGGTGTCGGCGACTTGATCGAAGCAAACAAGCCTTGGCAAAAGCAATTGTTGTGGAGAACAAGATAAGCTGATGGTTCTGACCAGCAAGGTCAGAGGGACTGCTCCTTTGGAGGGGAGCAAGGGCCAGTCTGGTGCAACCAGACCAGTGGTGTATTTCTTGAAGTTCGTCGCCAAGATGGCCACTAGCCAGCGGGCCAGCAACCGGTTAGGCGCGTCGAGTGGCAAAATGCAGAAGGGCCCCACGCAGATCGTGGAGATGCTGGAGGGCTCACTTTTGGTGCAGATGCTGCTCGAGGGTTGGGCTTCTCAGATCCCAAAGCACAACTTGGAGGGAGCCTCGGTTGTTGCGCTTGCAGCTTGTCGTTGTCGTTCCAAGATGGCTGGCTCCACGTGTCTCGGTGCCTCCACGGGTCTCCTCTTTTCAGGGACTGTGGATCGGGCGGTGAGAGGTCTGGAGGTCCAGGTCTTGTCAGTCTCTGGGCTCAGGCTCCGGCGGGAGGCGGCGGCAAAGCAGATGTTGATTCGCTGGATGGTGCTTGCGTTAGCAAGGTGGTCACTCCCTGACCACAGGGGAGATTTCCTTCAGTCTTCTGTGCAGCAGAATGTCGAAGTTCCCGTCTTCTTCTTAGTTTCAAGTTGATTCCAGGATGTCTGAAGTCTTAGGACACAGCTCCTACCTTTAAGCGGATTCTAGGGGCCGGACTACCTGCTAGGTCCCTCCCTAAGGGTGGGACCAGGAAGGGGGGTGGTTACACCCCCAATCCTTTGTCCAGCTCGCCCCAGGCCCAGGGCTGGTGTGCCCCAGGACCGGTTTGAACTGGCATATGCACCGAGGCTCCTTGTGAGCCACAGGCATGTCTGGTTTCTTTCAAGCCCTACCTGACCAATACACAAAATCCTGTCTGGGGTGGTGCACGCACCTCCCCTGGCAGGAAACCCTTTGTCCACACCTCCCAAGCTGGAAGGACTCCCAGCAGCAGGAGGGCATACTTGTGTCTGTGCTGGCAGCATCCATTTTGTGGAGCTGAGTCTATGTCTGATTTTACCCGGGTTTCAGGTACTGTACATGTCGTGTCCCTCTAGAAGGGTGGAATGCTAACCCCGTCGCCAGAATTGGCGAGGGGTTAGTATTCCAATTCGTATGACACCTTACTCGACATGTTTTGATAAAGCCAAACCAAAGATAGCATTTAACCGCGAGGTTCATAATGCACTTAAGAGTATATGGTATGACGATATCTGGAAACAGTAGAAAGAAGTTGTTCCGACCACTGCAGACAGGCTCAGCTCATGCCAGAGCACCATCTCACATGGAACCAAGCACTCTGCCTTCAGGATTGTTAAGGCCTGCCATAGGAGTGACTTATAGGTTACCAGGTGTCCCATTTAAGGTTAGGTATAGGTATACTACACCTAAGTAAGAGGTGGTTACACCAACTTACCCCAGCTGAGTGATCAGCCAGTTGTGTCAAATTTTTTAGGCCAAGCCTGGGGTGGCATAATACATGCTTCAACCCCTGGCAGGCCTTGGAGACACCAATGCCCTGGGTACCTAGTGTACACTGGTACAGGGGCTCACAGGGTGATCCACTTCCAATTGGTTATGCACCTAGGGTGCATAGTTTTAATTTAGTAGAGAGAACAGCAGGCTGGGGGTCTGATTGGCAGGCCCACAGCCTCAATATGTCAAAAACCAGTGAAGCAAAAAGCAAAAATTTGGGGTGACCATAGGATAGCAGACCCTACTCTCCTACACCCCCCCTCCCCCAGGCAGTCACACTCTGGTAGAAATGAGCTAGATAATTCTACCTGCACTCTGGCATGGGCCAGAGAAAACATTTTTATCCCCTGTCGGTGCACCATACGAAGGGGAGGGCTCGTCCACGGCTGGATCCGACCCTGAGCTGACAGAGCTCATTGGAGTCCTTCCCTCTATTCGCCATTCAGGTCGTGCACCACCACTACGCTACGTGGTTCTGGGCGCGTGCGTGCGTGCGCGCAGGATTCAGGAAGCAGTAGTTGCAAGGAGGGCGTGGCACTGGTGGCCCTTTGCGGCGGCCGTTCTAATTTATTTGGGGACACCGACACTACTGTAATGACTGACAGTAGTGTCAGTGAGTGTCCCAAATAAATTATAAAGGCTGCCGCAATGGGCCAACAGTGCCACGGGGCCGCCGCCCCCAGAATAGTGCCGCCTGGGGCGGACCGCCCCCACCGCCCCCCCTAGCTACGCCGCTGCTCTTTCTGCTAATTTCTGACCTCCATTTTGTGTCTCTTTGCTAGTTTCTGACCTATATTTTGCCTCTTTCAGCTCGTGTCTGTCCTTTTATTTGCCTCTTTCTGCTCATTTCTGACCTTTATTCTGCGTTTTCTGCTTGTTTCTGACCTTTATTTTGCCTCTCTCTGCTCATTTCTCTCTTTTATTCTGCCTCTTTCTGCTGCTTCCTGACCTTAATTCTACCTGTTTCTGCTCAATTCTCACCTTTATTTTGCCTCTTTCTACTCGTTTTTCACCTTTGTCTTGCCTATTTCTGCTCGTTGCTGACTTTATTCTGCCAGCAGGGGCTCCTTTGCAATGGCGGAGGAGTGTCGCCCCACTGGCTCAGAGCCAACAACTGGAAAATAAAACAATATTTTATTATGTTTAATTTTTCAGCTGCAGGTCTAAGCCAGAGTGTGCAGGGGGAGTGGCGGGCCGGGCCATTGGAGTGGGCAGGAGGGGTGGTAGATGTGCACTTTCAAGTGCGCATGTCAGTTTGGCTGGCTGTGTTAGGCCGGCCAAACTGACATGGCACTTAGGTAACAGCACATACTCCCCTGAGCCTGAGCTTGAATGTGTCTGTGTCTTGTTTGTTTGTCTGTCTCCCCAGGCTCAGAATGAATCACTAGTGAGGTGAAGACTGACCCCGAGCCCTGATGAAATTGCCGTAAGGTATTTGGCAATGAAATATGTTGGCCTTCCCTAATTGAAGAGGTTTGCAACATTGTGTGTTCTATTTTTAACCTGAGTGGGCTCATGGCATCTATCAAAGTTGGCATTGTTGCGAGTGAGTCATATCTCATTTTAGCTTGGAGAAGCAAGTTTACCTTTTATTTTCACTATGGGGTCATAGCACATGACAAGTAGCTGTTGTGCATCCTTTTACACATGACTAGGTTTTTCTTCTTTCTTTTTTTCACATTTGTCACGGATTTAATTTTTTTTCTTGAACGTCACCAATGATAATGAAATGTGAGCAGACTGGTGAGTACCTACCAACAGCTCCATTGGTGGTGCTTACGTGAGGTAGTTCCAGACCATTCACACATTTTTCCTCCATGTGCACTTACATATGGGGCTATAAGCGGGGTTGATAGACAGGCATCCAAATTTGGACATCAAGATCCGGTTATGAGCAGCATTTGTTAGAAGCTATTTGTTGAGAGGACAGTTGATTACCCTGCCCGTGGGTCTTTGAAAAATTATTGGTCCATGTCCAGAGTAGGTCTTTATTGATATATTGTTGTTATGAGTGGAGGGTGACCTGCTTTTTAATTTCCTCTGTTGCTCCATATTGTCAATCAATCAATCAATCAATCAATCATGGAACTTATATCGCGCACTACTCACCCGTAAGGGTCTCAAGGCGCTTGGGGAAGGGGGTCTGCTACTGCTCGAACAGCCAGGTCTTGAGCTGTTTCCTGAAGGCCAGGTGGTCCTGGGTCATCCGCAGGTGGACGGGTAGGGAGTTCCAAGTCTTAGCTGCCAGGTAGGAGAATGACCTTCCTCCAGCGGTGGCTCTCTGGATGCGAGGGACGACGGCGAGGGCGAGGTTAGCGGAACGTAGCCGGCGGGTGGGCGTGTAGAAGGTGAGGCGGCTGTTGAGGTACCCTGGGCCTAGGTCGTGGAGGGACTTGTGTGCGTGGGTGAGGAGTCTGAACGTGATCCTCTTGTTGACCGGGAGCCAGTGCAGGTCTCTCAGGTGGCACGAGATGTGGCTGCGTCGGGGGACGTCCAGGATGAGTCGGGCGGAGGCGTTCTGGATACGCTGAAGTCTTTTCTGAAGCTTGGCCGTAGTACCGGCGTAGAGGGTGTTTCCGTAGTCTAGTCTGCTGGTGACGAGAGCGTGGGTGACCGTCTTCCTGGTCTCGGTTGGGATCCATCGGAAGATCTTTCGGAGCATGCGGAGGTTGTGGAAGCAAGCTGAGGAGACGGCGTTGACTTGTCTGGTCATCGATAGGGAGGAGTCCAGTATGACGCCCAAGTTGCGTGCGTGGTCCGTCGGTTCAGGTGCGGTGCCTAGTGCCGGGGGCCACCAGGAGTCGTCCCATGCGGAGGGTGATGGTCCCAGGATGAGGACTTCTGTCTTGTCCGTGTTCAGTTTCAGGCGGCTGATGTTCATCCATTCAGCGACGTCTGTCATCCCTTCGTGCAGGCTGGCTTTGGCGGTGTCGGGGTCTCTGGTGAGGGAGAGAATTAGCTGGGTGTCATCGGCGTAGGAAATGATGTTGAGGTTGTGTTGGCTTGCGATGGCAGCGAGGGGTTTCATGTAGATGTTGAAGAGAGTGGGGCTGAGCGACGATCCTTGCGGGACGCCGCAGATGACTTCGGTGGCCTCGGAGCGGAACGGAGGGAGGCGTACTCTCTGTGTTCTGCCGGAGAGGTATGAGATGATCCATTCCAGAGCCTTCCCTTGGATGCCGGTGTCGTTGAGGCGTTGGACTAGTGTGCGGTGGCAGACAGTGTCAAATGCTGCGGAGAGGTCTAGGAGGATGAGTGCCGCTGTTTCGCCGTTGTCGAGCAGGGCTCGGATGTCGTCGGTGGCTGCGATGAGGGCGGTCTCGGTGCTGTGGTTGGCTCTGAATCCGGACTGTGATGGGTCGAGGGATCCGTTCGTCTCGAGGAAGGCTGCCAGTTGCTTGTTGACGACCTTCTCGATGACTTTGGCGGGGAAAGGAAGGAGCGAGATGGGGCGGAAGTTCTTGAGGTCGGTCGGGTCCGCTGTTGGTTTCTTCAGCAGAGCGCTGAGTTCGGCGTGCTTCCAGCTCTCCGGGAAAGTTGCTGTGTTGAAGGAGGTGTTGATGATGTCTCGGAGGTGGGGTGCGATGGTAGAGGCTGCCTTGTTGAAAACATGATGGGGGCACGGGTCGGTCGGAGATCCGGAGTGGATGGTGTTCATCATGCGTGACGTGTCTTCGGGGGTCACCTCGGTCCATGTCTGGAGGGTGGCGGCGGGGTGCGAAGGTACGACCGATGGGTGCGGGGGTGAAATGTCGAAGCTGTTGTGGATGTTGGCGATCTTGCGGTGGAAGTACGAGGCGAGGGAGTCGCAGAGGTCCTGTGAGGGAGTGATGTCGTTGTTGCCGGTGCTGGGGTTGGAGAACTCCTTGACGATGTTGAAGAGCTCCTTGCTGTCATGGGCGTTCTTGTCCAGTCGTTCCCGCAGAGATTTCTTCTTGGTGGTGCGGATGAGCTGGTGATGTCTGCGAGTGGCGAGTTTCAGTGCTGTTCTGTTGTCGGCGGTCTTGTTGAGGAGCCAGGCCTTCTCGAGGGTGCGGCAGGCCTTCTTGGAGTCCTTAAGTTCGTCGGTGAACCAGGGGGCCTTCTTGCTTCTGGGCCTGGTGAGGGGGTTCTTCAGTGGCGCGAGGTCGTCTGCACAGGAGGTCAGCCACTGCGTGAGGTCGAGGGCAGCTGTGTTAGGGTCCGTGGTCCTGACAGGTGGGCTCTGGCTGAGGGAGGTGGCGAGCTGGTCGGCGGTGATCTTGCTCCAGTTTCTGTGGGGAGCCTGCTTCGGGTGATGGTGGACCGTGTTCTTTCTGAAGCTGAAATGGACGCAGCTGTGGTCGGTCCAGTGAAGTCCGGTGGAGTGGCTGAAGGTGACGTGCTTGCTGGACGAGAAGAGTGGGTCGAGCGTGTGGCCGGCGAAGTGGGTGGGGGTGTTGACCAGTTGCTGAAGTCCGAGGTTGGCGAGGTTATCCAGCAGGGCGGTGGTGTTGCGGTCATTGTTGCTCTCCAGGTGGAAGTTGAGGTCCCCGAGGAGGATGTAGTCGGCGGAGGGGAGGGCGTGAGGGCTGATGAAGTCGGCGATGTCTTCGCAGAACTGTGCGCGTGGTCCCGGGGGTCTGTAGATGAGGGTGCCTCTGAGGGTAGTCTTGGGGTCGGTGTGGATCTGGAAGTGCAGGTATTCGGCGGCGTTGAATACGTCGATGGAGTCAGTCGAGATGCGAATGGTGCTCTTGTGTACGATGGCGATGCCTCCTCCGGTCTGGTTGACGCGATCCTTCCTGATGATCTTGTAGCCGTCCGGGATGGCTATGGCGATGTCGGGGGCTGAAGAGTCGTTCATCCAGGTTTCCGTGAGGAAGGCGACGTCTGGAGATGCAGTGTCGAGGAGGTTCCAGAGTTCCACGGCGTGTCTGTGGACGGAGCGGGTGTTGAGCAGGATGCACTTGAGGTGGTTGCTGTTGTCTGTCTTGGTGGGCGTGGTGCTTGTTTGGAGGCAAGAGAAGTTGCAGGATCGGCAGGCGAAGGGTCCCTGGGTGCGTCGCGGGGACGCTCGGTAGCAACCGGGGGCTCGGGCGGTTTTGAGTGCGATGAGCGTAGCGAAGTCGTAGGTCCTGGGGGGGGCTGGCGGGCGCGGGGACCAGGGGGTCTGGCGCTGGGCGCGGTCCAGGCGCGGACGGGCGCAGACGGGCTTACCTTTGGCGCACCTTCGGCGCTCAATCGGCGCTCCCGCTGCGCGCGTCCGCTGCGCGGTCGCTGAGGGGGCGTCATAAATAAGGAGCCGGGAGGGAGGGTCAGCGGGAGGCGGGAGCGGGGTGGCCAATGGGCAGGGAGGGGGGGCGGGACTGAAGGAGGAGGCGGGAGTGGGAGTGTGCGCCTGGGGCAGCGGCGCCGAGAAAACGGCGGGAAAATCGGCGGGAAGCGACGGAGCCCAAGGAGTGACCAGGTGAGTGGCGGTGGTCAGCGGGCGTGAGGAGTGAAGGTAGCGGCGTGGGTGGCGGCCAGGAAGCAGCAGGCGGTACCTGGGAGGCGGAGGCGAGATGCAGGCAGCGGCGTCAGGTAGGTGGTGAGGAGCGGCAAACAGGCGTCAGGCAGCGGAGGCAGGTAGGTAGCAGCAGTGGGAGGGAGCGTCCGTCTGTGCAGGCACAGGGGGTCGCACTGACCAGCCCACGGGGTCCCCTTAAATAAGGAGCCGGGAGGGAGGGTCAGCGGGAGGCGGGAGCGGGGTGGCCAATGGGCAGGGAGGGGGGGCGGGACTGAAGGAGGAGGCGGGAGTGGGAGTGTGCGCCTGGGGCAGCGGCGCCGAGAAAACGGCAGGAAAATCGGCGGGAAGCGACGGAGCCCAAGGAGTGACCAGGTAAGTGGCGGTGGTCAGCGGGCGTGAGGAGTGAAGGTAGCGGCGTGGGTGGCGGCCAGGAAGCAGCAGGCAGTACCTGGGAGGCGGAGGCGAGATGCAGGCAGCGGCGTCAGGTAGGTGGTGAGGAGCGGCAAACAGGCGTCAGGCAGCGGAGGCAGGTAGGTAGCAGCAGTGGGAGGGAGCGTCCGTCTGTGCAGGCACAGGGGGTCGCACTGACCAGCTCGCGGGGTCCCCTTAAATAAGGAGCCGGGAGGGAGGGTCAGCGGGAGGCGGGAGCGGGGTGGCCAATGGGCAGGGAGGGGGGGCGGGACTGAAGGAGGAGGCGGGAGTGGGAGTGTGCGCCTGGGGCAGCGGCGCCGAGAAAACGGCGGGAAAATCGGCGGGAAGCGACGGAGCCCAAGGAGTGACCAGGTAAGTGGCGGTGGTCAGCGGGCGTGAGGAGTGAAGGTAGCGGCGTGGGTGGCGGCCAGGAAACAGCAGGCGGTACCTGGGAGGCGGAGGCGAGATGCAGGCAGCGGCGTCAGGTAGGTGGTGAGGAGCGGCAAACAGGCGTCAGGCAGCGGAGGCAGGTAGGTAGCAGCAGTGGGAGGGAGCGTCCGTCTGTGCAGGCACAGGGGGTCGCACTGACCAGCCCGCGGGGTCCCCTTAAATAAGGAGCCGGGAGGGAGGGTCAGCGGGAGGCGGGAGCGGGGTGGCCAATGGGCAGGGAGGGGGGGCGGGACTGAAGGAGGAGGCGGGAGTGGGAGTGTGCGCCTGGGGCAGCGGCGCCGAGAAAACGGCGGGAAAATCGGCGGGAAGCGACGGAGCCCAAGGAGTGACCAGGTAAGTGGCGGTGGTCAGCGGGCGTGAGGAGTGAAGGTAGCGGCGTGGGTGGCGGCCAGGAAGCAGCAGGCGGTACCTGGGAGGCGGAGGCGAGATGCAGGCAGCGGCGTCAGGTAGGTGGTGAGGAGCGGCAAACAGGCGTCAGGCAGCGGAGGCAGGTAGGTAGCAGCAGTGGGAGGGAGCGTCCGTCTGTGCAGGCACAGGGGGTCGCCCTTTTTTGGGGGGGGGGATGACACTTTTTTGGGGAACATTCGTGAAGATTTGTCAAACGGTGGCAAGTCCTAGGGAAACATGGTCCTATCTATAACTACCTACTGGCGACTGCATCAAGCAATGGATCAACTACAAGAAACCATAAGGCCACCATCCTGCATTGAAATCTCTGAAGTGAGTTTGGGGGATGGAGGACAGTCGATGACACAACCAAGACTAGACTTTTCCGGCGAAATGAGCCTCTTCTAAAAGACTACGCATGGAGATGCAGAGGAGCTCCAGCAATGGGAAACCAAAGAGAACAAGGCAAAGTCGAAAAAGGAAGAGGGAAAGGGATCAAAAACAAAATGAAACAAAAAGAGCAATCAATATAGCGGATGATCTGGTGATCAAACTTTCATTGAAAGTCCTGAACCAGAAACACAAAACTCTACAACAGGGCTACATTTTGTCCAAGTATGGGAATCAATCTAGCTACAGCACATATTGATCTTTATAAATTCTGTAGAAAATTAAAATTGAAGAAAAATTTTGCTATGCAAAAATATCATGTACAAAAAGGCAGTGTCCCTCAAACCCTCTTAAACTAATTGCTTGAAGATGTTGCTCCCTTAAAAATACTAACCAGTTTAGTGAATGAGTCAGAGACTGCCCAAGAAGCTTATAATATGCAGGCAATACCAGATAAAGAATATTGTCGAAGAATGGGTATTGAAACTAACAAGTCTGCCATAAGTGGATGCAGACCAACATCGAAATTCTGCCCACAGCTTCCTCCCAGCAACAAAATAGATACTTTTCAGGAAAGGGTGGTGGAAGAATTAAGGAATATATTTTTCAAAGAAAAGAAGAACAGTTCTCACCAGCAAAATAATATGACCAAAGAAGATTGGTGGGCCCTAAAAGACCAAAAAATAACATGAGCATCATCATTAGGTCTTTCAATAAGGTAGGAAACATAGTAGTCATGGACTGAATAAAATACCAGCAAGAAGTAAAAACACAATTGTATAATCCTCACTTCTATGAAATGCTGAGACAAGATTCAACAAAATGAATCATATCAGAATTCCACAAAAAAATTGACAATTGGCATGATCTGGGATTACTGGAAGAAGAAGAATGCTCATACTTAAAAACAACTCATCCAGCAATGCCTATGATCTATGTGTTACTGAAAGTACACAAATGCCTTGATAATCCCCTGGGACATCCAATTGTAGGTTCATGCAGTTCCTTGCTCAAAAATGGCTCCAGATTTGTCGATATATTCCTATTTCCATATGTGGCAAATCTACCCTCATATATCAGAGACTCAATAGACTTTTTAATCCAGATCAATGGCATACCATGGAAAGCAGACTATACAAGGGCCACAGTATAGATGTTGTATCTCTATACACGTCTATAGTACCTGAAGATGGCCTGAAAGCTTGCAAATACTTTTTCCGATCACAATCTCAAAGCTTATTCATACATGCTTTTAGAAATAATGTCCTGTTTTACCAATAATGTTTACCTATTTGACGGTAAATACTACATACAGAAAAAAGGTACTGTGATGGGCACATCATTTGCCACAATGTATGCCACTCTAATAATGGGATATTGGGAAGCTGAGTATATCTGGACCAAAAAGAACAACAAGATATTGAAGAAAATAATTTTATGGATCCGTTATATCGACAATCTGGTTTTAATCTTGGAGGGTGAAACAGATGAATTAAAATGTTTTTTAGATTCCTTTTATCAAAACCCACAGCATTTACAGTTCACCTCTCACATGAGCAAGGAAACAATTGACTATTTGGACATTTGAGTTTATATTGAAGAGGACAACGTTTGCACAAAACAACATCACAAGCCTACCAGTTGTAATAGGATACTGTTTGCAAACAGTGCACATCCCAAGACTCTCAAATGGAGCGTACTGTATGGAGAGTTGTTAAGAGCTAGAAGGAATTACTCTGAAGAAAATTAATTCTTTATACAGAAAATTGAAATATTTGCATGCTTTCAAAACCTAGGATGCCTTATATCTGTCCTATAGGATGCAAAAAAAAGAGTAAAAACATGTATCAGAGAGTATTTACTTGTACCCAAAACAAACAAAAATGATCCAAATGAAGACATCATCAGATATATGATGGATTTTAACTGCTTGGATAAAAAAGCTAGGAAAGCATTAACAGAAAATTTAAGTATTTTAAAGAAAGATAAAAAACTAAAGGACTCCATAACAGAATAGCCAAAATTAACATACAGAAAACATCCTCTCTTGGTGATCTACTGATGCAAAGCTATTTCTCATCTCAGGTAAAAAGTGGAGGAAACTGGCTTAAAAGAACAGGCTTTTATAAATGCCACAAATGCAAAGCCAGTCAAATCGGAAGTAGCAAGAAAGAGTTTCAATCGTTGGATGGTACATAAAGAAAATCAAAGAACTCATATTCTGTAAAACCTCCTATGTTGTATATGTTTTAGAATGTGGTTGTGGCAAGAAATATGTTGGAAACACAGTGAACAAGCTCAAACTGCACATTATTCAACACATTGGAGCCATTAACAATAGTGACTACTTGTATACAATAGCCAAACACATATGGGAGGTACACAATGACGACCAAACATATTCCGACAAAACCGAGAGGAGGAAATGAAGAACTAGTGCTGAGAAGAACGGAATCAAGACGGATCATCACTTCAGGGACTGAAATTCCATAGGGCTTGAATGTGGATGCACAACTACATGTACATTTATAACTTAAGTCTACTGCTTCCTGTCCCCCGGGTCTTTCAAAACTGGGGAACTGTACATGATTGTGACTTCACCTATGTATCTCTTATGCCTTTGTTTTTTATATATTATGCTTCTCGAGGTCTTTTCTTTCTGGGTGAAAAAGTCTTGCCCCTTTCCTCCCTTTCTTGTATGATTTTATGGTTACAAAATATATAAAGAAATGGAGGTTTACAGGAAACAAGCACTTTACTATCCATGTAATGTAATTATCAATTTGGGATGAACTGTTTTTCCAAATGCACTTTAATGACGATCATTTTATTTAGCGTTCATTTAAGTAGGACTGTCAACCATGCACTAAAACAACTGACTTGGAAATGCACTTTATATTCATTTATAAATTGCACTTTACTAATGAGTACTTTACTCACAAGCGCTTTTATCCATGTACTGTAGCAACTGCTTTGGGGTATGGTTCCTGTCTTAATTGCCTACAAAATGTACTCTACATTCTGATTCATCTACGAGTTGCACCTTAATGAGGAATACTTTACTCAAATCACTGTCGTTTATTTACTGTAACAATTGCCATGTAACAACTACTTCGGGGTATGGTTCCTGTATTGATTGCCTAGAAAATGTACTCTACATTCTTATTTGAAAACGCAATTTATATTCATCTACGAGTTGCACCTTAATGAAGAATACTTTACTCAAAGCACTGTCGTTTCTGTACTGTAATAATTGCCATGAGGAGTGGTTCCTGTAATGCGTTTTAATATTGGAACCTTCCCAATATTTATTTATAAGATGGTGAGAGAATTTGACTCGGATCAGTGAGAAAAAATGTATCTTATGACTTATTGCACTTTAAGAGTTGTACTGTATCCTGGTTGTTGGTCTCACTCTCTTCAAACGAGAACTTAATATTTTAGCCAAAATTGACATACATACAGAGAATCAAAGTTGAATTTTGGTGCAAAATAGATGTTTTTATGTATCCCTTATCAACAACATAGGACCAATATGAGGCATCATAAGATTTGGGATGAGTCATAGGAATATAAAGACAGATATGCAACAGAAAGGCTCACGAAAGATATACAATTCATTAGTGGTCTTCTCTTCTCCTGTGTTCTCTCACAAAGCAGTAGAAAACCTTCAAGTACACTTCACAGTAGATAAGGATATGCTGCTTTGAAAGACTCGTTTGTTTGTTCCTTTGTAACAAACCTCCCTATATATATAAAAAAAAGAATATATATATATATAATGCTCTAATCGTACATGTCACGGTTCGAACTATTGTGTGATTTGCACAAAAGTAATATCAGTTTTTATGCATTGTCCATCATCAACAATCTTGTTGAATTGTTGCTTTTTATGTAGTTAATACATTTGATATTTCAGTATGAGCCACTTAAGCAACCGCTATGTATTTTATAGTATTTTTTGCCATCGTTTACATCATGCCATGTCACAAACCAGTATGTCTTCCATGTCTATTGGCCCCATAGTCACGTGGATGTTCACTTCGTTCACTTTAAATTCAATGGCTTTTTTCTTAGCGTCATGTGTTCGAAGTCTTTCTGAGGCCGAAACGCGTCATGGCGGTGCTTGGTATTCCAACGGAATAATAAACACTTTTGCATAGCAGATTGGGTCCGTTTTCGTCCTTCTTGTCAAACGGGATTACAAGGCGGAGTTCTTTGGATATTTTGACACCGACAAGGTTTTTCGGTGTGGGACGGACCCCTCCTTCGACAGGGCCGAGCGGCAGGAAGCCAGCTCCCGGTGTTCCGGAAGCATCCTGTGTTCCTGTTTGGTTCAGCCGCAGCAGCCCCCAGTCAGCTGTACATGTTCCTACTGATACCACAGGCGAACGGACTTTCATTGCAGTGATTGAGCCCAGCCTCGAAGGTTGTAAGGTAGGAGCTGAATGACTATACTTACCGGTGAAGGAGTGTGCTTGGGGAAGCAGTGAATACTATTTTGGCGTTTTACTGTTTTCGACTACTCCGATTTTCCCGCAACTAAAGGATACCATGGCCGCCGACGCTTTGAAAAGCCGCGAGGAAGCGGCAGCAGAAATGTTTGATGACTTACCAATTACTGAAGCAGCATACGATGCTCCTCCGATTATGGCTAAGACTGGGAGTTTTGAATTAAAAGATGTATTTAAGCAACTAGAGAAATGCATGCGTACAGAGCAATCAAAATGGTGGGAGCACAAATCGCTCTCAAGTTATTTGGAGGTGGGACGAATTCCACGTGGGCTCCGCATTATGTTGGCCCCGGGCTACGAAAACCCCGATCCTAATATGCTGGCGGAATGGGCAGAATGCAACTTAGACTCTTCAAGCAGATTAGTTAAGATTCTGATAAAATATGCGGAGAGTGATTGAGCTCCTTAAAAAAGGCTAAGACACTGATACGAACAGCAATAGAACAACCGAATATGGAGGACACAGTTCAAACGTCGACTTCTATATCAGACTTAAGTCCACCCCTGAAAGCGAGTCTGAGGGGGATCTAGCAACTGCCAACTCAAGAGTGGGTTTACAAAATTTACACTGGCACAGGAGGTGGACTGCCTGCGCCAGGATCGCAGACAAACCTTAAGACCACGCGCTCAAAATCAGAAGCAGCCCAAAGAATCAATCTCAAACGTCGCCAGCGCAGACAATGTTACAAAAACAGATGACAGCGGAAAGCCGCACTACAAAAAACAACAGAGGAAATGGAATCGCAAATAACATGCCCCTCAAATGAATCTCTCTCCATAATCAATCTAACAGACATGCACCTCACTAACAAAGAAAAGCTAATTTTATCTCTTGGCTTGTCTTATTGCCCACCCAATGATTTTAACTATGCACAAACTCGCATTGACTTATATAAATATACCCGCAAATTAAACCTACGAAAATTTCATTTACTCAACAAAATTAAACAACCCAGAGTCCAAGATGCTATGTTGTGTGACAGCGGTAGTCCGTCATTGCTTACAGCCAATGATTACGAGTTAATGAGTGATCTACAGGAGCTACATAGGGAAGGGGCGTTAGACAATACCATCAAGAGCAGTGGTAGTGAGCCTAGACTTGATATGCTTGAATTGACAGGATTCAAACCCAAGTCTACATTCAATCCGATAATGTTGCATGATAACATCGATATTTATAACGAACTGGTGAAAACCCAATTGAAAAAACTGCATATTTCAACATTACAGGCTCAACAGAAAAGCCGTAAACAAAATAACTGTTATGGCAGCCTAATGAAGAAATTACAAAGTAACTGTTAGAGTCGGGGATCTCTGGTTGGCGCAAGGTTGCCCTTGTGTCAAGCAGGAACCCTCTCCTCCACGTCAGGGCGCAGGATAACCCCTCGCGAATGACCCTTGCTCACCCTCTAGGTGCGTGGCGTGAGCAGCCAAGGCGATTCCTCAGGCGTTGTTGGTTAAGCACTTACAATCATGCACACAGTAAATACATCAATCCCCCCAGAAACGGACACCAGACTTGGATATATATAAAAATACGATTCTTTATGTAAAAATAAGGTATATATATCTCAGCAGACTTATCACAAGACCAATAACGTTTTCGCTAGGCCGCCAGGTTATACAGCAGGCAAATGTTCTGGGTTCGTAGTTTCAAATGGATACTTTGTAGTCTCTTTACTTGTAGTTCCAGTACTCACAGAGATCGGTTCCTGCGAACGGGGGAAATAAGGCGTTGCGGGCCCCGAGCCCGATACTGGAACTTCTTTCGTGATGTGGAGAGTCGGCACAGGTCGGTGCGACTCTCAGCTTGGGAAGTGTTCTTGGGTCCTCAATCAGCAGGTGTGGGCACGTAGGCAGGCGCGGCCAGCGACCCTTTAGCACGGCGGTGCCGGAGGGTCTCCACAGCGGGGGCGGCGCGGCCTGAGAGGTCCGGGGATAGCGAAGCGGGGTCGCAGGGCACGGTCAGTGCAGCTGGATGACCCGGCGTAGATCACAGTCGTCGGACGGCTTCCGGCAGGAGGGGTGATAGCGCGTTCAATGCACTCCAGTAGCAGGCGGTGACAGGGATGCAGGCGGCCTGGCCCGGGGACAGAGAGCGGCTCGGGACGGAGCGGGGCTCTCACGGGTTTGAGGCAGGCGAGCTTCTGAGTGTCACGGCCCTAGGAGGGACGATGAGGGGCGCAGTCTCTTTCCAGCGGGATGCACACACGGCTCGAATTGGAGGACGAGCAAAAGCACAGAGAACCCACTGTTCCTGGGGTTCAGTTCAGGGGGCAAGCTCAGATCAAGCCCTTGGAGAATGTTCAAGCACAAAGTAGCAAAGTCTTCTCAGTAAGTCTCTTCCTCTCCTTTCTCAGCAAGGCAAGCAGCAGGCCAGCTCCTCCAGCGTCTTCTTCTCCTTCTAGTCGGGCAGAGGTTCTTTGTGGTAAACAGGATTCTGATTTCTTAGGAGCCAGGCTCCTTCTTTTATACCATGATTCTTTTGTTCTTTAGCGCCAGGGGGCCTAGGCCTGGCTCAGTCCAGTTCTGGAGCACTTTGTTATGGTGACTCTGCTCTTTCCTTTCAGCAGCAGGGCAGAGACATCAGCCGCTCCACAGGGGGCGGCGCCGGCTTTGTTGTGGCAGGGCACAGGTCTATTCAAGAGTCAAGGTGTACTCCTCCCACCCATCCAGGTGTAATCTCTCTACCCACCACCTGGCAGCCAACCTGTCTCGGGGGATCCCCCCACCCTGCTCCTTACTGTTGCCAGGCAGAACACACACACACACAGCAGAGGCGGACTGAGATGGTCAGGTCAGTAAATACTAACTTTCTAAAAGTAGTATTTACAAACTCAGGATATTAAAATAAACTTGACTACAAGAAGTATTTTATCATCCTGAGTTCAGGCATACTAAACTTGACACTTCTACCATGCTCTCTGAGTCCACTGGGGTCACAGCGTTGGCGGGATCCCGGCAGCCCATTCTGGCCTATGGAGAGCAGGTAGCCTTCAATAGTGAAGAACGGAAAGGGCTGTAATTCACTACTAAGACATGCCACACACACCAGGGCATGTCTTACCTTATGCCTACAATGCACCCTGCCCTTGGGCCTACCAGAGGGGTGGCTAATATGTAGGTAAGGGAAGGTTTAGGGACTGGCAAGTGGGGGCACTTGCGCAGTCAGCGCGACGGTCCTGGACCGCGCACAGGGTCTGCGGTGGCAGACCCTAGACACCTTTTACAAGGCCGCTTCTGTGGGTGGCGCAACCAGCGCTGCAAGCCCACCAGCGGCATTGGCATTCACGAGCCCTGGCACCCCTGGTGCACTTTACTGGGGACTGACAGTGAATCCAATAAACCAATCATGGACATCAATTACAGGTACACTTTACCTAGGGAGCACTTGCACTGCGGCACGGATTAGCCGTGGCGCAGTGCCCTGAGCGGACAACACCAGCAAAACAATCGAGGCACACCATCAAAAAGTGGAAGGGAAACTCACGCCAAGGTGCCAGGTCTAACACGTGTCCCCTCCAGCTGCAATGTGGGGAGAACTACCCTTGCCCAGGGGGTTCCTCGTCACTAAGGCGGAAATACCTGGACAGACCGTCAGCGTTGGCGTGATCTGTACCAGGACGGTGTTCCACCGTAAAGTCCATACCCTGTAGGGAGATGGACCACCTCAACAGCTTCGGGTTTTCACCCCTCATTTGCATCAACCATCTGAGGGGCCTGTGGTCCGTCTGAACCCGGAAGTGAGACCCAAACAAGTAGGGTCTTAGCTTCTTCAGCGCCCAGACCACAGCAAATGCTTCTCGCTCAATTGCACTCCACCTACTTTCCCGTGGAAGTAACCTCCTACTGATGAAGGCTACGGGTTGGTCCCAGCCCTCCTTAGTCATCTGTGAGAGAACAGCCCCCACACCATGCTCTGAAGCGTCTGTCTGGACTAGGAATTCCTTGGAGAAGTCAGGGGCCAAGAGCACGGGCGCCGTGCACATGGCCGTCTTCAGGGTGTCGAAAGCTTTCTGACAGGTGTCAGTCCAAATCACGTTCCTGGGCTGCTTCTTCGAAGTCAGCTCTGTCAAGGGGGCAACGATCGTTCCATAGCCCTTGACAAACCTCCTGTAGTACCCAGTGAGCCCCAGGAAGGCCCTCACTGCGGTCTGCGTCCTGGGGGGTTCCCAAGCCAGGATGGTTTCAATTTTGGGTTGCAAGGGTGCCACCTTGCCACTCCCCACTTGGTGTCCCAAGTACACCACGGAACCCTGCCCGATCTGGCACTTGCTTGCCTTGATCGTGAGGCCTGCTCGGCGCAGCGCCATCAACACTTCCCAGAGGTGGCGCAGGTGTTCAGGCCAGGTGGCACTGAACACTGCGATGTCATCCAGGTAGGCGGCACTGAACGCATCCAGCCCAACCAGTACCTGGTTGACCAACCTCTGAAAGGTGGCAGGGGCATTCTTCATCCCAAATGGCATGACTCGAAACTGGAAGTGCCCATCTGGTGTAGAGAATGCGGACCTCTCTTTGGCCCCATCGGTCAAGGCGATCTGCCAGTACCCAGACGTTAAATCAAACGTACTGAGGAACCGGGCAGCCCCCAGCCGATCAATGAGCTCATCAGCTCTGGGGATGGGGTGCGCGTCAGTCTTCGTGACTGAATTGAGTCCTCTGTAGTCCACACAGAACCGGAGTTCAGGTGTGGCTCCCGGCGCAGCAGCCTTTGGGACCAAGACCACGGGGCTGGACCAAGGACTGCTGGAGGACTCAACCACCCCTAGCGCAAGCATTTTGGAGACCTCCTCCTTGATGCAAGCTCTGACCCTGTCAGTTACCCTGTAAGCCTTGTGCTTCACAGGTAAGCTGTCTCCTGTGTCCACATCATGGACGCACCAATCTGTGACACCAGGAACCAGGGAGAATCGGTCGGAAAATTGTCCCAGCAGGTGGCGGCAATCTTCCTGTTGTTCGGGCGTCAGGGTGGGTGAGAGGTTAACTCCATCCACTGACCCATCTTTCTCAGAGGCCACTAAGAGGTCAGGAAGGGGCTCGGTCTCCTCTTCCATTCCATCATCAGTGGCCAGCAGCATGCCCACTTCGGTCCTCTCTAAGTGGGGCTTAAGGCGGTTAACATGTAGGACCCTCAAAGGGTTCCTGGGAGTCTGCATGTCCACCAAGTAGGTGATAGGACTTTTGCGCTCCACAACCTCAAATGGACCTGTCCACTTATCCTGAAGTGCACAAGGCTCCACTGGGGCCAAGACCCACACCTTTTGTCCAGGTTGAAGCTCTACCAGAGTGGCATTCCGATCGTACCACCGCTTCATCTCCTCCTGGCTGGCTTCCAGATTTGCCTCAGCAAGTTGCCTGAAACGCCGAGTCTGGTTTCGGAAGGCCAGCATGTAACTATATACATTCTGGGGAGGTTTCCTGGGAGATTGCTCCCAGCCTTCCTTTACCAAACTCAGAGGTCCTCTTACCGGGTGACCATACAGAAGCTCAAAGGGGCTGAATCCTAGAGACTTCTGTGGCACCTCTCGGTAAGCGAAGAGCAGGCATGGCAAGAGGACGTCCCACTTACGCCTCATTGGACCGTCCAGGCCCATGATCATGCCTTTGAGGGTTCGGTTGAATCTCTCAACCAACCCATTTCCTTGGGGGTGGTAAGGAGTGGTGAACTTGTAAGTTACCCCACACTCCTTCCACAGGGATTTCATATACGTGGATATGAAATTGGTCCCCCTGTCGCTCACCACCTCTAGAGGGAATCCCACTCGGGAGAAAATTCCCATCAGTGCCCGTCCCACCACGGGGGCCGTCACTGTCCTCAGAGGGATGGCTTCAGGGTACCGGGTGGCATGGTCCACCAAGACCAGGATGAACCTGTTGCCCAGGGCTGTCTTGGGGTCCAGAGGCCCCACAATATCAATACCCACTCGTTGGAATGGCGTACCGACCACAGGGAAAGGTTGCAGAGGAGCCTTGTGCTTCCCTCCGCTCTTACCACTTGCCTGGCAAGTCTGACAGGTTCTGCAGTAGGAATCTGAATTCTTATGCATTTGGGGCCAGTAAAAGTGGGTGACAAGCCTGTCATAGGTCTTGTCCATCCCCAAATGTCCTGCTAACGGCACATCGTGAGCCAGCCCCAGTAGGAAGGTTCTGAACTTCTGGGGTACCACCAGCACACGGGCTGACCCAGGTTCAGCAGCCTTAGGCTCGGAATACAGGAGGTCACTCTCCCAGTACACGTAGTGTGTTTTGGCCTGAACACCGTTGGCCTGGTCTGCAGCCTGTTGCCGCATACCAATGAGAGAAGGGCATTCTTTCTGCTCCCTGCAGAATTCCTCCCTGGAGGGACCTCCTTCTTGCTGCCAATGGGTCAGCTCAGGCAGATCTCCCAGTTCGGCAATCTGTTCCCCGGTAGGCTCCAGAGCATCCCCCTCAGGGTCTACTTCCTCCTGGGCCGTGGGAACTTCGGGGGCCGGTTTCCCGCGCCTCCTGCGCCTTCTCCCTAAGGCCGGTTCCTGGACCTCTCCCTCAGGCTCCAGGACCCTCTCAACACCCCTACTGGCTGCCATGGACCGGGTGGTCACGCACGCCCAGTCGGGTAGACCCACCATCCTCAGATGCGTGGTCTTCTCCACCTTTTCCCAAGGGGAGCTCTCCAGGTCGTTCCCTAGCAGACAGTCTACAGGCATGTCAGTTCTCACAGCGACTTGTAGAGTACCAGAGACCTCCCCCCACTCAAAGGGAACTTGAGCCATTGGACAACGACTCTCTACGTTGTCAGCATTGACAACCCTACAGTAGGCATTGGGTACAATTTGCTCTTGAGACACCAGGTGTTGCCTCACCGAGGTCACGCTGGCTCCTGTATCTCTAAGAGCCTCAACCTTCTTTCCATTGATGGTCACCACTTGCCCATATTTCTTAGTGTTAGAGGGCAGGTAGGTTACAGGGACCATCTCACTGTCTCCTAGCGAGACTAGGGTCATCTGCCCGGGACCCCCACCCTCCTGGACTGCTACCTCCTCCCCAAAGTTAACACTAGCTACTTGCCGGGGTGGAGCACCAGTGGGTGCGGTCTTACCAAACAGGCGACACTTAGGATCAGAGGCAATGTGACCCGGGTCACCACACCTATAACAATTGAAGGGCCCCTTTGGAACAGGTCTACCTGTCGGGGCCCCGTTCTGCTGCGGGGGTGGGGGAGGCTGAGAACCCTTCTGCTGGTTCCCTTGGGGATTACTTTGGGGGCCTTTTTGGAACCCTTTCTGTTTACCCTTGTCCCCCCCACTCTTCTGCTGGGGACCCTGCCCACCTTTGGCGGAGTCTCCCACTTGACCCTTGTGGACCCTGGTGCTGAGCCAGCGGTCCGCCTCCTCAGCAAGCTTCCTCGGGTTGGACAGCTTGCTATCTATCAGGTGCTGGCGTAGCTCAGGAAAACATTGACTGGACAAGTGCTCCCATGCAATTAAATCAAGCAGCCCTTGATAATCATTCACTTTGCTACCCTTCACCCAACCATCCAGCGCTCTGCAGAAAAAGGTCACATATTCCACATACGTACTCTCAGGGATCTTCTTGGTCTCCCTGAACCTCTGTCTATATAGCTCAGGAGTTAACCCATACCTGGTCATTAAAGCTTCCTTCATATGGGGGTATGAGGTTTGGAGATCTAAGGGTAAATCTAACAGTGTGTCACGCCCTTCAGCAAGGAACCTTCCCCACAACCCCGCTCCCCAGTCTTTCTCAGGGACCCGGTGTGAGGACATGGCCACCTCGTAGGCCCTAAACCACTGCCCTATGTCATCCTTTCTGAAATACTCCTTTACTACATCTTTGGGGATGTACACCTTGGACTCTACCTGCGCTGGTGGAGTGCTGCCACCAGAAGGAGCGGTGTCCAAACTTTTCGCCTTCAGCTCCAACTCCTTCAATCTTATATCATGATCCATTTGGCGTTGTTGTGCCTCCAGGGCCAACTTCTGCTTTTCCATTTCCATTTGTCCGGCCAACTTTGCCATCTCCATTGCATGCGCCCTGTCGGCTGCCCTGTCTGCCAGCTCCTCTGGCGACCGGACTCTGCTGGGCTCCTCAAGGTTGTCGGGTGGAACGATGTCCCCCGCATTCCGTAGGTCTCGTGACTCCTTCCAGGCTCTCAACGCCTTGGTGTACTGGGGCTTCCTCTTGCATCCAGCATGGGGGACCCTGAATTGTACACTGTAGCCTTTCAATTGCTCCATCGTGTAGCCTTCCAGTCTCTCCCAATCCACCTCATCGATTCCAGAAATCACAGAGAGGGCCCTCCCAGCGGAGTGTGAGCCAGGCATGGTTGCAGTAATGGCAGATGTCTCAACAAAGTTCAACAATTACAAACCTGTGGCTGCGTTATTTGGTCTGCTCTCACTATCTGGTGATTAATAATTCACTGTATGCAAATTACAAGTGCAAATCCGAAATCCCAGCCGCTGCCAACAATGTTAGAGTCGGGGATCTCTGGTTGGCGCAAGGTTGCCCTTGTGTCAAGCAGGAACCCTCTCCTCCACGTCAGGGCGCAGGATAACCCCTCGCGAATGACCCTTGCTCACCCTCTAGGTGCGTGGCGTGAGCAGCCAAGGCGATTCCTCAGGCGTTGTTGGTTAAGCACTTACAATCATGCACACAGTAAATACATCAATCCCCCCAGAAACGGACACCAGACTTGGATATATATAAAAATACGATTCTTTATGTAAAAATAAGGTATATATATCTCAGCAGACTTATCACAAGACCAATAACGTTTTCGCTAGGCCGCCAGGTTATACAGCAGGCAAATGTTCTGGGTTCGTAGTTTCAAATGGATACTTTGTAGTCTCTTTACTTGTAGTTCCAGTACTCACAGAGATCGGTTCCTGCGAACGGGGGAAATAAGGCGTTGCGGGCCCCGAGCCCGATACTGGAACTTCTTTCGTGATGTGGAGAGTCGGCACAGGTCGGTGCGACTCTCAGCTTGGGAAGTGTTCTTGGGTCCTCAATCAGCAGGTGTGGGCACGTAGGCAGGCGCGGCCAGCGACCCTTTAGCACGGCGGTGCCGGAGGGTCTCCACAGCGGGGGCGGCGCGGCCTGAGAGGTCCGGGGATAGCGAAGCGGGGTCGCAGGGCACGGTCAGTGCAGCTGGATGACCCGGCGTAGATCACAGTCGTCGGACGGCTTCCGGCAGGAGGGGTGATAGCGCGTTCAATGCACTCCAGTAGCAGGCGGTGACAGGGATGCAGGCGGCCTGGCCCGGGGACAGAGAGCGGCTCGGGACGGAGCGGGGCTCTCACGGGTTTGAGGCAGGCGAGCTTCTGAGTGTCACGGCCCTAGGAGGGACGATGAGGGGCGCAGTCTCTTTCCAGCGGGATGCACACACGGCTCGAATTGGAGGACGAGCAAAAGCACAGAGAACCCACTGTTCCTGGGGTTCAGTTCAGGGGGCAAGCTCAGATCAAGCCCTTGGAGAATGTTCAAGCACAAAGTAGCAAAGTCTTCTCAGTAAGTCTCTTCCTCTCCTTTCTCAGCAAGGCAAGCAGCAGGCCAGCTCCTCCAGCGTCTTCTTCTCCTTCTAGTCGGGCAGAGGTTCTTTGTGGTAAACAGGATTCTGATTTCTTAGGAGCCAGGCTCCTTCTTTTATACCATGATTCTTTTGTTCTTTAGCGCCAGGGGGCCTAGGCCTGGCTCAGTCCAGTTCTGGAGCACTTTGTTATGGTGACTCTGCTCTTTCCTTTCAGCAGCAGGGCAGAGACATCAGCCGCTCCACAGGGGGCGGCGCCGGCTTTGTTGTGGCAGGGCACAGGTCTATTCAAGAGTCAAGGTGTACTCCTCCCACCCATCCAGGTGTAATCTCTCTACCCACCACCTGGCAGCCAACCTGTCTCGGGGGATCCCCCCACCCTGCTCCTTACTGTTGCCAGGCAGAACACACACACACACAGCAGAGGCGGACTGAGATGGTCAGGTCAGTAAATACTAACTTTCTAAAAGTAGTATTTACAAACCCAGGATATTAAAATAAACTTGACTACAAGAAGTATTTTATCATCCTGAGTTCAGGCATACTAAACTTGACACTTCTACCATGCTCTCTGAGTCCACTGGGGTCACAGCGTTGGCGGGATCCCGGCAGCCCATTCTGGCCTATGGAGAGCAGGTAGCCTTCAATAGTGAAGAACGGAAAGGGCTGTAATTCACTACTAAGACATGCCACACACACCAGGGCATGTCTTACCTTATGCCTACAATGCACCCTGCCCTTGGGCCTACCAGAGGGGTGGCTAATATGTAGGTAAGGGAAGGTTTAGGGACTGGCAAGTGGGGGCACTTGCGCAGTCAGCGCGACGGTCCTGGACCGCGCACAGGGTCTGCGGTGGCAGACCCTAGACACCTTTTACAAGGCCGCTTCTGTGGGTGGCGCAACCAGCGCTGCAAGCCCACCAGCGGCATTGGCATTCACGAGCCCTGGCACCCCTGGTGCACTTTACTGGGGACTGACAGTGAATCCAATAAACCAATCATGGACATCAATTACAGGTACACTTTACCTAGGGAGCACTTGCACTGCGGCACGGATTAGCCGTGGCGCAGTGCCCTGAGCGGACAACACCAGCAAAACAATCGAGGCACACCATCAAAAAGTGGAAGGGAAACTCACGCCAAGGTGCCAGGTCTAACAGTAACGACAATTTGATCATACGACAATCAGATAAGGGAGGTAACGTTGTCCTCTGGCCAAGGAAAATGTACATGGATGAGGCTCTTCAACACCTGAATGACCGCCAATGTTATAGGCGGGGTGATTGGGAAACGGTAAAATTGGCATGGAATAACTTTAACACCAAACTACTATCGTGGAAGAGTGCTGGGCTACTAAGTAGCGATGAATTCAAATTTCTTAAAGTCAACCATCCAGTAATCCCTGCCTTCTACCTGATCCCAAAAATCCATAAAGATCCTGATAAACCTTCCGGGAGGCCTATAATTTCTGCTAAAAATAGTATCATGGAGAACACTTCTCGATATATTGATTTTTTTCTTCAAGAACATGCCAAAAGTTTACCCTCATACCTGCAGGACATGGGGACTTTTTAAGAAAGATCGATACTATAGTTTGGCAAGATGACTATTTATTGATTACCCTCGATGTCACTGCTCTATATACCAGCATACATCACATGGATGGGGGCAGAGCAATTGAACACTATTTACAGACCAAACCAATCTATATGTTACAACACAATAGAATGCTGTCTGACATGGTTATGACTTGTTTAAATAACAACAATCTTTTATTCCAAAATCAAGTATTCCAGCAAATGAGAGGAGTAGCTGTGGGGACTTGCTTCTCCCCCAGTTACGCATGTTTGCACATGGGACTGTGGGAGGAGCAGGTCCTCAAGGTCAAGTTTGGCAATGTCATGAATAACCATATCATAGCGTGGTATCGTTACATCGATGACTTATTCCTTATTTGGAAGGGATCTGAGGCAGCAGCCAGCTCTTTTATTGAAGAGCTCAATATAAACAACCTCAATCTGGAGTTTACATCACAGATTAGTGGGGTTTCCGTACATTTTCTGGATGTAGAAGTGTATATCCACAACAACCAAATGCAGACTCGACTACACCGCAAATCCACAGCAGGCAACACGGTGCTGCATGCCTCCAGCCATCACCCCAGTCATCTGATACGTAGCATCCCATATGGGGAGATGCTGCGCATCAGACACATTTGCAGCACAGATGATGATTGCAGTAGAGGGCAATATGAAAGCAAACAAAGATTTCTAGCCAGAGGTTACCAGACTAATATGCTAGATGCTGCAATCAAAAAAGCTAACACCATCTCTCGTGACACCGCACTCTGTGGTAAGACTAGATTGGTCGGCCTACCCAAAACTCCTGATGGCACCCCAGATCCACCTAGATTGATCACCACGTACAATCGCCAACACAACGAACTATGCATGATCTTGAACAAGCATTGGGCGGTTGTTCGGGGTGATCTAGTTATTGGCGAGACTCTACCCAAGGCTCCTGTGATAACTTTTCGCAGAGCACGCTCAATGAATGACATGCTTGTCAAGAGCAGCCCAGAAATTATTTCCAACAATACCTGGTTACAGTCAACTAAAGGTTTCATCAAATGTGCCTCTTGCAAAGCCTGCAAATTGGGCAGAAATAAAACATCGTACAAAATTCCATTCAACGACGTCCCTGTTATCATCTCCAAAAAATTGACTTGTAAAAATGATTTTGCGATCTATGTGCTGGAGTGCACGTGTGGTCTGCAATACATTGGTAGCACCAAATTGCACGTGCACACGCGTGTACTCCAGCACATGAGAGCTATCAGTAACCACAATGCAACTTATCCTGTTGCCAGACATTTCAAAGAGACCCATGATAGCTGTCTAGAACATCTGAGTTACTATGTGGTGGATGCGGTCCCCCCACTTCATTGTGGCGGTGACCGTGAAGCTTTGCTCAGAAGATTAGAAACTGAATATATCATTGAATTTGATTCCAAAACCCCGAACGGTCTTAATTCAAGTGAAGATTTCTTCACTTGGCTTTAAATATTAAATTTTTCTGAAAAATTCACAGTCTTATGCCATTTTCACTATAGCCACTAGCACTAATTTAAATATTACTGCCCCCTTGCTGAATTGGACCATTCGGTCATCTAGAGGGCATATGTTAGTGGCTGGTATTTTATGAAATACTAGTATTTTTTAGCATCATGTTAATTAACTGAGTATTTTTTGTCGTTTACATTTCACTCCTTTTTTCTCTTTTTTTCGTTTTTTATTTTTGATTCTTATCAATGAATTGTGACTAAAGAGGGCCGATTAGTAGGGAGTATCAAAGTGACAGCTTTCAGTGGCACTGTACAGAAATAACTCCCCTTCTTATATATAGACAAATCAGTATAACCTTTTGATAGGGGTATTTAGTCCTTTCTACATGATAGGCATATCCTTGTTTTCCCTACTCTACCTATACATAAGGGATATGGCATATAGGGTGGATTTTTAGATATTTATGATTTAATAAATATTTATGAGTGATTTTAGAGGTTATCCTACCGGGATTGGTTTTTAATGTATGTGCACATTCGCACTTCATTCTACCTATTTCCACTTGGAATCATGGCTTTTCATCAGATGATTAGGCATTGGCTAAGCGGCTTAATCAGATTAGGCCACTTTTAGGGTAACATTGGCAATCCCATGGTTTATAAGGGGCAAACTACTGTTGTTGAATGGCAATCATCTGGGGCAAATTGGAGATACTATTGCGGTTGGGAGGTTCATAGCAATGTTACATCTAGGTTGTTGTTGGAATTATCCAGTGTGTGTTACTTGAAGATGACAATTGCACTAATAATATTGTGTCCTCTTGTTTTATTTATGGGTTGTTGTTTTAGAGTATATATAACTAATGGCAATATAGATTATATTTATTTTATTAGTAGGGTTCATGATTTCAAATATGTATTTTGCATTTTTTCATTGTCCCCTATACCCATATGTCTTCCATACTTTTAGCCCCACTGTGGGGCTAAATTAACTGCACTTTAATCCATGCTGCTCTAATCGTATATGTCACGGTTCGAACTATTGCGTGATTTGCACAAAAGTAATATCAGTTTTTATGCATTGTCCATCATCAACAATCTTATTGAATTGTTGCTTTTTATGTAGTTAATACATTTGATATTTCAGTATGAGCCACTTAAGCAACCACTATGTATTTTATAGTATTTTTTGCCATTGTTTACATCATGCCATGTTACAAACCAGTATGTCTTCCATGTCTATTGGCCCCATAGTCACGTGATGTTCACTTCGTTCACTTTAAATTCAATGGCTTTTTTCTTAGCATCATGTGATCAAGGCCTTTATGAGGCCGAAACGCGTCATGGCGGTGCTTGGTATTCAAACGGAATAATAAACACTTTTGCACAGCAGATTAGGTCCGTTTTCGTCCTTCCTGTCAAACGGGATTACAAGGCGGAGTTCTTTGGATATATAGGGGGGGCCAAGAGGTCTGGTAACTATGGGGCCTTAAACTGGGGACACAGTGAAGGATTTAGAGAGTGGCATAGACATCAAGGCCCATCTGTGGGCTTGAAGGTGGCGGCAGTGTAATCATGCGGGAACTGATCGATATCAGAGTGGACTACATGGCCCAGCATTCCTCGCTTCTACCGCGACGAGCTGCCTATTTAGGCGGGTTCCTGGGAACATCTATGACCCAGCATCCTTTACTCTGAACGAGAGGAGTGGCCCATATTGGGCGGGTCACAGGTAACTGTTAAGGGAAGGTCCACGGTACGCACAATTTGGCACATCTTCGCCTCTGAGGAAGAAGCAATTGAATACTTCGAAACACGTCAGGCTCTTTGATGTTGCCGAACTGTTTCAGCAATTGATGTCCCTGCACCTCTCATACCTATTAAAGGGCTTGTACCGACGAACTGTGTCAGGGTTACTCCCACTGCAGGGAAACCTTTGAGCGACGATATATATATATATATATATATATATATATATATATATATATATATATATATATATATATATATATATATTTATGTATATTTATATTACCTACTGGCAGTCGCCAGGAGGTAGTTATAGTTAGGACCAAGTTTCCATAGGAAGAGCATTTTTTGTTTTGCTTATAACTTTGGAGTCGTTTTATGAATCTTCATGAAATTTTCCAAACTAATTCTTTGTTCATATCAGCTCCTATGTGTACAGTTTGGGGGTGATTCATCAAGGGGGGGCCGAGAAAAAAGGGGGATCCCAAAACATGTTTTCTCCATGCAATTTCCAAAGGAAATGTTAGACAAGGCTACAAGCCGTACAGGTGAACGGATTTACCCCAAATTTGGCAGGGAGAAGGGTCTTGGTCTTGAAAGCACGCTTTTGTTTATTTGGTGTAAATCCGTTAAGTAGTTTTTTAGAAGTATCGAAATTTCCAGATATCGATATTTGGGAATTGTGCCATCTGATTGGCTGAGGCGTTGCGAGCACGAGCTTGCTGCTTATTGGCTGCGAGCGGTGCGAGAGGTTGCAACTAGGAAGTGTTGGCAGCCATTTTATGATTCTGTTGAAGTGAGTAAGGGGAAAAAAGGGCGAAAAGAGTAGGAAAGAGGAGGGTAGGAGCGCTGTGAGCTCTGTGGGGTAGTTAGGGGGTGCTACACAGGGAGTGTGAAGCGATGTATTCACCCCTACCCGTGTGAAAGGGCTATTTTGCCCAGAGTGAGATGGTGCTGAGGTGAGGTGCCGGGACTCTCAGGGATGAAACCGTGAGCTGATTGCTGTAAACTGATGTGCTCTGGGTGCTGTAGCATACTGGCCGCTGTAGCATAGCTGTGCAAGTGGTGTTAGTATGGGTTTAGACTATAGCTCTGTGAGCTCTGTGGGGTGGTTAGGGTGTGCTATACAGGGAGTGTGAAGCGAAGTATTCAGCCCTAGCGGTGCGAAAGTGCTGTTTTGGCCAGAGTGAGATGGTGGTGAGGTGAGGTGCCGGTACATTCGTGGATGAAACCGTGAGCTGATTGCTGTAAACTGATGTGATCTGGGCGCTCTAGCATACTGGCCGCTGTAGCATAGCTGTGCAAGTGGTGTTAATATGGGTTTAGACTAGAGCGGGAGTGGGTAGCAAACTACTCATCCCTACCGGTCTGAAGACTCGAATGGAGTGCTTTAGCAAGCAGGAATAAAGAAATAATCGTGAAGAATATAATGCAGGATGTTGCAATGCCACAGAAGACAAATGGTGAAATCAGGTATGTTTAAGAAAGTGGCTGTGTGGGATAAAGCAATGGAGTCTGCAAGTTATATAGAAAGTGTCTTTATTTAAGTGCCATAAATGGACCCACTGGTGCAAGAGCTAAGGCATCCAGTGGAGGCAAACTCCAACCGCTTCTGCTGTATTCAAACCTAAGCTCCTGCATAAGTCAATTCCACATTACATGTTACAGTTCCATGTGACATAAACACTACCTATTAGACATGAATGACTGTAAATTGTAGAATGAAAATAAAGGTAGGATACGATTACCACACTGTGCCAACCAGTTCCTAAACAATGCCGTGTTTTTTTATCTTGATCGCCAGCTCGTGAGCAGAGGCTGAGGATGAGCTAATTTGTGTGAAAGGGCTTCGTGGATAACAGGCAGGCAGAGAGACGTGTGTACAAAGAATAGACATGGTTTCAAAATGGATGTTGGGTTTAGGCTAATTTAGCAAGTAAATAGCGTATTTGCATAGGCCATACATTATCCATCCCGGTTAGTCTGGAGACGTAAGGGCCAATAATGAAAACAGAGTTCAAATGCCTAAGCATACTTAGAAAGTTATTATATGAAAACAGTTCAATTGAAGTGTATTAAAAAAATGTATAGGAAAAAGTTGGAAAAAATCAATCCAAGAATAAAGTGAATTTCTTACAAGTCTTGGAGATTGCAGTCCGGAAGTTCTTCAGCGGCTTGAGATGCGTAATGTTCCAAGAGGCGATTATTGCCATCGTGTGAGAAAAGCAAAGTGATCCAATTCATATCCTCGAAGGGACAGTAATGTTCCTCGAATGTTGGAGAGGCAATTTGAATTGGCAGGGAATCTGCAATGTTTTTTTTTTTTTTTATCAATCTTTTTATTCAACATAAAGAACATTGGTCATGTTATACAGGTCCGATTGGTTATCTCGCAAGGTATACTTGCATCAGTGTGTACGTACGTCAGTATATAATGTTCAAAATAGCAGGCGCTGTTACTTAACATACAGTCTGGTTTACGTTGAACAGTGGTCTTCTGGGGAAGAAACAACTGGTGGCTCGCAAATTACCCCCCGGTATACATTCCACTTTGTCCAAATCAATAACCATTTTTTGGGGCTTCCCCGTGCAACATATACAGTTTTTTCCCGCACCATGCACCAATCCATATCATCTTTCCATTTCTTTAAGGTGGGAGGTGTAGCGGCCCCCCACAGCTGCGCTATGTTGCGCTTGGCCACTCTCTGCCCCAGTGCGACCCACAACCTCCCATGTATAGGCAAATCTGTGGGCTCCCACACATTCAAAAGGCATCTCTTTGCTTCAGGCAACAAGGGCACCCCCCACACCACAGTCATTATTTTCAACACCCCCCTCCAGAAACTATGAATGACCGGGCACTCCCAGAGCACGTGTAGGAATGCGCCCTGCATTCCACAGCCCCTTCTGCAAAGCCCATCTGTACTACTCCCCATGTGGATCAATTGGGTCCCTGATAAGTAGACTCTGTGCAGAATCTTCAGCTGTATTAATTTCAATTTTGCAGAAATGGCCACCTCCCTGGGGGAAGCGAGTGCCTCCTGCCATTCCTCATCATTTACCTCCAAACCGTCTCTTACCCACTTCTCCCTGAGCGCTGCGAGGGGGTCTGGAGTGTGGTGGATGATCTTTTTGTACGTAAGTGAGATACATTTTTCGGGCAGGTGCCCGTCTAACAACCTGTCTTCGAGTGGGGATGCCTCGGGGAGCGTCGTACCGGCACATATGGCGGTCTGTAGGGCATGCCTGATTTGCGTATATCGAAAGTGTTCTGACGCCGCCATTTCATACGTCTGTTGCAGTGTGTCAAATGGCACCACACCCTCCCTCCCCCACAGGTCCCTAATGTGGGAGATGCCGATCAGGTCCCAGTTTGCAAACCCTTTCGTACGTCCCAGTGTGCCTAGTCGCTCCGTATCCCACAGCGGGGTTGCTAGTGTAAGTTTATTGGCCCATCCCAGGGCTTTAGTTGCCACATGCCAGACCTGTACCGCGTGTTTGGTAGGGCCTGTGAGTGGAAACCTGTTTGGTCTAGAATACAAGGATCTTGTGAAGTCGCCCCCCGGAAGCAACCACCTATCCATTCCGTATGCCGGGTCGTCTCCGTTGCTATACTGGCATTGGTTTATTGCTGCCAGGTGTGCTGCCCAATAATACTTCCTAATGTCAGGGAGGGCTATACCTCCGTCATACCAGCCGAGTGTGAGTTTGCCTAGTGCAATTCTGGGTCTACCGTCCCACAACAAGTCTCTCTGTAAGGATTCCACCTCCCTAAAGAACGCTGGCGGCATCGCATCTGGGTAGTTTTGAAGAGCATACAAGAATCGAGGCAGAGCCATCATTTTGAAGAGTGCCGCTCTCCCGAGTAAGGATATGGGCAACTCCTTCCAGACCTCCACGTCTCGCCTGAGCCTTTGCAAGGGGGGAATCAGGTTTTGGTCATATCGCTTCCTAACGTCAGTGGTTATGAATATCCCCAAGTAGCGGAAACCCTCGTCCGCAATCTGAATTGCGCAGCCTCTCGGGAGGGAGGGGGCCGCTCCGTGGAGCATGTAGATCACTGACTTGCTCCAGTTAATACGGAACCCTGAGTTTCTTCCGAAACTGGCGAAAATGTCTAGAATCACTCTGAGGGAACGGGCAGGTGAGGCCAGATAAAGAAGTATATCGTCTGCATATAATGATATCCTGTCTTCCCAGCCCTCAGTCCACTTGAGGCCGCGGATGGTCACAGTTTGGCATATCCACGCCGCAAGTGGCTCCAGAGATAGTGCGAATATCAACGGGGACAAAGGGCAGCCTTGCCTCGTACCTCTGCTGAGTGGAAAGACCTCAGAAGTCTTGTTGTTTACTGAAACAGTCGCAAGTGGTTCGGAGTACAATAGACGCACCCACCCCAGAAACTTGGGTCCAAACCCTAATTTCTTAAGCACCGCAAAAAGGTATGCCCACTCGAGTGTGTCGAACGCCATGGTTGCATCCAATGACACCACCATAGCATCCTCCTGGATTCCAGGGCAGCGCCCCAGGACTCCATGAAGTCACCTGAGGTTGAGTGCGGTGTTGCGGTGAGGCATAAAGCCCGACTGGTCCGGGTGCACTAGCTTGGTGATAACTGTACGTAGCCTGTTAGACAAGACTTTAGCCAGTATTTTGGGCTCCGCGTTAAGGAGCGATATGGGTCTGTACGAGGAGCACTCTGTTTTCGGCTTTCCTGGTTTGGGAATTGCCACCAGAGTGGCTATGCGCTGGTCCCGAGGAAGGATCCCCTGTTTGTTACTATCGTGAAACATTGCCTTCAGGTATGGCGCTATCCTATCTGGTTTAAGCTTGTAGAGCTCAATTGGGAGGCCGTTGGGCCCCAAAGCCTTACCCCCTGTGAGATCCCCTATTGCTTTGGTAAGCTCTTCTGTCGTAAGGTCGTCTTCCATTCGGTCTAGTTCCTGATCTGTCAGGGTGGGCAACTGAATGTCAGTCAGGAAGGCAGCAGAGTCGTCCTCCGTGAGGTCCGACTGCCTCCTATACACCTGTTCAAAGTGCAGGGCGAGTTCATTCACTATGTCGCCCGGCTCAGTCAGGAGCCTCCCCGAAGTGCTCATGAGTTCAGGCACCACCCGCTGTTCCCTTTCTTTCCTATCCAGACAGGCTATTAGTTTGCCCGCCTTGTCGCCATGATCGTATATGCGCCCATCCCTATCGCGTGCCAGAGTTTTCGCCGCCTCCATGGCGATGTCCTTATATTCTCTGGCCCTGATTTGTAATCGGTGTGTAATATCCTCGTCAGGGTCTCGGCCTATTCTCTCCTCAAGTTGTTTGATCGCGTGCTCTATCTCGGTCAATTGTTTTTCTTTTTCTTTACGCCTACCCGCGATGAGGGAGAGGGCCTGCCCCCTCAGGACTGTCTTGAACGCCTCCCACAACGTGGCTGGTGAGTCCACCGTGCCTTCATTATCTATGAAGTATTGGTCAATTGCTTTTACCAGCGTTGCTCTAATCTCCGGGCCTTTAAGGTACCATGGGTTTATCGGCCTTGAGCCTCCGGTTCTTCTATCCCCCATTGTGAAGTGGACCCAAAGGGGTGAGTGATCCGAGATACCCCGTGGCAGATGCGTAATGTCTGTCGTAGTCATGTCAAATTGTGCCGTGGTGAGTATGTAATCGAGTCGAGACAGTGTGTGAAGGTATATCCCCTGCCTGTGGGGTGGTGTTTCCGCCAGACGTCCACAAAGCCAAATGCATCAATGAATTGGGGGAGCCACTGCTGCCCCGCTCCAATCTCTCGCGGGGGGTGTCTATCCCATTCCCCTGAGACCACGGAGTTGAAGTCACCTCCAATCACAAGGTGTCCCATGGGTAAACCTAATAGAAAGGCCCCCAGATCTTTATAAGTTTGCGCTTGCAGCCCCGGCGGGATATACACCGCAACTAATATGAGGATTCTGCCCTCCCATTGCCGTGCTGCTGCCACATAACGCCCCAACGGGTCCGTCCATGTGCGCTGAACCGCGAAGGGGAAGGAGTGGCGCACGAGGATCCCAGTCCCCCTGGATCCCGACGTGAACCCCGCATGTACTATCATTTTGTAGCCCCCTCTGTTGAGCGCCCTACAGTTGTTTCCCATTAAGTGGGTCTCCTGCAATAATGCAACGTCCGGGGAGTGTCTTCTAAGGTATTGCAGCACAATGCTTCTTTTAATTTTGTCCCCCAACCCGTTGACGTTCCAGCTTATCAGTTTGAGACTTTTATCCCACTGCATGTGAGTCAGAGAAATCAAATTGTAAGGCACCCTGCGATAATCTCGTTCGCTGACTGTATGTCTGATGCTGTATTTTCTTTTTTTGACCAATAAACCCCCAGTGCCCCCTTTCTCCTCCCCGTTCCACACCCCAACAAACACAAAACCCCAACAGTTTCAACCCCATCGTCCCACCCCCCCTCCCGGCTACCCTGCCACGTAGGTTCCAAACTACCCACATCCCCAACTAGCAGAGTGCCTATCGCCCCAACGTGTGAACTACTGTGTCGTGGGAAAGCGGACCGCAGCCGATCCGGCAGCTAAAGCCCCTTCCCCGTAGTGAACTGAGCTGTTGCCATGCAGGTGATCACGGGTTATTACTAAGCACCCTCTTAGCGGCCTGCACCGCAGTAGGCAGAGCGTCCCTGTCGTTACCATGTGTCTCTGGTTCGGCCCAAGTGTCTGCCTTTGGGGGAACGTATATTAACAGGGAAAGGTTGGATCGTGCTCCCCGGGAAGCAAGGACCCACCCACCAGTGTCCCCTCGGAATCGTCCCCAACAATGTACATTACGGTTTGTAGTCTTCTTCAAGGCAGCACTTAGCTGGGTCACGGGTCCAAGTTTTGGTTCAATGGCTCCCGAGCCAGGCTGCTGGACCGCGACCTCCATGTGCGTTCTGCATGCTGTCCCTGTGCACCGTCGTCACCCCTTGAGGACGCCCCTCGACTTGCCGATGCTGTCTCTCTCCCGGCGTTTCTGATGCGTTTTCGGAGATCCGCCTTTCCGTCCAGCCAGTCCTGTACTTCCCGGGGGCTTGTGAAGAAGAGTGATTTCCCGTCCACAAGAATCTTCAGCTTCGCAGGGAAGAACATCATGTATGTGATCCCGCGTTGCCGCAGTGCGGCTTTCACCCCTTCAAAGGACCTCCTCTCTTGCTGCACCTTTAGCGTGAAGTCCGGGAAGAACCTAATAGTAGCATTGTCGTATTGAACGTCTCCCTTGACCCTTGCGGCCTGCAGGATAGCATCCCGGTCTCTATAGTTCAGAATCTTTGCAATGATCGTTCTGGGAGCCGCCCCTGGTTTCGGCCTCGGGAGCAGCGCTCTGTGTGCCCGCTCCACCGTGAAGAGAGAAGAGAGTCTCTGTGGTTTTAAGTGATTTAAGATGAGGTCCTCCAGGAAGAGGTCCACGCTCGGCCCCTCCAGTCCCTCCGGGACCCCCACCACTCTAATGTTGCTGCGTCGTGCCCTCCCTTCTTGGTCCTCGAGCTTCGCCGCCATTTGGCGGTGTTGGTGGGTCAAAACGTTTATTCTCTCTTCCAGTCTTTTGGTAGATGTCTGAAGTTCAGTGACATTGGATTCTGTTTCTTTGACCCGGTCAGAGGTTTTCTGCATATCAGCCCTCATGAGGTTCATTTCAATCGACATCTTATCCATTTTCGTTTCGAGGGTAGTCCCCAAATTCGTAATGGCCGCCATGATGGACTGTAATGACGGTTCCGATTCCTCTTGACGGCAGTCGTGTCCCTCCTCGGACGTCTGGGAGGCCTTCGGGAGCGTGTATTTGTCCAGTTTGTTGGACTGCACTGCGGAGCTGTATTTAGGCCTCATATTTATAGGAGGCTGATATGGCCGGCCCCTGTGAGTGTCACCCCAACGGCTGCGTACGAGCCCTCCGGCGCGGTGCACCCCACTTCCGCCGGCTAATTCGCACCACTTCCGCACTCAGCCCGGTACGGCCCCGTCAGCAGGCGCCCGGTAGTCCCGCCTTTCAGCGCGGTGTTCCACCACACATCCGCCACCCGGAACCGGCTTCAGTCGGAGGTGTCTGGCCCAAGGGTGGACCACCACGTGTTCCTCTTCTGCCCCCGGGCCGTTCACAGAGTCCCTCGTTGACAAGTATCTGCCGCCTGGAGGGCCGCACAGGCCACCGGGGGCGCTCCGACGCGATTCCACACAGTCACACCGCGACTCCCAGGCAGGCCAACCTCCAAGCGCTCCGTGCAATCTAGGCTTGTGATCCGTCGCCAATACGCGGTCCTTCTACTGCAGGCCACTGTATTCCCAACTCAGCACACGCAGGGCCCACCCAGGCTGTCGCGATGCACAGTGAACTAGCGCCCACCCGGGGCAGCACCACAGGGCCCCAAAGATCCGCTCCGCTGCCAACTTCCTGTAGTATGCTGGGGAGCTAGCACGCTGGTTGGTCTGGGGCTCACCCGGCACTTATCTGCCCCTTTCACCTCCGTTGTCCCAGCTGCCAGTCTTGATTCCCCATTAGTGGCTCTCGGTGATCGGGGGTGGCACCGGGCGTCATTTCTGCCTTCACTGGGGTCAATTATGGCGCCGTTGTCTTGGCGGAGCTGCCTGGCTGCCGCCCACTGCACCGCTACTCTCAATGTCTTCCCCCAGAGGACCCAGGGGTCTCCGGGCGCCCGATGAAGGGGCCGCCGTGCGCCTCACCTAGCTGCGCCGACGGATCTCAGGCAGACACTCACGCGAGCTCCGCCCCTCCCCAGGCTCCGAAATGGCGGCGGGTCCCGGCCAACAACTCCGGACCTCGTGGCTCCTCCGATCGTCGTGGGCTGTATGAATGCGACATCCGCGCTCTGCCCTGCTCACCGTCCTCTCCAGTGATTGAATGGTGGGACCCTCCGCCCGGCGACTGCAGTCCGCTCCTCGCCAAGTCTGCCGATTCTCCGGTGGGTGACACTTTCTCTAGCCGCCTGGTGCGGGGGTGTTTAAAATGTCTATGGTTGCCCCCAGCACCCCTTATGGCCGGATTTTAGCGGATTTAAATGGGTTAAGAGCTCCCGCTCTGGCGGAGCTCCGAAGTTAGGCTGCCATTGCAGTCGGCGCCAAGCCACTCCCCCGAATCTGCAATGTTTTGAAAGGTCGCACGTTGCAGGAGATCTTTCGCGGCTGCGCAGAAATCCCATTCCGCCAGGATACCTTTTTGCGTTGCATCCGCCATTACTCCACTGCCCGAACAATCAAGTTCATGGTTTTCAAGATACTCCATTATCTGCTGGATATCGGGAGCATTTGCTGGGATGTTGGCAAGGCATAGATCCAATCGCCAGTTGATTGGGCAAGTTTTGCAATAAAAGGATGGTTGCATGCAGATTGTACATGTGTAAATAAATGTCATGTTGTAGCTGGGTCCGATAATAGATAGAGGCAGGCAGCCGAAAAGTTGTTCCATTTTTTCACGGTATCGATGTAGCTTCGTGTAGAGGCGTATTCTGTCGGGCATGCTTGTTACCACAGGGAGCGCAGCCATTTTTAACAAGCTAAAATAGTAGCAGGAGGGCCACAAACAGAGCGAGAATTATGGGCACTGTTTCTGTTATTCCAGAGTTGATCGAATGAATGAAGTCTGGTATTAGTCTAAAAACAGTTTGATAGCCTGTGACAAGGCCGGAGGAGACAGTGTTAAAAAAGTGTGCCAGACCTTAAATGTCACATGTGTTGAAAATTGTGTAACAATTCACAAAGTGTAATGGGAGGTTCGTATTTAAAAGGGAGTGTATTTTAATTGAAGTTCGTGTTATCTGCAGTCGATAAATTACTGTTGGAGAAGTGAGGGACACTTCTGTTTGAAACAAAAGCGCTTTCAGTTTACTCCGTTTAATAAAATCTGTTTTAGATATTGAAGGCCAAGTTGAACTTTGGGAGTTGCTTTGTGTGGGTGGGAATAGAGATTGCCAGAGGAAGTTATCCGGTTTGAAACAGTGAGGATATACGGTATGCCAGCTCACATTGTGTACCAGTCCATGTTATTAAGAAGCAGATAACTGCCGTTAGAAAGCTGTGTGAATGTTGGTCTGATTGTGGGAGTTGGCGTGCTTTTAAGAAAGCACGCAAGATTGGGGGCTGTAAGGTTAGAAGCGTGGTGCAGTTGGACATTCTTGCATAGTAATGAATGACTGCCATTGTGGTCCCACTTTTCACCTGTGAGAAAGTTCTGTATCCTCTTTAACACAGCGATATGTAAATGGGAGAAACCACTGCTCATAAATAAATGCGCTACCTTATATAATCACATACAACATGACAAACAACATGTATACCTAGCAGACACAACAACACTATGTACTGTGGGAACCGTGGCTAGCCATGTACACAAACAAAACATAGCACCTCTGCCACACAATGCAGAATGCGGGGAGAGATGGGAGCAAAGTATGTGCGAAGGTGGCAAGTGATTATAAAAGTATACAATGCAAAGTGTTGAGGGGATGTGCCGGACAGACTTGAGTATGCAGAGCACAGATATGTACATGTCAACATACACTGATGGTCTATTGAGTGAAGTGGACAGTGGACGCAACCATGATAGTACAGTCAGTAGGGAAGATTACGAAAACATAGCGCGTACGTGCCCCCTCCCCCCCCAAATCTTTAGCGTAGTAGGCTGGCTCGGTGTACGCAAGGTTAGCGTAGGGGTATGAATAAAAGGCACCTTTTTCTGGGTGTGGTTCTCTTCCGGAATGGCGAACATGTCTATCAGGTCTGCGCAGCTTACACCGCCACGAGGCTGACGCCGTGAGCGAAGGTGGCTGCGGGAATAATTCTCTCAGCCTGCTGGTACCCAGAAACTGTCATTGCCGCTGCGACGCACATATGGCCCACAGCTCACCTTTCGACACCGCCGTATGTGAAAGAGGGCCCACCACGTGCCGGTGGTAGCTTTTGGGCCGAGGTCTGCGAGCTGGGAAGGCTCCTGAGATCAACGGTGGCTACCGCGACACATACAGACAGCGCCCAGCCTGAGGCCCAGCTTCGTGGAGTGCTCTGTATACTACTAACACAGTAGTCCAACAGGTACCAACAGTGGAACGGTGTCTTGATCCCACAATGAACGATGTTAGAACTGCATCTGAGAGTGCAGATGAAGGAACTCCCTTAGACCAGGTGTAACCAACTCTAGGTCCCAACAGTGAAACAGTGTCTTGATCCCACAATGGACGATGTTAGAACTACATCTGAGAGTGGAGATGAAGGTACTCCCTTCGACCAGGTGTAAGCAACTCTAGGTCCCAACAGTGGAACGGTGTCTTGATCCCAGAATGGACGATGTTAGAACTGCATCTGAGAGTGTAGATGAAGGTACTCCCTTCGACCAGGTGTAACCAACTCTAGGTCCCAACAGTGAAACGGTGTCTTGATCCCACAATGGACGATGTTAGAACTACATCTGAGAGTGGAGATGAAGGTACTCCCTTCGACCAGGTGCAAGCAACTCTAGGTCCCAACAGTGGAACGGTGTCTTGATCCCAGAATGGACCATGTCCGATATTACCTGCTGCTTGTTGGTTCTCACAGAACTTCCTCCGTTGAGGTGCATCAGACTCTGTGCTTCCGTAGCTAATTGCTGCATATGATTATTGGGCTTGGCTGAATGCAGTCGCTGAAGTACACCACGGTACAGCAGGTCCGAAAGTGAAACGGGGTCTTGATCCCACAATGTATGATGTTAGAACTACATCTGAGAGTGGAGATGAAGGTACTCCCTTCGAACAGGTGCAACCAACTCTAGGTCCCAACAGTGGAATGGTGTCTTGATCCCAAATTGGACGATGTCCGATATTATCTGCTGCTTGGTTTTCACAGAACTCCCTCCGTTCAGACTGTGTGCTTCCGTAGCTAACTGCTACACATGATTATTGGGCTTGGCTGACTGCAGTCGGTGGAGTACACCGCGGTACAGCAGGTCGGAACAGTGAAACGGGGTCTTGATTCTGTGATTGAGGATGTCAGAAGTTAAAGTCTGTGATGATTTGTGTGTACCCCCTCCGATCAGGTGCAACCAACTCCGTGCTTTCGAATCCAATGGCACGTGGCTGTGAGGAGTTAATGACCACTGCCTCTGGCCTACACTGCGGTCAGCAGGGCTCACAATTCAGATCGAGTGGTGATTGTTTAATTAAAGAATCCAGTAGGCAACTAACTACAACGTCTATTGAAATATACACAATATCTTTTTAGTATACTTGCTTGAAGAACATTTTTAGGTCTCGCGAGCCAAAGGCTCGAAGAGACATTTTATATGTGGGTTTTTCAAAGTGCTACCCAGTCTTTTGGCTGGCCTAAACCTTGAGTGCACGAGATCACATGCACGTGCACAGCTGCTCCTCTGCTCATTGCATTCCCCCCTCCCTTCTCACCCAGCCCTTTGATGCTCTGCTCGATTACTTTCCCTTTCGCCGCTTTGACCCTTGCATTCCCCCCTCCCTTCTCACCCAGCCCTTTGATGCTCTGCTCGCATCTCCCTCCTTTCTGGGCGTGAAGGGAGACAGAGCCATCCTGCTTGATTGCCGTGTCTGCGATCACTTTAATGAAATGCAGCGCTCGCTCCCCTGCTTTCACTAGGCCCGTTTGGCTTCCTCGCGTGTAGATTTTACAGTGTACACCTACATAACTCGCATTTTGTTTTTTATTTATCTTTCTTTATGTTAAGGCTTTGTGTTTTGCTTATTGGTGTATTCTTCTGCTGTTCTCAAAATATAGCGCAAACTCGACTTAAAGGTATTGGAGCGCTTTACATGAGCCTCAGTTCACATGCATTGTGAGATTAAGTGATTTGCCCAGGATCACAGGCTCTTGAACCAACGCCAAGACTGGAACCTCCCAGCCCTTTGATGCTCTGCTCCATTGCTTTCAGATAGGCGCTTCGCCTCCTCGTTAGGGATAACAAGCGCTATAAAAATCCAATTACAATAATATTTTGAAAGGATGCATGCTGGCAGACTTCAACAGATGAAGCACACCGCAGGGAAGGAGAGCATATTTAAGTCAAGGTTGTTTTCTGGAATAATGCAAAACATCTTAAATATTTTGCGAGGGGGGCAAACATACGTGCGGATACATGTAGAACAGTGTACACCTACATAACTCGCATTTTGGTTTTTATTTATCTTTCTTTATGTTAAGGCTTTGTGTTTTGCTTATTGGTGTATTCTTCTGCTGTTCTCAAAATTTAGCGCAAACTCGACTTAAAGGTATTGGAGCGCTTTACATGAGCCTCAGTTCACATGCATTGTGAGATTAAGTGATTTGCCCAGGATCACAGGCTCTTGAACCAACGCCAAGACTGGAACCTCCCAGCCCTTTGATGCTCTGCTCCATTGCTTTCAGATAGGCGCTTCGCCTCCTCGTTAGGGATAACAAGCGCTATAAAAATCCAATTACAATAATATTTTGAAAGGATGCATGCTGGCAGACTTCAACAGATGAAGCACACCGCAGGGAAGGAGAGCATATTTAAGTCAAGGTTGTTTTCTGGAATAATGCAAAACATCTTAAATATTTTGCGAGGGGGGCAAACATACGTGCGGATACATGTAGAACAGTGTACACCTACATAACTCGCATTTTGTTTTTTATTTATCTTTCTTTATGTTAAGGCTTTGTGTTTTGCTTATTGGTGTATTCTTCTGCTGTTCTCAAAATATAGCGCAAACTCGACTTAAAGGTATTGGAGCGCTTTACATGAGCCTCAGTTCACTTGCATTGTGAGATTAAGTGATTTGCCCAGGATCACAGGCTCTTGAACCAACGCCAAGACTGGAACCTGCTTTCCCAGTTCCATAGTCGCAGAGCAGCCTGGACCGTAATACTACATCCTGGGTAGAGGATGGGAAGGAGGGGGAGAGACAGAAGCCACATGAAAGCTCGGCTCGCTATGAGCTCGAGGTTCCAACAGCACCTCGAGCTGAGCCAGGCTCGAGCTTTCAGTGACTTGCCCGCCTCGAGTTGCTAAGCACCGGTGCCCAGAGGTGTGTCTCCCTCACCAAAGCACAAGTCTGTCTTTTTCTAACACCCTTTGGGTAGGGGCCAGTAGGGCATTTCTCTTGCTCGCGTGAATATCACTCTTGCCACTGATTTCTGATCTGGTGGCCAGTGAGTGAATACGTTGTACAGAGCGCTTTTGGATGTGAGTGTTATAGAATAACTGCTGATTTAGACCCCACTTCTTGTTTGTTTATGGACCAGAGAGGGTGGGAGGACCTTAGTTTGGCAGCAGAAGTACAACACTAGAGCATGTTCTCAAAAGTGGGCTAGTAGTGTCCTATTCATGAAAGTGAATTAAATGGGTTGACTTATTAACCAGGGCTAGTTTGCATAGCGTTCTATTAGATAAAGTGTAGCATAATCGTAAAAAAACACGCCGATTTCTGAAAATCCCTTTTCTACACCCTGCAACAACTTCCTACAAACGCCCACTCCGTTATGGATACTCTGCTTCCGCCCTACACCACCACTACTTGCACTGCATTTGTAAGGCATTTATTAACCAAGTCTCGCTGTTTGGAAGAAGGCCTCCTTGAGGCAGACTGAGATGCAAGATTGTGGCGCCCTAACCCCAGCCTGAAACTGGTCTGTTGCTTTTTAGGTCTGGCTGAGACAGCGAAAGCTGTCTCTTTGACACATTTTGTAAGTGGATTTTTGAAAGCGCTTCCCCTGGCATAGAGCTACAGTGCACGAGGCGTGCACGCGCGCAAAGCAGCCATATGGCTTTACGTCGCTCTCCCTGCCTCTTTGACCCTTGCATTCCCCCCTCCCTTCTCACCCAGCCCTCTGATGTTTGGATAAAATAATGATTAAGCTACTTTGTAGGCACTGATGTTAAGCACAACGCTATGTTACACTGCGGTTACTTCACGGATTGGAGACAACTTTATGTAATGGGCTAATGCTTTCGGTGAGAATATTAAGGAAGAGTGACCACGGAACTGTTCATTGCCTACATCAGATTTGGGTGCATCTGACTAAAGCAGGTGAGGTTACTTTAATATGGGGGCTGGGTTATGTTACATTTGCAAGCCACTTAAGAGTCCACTCTCTGACCCAGACAGTTCCTCTCGCCATCCTTCTGTAGTATTCTGTGCTGAAAGATAACATTTCACAAGTCTGAAAATGCACATTTGAAGCAAGATTTTAACAGGTATCTCCTATGATATAATCATTATTCATCAATCATTTACAAAGCTCAATACACAGCTAAACAAGCTGTAACTACTTGTTAGGATTTGATTCGTGCGGAACAGACTACAAAAAAAATATGTATTATTCTTTTGGGAAAGAAAGAGCGCCATTTGGATTATACGGCCATAAACCAAATTGTCTGTCCATGCTGAAATCAAATGAGCCTTAATTATCCAACTCAAAGATGTCCTTTTATCAACTTCATTTGGGTTGACAGTCAGCATTTAAACTTACGAACTACAGGTTATACACAGATCTCCGCCATTGATGTTCAGCTCACTGAGCCCGCTATTTTAACAACTTCTTGTTCAAAGCAGAAACACTATGAATAACATTCATTGGTTGCATCTGGTGAGAAACAAACAATCCTCTGCAACAGTGCAGGGTGAGAAAATAAAGTTGACCTCACAAAGTATGCATTACCTTCACATACCTTGAAAAAAAACACTAATAAGCGCCGACAAACTTTACATAAATGGCACCTTAATTTCATTTATTCATTAAAACAAATTCCACAACTAAAAAACTAGCATCAGCTACCTAGCAACACCTTCTTAAAGCTTGAAGAGGTAGGTTGTTTATATCATCGGGGGTGAGGGGGGTCCACATATATGAAAAGATATTACCTGCTGTCACATGCAAACCTATTAAGCTGCAGCAATCTGAAAACTGTGGCAGCAATTTTACTAATTTAGATCCACCGATTGAGAGGCCTCCATACCCAGAGTGAATGACAAAAGGTGACTATCGCAAGGATACATTACTCTTGCATAAAAGCTGTAACCGTATAAAATACACTAAAAGTATATGGGATAACTTATTCCTAAGAATGACTATGAAACGATCAGAGAAGCGAAAACCCCTCTGCAACTCTTCAAACACTTAAATAACTTAAGCCCAGAGCTGCCATCACAGTACCACAAGCCCCAAAAACATTTCAAGGGCAAGGTAAGCAAAAAACAGTCTTTGCACAAAAAATAAACACTCCAACAATGCCTTGACACTGTGCGAAAGCTCTACTCACCTTGAATTCTAGTCAGATCACTATGTATTTTCAGACGCTGTTCCTTTAGCTATATCAAAATACACCTGCAGCAAGAACAGCTCCAGCATACTCTGTTTATAAGCACACTGAACCCGTATTTTGTAAAAAGTTCTTGCACGCCCTCAAACCATTGCACAGAAAAATATCAGCACAACAGCGAGAGGGGAAAAGGAGCCTCCTTAGTTTCAGCCTGCTGAAAAAACACGAGTGAGAGAAAGGAGTCACCACAAGCCAGCTAAGAGAGAGACTACGCTTAATAGCCTGAACTGATCAATGTTGATCTTGGTCAAAAGGCATTGGCTGCCTGGGAAATGGAGGAAAATCCAAACAATTTATAGTCAAAATACCTAATTTACCTAGGAGGAACAGAGATAAAGAGATGAGAATACATCCTAATGGGCTCAGGATACAGAAGTCGGTCTCTCCTCACCCTCCACCTCCATCTCTCCTCACCCTCCACCTCGGTCTCTCCTCACCCTCCACCTCCGTCTCTCCTCACCCTCCACCTCCGTCTCTCCTCACCCTCCACCTCCGTCTCTCCTCACCCTCCAACTCTGTTTCTCCTCACCCTCCACCTCACCCTCCACGTGTCTCTCCTCACCCTCCACCTCACCCTCCACGTGTCTCTCCTCACCCTCCACGTCTCTCCTCACCCTCCACATGTCTCTCCTCACCCTCCACACGTGTCTCTCCTCACCTTCCACACGTGTCTCTCCTCACCCTCCACGTGTCTCTCCTCACCCTCCACACGTCTCTCCTCACCCTCCACACATGTCTCTCCTCACCCTCCACACGTGTCTCTCCTCACCCTCCACACGTGTCTCTGCTCACCCTCCACACGTGTCTCTGCTCACCCTCCACACGTGTCTCTGCTCACCCTCCACACGTCTCTCCTCACCCTCCACACGTCTCTCCTCACCCTCCACACGTCTCTCCTCACCCTCCACACGTCTCTCCTCACCCTCCACACGTCTCTCCTTACCCTCCACACGTCTCTCCTCACCCTCCGCATGTCTCTCTCCTCACCCTCCACCTCACCCTCCACACGTGTCTCTCCTCACCCTCTGTGTCTCTCCTCACCCTCCACATGTCTCTCCTCACCCTCCACGTGTCTCTCCTCACCCTCCACGTGTCTCTCCTCACCCTCCACGTGTCTCTTCTCACCCTCCATGTCTCTCCTCACCCTCCACGTGTCTCTCCTCACCCTCCACATGTCTCTCCTCACCCTCCACGTGTCTCTCCTCACCCTCCACGTGTCTCTCCTCACCCTCCACGTATCTCTCCTCACCCTCCACACGTCTCTCCTCACCCTCCACACGTGTCTCTCCTCACCCTCCACACGTGTCTCTCCTCACCCTCCACACGTGTCTCTCCTCACCCTCCACACGTGTCTCTCCTCACCCTCCACACAGGTCTCTCCTCACCCTCCACACGTGTCTCTCCTCACCCTCCACACGTGTCTCTCTTCACCCTCCACACGTGTCTCCTCACGTGTCTCCTCCTCACCCTCCACATGTGTCTCCTCCTCACGCTCCACATGTGTCTCTCCTCACCCACCACACGTGTCTCTCCTCACCCTCCACACGTGTCTCTCCTCACCCTCCACACGTGTCTCTCCTCACCCTCCACACGTGTCTCTCCTCACCCTACACGTGTCCCTCCTCACCCTCCACGTGTCTCTCCTCACCCTCCACGTGTCTCTCCTCACCCTCCACGTGTCTCTCCTCACCCTCCACGTGTCTCTGCTGAATGCCGCACACTGCTGCACGCCGCACACTGCTGCACGCCGCACACTGCTGCATGCCGCACACTGCTGCACGCCGCACACTGCTACACGAAACATTGCTGCACGCCACACACTGCTGCACGGCACACACTGATGCAACCGGCACACTGCTGCACGCTACACACTGCTGCACACTGCTGCATTACTCACTGCTGCATGCTGCACGACACTGCTGTACGCAGCACACTGCTGCACGCAGCACACTGCTGCACGCCGCACACTGCTGCACGCCGCTGCACGCCACAGTGCTGCATGCCTCACACTGCTACACGAAACACTGCTGCATGCCACACACTGCTGCATGCAGCACACTGCTGCACGCCGCACACTGCTGCACGCTGCTGCACGTCACAGTGCTGCATGCCTCACACTGCTACACGAAACACTGCTGCACGCCGCACACTGCTGCACGCCGCACACTGCTGCACTCCACACACTGCTTTTATGCGAGTTTATGCTACTGACATTGTAAATGACAATGCCTTTTATTTGTTTTAAAACCAAAACATAAATAAAAGGCATTGTAATTTTACAATGCCAATAGCTCAAACTCTTAGAAATGCGAGACCTATTGCATTGCAAATGCTTGTTTAGATGACTTATAGGTCTAGTACAATGACCAAATTCTTCTTGGTAGTGGTAAAGAACACTGAATAACAGTCTACACAGTGGACAGCAGAGATCGCAATTCGAATTGCATTGATTTATTTATTGCAGAGTTTTGTGTGATTTATGTTGTTGTATTTTGTGAAGAGGAAGTGAGAAAAAGCATTCATGGATGACTGTGCTCCCTACTGCCTTTAATTTACACTGCCGACAGCAGTGTTCACAATTCAGATCGAGTCACTATTGTAGATGGCGCAGTCCTGTAGGCAAAAGACATTGCTCCAGTGCGCTCTGTCCGCACCACGGATACGCATCATCACAGGGTCCGCACATGGTTTTTGTTGCTTTGCGTACGGCAAACAGGACAGCTCAAGTCAACGCCACGTGGCTGTGGGCCCTTGCTGACCACTCTCTGACCTACACTGCAGACAGCAGTGTTTACAATTCAGATCGAGTTGCTATTGCAGATGAGGCAGTCCTGTAGGCAACAGACATTGTTCCTAGTATGGCCCGCCCGCAGCACGCATCATCGCTGGCTGTGCACATGCTGAATGCTTTTGATGTGGCTATCTTACTGCACTAGACCTGATGGACCCTTTATGATACAATCTTGTTGTGTATTATTTCAGATCTAGATCTACTGCCTGTATCTCAGTATACCACAAGTTATGGTTATTTTACGACAGAATCTTTTCTGTATTATTTCACATCTAGTGTCCCTACCTTACTGCAGCACAAACTATTGACCCTTTTATTATTGAATCTCTGTGTGTGATCCAATGACTACTGTTGTAGTTGATGCTAGCAGCAACCATTCCCTGAGGGCTGGTTTACACTCACCCCACACGCATTCAGCACAGACGTCACTGGATATGTGACCCTGGTAATAAAAAGGAGTCGAGCGCACGTGCCCGTAACCACTTCCACTATCTATCTGTGTCCGTGTGTTCATTATCTATGCATGATACTGCCTCTGGGCCGTACCACATTGCATTGTGCTGTGGACAGCGTATGCAACCATGTTACCTCTGGTAGTGGGGAAAACTTCTGTTATGTAGTTTTTAGATGCATGGCTATCACAGGTTGAAGGCTACTTTACAGAGCATGAATTTTGATGAAGATGATGGTTGCATGTTTTGTGTAGTGTCAGATATGTGTACATAGCAACACGTTTTCAAAAAAGCTCTCTAAGCAGAAGAGAAGTCTCTCATCAAACGCTGTAGAGAGAATGACTAAAATGGGTGGGGTCCTCCAACTGTTACAATGGGAAATGTTATGAACCAATCAAATGCTTTTCTTTAAGGTCACATGGCAATCGCGCACCGAGCGCGCAAGGAGGACGCACCCGACGTGATTTTATTACAGTTATAAATATATAAATGTTTAAAATATTTTAGATTATCGCTTGTTCTCATATACACTTTAAACTTATTTAGATATAGTTTTGAGACCCAAAAAAATAAATGAGGGAATGGTGTACCCGGCCCGACACCATACGTCTATGACGTAACACAGGGCCTGGCAGCGTGCACTCGTCGCATACGCAACCCGCAGCGGGCGTGACCCCATACGTATATGACGTAAGGCGCGGCTTGGTACTGCGTACTCGTCGCATACCAAAGTAGCAGCTGGAGCAACCACATACGTATATGATGTTACGCGGGACGTGGTGCCATGAACCCGTCGGATACGAAATGCGCATCCTTTACGAGTTTAGCAATATGGCAGATAGGATTCGCGTGCTGATGGACCTTGGTACACTACCGGTACGGGACATCAGTTTTCTCCCCCCCAAAAAAAGATATAGATAGTTGTTTTTTGAAGATATAAAACATTACATATGTTTTAAAATTAATGAAAAAAAGGATAATAGAGTTCCAAAATATTATTAAAAAATATAGGTTTTATAAATATTAAAATATGAAATTAACATTTAAAAAACTTTCGAAATTCACGGAAAAAACCATAGGTTTACAGACGTTATAGTTAGGTATTGGTATTTAAAAAACTTTTGAAATTCACTGAAAAAACCATATGTTTCAGAGACATTATAGTTAGTTGGACATTTGACTCATATATAACCAGAGAAATTCGCCCGTTATAGTTAGGTGAGCTAACTATAACTCACGCGCCCGCAATGCACTGGTGATGACGTCACATATTACATCACTCATGACATGGTCAGTGACATCACTGAGGACATCACTAATGACATCTCAAGTGACATCACTGATGACATCACTGATGTCATCATTAACAGTCTGTCGCCTTAGTGAACTTGGTATTACTATCCTTGTTCCACACATCATTATTGTTTCTGTCTCCGACAGTTCCTCATGTATCTTCTTTAGCGCTAGCATTTCCTCTTTCTTTCCTTCCTCTCCCCATGTGCAGTTTTTGTTGATGTGTCTCCATCTCTGCAGCATTGTTGTTTCTTTGGCCAGTTGCATGGTGGTATCTTTGCTGTCTCATGCTCTAGCCCCGTTATTGTTATTGGCACAGGAGTGTTTTTCTTTAGTACAAAATTGAGATATTCCTCAGCCATTGATGTGGTCTCTTGTGCCTGTGGTAGAGGGTGTCTCGACATGTAGTCAGCCGGGTTGTGTTCTTTTCCAGGCTTGTGCACAGTTTTGAAGTCATAGTCCATCAACCTTATACCCTAGCGCTCAATGCAATGAGACATTTTTTGCAGACTGATTGCCAGTTATTGTCACCAGAGCCTGATGATCTGTTATGACGGTGAAAGACTTCCCGTAGATGAACATGTGATAGTGTTCACACGCCCACACCACTGCTAGGCGTTCCTTTTCTGGTTGGGAGTATGCCCTCTCAATGTCAGACAAACTTTTGCTTGCATACGCAACAATCTTTCGTGGTGAATCTCTCCCCATCAGGTGCTGTGCTAGTATGGCTCGTAGTCCGACTGGGCTGGCGTCCACCGTCAGCTCAGTGCATAGCGAAGGGTCAAAATAGGCAAGATGATCTACAGTCATCACGGCCTTTCTGATGGCTTCAAACGCCCAACTGCATTCCTGTGACCAGAGGAACTTCCGACCTTGCTTTGTTAGCTCTCGGAGCGGTGTGCTCACCGTGGCGAAGTCTTTGATGTAGCGAGCACAGTAGCTGGCAAGCCCCAAAATGACCTTACTTCTGTGACATCTGTTGGAGGACTCGCGTTTCTCAGTGTCTCTACTTTGCTGGGATCTGGCCTCATTCCTTTCTTGGGGAAGATGTGCCAAAGAATACCAATTCACTTCTCCCCATCTCGCACTTGTCTGCGTTCAATGTTAGTCCCGCTTGTTCCAGCTGTCATGTTCCTCATCTGATCGCCCAAATACTAGAATATCATCACTATAGTTTAGGGTGTTTTTCACCAGCCTTACTACCTGCCTTATGGTCTCTTGAAATATCTCTGCAGCCAATGAAATGCCACAGCTCAGTCGCTTGTAGCGAAACAGACCCATGTGCGTTGAGAACGTGGTAATGTATCCACTGTTGGTTCAGCTCTAGTTGGTGGTACCCTTCGAGAATCGGCAGGCCCCAGTGAGACAGCCGATCATCTCGTTTAAATGTGGCCCCGGGTGGCACTCTTGCTCAATTGCTGTATTTGGTACCCTCATGTCCACACATATGCGGATCTTGGGGGTGTTCTTTTTTGGAACGGCCACTATTGGAGACACCCATGGCGTCGGCCCGTCTGCAGGCTCAATGATGTCCTGGGCCAGTAGACTTTGAATTTCTTCTTCAACTTGTGGTTGTATGTGTATGGACACCCTTCGATGATGGTGTGCTACCGGCTTGATCGCCTCATTGATGTGCAAAGGTATTTGTTTCCCTTTCTCTTTCAGTTTTCCTAGGCCTTGCAGTATGGCCGGATGTTCCTGTAGAATGTTCCGTTTCTCTGACATGTGGTATGTCATCGCTAATAGACCCATCACCTACGCCGTGACATTGCTTAGCAGGCATGGTGCTGGGATGTCACCTCTCAGCGCATGTATCTCTTCTTGGCAGGACCTGTCCTTGTACGTTAAGGTCTCTGTGAACTTCCCCATGATCTCTACCGGCTTTTTGGACCCCACGTGAACACATCAACAGTGGACGGTGATAGCGGCGGCCTCACTTTCATTTTCTCGTACTCCGACATGCACATGATGTTGCATGTGGCCCCGCTGTCAAGCACGAACCGTGTATTATGTCGAGCTACTTCAATGTCCACGGTTGCGGTTTTCTTTATTTGATGCTTCTCCACGAGATGAATGTACTCTGGTCTCCTGTATTCCTTAGGGGCATCTGACATTAGATACAGTCATGCCACACTCACAGGTGCTGCAGTTTCTTTCGACTCATTGGAGGAACTGCAATTTGCTGTTTCCATATGTCTGGCATACCTGCTGGTGGTGCTGGTGGTCATCCGTGGTCTTGCCGCTCTGCCTCGCTCGCTTCTAAACTGTCTGCTCATACAGGCGCTTGCAAAATGATTGTCTCTGCTGCATTTCCTGCACCTCTGGCCCATCACCGGGCACACACCGATGTGCGGAAAGTCTAGTCTGCATCTATAGCACGTTTGTTCGTTCTTTTTTGTTGACGAGGGCGCCGGGTATTCTTTCTTTTTGTCGTTTCCAGTAATGCGATTAGCTTGTTCCACTCTTTTTTCTTTCTCCAGCTCCATCTCTTTGGCATGCGCCGTTGCTCTCGCTTCCGTACGGGCCATGGTCAATATCTTCTCCAGCTTCGTTGGTTCCTTCAGAACACGTGCATGGATCTCTACAGACTGAGAGCCTTCAATGATGCGCAGTCGTATCGCTTGCTCCTTGTCAAACTTGTCAAACTTACAGTATGTGACCAATTTTCGCAGTCATATTGCGAAGTCGTCAAAGGATTCCTCTGCTCGCTGATACGCAGTGTTGAAGGTGTACCTCTCAAAGTCAATGTTTTGTTGCGGGTCAAATTTCGCTGTGAGGCACTGTATCACCCCCTTTTATGTCGCTGTTTGATCGCTGGGAAATGTTATGAGCAGGTCCTCCACTTCATCCCCTGCGAGATTCAGAGAGAGACCATCTGTTTGCTGTCTACGATGTCCGTGGCACGCATGTAACACTCAAATTGCCAAATCCACCTTTCCCACCTGATGCCGGCCTGTGGTTCTGATAGGCTGAATGGCAATGGTCTGCGAAATATTGCTTGTAGACTCTTTGTGTCACTTTCTGTGTCAACCATTTCACTGACGTGCAGCTTCTGTGCAGGCCTTTTTTATCTGTAATCACTTTCTTGCTATAGTGATAGTGGCACTTCCGTCACTATTTAATTTCTTTATTTCCATGTTCACTTTTGCCTTTAATTTGTTGTCTTTCCCCTTTAATTACACCTTTGTCTTTATTTAGCTGTCTGCTGTGCTTTAAACCGGCCTCCTGGCCTTGAATTCCACTTTCTCTACTATATATATTTTTTTCCGCCTGGCTTTAAAATGGCCTCCCAGCCTTCCTCTCCGTATATTGGCTTAATCTGCCTGCCTTTAAAATGGCCGCCGGCGTCTCATGAGACCAAGATTTCCTGTGCCTGACCCATTAAAATGGTCGCCGGGCCTTCCTGGGTACTGACTGGATGCTCCTGCCTGACCCCAAAATGGCCGTTTTGTTCACCCGAGATTTGCCTTCAAATCTACGCGCAAAGCAGGCTCTTCTTGATGCGGCGGGCAGCTGGGACACAGTCGGGTGCACTACTGAAAGGCGTGCAATGCTCACATGCACAGACGGGTGCACCGCTTGCTGTCAGGCAGGTGGGGGGGGCCTCTTACCACGTCTTCACTGCGGCCGGGTGGTCTCCTGTGCCGATGCTTCAATTCTCGACACTCGGACCAGGGTGGGCTCCTGGCTCTGTTTCTTCCTGCGACCGGGTGGGCTCCGGACGTTGCAGCTATTCTTCTCCTCAGGCGGCAGGTGGACCAGGGTGGGCTCCTGGCTCCGTTTCTGAGTCACGAGGGACCTCAGTGCATGCGTCTGGTGTCGCCTTGATATCCCACCTTACTCGTCGCCAGTTGTCGTGTTCTTGGACCCCCAAGTAAACACGCAGGAATGAGGTAGGGTTACTTTATTCTTTATTTTCGGTAGGTGCTTCACTGCCCACATGCAAGTCTGTCCTCGTGCCCTCCTCATCCCAGACTGCACTTCCCCACTCCCTGACCGGATGTGGTGTCCAGTTCCTTTTCTGCCTTGTGGTCCGGTGCAGGGTCCTAGTGCCCTTCACCCCAGGCCACTACACCGCATCTCACTGCTCCTTTGTCATATTCTTACTGAGGGGTGCCTTTCCCATAAGCCCAAGGAGATCTTCTGCTACTACATTACAAAATACATCAATATTATTGTTGTATTTGCATTTGCAAGGCTTATTTATCTATTCCAGGTTAAGCATGTGCATCAGAGCATCTTACAAATAACATTCTTGTTCCATATGGAACATTGAGGATGTGATCAAGGGTTGAAGGGCAGTTGCATCTGGCCTGCTGTACTGACCATTTGTATTACTGGTTGCTGTGCTGCTCATAATAAACTACATGAAAATCAACTGGATGTTTGGAAGTATTTTTAACATTGGCGACGATCTGGATGGGATGGAGAACACCTTACCAACCAATTACTCTGCAGCACAGGTGTTGTGTGTTCTACCATTTAATAACTAAAACGGATTCATCTCCGGTATTCCTGCAATAAATTGCCTACAGACTCTTCATATTCCGAGAAGCAAGAGTTCTTGTGAAGGACAGCATCGTGAGTTTACAAATTAATACGCATTGTGCTACTCTAAAAGTAAGTTTCATCGTTTTTGAACGTCGTGTGACTGTGCATGCAAAACGGATTTAGTAGCATCATTTATTAAATTAGCGCCGTGGATGGACGTCATTACTGTGAAAGGCTGAAGTTTCAAGGACACGTACAGCAAAAGAAATTGAATTTCATCTATTTTTAAGATTTTGAATATAATGACAGACCGAGTCTAGTTTCAAATCTAAATACCTGGATGACGTGTTCGTGTGTTCGCGCGTGTGGCCATTGTCATCATCAGAGGATTCGTTCGTACGGAAGATCCTTGCTGAATTCACGATTAGAATCCTCTATGTCCACGTAGCCGTTCCGCTACGTAAGGCCGTGACGCGCTGTGCACGCCTACGCTCTGCTTCATTTCCTGATTGTCAGTTCCCATAGCAACGATAGCCGGAGACTCGTCGAGAGCATGGAAATGAGCTGGGCTTTCAGCAAAGCAGATTCTTCACGAAAAGAAAAAGTTTAATTTTAAAGTAAGAACTTTCTTGTCAAGTTGGGCTTTCAGCAAAGCAGATTGCTCACGAAAAGGAAAAGTTTAATTTTAAAGTAAGAACTTTCTTGTCAACATACGGTGATTCAATATAACAGACTAAGAACAATACTACCAAGGCTCATATCACAAAAGTTTAAGCCTGTACCATTGGGATATATATAGATATATATATATATTTTGAAACGTACATTACCTTTGCCTACATGAAGTATTGTTTCAGGATGTTCAAGTGTTTGTTTTCACTGTGAATTGTGTGCAAATGTTATACAGCCCGGTTATTACAAATATATAAATCAGCATACTCTATTACAGTATTAATATATATATAGAGTAGAAATATATATATATTAACACTCAGAGTCACTTTTAATTCAGAATAATCATGGTTTGTTACCTTTGAGCAATCTGTGTGCCTTGTTCATACAAAAAAAAAAGACAATGCAGTTTGATCCACCTGATAAATTTCTTCAAAACAAAGGCGATCCACCAATACCATGGACACGATGGAAAGAAGAATTCCTAAACTATATGAAAGCTATAGATGGTGAACGCATGGGAGCAGAAAGGAAAAAAAGTATTTTCTTGCATTGTCTAGGTTCAGAAGGTCAGATGGTGTTCAGGGCATTACCGCAACTTCCACCATTGGATGGAGAAGGTGAAGCATTTAATGTGTATAAAGAAGCGATGCTACGTATGGAACAAAGATTTAAACCGGTCACAAATATTGTGTTAAACAGGTATAAGTTTTACACCAGAAAACAACAGGAAAGTGAATCATTTGACGACTTTCTAACTGCTTTGAGAGCTTTAAGTATTCATTGTAATTTCGGCGCAATATGTGACGAGATGATCAGAGATCAAATTATTGTGCATGTCAAAAACAAGAAAACTCAAGAACGTTTATGGGAGATTGGTGACCCTAAGCTAGCAGAAGCTATTGCCACAGCAAAAGCGTTAGAACAATCGGAGAAATGGATGCTCACCATAAAGAATACGACCATCAATACGACAGAAGTCACTGATGAGGTTTGTGTTGTCAGGCGCTCAGAGGCACAACAAAGTGGGCATCCAAATGCCAGGACAAGACTAAATGAACATAATCCTCAAGGACCAAACACTCAGCGGACTTCCAATTATAGTAACCAAAAGAGATTTCAGAGATATGAGAGAACAGGATCCTGCTACAGGTGTGGTAGTAAGTTACACGTAGCATCCTATGGAGGTTGTCCAGCGATTAATAAAGAATGTAGGAATTGTGGGAGAATAGGCCATTTTGCTTCAGCATGTAGAGACATAAGGAAAAATAGTGTTCCTGTACAAGGTAAAGTATCTTCTGTGTCGGAAGCGAATGACACCTTGCATAAATGTAATTCTTGTGGATGCATGGAACCAAACAAGGGTTTTATTGTCTCAATATATGAAGATATTTCAAGCATAAGTGATGCTGAGGCCAGCAAATGTAAGATATCCCCTATGTGTGTAGTTGAAATTTCTGGTGTTTGGTTGGATCTAATGGCTGATTCTGGATCCCCCTGGACCATCATCTCAAATGAATATTTTCAAAAAAAATTTAACAATGAATTACCGACATCTGAAATGCTACCATCTGACATAGTTGCACGAAGCTATGATGGTTCAAGGATAGATATGCTGGGGTATTTCAATGTGAATCTCTCCTTTAAGACTAGGAAAGCAGACATTAAATTATACATCGCTGTCAAAGGTATTAATGTTTTAGGATGGAGAGACCAGTGGAAGTTAGGTATCATGTTAAATCCTCGTTCAGTTGAACCGGTGTTACTTGGCGAGGATATACATATGAATAACATTTCTACGGTTATTGGGCAAGAAAAGGAAATCCTTTTAAAAAAAAAAAATTCTGATGTATTTTCAGACGCCTTAGGTAGATTAAAGGACTTTTCTCACAACATTAAAATAAAAAAAAATGTCACTCCCGTGAGACAAAAGTTAGGAGGGGTACCTATTAATGTTAGAGAGGAGTTGAAAAATATGTTAAATGACTTAGTGTCAGAAGGTATCATTGAACCTATAGACTCAGCAGAATGGGTTTCTCCCATTGTTTTGGTAAGAAAACCAGATAAAAAATTGAGAATGTGTGTCGACCTTAGAGCATTAAATGCTGGAATTGTCATAGATTGTCATCCTCTTCCCAACATAAATGAAGTAGTTTCGATGTTGGAGGGTGCAAAAGTTTTTTCCACTTTGGACCTCAGGTCTGCCTACCATCAAATTTCCCTCACGGAAGACTCCAAATCACTCACAGCTTTTATTCCTCCCCAAGGCTTGTATCAGTTCACCAGAATGCCCTTCGGGTTGGCTTCCGCGGCATCTGTATCCCAAAAAGTGATGTTTAACATTTTTTGGGACCTGGATACATTTGTAAAATGTTTTCAGGAGGACATTTTGGTATTTTCTAAAAATGAAGATGAACATTTCAAACACTTAAGTGAAGTTTGTGAGAGGCTAAAAAGTAGTGGTTTAACCCTCAAGGCAAACAAATGTAAAATGTTCAAATCATCGGTAGAGTACTTGGGCCACACTTTATCTAGTGAGGGTGTGGTACCCAAGAAGTCTAACGTGGATGGTATTGTCAATGCCCCTCCACCTACCACAAAAGAGCAATTACTATCTTTCACCGGTATGTGTGAATATTATAGTAAATTTGTTGACAATTTTGCTTCTAAAATGGAACCTCTAAGGAAATTATTGAGGCTTAAAACTGTGTTTGAATGGGGTTTGGAGCAGCAACAAACGTTTGAACTCATCAAATCTGAAATACTTAAAGCTCCCACTCTCAAACCTTTTTGCATGAATAAAGAATGTGTTATTACTGTTGATGCAAGTTTGTGTGGGATTGGAGGAGTGTTATCACAAACATGTGGGAAGGATGAATGGAACGTATGTTTTGCCTCCCGCACCTTAAATGACACTGAACGCAAATATGCGGTAATTGAGAAAGAATTGTTAGCGTGTGTGTGGGCTATTGAGCATTACCGAAATTACATTTGGGGAAGTAAATTTGTGTTAAGAACTGACCACAAGCCTTTAGTAAACATACTTTCGCCTGGTGGTGGGTGGAATTCCACAGCTCGCATTGCTAGACTTACTTCAAGGTTGCAAGAATATTGTTTCAGTTCCAGAACAGGAACCTGCTACAGGTGTGGTAGTAAGTTACACGTAGCATCCTATGGAGGTTGTCCAGCGATTAATAAAGAATGTAGGAATTGTGGGAGAATAGGCCATTTTGCTTCAGCATGTAGAGACATAAGGAAAAATAGTGTTCCTGTACAAGGTAAAGTATCTTCTGTGTCGGAAGCGAATGACACCTTGCATAAATGTAATTCTTGTGGATGCATGGAACCAAACAAGGGTTTTATTGTCTCAATATATGAAGATATTTCAAGCATAAGTGATGCTGAGGCCAGCAAATGTAAGATATCCCCTATGTGTGTAGTTGAAATTTCTGGTGTTTGGTTGGATCTAATGGCTGATTCTGGATCCCCCTGGACCATCATCTCAAATGAATATTTTCAAAAAAAATTTAACAATGAATTACCGACATCTGAAATGCTACCATCTGACATAGTTGCACGAAGCTATGATGGTTCAAGGATAGATATGCTGGGGTATTTCAATGTGAATCTCTCCTTTAAGACTAGGAAAGCAGACATTAAATTATACATCGCTGTCAAAGGTATTAATGTTTTAGTATGGAGAGACCAGTGGAAGTTAGGTATCATGTTAAATCCTCGTTCAGTTGAACCGGTGTTACTTGGCGAGGATATACATATGAATAACATTTCTACGGTTATTGGGCAAGAAAAGGAAATCCTTTTAAAAAAAAAAAATTCTGATGTATTTTCAGACGCCTTAGGTAGATTAAAGGACTTTTCTCACAACATTAAAATAAAAAAAAATGTCACTCCCGTGAGACAAAAGTTAAGAGGGGTACCTATTAATGTTAGAGAGGAGTTGAAAAATATGTTAAATGACTTAGTGTCAGAAGGTATCATTGAACCTATAGACTCAGCAGAATGGGTTTCTCCCATTGTTTTGGTAAGAAAACCAGATAAAAAATTGAGAATGTGTGTCGACCTTAGAGCATTAAATGCTGGAATTGTTATAGATTGTCATCCTCTTCCCAACATAAATGAAGTAGTTTCGATGTTGGAGGGTGCAAAAGTTTTTTCCACTTTGGACCTCAGGTCTGCCTACCATCAAATTTCCCTCACGGAAGACTCCAAATCACTCACAGCTTTTATTCCTCCCCAAGGCTTGTATCAGTTCACCAGAATGCCCTTCGGGTTGGCTTCCGCGGCATCTGTATCCCAAAAAGTGATGTTTAACATTTTTTGGGACCTGGATACATTTGTAAAATGTTTTCAGGAGGACATTTTGGTATTTTCTAAAAATGAAGATGAACATTTCAAACACTTAAGTGAAGTTTGTGAGAGGCTAAAAAGTAGTGGTTTAACCCTCAAGGCAAACAAATGTAAAATGTTCAAATCATCGGTAGAGTACTTGGGCCACACTTTATCTAGTGAGGGTGTGGTACCCAAGAAGTCTAACGTGGATGGTATTGTCAATGCCCCTCCACCTACCACAAAAGAGCAATTACTATCTTTCACCGGTATGTGTGAATATTATAGTAAATTTGTTGACAATTTTGCTTCTAAAATGGAACCTCTAAGGAAATTATTGAGGCTTAAAACTGTGTTTGAATGGGGTTTGGAGCAGCAACAAACGTTTGAACTCATCAAATCTGAAATACTTAAAGCTCCCACTCTCAAACCTTTTTGCATGAATAAAGAATGTGTTATTACTGTTGATGCAAGTTTGTGTGGGATTGGAGGAGTGTTATCACAAAGATGTGGGAAGGATGAATGGAACGTATGTTTTGCCTCCCGCACCTTAAATGACACTGAACGCAAATATGCGGTAATTGAGAAAGAATTGTTAGCGTGTGTGTGGGCTATTGAGCATTACCGAAATTACATTTGGGGAAGTAAATTTGTGTTAAGAACTGACCACAAGCCTTTAGTAAACATACTTTCGCCTGGTGGTGGGTGGAATTCCACAGCTCGCATTGCTAGACTTACTTCAAGGTTGCAAGAATATTGTTTCAGTCCAGAATTTGTTCCTGGAAAGAAAAATGTTGTGGCAGATTTCATGTCCAGGCTTCCTTGTCAGGTTAAGGACAATAGTGAGGGTGATGATTCTGAAATTATCACAACAATTCAGGATGTTGTGGCAGGCTCTTTTGGAGACATTTCTGAAGAGGCTTGGGTGTTGTGTGAAAAGCAAGATCTCACGTGGCAGATGGTCAAAGGCTACATTTTGGAAGGAGGGCCGGAAAAAAAAAATCAGCAAGAAGAATTCATTCCAATGTATAATGTATCTGATGTGTTAGAGCTAGAAGGTGATATCATGTTCAAAGATGGGAAGTGTGTGCCCCCGTTTGGTATGCAAAAAATTATCTTGGATTTGGCGCACAAATCTCATCCCGGAATGTCAGCCATGAAGCGATTGATTAGGAATTATTTTTGGTGGCCTGGTTTAGATCGCATGGTTGATCGCATGATCAGAGAATGTGGAGTATGTATGGGAAGTGAAAAAATGTTGAAGGTCAATGTACCTCCACTAAAGAGTTCGGAATGGCCTACTGAACCGTGGAAGAAAGTGGCTTTTGACATATCTGGCCCCTTCATGTGTTTACCACATGATTCTCGTTATGCGTTTGTGTTGGTAGACTATCATTCCAAGTGGCCCGAGGTAAAGTTTTCATCAGGTGCTTCCACCACCTTGGTTATGGAGTTCTTTAAAGAGGTTTTTTCTAGAGAGGGGTGTCCTGCCACACTAGTAACTGATAATGGAGTGCAACTTACTTCAAATGAAATGGAGAGTTTTTTAAGAGTTCACGACATCAAACATTATACGGTCTCGGTATATGAACCACATGAGAATGGATTGGTGGAGCGTTTTAACAAAGTGTTAAAGGGATATGTTTCTGACGGGCTTAAGTCTGGTGGAAATTGGAGAAATTTTGTGAGAGAAAAATTATGGTTATAGCGTATTACGCCTCATACTACTATAGAAGTCAGTCCTTTCAGGCTTTTAAAAGGCAGAGATCCTGCTTCTAGGATTTGTCCATGGTGGTTTAAGGAGAAGTGTAATCATAAGTCATTTTCGGACTCAATGGTCAGCGGTGTGAAAGAGAGAGTTGGCTTGAGACAAATAAAAACCAAAACCTGGTATGACAATAAGTGGAAAACTAAGTCTCATAATTTCAACAGAGGTGATTGGGTCAGAATAAAGAAACCTGGTCTCAACACAAAGTGTTCTGATAGTTTTGGTAAGCCCATGACATTGGTGAAACTGTTTGACAACAGTGTCTTGACCCAAGATGGTAGGTTTTGGAATGTTAAACGTGGTGCCAAATGTTCCAACATGTCCAAACAGACTTTTGGTTCTCCCATAGTACTTCCCAATGATACTGTGGCTTCAAGAGTGAAAAATTCGGTTTGTGATAGATGTTCTCCAAAAAGATTTTATGATATGTAATGTGTGTATTTAACTTATGTTCACTATTTCTTTTATTGTTGTTTTGGAAAGAAAGGAGATATTTTGTATTTGCATTTGCAAGGCTTATTTATTTATTCCAGGTTAAGCATGTGCACCAGAGCATCTTACAAATAACATTCTTGTTCCATATGGAACATTGAGGATGTGATCAAGGGTTGAAGGGCAGTTGCATCTGGCCTGCTGTACTGACCACTTGTATTACTGGTTGCTGTGCTGCTCATAATAAACTACATGAAAATCAACTGGATGTTTAGAAGTATTTTTAACAATTATCCTTTTCCGTAGATGGAGTACACCTTGATTTAGCTCTAAATCTAGTCTCATCTGAGTCATCAACTTGTACCCCAAATTTCTGTGGCAGATCTGATAAGTGAACCGGATCAAAGGGATCATAGTGTTCACTTCTAATGCAAATTTGGCTTGAATGGCTAAGGCCATCAATAGCACAGAGTGTGGGAATATCCTCAATAGCCAGAGTGGATTTAGCTATGGTTGGTCTTATATGACCTGGCTGTAACAGAGTTTTTTTCACTTACAGCATGTAAATTAAACAGTTTTAATTTGCGTTCAAATTTGTAAAGATCAACTCTCGTTTGTGCATAGTCTAATTCGGTGTCTGGACAAAATGATAAACCCAATTTAAGTACATCTTCCTCATGTTTAGTTATTGTTCTGTGTGAAAGATTGATTACTGTTAATTGCAGTTCTTTATCTTCCATTATGATTTATGATAAATATTTATACACAAAAAGTATTTTGTAACTTGTGATATAGTGGGAAATGAGTTGATGAAGGATGCACAAATCACTTTTGTTTATGATTATATGGTTGATAAATGCACAGATCAACGAGAAAGCTTGAATCAGCAGTCTGATCATTTTTATCAGCATTAGTGTCAGCATTAGTGGCTTCAATAATTTGTTCAAACAATATGGCCGTTGGCCCACTGGACTTCAAAATGAAGTTGAAGTACTCCTCAGTCGTCTTGGATGTCAAACTGTGACTAGCTAGTGGCTTGTGTACAATTACATAATCGTATTCTTGCAGTCTCAGACCCCACTTCTCAATTTGAGGAAGCATCTTAACTTTTGGATTTTTTAAGATGGTGAGTAATGCTTGGTGGTCTGTAATAATAGTGAAGCATTTTCCGTACAGAAATAAATGAAAGAGTTTGCAGGCCCACACTACAGCCAGACTCTCCTTCTCTGGCTGAAAATAGGCACGTTCTGTGTAAGACAGACTCCAACTGGCATAGGCCACAATGTGTCTCTGAGCGTCTGGATCGTCATTATGTTGAGCAAGAATTGCCCCGAGACCCACCGGGCTCGCATGCACTGTGATCTCAGTGTGTAGTTTGGGGTCAAAGCAGGCCAGCTTGGGTGAATTCTCAATTACATGTTTTATTCCTTTTAAACTTTGCTCACATTCAACAGACCATTGGAATGGAACATTTTGTTTGGTCAGCTCTCTTAATGGAGCACTTACAGTAGGAAAAATCACAAATGTACCTTGTGCAATAAGTGGCCATACATAGAAAGGAATGCAGCATGGTGACATCTTGATGGGTACAGGTAGCTGAAAGTACTCTTATTTTTATCAGGGTCAGAAGTCATTCCCCCATCAGAAAATATATGTCCAAAGAATTTGAGTTTGGTCTTGTGAAACTCACACTTTGCTGCATTCAGGGTGAGACCTGCATTGGCCCATAATTGTCACACTTGTGTACGAGCTTTATCGTGCTTCTTTCATGTTGCTCCAAATACTAATATGTTATCACTGTAATTAAAAGCATTTGTGCAGCTGACTACACTCTAAGACTCAACATTTTGTATCTGAACAAAACAACATGAGTCAAAAAATTGTGATGTGCCTGCAATTCTCTTCCAACTGGAGTTGATGATATCCCTTGTTCAGGTCAAGACAGGTGAAAATGTTGGCCGTTCAGTTGCATAATCATGTCCGCTATGTGTTGACCAGGATGCCTTTCTCTCTTGATTGCTTTGTTGGCTTGGTGCATATCAACGCAGATGCCCACGGCACCCTACAAGTCCTTTTTTGGCAACACCACTATAGGTGACACCCATGGCGTAGGACCAGTGGAGAACTCAATGATGTAATGCTTTAACAGCATTTATAGTTCTTTCTCAATGGCTTCTTGCAAGTGGAAAGCAGCTTTGTAGTGCCGCTGGGCAACAGGGAAAACATTCTCATTGATGTGAAGTCTCACTTTGATTGCTTTGAGCATTCTCAGGCCAAAAAATAACAACTGGAACTGACTCACAACTTCAGATTGAATGTGGAGGCTGTAATTGAAATATATCAGTTCCATGTCAGCAGCAGTAACAACGCTGAGTAGGCAGGCACTTGACAAAGCTCCTTGAAGAACATGAATTGGCTCTTGCACTGATACTGCTGCTGCTTTGAATGACCCTTGATTGTGCAACGGTTTAGAAGCTGCCCAGCTGCCGCAGCTTCAGAAGGACCACGATCCACCACCACCAGCAACAGGTTGCACACAGAAGCTGGAACAAGATCACAGCCGACCAGCTCGCGACCGCCCTGAGCAAGAACCCACCCACCCACCAGCGCAACAAACCCCAGCCAAGCGGCCACCAACCTCACGAAGTGGATCAGCGACTGCGCAGACGACCTCGCCCCTCTGAATACCCCGACTAGCAGACCCGGTAGCAAGAAAGCCCCATGGTTCACCGACGAACTCAAGAGCTCCAAGAAGAACTGCCGAGCCCTCGAGAGAACCTGGCGCAGAGACCCAACACCGGACAACATGACTGCCCTCAAGCTCGCCACCCGAAAACACCACCAACTCATCCACGCCACCAAGAAAACCGCATTCAAGGAACGACTGGACAACAACGCACACAACAGCAAGGAACTCTTCAACATCGTCAAAGAGCTCTCCAACCCCATCGCCGGTAACAACGACATCACCCCTTCACAAGACCTCTGCAACTCCCTCGCCTCCTACTTCCACAACAAGATCGCGGACATACACAACAGCTTCAGCAGTCAACCGACGCACGCCATGACCGAACCACCGCCCCCCCCACCACCCTCCGCGGCTGGACCCCGATCAGCACCGAAGACACCGTCCGCACGATGAACTCCATCCACTCCGGATCTCCTACCGACCCCTGCCCTCACCACGTCTTCAACAAGGCCGACGCTGTCATCGCACCCCACTTGTGGGACATCATCAACACCTCCTTCGACACCGCTACCTTCCCGGAGAGCTGGAAGCACGCTGAACTCAGCGCTCTACTAAAGAAGCCATCAGCCGACCCCACCGACCTCAAGAACTACCGCCCCATCTCGCTGCTCCCGTTTCCTGCAAAAGTCATCGAGAAGACCGTCAACAAGCAGCTGGCCGCCTTCCTCAAGACGAACGGATCCCTCGACCTCTCGCAGTCTGGCTTCCGGGCCAACCACAGCACCGAGACCGCCCTGATCGCAGCCACCGATGACATCCGAGCTCTGCTTGACAACGGAGAAACAGCGGCCCTCATCCTCCTAGACCTCTCCGCGGCCTTCGACACTGTCTGCCACCGTACACTAGTGCAGCGACTCAGCAACGTCGGAATCCAGGAGAAGGCACTGGAGTGGATCATCTCCTTCCTCGCCGGAATGACACAGAGAGTCCGCCTCCCCCCGTTCAGATCTGAAGCCACCGAAGTCATCTGCGGCGTTCCTCAAGGCTCCTCGCTCAGTCCAACCCTCTTCAACGTGTACATGAGCCCTCTCGCAGACATCGCACGCCAGCACAACCTCAACATCATCTCCTACGCCGACGACACCCAGCTGATTCTCTCCCTCACCAACGACCCCGCCACCGCCAGAGCCAACCTCCACGAAGGGATGAAAGAGGTAGCTGAATGGATGAAGAACAGCCGCCTGAAACTGAACTCGGACAAGACGGAAGTCCTCATCCTGGGATCCTCACCCTCCGCCTGGGACGACTCCTGGTGGCCCCCCGCCCTAGGCAGCGCACCCAAACCAACAGACTACGCACGCAACCTGGGCTTCATCCTGGACTCCACCCTCTCCATGACCAGACAAGTCAACGCAGTCTCCTCGTCGTGCTTCAACATCCTGCGCATGCTACGAAAGATCTTCCGGTGGATCCCCACCGAGACCAGGAAGACGGTCACCCAGGCCCTCGTCACCAGCCGTCTGGACTACGGCAACTCCCTCTACGCCGGAACCACCGCCAAACTCCAGAAAAGACTTCAGCGGATCCAGAACGCCTCAGCACGACTCATCCTGGACATCCCCCGTCGCAGCCACATCTCCGGAAACCTGAGAGACCTGCACTGGCTCCCGGTCACCAAGAGAATCACCTTCCGTCTCCTCACCCACGCACACAAAGCCCTACACAACCAAGGCCCAGGATACCTCAACAGCCGCCTCAATTTCTACGCTCCCAAACGCCAGCTTCGATCGACCGGCCACGCCCTCGCCACCGTCCCCCGCATCCGAAGAGCCACCACAGGGGGACGGTCCTTCTCCTTCCTCGCCGCCAGGACGTGGAACTCCCTCCCGACCCACCTCCGCCTGACCCAGGACCACCTCGCCTTCAGGAAGCAACTCAAGACCTGGCTGTTCGAGCAGTAGCGGACCCCCCTCCCCTAGCGCCTTGAGACCCTCTGGGTGAGTAGTGCGCTATATAAATGCTTTGATTGATTGATTGATTGATTATGTATACTTTTGTGTTTGTCGAGTAAAGACGTGGCACAGGAAATAAGCTGTTGAACTCAACTGGCCTGACGTTAATCGATAGACCACTGTCTGTAATGAAAGTTATGGGGCAACTGTTGACCTTTATTGTAATCTTGGGGCGATGTCCAAATTAGTTTTGTTGTTTTATTTGGTGGTTTGCTTTTGTCACTCGGTTTTCCTTGCAAGCAGCCAAACCTACATGTGCCCATCATTCAGTGGTCGAGACCATCAGAGCACATCCATTTTCCTCACTGGCGCTTGATGATGACGTTGGCTAGCTTCTGCAGGACGAACTTGACAACGATCGACTTTGTCTGGTTTCTACTTGTCATAACTGATGCTGCCTTTTCGTCTTGTGGGTGTGGCTAGAAGGTTTTTGGAACTTTCTGGCGGTCATTTTCTCTTCACATTATGGCATAGTTAGCTTTTATTTTACTTTGCAAACCATTATGAAGTTTTTCTCCTTACCGCAACTCTCGTACATTTGATCCAGGGCTGAACATTTGTCTTTATGCGAATATGAAAATTCACATCAGAAACTCACAGTTTCTTTCTTTGCAGATGGCGACTTGCATGTGTCTACTCTGTGTATGTCTTTGCTATTCATAGCCAATGCGGATTCATTTTTCACTGTTCACGCTTTCATGTTAGCGGCGTGTTGATCTTTCCTTTTTTGGCCTGGACGGCCAAGAGTACCTTCTCTAAGCTGACTGTCTCTCTCAACATGCGTCTTCTGAAGGAATCTGAAAGACAGCTATCGATCGCTTAAACACATATTTCTTCTTCATCATTAAACTCACAAAATCTGCAACGTTTGAGAAGCACATCAGCGTTTTAACAAACTCATCTATCATTTGACCAGCTTGCCGTCAGGCTTGACTGAAAATGTACCTTTTATAATCGACGTTCGGCATTGGAATGAACTTGGCTGCCAACGCTTCCTTGACTTGAGGATATGATATTTCATAAGCTTGTGATATCTTCTTCAGCACTTTCCTTACTCTGTCACCGGCGAGGTTCTTTAGATACTTAATGCTTTTCTTATCATCTACCTCTTCTAGGGCATCTATGAAATCATCAATTGTCTCGATCCAGGCAGTTCATCTGGCGCCGATATTCTGCTTCTTAGTGGTGCTGAATGGCGGTGGTGGTTTCAGAAATGTGGCTGCACTGTACTTCACGCTTCTTTTGGCAGCCATTGAAAATGTTCACGATACTGAAGTCCTTCACGGCGTCTACAGGAAGCTGTATCTTCAACAAGCACAACCCTTACGCCTGCACTTGAGGTCATACAGCTCTTTGTCTGTTTTTGCCAGTATGTGGATCGCCATCTCTCGTAACTGTTTATAGTTTCCGTTAGCGGTTCTCTTTGCATGGGTGATGGGTCTGTGTTAGGCTGTATTGCAGTGTCTCTTCTTTTGGTCGTACTAGTGGATTTCTGGTGGACTTTTGAATGTGCTCATCTGCAGGGCCTTCAACTTCTTCGAGAGCTGTAAGTGGGCTGGAGCCAGGCTTAGATTCCACACACACACAAACTTTGAACTGCTTCTCATTGAAATATGCGCACATGTCACACAGAAGGAGTTTGCTGTAGCTTTGGAGACTTCCAGGTAGAGCATTCTCCTTTCTTTGGGGCACAGATCCCGCACTCGTCGGCAGTTATAATGTCCTCCCCAGCCCGGTATCATGCAAGGTAATAGTCCGCCCATGGAGCTCTGGACTGTATGTCTTTATTGCTCAGCATTGTGTTATAATCTAGGAAGTAAATGGTGCATCCTCTCTGTTGCTGTCCTTGCCTTGCTGCTCAGTCTGTGTGATGTCATCGGAATGTTGAGTGTGTTTGAGTGGAAGCAAAGATCAGTTGGTGAGATGGGCTGAGCAGCAGGGAGGCTGCTCCTGGTGGGGCATTACTGGACACTGATTAAGACCTAGCATGAACTTATTGTGGATCCTAACCAAAGAATAAAGCTAAGATCTTGGACCACATCTTATGGACTACCTAGCTTTCCTTAATTGTAACACTGGCGACGAGTTAGAAGAACCTGCGTGCTGATTGGACTTTTAGAAGTGAAGAAATCATCTAGATTTGAAGAAACCTGGCACCCCTAATGCCCCACCAGTGACCTTGTCAACGGTCGCCCACGACGTGATGGTGCCAGTTTCTGTTTGCCTGTCTACTTCCTCCTATATTGGTCTGCTGTGATGTACTACACTCTCTCAAAGGTTTGTTGTGGAAAACTAACTCTCCTGATTACTTGCAGAGATGCAGATGATGGCGTCATCTCTAAAGCTTTTGTAGTGTAGTGTGGAGGAGCTCTGCTATTGTCTTTTTCAATCTGTTCGACGTATATCGGATGTAATGGATCTGTAAACTGTTGGTCAAGAGGCACACCGCTAGTCCCGGTCTTAGAGAACAACAAGGTTTGGAGAGCTCATTGGGATGCTGTCCTTCCGTGTAACAAGAGAACTGGATTGTGTCTGCAGGAGGAGTGTTGTATTTATACAACGAACCGACGTGTGTATGAACGGAGGAGTGTTCCTGGATTGTGACTGAACAGAGGGTGTATTTATACAATATTCTGATCCTAACTTCAAGCGTTACCTTATTCATCTGTTAGGTGGCGTTCAAGTTTGAAAACAACGCTCGTGCCGTGAATAGCACGCGCTGAAGTACCTGTTTCGTAGCGGGCGGTGAGGTTGCCATGGATCCTCTTTGACGAGTGCTGTCGATGCTTGTTCCATTGCCTGCATGTAACAGCGTGCCGGGAGCCACCCGACGCGCCGTCACCTACGTGCCACCATTTTTTTTAAGTCAGGGCTCAAATGGGAGGAGCGGAGACTTCTCCCTGGTTTCCGGGGTAACGCAGAGTCGCATGCAAGATTTCAAGGAGCGGCGATTGAGTAAGACGCGGAGTGGCATGAAAGATTTCCTTTTTGTTTTGACTTGCCGTGATATTCCACGAGTACCAAAGGGAACGTAGATGTCACTTGGAGGAATTCCTTTGGTTTTGCTGTCTAAAGGCACCTGTGAGCCTCGGGTGAGAAGTCGCTCACCGGTCACGTGACTGTTTGGTTAAATTTCTTTAATGTGTAGTCTAAGCTTTTGCTGTAATGTTTAGCGCCATCCTTATGCTTTCGTTTTGTTTTCCATGCTCTTTCAAGAATATTTGAAGTTGTCTGGTATGTCAGCACCAGTATATGCTGTTTGGTGTGTGCTGTTTAAGGATTACGTATGTCCTAAGTCCTGGGTTTTTGGCAGAAGAAGGGGGTGTTTGTGTTACCTTCTCAGTCCTGCAAGTGTTACTGCACTGTAGTGCGTAATGGATGCTGTAGGGGAGGTGTCTTGGGTTCCCAGTCCTGTGAGCTGGTGTTTATGAGGGTTCTCCTTGTTTTGTGGTTGTATGAATAAGAGGGAGAGAGAAAGTATAGTGTCTCTGGTCTTGTTAGTGTGTGTTTTCATTTAAACTTTGCCTTGTGTGAGGTGTTGGCCTGTGTGTCATGAGTACACATGTTAGAAGACTCTCTATTTTGAGGCTTTTCAGATTTATCTGTCTGGTTTAACCCATGATTTGGTGGTTACCTTGTGTGGGGTGTCGGTCTCTGCGTTATGGGTGCGCACGTAAGAAGATCCTTACTATGAGGCTTCTCAGACTTATCTGTCTGGTTTTACCCATGATTTGGTGGTTACCTTGTGTGGGGTGTCGGTGTGTGCGTTATGGGTGCGCACGTAAGAAGACTTATTTTAAGGCTTCTCAGACTTACCTGTCTGGTTTTACCCATGAGTTGTGGGTTACTTTGTGTGAAGTGTTGGTCTGTGCGTTTGGGTGCGCACATAAGAAGACTTTTGTTAAGGCTTCTCGGACTTGCTTGTCTGGTTTTACCCATGAGTTGTGGGTTACTTCGTGTGAAGTGTTGGTCTGTGCGTGGTGGGTGCGCACGTAAGAAGATCTTTGTTAAGGCTTCTCAGACTCATCTGTCTGGTTCTACCTTTGGGTTGATGGTTACCTCGTGTGAGGTGTTGGTCTGCGTGTTATCAGTATGCACATTAGAAGACTCCTTATTGTGTGCCTTCTCAGACTTATGTCTGGTTGTACCATTTAATAAGTTACCTGGTGAGAATGGTTGATCTGTGCGTCACAGGAGCGCACGTGTGGAAACTTATTATCTTTTTGTCATCTTGATTTTCCTTTCAAGGGTTGCAAGAATACCCTTTTCAAGGTTATATTCTGAAGCTTCGTGTTATACTTCAAGCTCATTGGTTTTTGGGTTGTGTGTCTTTCTATCATCGCACAATTTATTTATTTAGTCATTGCAGGGAAGTACTTTGTTTTTGCATTTTCCTATTCTTTGCAATTTGCATGAAAGTACATTGTTCTTGCATGTTCCTATTTTCACAAATTTGATGAGGGGGGGATGTGTTATAATCTAGGAAGTAAATGGTGCATCCTCTCTGTTGCTGTCCTTGCCTTGCTGCTCAGTCTGTGTGATGTCATCGGAATGTTGAGTGTGTTTGAGTGGAAGCAAAGATCAGTTGGTGAGATGGGCTGAGCAGCAGGGAGGCTGCTCCTGGTGGGGCATTACTGGACACTGATTAAGGCCTAGCATGAACTTATTGTGGATCCTAACCAAAGAATAAAGCTAAGATCTTGGACCACATCTTATGGACTACCTAGCTTTCCTTAATTGTAACACATACAATCTCAATCTGTCCTTTTGAGTATGTCATAACCGTTAATATTCACACCTTAACACCTCCCAACCAGTTACGTACTTCCTCTACTGAGTACCCCTAGAACTGCTAGGGTCCTTATACACACACTGTCTCAACACTAAAGGCATGACCTGAGCGCAGGAGCACCCAAAGCCGGAGTGTCGCCTCCCAGAAGAGGAAGGAAGCCAAATATGTTGTGTGTGTCCCTGTTCTTCCGGGCAATGCATGAAGAATGGCCAGAACTCTGCTATGTTTAGATGAGAACAATTAGAGACTACAAGAATAACTGAGCGCACAAACTCAAAAGACGGGTGAAACTGCACCTGTGCTTGTTGTCTGACCAAGCCTTAACTCAAACAGAAGAGAAGGGTCGAGAGGGAGGAGTATATGCATAACCCATCAAGCTGTCCTATGTTAGGTGAGCGGTGTGGAGATTAGCTTGTTCTATGTCTTAATCGCCTACCACTTTCCATTTGGGACATGTTTCTTTTACTTTTTCCATCATGAATGCAGAACCACAAGAAACTGAATAGAATTTCCAAAGCTGTGCTCTCTGGTGTACTATAAGCTTGCATTGATATTCATTTTGATCAAGAAATATCATGTTCAATCAATGCAGGGGTAGAATGTCTGCACTGGCATTTTTATTTTGACATAAAAGCACGAGGCATAAAACTTGGGCATACCTAAGGAGTGACTCTGTACTTTCAGATATAATCAAGGTAAGCAATAACTCCTATTTCACTGCTTTGCAAATAAAAAAAATAATCTTTATGTAAAGTATTTAAGACCCAATATATGTTTGCTACAATTCCTCTTAGAGTTTATTATGCCAAGGAGTTGCAGAGGTTTATAATTAACCAATTGTTGGCTTCATGGTGTAATCACATAAGATGTCGCCAGGGAATGTGGAAGAGCCACCACATTGGCCAGTATTGTGCCATCCCCTGCACTGTATCTTCCTGTTTTCACTGACGCTCAAGAATCTCGAATAACAATGAGTTTTACCCCTGCAGCCACCTGGCCTCACACTCATAGTATACTGTTTGTGATAGGACTACAGACTGGGGTCTGCTAGTCTTGTGTACGCTACCCCCATCTGAGCAGCAACTTTAGCCTCGTTTGAAACTGCGATTATACTGACAAGAATATGAACCCTATTCAAAACATCTATATAGCTGATGTGCAGTGTTGGGACGGGAATGTCAACTGCATGATGTGCAGTCATTCCCCCTGCCCTACATGCCTGAACTGCATACCTATGATCCTGTTTTTTTGATTTTGAGTCATGCCACTCACTATTCCAGTGTGCATGCAATGCCCTAGGTCTGGTCTTTTGACAATGATAGGTTCTGGATCTAGTCCTGAATTTGGGGGGGGGGCACCTATTGCACTTCCTAGTGACGGGAAACTACCATCCCTATTGCGGGGTTCATACATGGCTCATTATGGTAGCAGAGTACTGTGTTAATGAGTTATAGTGACAGGTTTTTACCTGTGAGACATGAATGCGCGCCTAGAAGGCCCATTCACCTAAATTTTCACTGCTGATGATCAACCTGGAATCCTGTTCGCAGCATTCTGTGCGTCTTACACATGCGTGTGCACTAGACGTGAAAGTTTGCCATTCATGAGTGATACAGGCCTGTGGTGACCACTATTGAGGCCCACAGCCTGCACCAGAATACAAGATAGCGGAGAGGCTGCTTTCTGCAGGCAGCATATGTATAGTTCTGACATTATTTTAAGCAATATCATTGCATACGTAGTATATACATAGTATTCAGCATTCTTTGATACCTATAGGTATCATCCTCATGTACTTCTGCTGTTTCTCCACAATTCCAACCTCGCTCCCAGGGCAATCCAGTGATGGATTACAACCAATATCTAGTTACCCGGAATGCACAGTATTGGAGGGAGTAAATGTGCTACCTGTATTCAATCTCAGTAAGTCATCTTTATCTGATTCTACTATTGCATTGCTATCAAAAGTACTGACGTTTGCCCCCCATTCCGGACTAAACAAATTTGAGCTATTCAGGGATCTGGTAGCTTTTTTCAGGAAAATAAGATTAAGGGTATTTTTGCAGGCACAGACCAACAAGAGGGTGCTTTAAATTTATCCGGCCTTGTACCGCAATCTTTATTTACACCCACATTAGATCAACTACCGCCAGAATTAGCGGTATTCGAGAAAAGTGGTCTATAATAAGATCTTGAACATCACAAAGCATGTACCCATAACACCTTTTAACCTGAATAAAGATGAATACACAGCAATGCAAACTCTTAAACAGACACCTAGCGTGACGATCAAAGGGTGTGATAAAGGAGGAGGCATTGTTGTGTATGATACTCCCACATACATCTTAAAAATGAATCAAATGTTGGGAGACACGCGATATTATTGTCCCATATCTAGAGACCCTACGCCTCAAATTATCACCCAAATACGTAGGATTTCTAACAAAGCTTTCAAAAATGGAGATATCTGCAATAAGGAGTGGACTTTCCTTAATACAGAAAAACCAAGAATGGCTAGCATCTACGGTATACCAAAGGTACACAAGAATGCTGTGGACCCGCCGTTGAGACCGATAGTCAACACCATCGGATCAGCGACGGAACCACTAGCTAAATACGTAGATGCATTACTATGTAAACATATAGCTAAAACCCCAGCCTTTGTTCAAGATACCCGACATGTCATTAATTTATTGGAAAACACCCCATTTTGCGTTGACACTCAGTATATGGTCACTATGGACATAGAGGCCTTATACAGTAACATCCCAATTGAAGGAGCCTTGGCAGCAGTGCACTGGTTCATTAATGCCTACAACATCAAATGCCCATCTATTTTTGTGTTAGAATGTCTAAAAGTTGTGCTAGAAGATAATGTTTTCGAGTTTAACCAACAGTTGTACAAACAGAATCAAGGCGTCAGCATGGGGGCGTCTTGTGCCCCAACTGTGGCGAACATTTATATGCCCCTTTATGAAAATAAATACATCTTCAACGAGATAGCACCATTTTATGAATCTGTGACCAAATGATCACGGTTCATTGATGATGTTTTTTTTATTTGGTCAGATTCATATGAGAAGCTGCTTGAATTCATTGAAGGGATCAATTTATGTGAAAACAATATCAGTTTCACTCATAACATCAGTACTGAGCAAGTAGAATATTTGGACATCCTTATTAAACATCAGATGGGAGTTTTGGTAGTTGTTTTGTTCACCAAACCTACCGCTAGAAACATACTGTTGCATTACGATAGTTTTCACCCAAAGAGCCAAAAAGACAATATACCATTTGGTGAATTCTTGCGCCTTAGGCGTAACTGTGCGAACATCATTGATTTTGATGATAAATCCAACATGATGAAGAAAAAATGTCAAGCTAGAGGTTACCCTAATAAAATTGTGCGTGATGCCTATAAAAGGGCCAGGTATTATGACATACAGCATCTGTTAACAAATACAAAAACTAAAAAAGATCCATCCTTAGTTTTTGTAACGCGGCATTCTATGCTGAATGCCAGAATTCGCCAAGCAGTTTGTTCGAGCTGGCACATAGTAAATGTGGACAAATCCAGAGAGAGTGACACTATATCCAAAACACTATTTGCATACAGACGCAATAAAAGTCTGAAAGACCATATAGTACAGTCTAGACTGAAAAATGAGGCCACCTTCCTTCAAATCAATCTGGAAGGAACTCAAAAGGTGGTAGGCAACTTTAAATGTACTTCATGTAAATCTTGCTCTATGGCCATTGAAGCGTCGCCATTCACATTCAATGGTTATAATATCTCACCCAATACGCTTAACAAATGCAAATCGACAAATGTTGTTTATTTGATTATATGTCCGTGCAACATGGGATATGTAGGAGAAACAGGGAGAGCGTTTAACGTCAGACTAACGGAACATAGATCTGCGATCAGAACGCACAAGTTATCGGCACCTATGGTACAACACTTTGTGAACCTAGGACATAAGCCGAATGATATGGAGTGGTAGATCCTGGAGAAAATGTGGCCTAGACCAGGCACAATGACGGATAGAACCAGAAAAATTAGAGAAGTTTACTGCATTTTTATCCTCAACACAGCAACATCAGGTTTGAACCAAGAGATTCCTTGGGATCAAGCTATCAAAAACAATGGATAATGACTTTAAATTTATGTCTGATGTCAATCTAGACAACATTAACATCAATAAATATTTATTCATAATTATTCATTAAATAGACAATTACTAGAGACTGGAAAAATTTGGATTACATTCAGCTTGCACAGACTCTTACTGAGGCCTTTTTGGGTATAGATACTGAAACTGATCCTAACATTGCAGCCACAAGATATACTTCTACTCTCGAAGAGGCTTTTTCTACACTAGTTCCATCCAGAACAGTCAAGCACACCAGGAAGACCCCTTCGGCCCCTTGGTTCACCGAACAACTCAGATTACAACGACAAAATTGCCGTAATCTAGAGCGCCATTGGCGCAAACATTATAACACATCAGATAAAACAACGTATACAGCTGCACTCCATAACTACAAGCAGAGTATAGCCACAGAGAAAAATACTTACTATACCACCCAAATAAATCAAGCCAAATGCAGCATGAAGAAACTGTTCGAAGTCGTAAATCATCTTGCTGAACCACCCAATCCACCCACTGAAATATCTCAAACACTTTGCAACACTTTGGCTGACTTCTTCTCCGGAAAGGTCACTTCTATATTTAAGGACTTTTCCCCAAACCCGAACATAACTGAATCATCCAACACACAACTAAACGTGAATCCTACAGTACTAACGGAATTCACTAAGACACAGCCGCACCATATTCATAAACTAATTCTGTCAATTAAATCTGGCTCCCCACTGGACCCTTGTCATCCCTCTATATTCAACACTATTCCAGACACTATTACAACCCCACTGACACACATCTGTAATATTATGTTCTCAACAGGTCTATATCCAACAATCTGGAAAAACACTATAATTAAACCACTTGTAAAAAAACCATCACTTGATCCTGCATTACCATCTAGCTATCGCCCTATTGCTTCCCTGCCGTTTCCAGCCAAAATCTTTGAATCGGTCATGAACAAACAACTGTCTGAATATATCCAAAGTAACAACCTTTTGGATGATACTCAGTTCGGATTCCGACAAGGACATGGAACAGAAACTGCCTTGATTAAGGCTGCAGATGAAATAAGAACCACCATGGATAATGGAGGACAGGCTGTCTTGATTTTGCTAGATCTATCGGCGGCTTTCGACACGGTCGATCACTCTACTTTGATCGGCCGTGTCGAGGCCATCGGTATTAAACATAAAGCCAGAGATCTCATTACTTCTTTCTTGGCGGATCGCAAGCAGGCAGTTAAGCTAGGCACTTTTACCTCCCCCACTTTTAGCCATCCTTGTGGAGTTCCACAGGGTTCCTCGCTAAGTCCGACCCTTTTCAACATCTATGTTTCGGACTTAGCGAGGGTAATAAAAGCTTACAACATCAACTTAACAACTTATGCCGACGATACCCAGTTGGTACTATCCATACATAAAAACGGTTCTCAGATAGCAGCAAACTTCAAAGATGGCATGAGGGCTATCAGCAGTTGGATGGCCTCCAATTGTCTAAAACTTAATTCATCTAAGACGGAGGTCATGCTTTTTGGTAAGATTGAGCCTCTGTGGTCTCCTCTATGGTGGCCGGAGGAAATGGGGACCCCACCCCAACCAGTCAGTAAAGTAAGAAACTTGGGAGTAATATTTGATGACAAACTTTCTTTCCATCATCATGTGAACGCTGTAGTTTCATCATCATTCAACATCTTAAGGAAAATAAAGAAACTTCTCCCATATCTTCCCACATCTACAGGAAAAACACTAATCTCTACATTGGTGTTTTCACGCACTGACTATTGTAATGCCCTCTTCCTCAATGCTGAAAAAAAAAATCATTTCCAAACTTCAAATGATACAAAATGCTTCAGCCAGAGTTCTACTAGGCATTCCAAAATTTAGCTCTGTCTCAAGACATTTGGACCAGCTGCATTGGCTTCCGGTTAGAAGTCGGACGAAATTCAAGGCCCTTTGTATTGTCTACAAGGCAGTAAACAACATGGGACCAAAATTTCTTAGGACTTCACTTAAGCCTCTATCAACCTCCAGAACGCTTCGCTCCAACACTGCTCATCTGCTTCACATACCCAGAACAAGGAAAGTTAATTGGGGAGACAGATGCTTTACCATCGCAGCTGCAAAACTATGGAATTCCCTTCCTCTTAATATAAAATCTAGTCCTACGTTGATTATCTTTAGAAAGCAGCTAAAAACATGGCTGTTTTCTCAAAGAAACGACTGTTCTTAAATCATTCTAAAACTGCCCCAGAGTTCTACTTCATTGGTATCAGTCATAGCTCCTAGCGCCGAGACACCCATGGGTAATTGTAGCGCTTTAAAAATCGCATAAATAAATAAATAAATAAATGGCTCCAAAAATGGGGGAATGGGACCTATAGGGTCTAAAGCCATGATCACATTTTTGGTCATGGAAACGAATTGCAATGATTAGACCATTAGTAAGAGGACATGATGAAGATAATCTCATTTTATCTGCATTTGGTAAGATCTAGTTATTAACAGCAGTATATCCAATAGTTAGAAATACAATGGTATCTGTATTCTACCACAAGAATCATACTGAAAGAATTTTGATTGAGTGTACATTGAAACATTAATTTTGAGGCTATATATAGATCTAAAATATAATTGGTGATAGTTAGCTGACATTGTTTCACATTCTTGTTATAGGTGTCATATTTATACCCATGTTATTGAATGATGACGTAGATTATCTCGTGTTTATATGACACATGTAAATATGTGGATAATGGTTGCTAGTAGTAAATAAGTCTATTAATAAACTCGCAAGAGTGAATCAGGACTAAGTATATATTAAACCATTAATTTCGGCGGATATATATAAAAAATGAGTGTTTCAAAATGGCGCGAGTTTAGTTGACATCCTTTAGCTTTTTAACTGTCCTATGTCTGTGTTCGAGTGCGTCGAACAAAAGCACGTCTAGACGACGTCCTTATATAGATCAAAATGGCTGCTAGTCGGGGAATCGCCGAACTAAACGTTAGACGCGTAATCCTCGAATGAGGAGGTAAGCTAGATTTAACTCATTGGATACTTTTTAAGACAATAGATATCGCTGTACGGTTTTTACTATATAACAAATCGAGAGGTAGCTGATGCGAGTGGTCATATAACTCACGTTTTGAGACCCTAGGGCTATGTAATGCAAAATGGCTTTAGCGTTAACACACATCGGAAAGACTGTGAATGTTTATAATTAGATGTAATAATTAGTAACATTCGCAAAAACTATTAACAAGGAAAATCTGGAGGATTAGTATGCCCGTTTAAAGTTGAATCATATGAAAAATATGTTTAGATAAAATACGTAAGGAGACGCATAAGCTAATAAGAATATATTCGTGTTATTAATTAGGTTAACGGACTAGATTGAGGCATATGGAAGAAACGAGACAGCAGAAAATAAGAAACGTATCCAACACATTTAGAAAATAAAATCAGCACCTATTAAGGTACGTTGGTACAAATATATAGATGTATGACGCTAATTGCAGGATGGAATCATTGCATATAAAAGATATGATGAACTAATAGGTTTTAGACGCATGATATGCATCAAGAAAATGGCAAACCCTATAATAGCCCAAAAGATACAATTGTTCAGGGCCCTTATTAATCTTCTAGGTATCATACTATCTTGAGAGCCATCTACATTAAATGGGAAAAAAAAGCCATACAACTTTGAAAGTTACTTCTTATATCTGATAACCATCCGTTGCTCTGTATTTTCTTATATTCAGGCCCCTAGATCCGACATCTCCCTTGAAGCAAGGATAGAAAATTGTAATCTTTTGCCATTATATATACTAAGAAGCCACACTGAAAGTCATTGTATTGCCTTAGGGTAAGTGAGTATTCAAGATATTTAATCATAAAATTTCAAGTTGTGGAATGAGCATTACTCATAACATAAAAGTACCCACACAGCAACAAGTGTGTTTTGGATATACATCCCTGGTTTGATTTTGACTCTTAGCTATATCTTTCTTGTCTTTAAACCATTATTATCGCAGATAACGTATTTGAAGAAGGATACACACAGAGTGCAATTGTCCATCCAAAGCTGAAAATTTGAACAGCCACATGAAATAGGGTCAGTATGTATAGATTGATCAACAGATACATAGCCCTGTGAAACTATCTCTGACACACTTTTTTGTTTTAAATTGGTACAGGGAATTGCAATACAGGATTAATAAAGAAACATCAGGTGTACCAGGATAGCGTCTAGTTGTCTCCCACATAAGAAGGTATGCACTTATTATGTAATCCTTATTTGGAGGATAGACTCTAATGGTCTCCTATAGAATAGACCTATCATATCCATAACTTTCCTCCTTGGTCTTCTAAGACTTTCATATTGTTATATCCAAATACCTCATTCAGGTGTTAGTCTCAGTCTAGTTTGGAGACCTTGGACCAGATCTAATAATATTTTAAGTTTGACAGAGACTTTTATTTTGTGAATGATTATTGATTGCTATATTGACACCCAATTCTATAACTGGCTTTTAATTGTGATATATTTTTTGTATAGAGTGTACAAACCTGAGCGGGTTCCTGACGAAGGCCTAGCCGAAACGCGTTGTGTCTACCTACCGCCCACATAGTAAGAATCTGAATAAGAAATGCGTACACTACATTTTTTGACAATATTTAATGTTGATTAGATGTCTTATAAGAGATAATCATGGTATGTCAAGACTGTACTGTTATCATATTTTGCACTATTGAAGAAATCATTTTGTATGTATAAAGGCATTATGTTGATCTATTGATATCCCTAAATGTATATGCTTACATAGAGAAATTAATTTTTTGTAAAATAAGAAAAAGAAAACACAAAAAAATATTCAAATTTTGTAATAATTAAAATGAATTATTATTTACATATAAGTTTGTTTGTCCCATTATGTATTTGTCATACACATTTTTGTAAACGTCTTAGTCCAGTTAGCGGGATTTCCATTATATTGGGAGTCGTAGTGCAACAATTTTGTTATCTACACTGTGCTCGGTGTTCACTTTTTCCATATTACTTCTGCTGTTTCTCTCCACATCAGAATCCCAAAATTGCTAATAGGCAGGTTTTCTGTTATCTCCAAGCTAGTCAATGAGCTGCATCCTTAGGGCCTCATTTACAGCCCATTGTGCCGCTGGTGCGTCACTTTTTTAGACGCACTGGCGACGCAATGGGCTTGCCCATATTTACAAGACCACATAAAGTCACCCTGTGTGACTTTTCATGGCCTCGTAAATATGGACCTCTTTCACGCAATACTTGAAGGGGTTCAAGCATAACATTGTGCTTAAGGAATGCGTAATTCCAAAACTCCACAAAGCCCGGAACATTCCTTTCTCTGTGAAAGATGAGGTTTCAAATTACCTGGACAAATTGGGTGCTAATGGGTCATAGAAGCTATTGAGGCATCTGATGGGAAAATTCGGTTGTGTGTGGACTTACGCCAACTTAACAACAACATACTGGTAGACCAATTCCCTTTGCCTAAAATAAATTAAATGGTAACGCATGTCGTTGGTGCCAGATGGTTTTCAACCATTGATTTATCATCTGCGATCATTAGATATCTATTGCCAAAGATTGAAGAAAAATTACATAATTTATCACACAGTTTGGGGGTTTTCAATTTAAATGCATGCCGTTTGGACTTGCTTCAGCGGCTTCGGTCTTCCACAGATTAATGTTTCAGTTGTTTGGGAAGGAATGCAGTGTGAAATTGTTTTGGGATGATATTTGGGTTTTTGGCTGCACCAGAGTGGAACATGATGTGCTAAGTATGTTCCTATGTTTGTGAAGGAAACATTTCATTTAAGACAGCTACTTAAGAACAAAAACAAATGTGGTGGTCCACACATCGTGAAGAAGATTTTAAGAACATTAAGCTGAATATTGCCAACACCTCAGCTTTAAAATGTTTTGACCAAAACGCTGATTGTGTTATTGCAGCGGACGCTAGTAGCAAAGGACTTGGAGCTGTTTTGACACAACTGGACAAGATCAACAAGGAATGTGTAATTGCCTATGCATCTAGATCACTTTCTTCCACTGAGTACATGTACCCAATTATTGAAAGGGAGTCTTTAGCTTGTACGTGGACTTTGAACCATTTCAGAGCTTTTGCTTGGGGAAAACCTTCTACACTACACTGTGATCACAAACTGTTGGTCAAGATTTTAACATCTGAGGGAATGGTAAATGCTTCTGCCAGGTTAGCCCGTTTATCCATGCGCATACAGGATTTCCAATACAAATTGGTGTATGTTCCGGGTAAAGATAATTTGTTGGCAGACTTCCTTTGCAAAATGCCTACCCATATGGAGGAATGTGAGGATGAGAAGTTGAATGAATTCCTGGTGTATTTGGTGCATGACAGTGGTAGACCAGCTGTTAAGAGTGAAGAATGGTTTAGAAAAGGACACTGTACTCCAGTCTGTCAGGTCTTATATGAGGAAAGGTTGGTCTAATAAATGTGGTTTACTACAGTCCATCAGACCTTTTTGGGAAGTTAAATCCAAATTATCCATTGAGTGCAACGCGTTGTTTGGGGGTTCAACGAGTAATTCTGCCTGATACTTTACGTGACATGGTAATTGATCTTGCTCATGAGGGACATTTTGCCATCATTAGGACAAAATCATTAGTTAAAAAATTATTTTGGTGGCCGGGCATTGATATTGCAGTTGAAAGGTTTGTTAGAGGGTGTTCCAATTGACAGTCAGCTGATAAGTCTCTGCAGACTTTAATACCCACAATGAGTTGAGGTTTTATTCCACTGCTTCCCTGGGAGTCTGTAGCCATGGATATTGTTGGACCTGTGGATCATTCTCATAAATGTATTCTGGTTCTGATTGATTTATTCTCTCGCTGGCCCATTATTAAGGTGGTGGATAAGGCTGACACGGGTGTTGTTTTAGAGTTTTTGGACCAAGCGTTTATTTCCAAAGGTATACCAGCTAATATTTTGACGGATAATGGCATCCAATTCTGTTTCAATAAGTCCAAGGAGTATTTAGAGCGTGTTGGGGTAACACACAAAACCACCTACCTTCATAATCCCGCTGGAAATGGAATGGTAGAAAGATTTAACCGCATTAACAAACGTGTGATTCAATTAGCTATGAAAAGCAAGCATGATGATTTGGGCATATCGTGTGACCATAAACGAAACTGTGGGTGAGTCTCCATTTATCATGATGAGGGGTAGGAACCCTAGAACAAAATTTACTCCTGGGAGGTTATTTACCAGGGGAGTTCAAGTGTGGTCGGTTGAAGATGTGCGGAAAAATTTGTCGGTTAACCATGAGAAAAGTAAGGAATATTATGACATATAAAAGGGTTCCAGACCTGTAAACATTAAAGTGGGCTATTGGGTCTGCATTAAGAAGGCTGGTTATGTGCTGAAAGGCAAGTCAACATTCTATGATCCTAAGGAAGTTATTGAAATTCAGTGTAATTAAGTGAGATTGAATGATGGTAAGGTTTGGAATTAAAGAATCATGGCTATTGGATTCAGTGATGTTTGGAAGGAACATGGTTGGGATTCCCAGAGATTGGAATCCAGACTCAGGTCTCAAGTGAGAGGAGAGGAGTTGGTCTAATGGCTAGGGCAGGAGTTGGTCTAATGGCTAGGGCGGTCGACCTCGAATCTGGGGAACTGGGTTCGAGTCTCGGCAATGACGCTAAACATCCTGTGATTCTGGGTAAATCACTTAATCTCCCCGTGCCTAACAAAAATGAATGTGTCCTCATGTAATGCAACTGGTGCTACGAAAAGCGCTCTGATACCCGATTGAGGTCAAGTTCGCACTATATAACACTCTGAAACAAAAAGTACAATCAAGTGTGAAGGGAGGGCGACGTATGTATTGATGTCAATTTACAGAAAGGAGATGGCAGGGTTAATTTATTAGGGTTCAAGTGTACATGGAGGCATCAAAGAACCTGTGGTCGATAATGACAGTGTTCCTGATTGTGTTGTGGAGGGAGTGCAGTGTAGTGAGACAAGTACTGGGGGAATGGAACAAGTTTGTAATGATGCTACGGAGTGTGAACGTTTTCTGGTTCAGATGGAGAACGGTCCTGAATGAAAATGGATAGAGCAAACCGCCCAAGTGGTTAAAGGATTATATCCATACTAATGCTTGGATTTGTATTCACTGTTATTTATCATATGCATATTTTGTCAATTTGTTTTGCTACAACTTTCCAAGTTAGTTGGCCAATGTATAATTGCTTTTATTATGTATATATAAAAAGGGGAATGTGTTATGATGGTTACTTGATGTCATCAGGTTCCAGATTGTGGAACCTGAGGACATCTGCGAGTTCTGGTATATGTAGAACATGGTGAGAAGGATCACGGGCGGAGGACGGAGTGGAGAGGAGTTTCTGTACCTCCAGGTTTTTGTGAATAAAATACTCAAATGCACTATTGACCAGTGTACTTTGTACACTTGTTTGGTGCACTTAAAAAATACAGTGCCAGAATGAACAGTGATCAGGTTTGCCCAATGTGCCCTATAATTCAAGAGCAGCTGCTGGGCCCTAAGGGGCTGTAAATTGGGGGATCCCATAGGGACATTATTAAGTAGGTAAGAAACTGCAAGCCCAGCATGTGCTGTTTTTGGTTGATGTATTCTGTGCCCACCACTGACACACAACACTCAGGAAGATTTTTCAGTGTGTTTTGTGGCTGTGCCTGATTCCCTCTGGCTGCTCTTGAATCATACTGTGCCGTGTTTGTCCAGTTTTCCATTAAGGCAGTTATTACAAGAGTCGCAGAGCTCCTAATTAGGTGAAATTCCCCATTCGAGTTACTACATTAAAAGGTGCTATATTTCTAGAGTATGATATTTCCACTCCATTCCAAGTTAACCCCAATTGAATGCGTGAATTACAGTAAAAATTAATGTTTCTGCCCCAGTTTCCACAGGTAATTCACAATGCTATGCTTTGCTATGTTTTACCTGGTGAGTTGTGTCCTTGGGAAAACCTGGGTGTGATAATACAGATTGTAGCAATCACACAAATATCTCTGGATACCAATTGTAGGAAATTGGATTACTGGTGGAGGGGGTGAAACCCTACTCAAGCAGCAACCACAATCCTTGTCAGGGTGAAGTCACAATCAAATCTCAATTTAACCTGTGCTCACCCCCTGGCACCTAGTCACAAAGACAGTCAGGCTTAACTTAGAGGCAATGTGTAAAGTATTTAGGCAGCACTGCTTTTGAACCAAGATACCAGAGGGTTTTGGACAGGTTAATTTGGGGTTTGCCTTTCTTGCCCTGACAGATTGTGGTAGCTGCTTGAGTAGGGTATCAGCCCCTCAAACATTAACCCAATTTCCAATAGTATTAAAAAGGCAGGTTTGGGTCTGGCAAAAGGTTTATTTTGGCAGGTTGAAATGGCAGTTTGAAACTGCACACACAGGCTGCAATGGCAGGCCTGAGACAAGTTAGAAATGGCTTCTTAGGTGGGTGGCACTCTCCCTGCACAAGCTCAGTAGTATTATTTAATTTACAGGCCCTGGGTACATGTGGTATCACTTCATTAAGGATTTAAGAAATACATTAAATGTGCCTTGGTTTCTAAGGAGCGAACGCATGCATTTTGGCCCTGGTTAGCAGTGGTAACGTGAACAGAGTCCTAAGCCTAAGAAAAACGAAATCATCAAAAATGGAGGAGTATGGCAACAAGTTTGGGGGAAGATCACCCTAAGGCTGACCGGGTTAACATCAATTCTGTTGGAATCTTTAATTTGGGTTTAAATCAGGAAGTACTCAATACTCAGAATGGGAGCCTTTTAAAAACCCTCCTGTAGTCTTTACCCTAAGGAAGAGGTGTGAAGTGTTCATAGGGAAACTGGCCAGGATAATCTAGTGAGAAATCCTTTTTAAACCCGCTTCAGTTTTCAGAACGCTTTGGATGAAGTACACTCAAAGGTCGACACAACCACGTATTTGCTCCCTTCTGTTATCTGAGCTTTTTCCTCAGATAATTTCATCTTTTTCTGAAGGCAAGTGCACGTCCTCTACGTTATAGCAACGCGCACCACTCCTTCCAGCAATATAATTTGGTCATCTGCAGCAATATTTTCCTCTCTGGTCAGATCCGGTTTAAACAGCCTGTGTTCAGGAGTTCATGGTTAAACCAATAAATGTGGGAGTTGTGTGGCTGTCTGCGTCTCACATGTCCTCTCCACCTGCTTTGAGAGTGAGTGATACTGAATGCAAACACTTTGAAATAGTTATATGTTCCGCCTGTTGTTATTTATAGCTGCAACACCTCTATGGCAGCAAGACTCCATCAACCAGTGGACAAGTTAGGTGGCAGATGTTTTCTGTCTGCCCCATTGGAAGATTTACAACCTCTTCAAGGACAGCAGTTAAGAATCTGCCATGTTGAGAGGTTCCCACCTGGGCAGCTAAGGGTTCTCCACCAGAGTAGCTGCTTCTGACAATCTGCCATTATCATGACTGTCTTTCAAGGAGTTGAATCTGTCAGTCATACTGGAGGATCAGTCACCCTTGATTATGAATGAATGAAAGAATGAACACGTATGCCAATTAGAAAAGTTAAAACTAGTGCATTCACTCAGTCACCCTTGATTGGGTAGGACTAACTCAGCCATGTCTGACGGTAAACTCTGGACATTGCCGTAGAAAATAAAACAATAAATGTACCCCATGCTTTGTTATGTCGGCCAACTGCCCCCCACTACGAGTCTTCTGATAAATATTACACATTTACCAATGGGAAAGCTCTGGGACAAATTTACAAAGGCATTTATGAGTGTGTGAAGTACTGCTACGGGAGTACTATCCCAGGTACTCGTAAATGTCTATGTGGATTGGCCCAAAATCTCCAATTCACATAGCACTTCAAACAGTAATAAAGGGACAACATAACACAAGAAAACTCCCACCCTAATTTGGAATTATAGAGTACTATTTCATAAATTATTTGAGACCAAACCAACAAACATCCAATCAGAAGAACTTGAGATATGCAACTTTAAAGACTTTAGGTAAGTAAAGTGCCTAGATTTGCCACTTGTGGTTATCTGGTCATGCAAGACCTGGTGAAAGTCACAAGTTCAGGCCAACGGCGATGGAGTGTCGGCTGGATACAGGGACCAGGTTACTGCAGCTGAGAGTTTCCTTCAAAGTCCAGCAGAAAGAGCTCTGTTTGCAGTGGAAGGGGCTGCAAGGAGCACGGAGAGCATTGCAAACTGTCATCAGTGTAGGGCAAAGCGCTGGCTGGGCGTCATTTCTGCAGCCTGAGATCCTGTCAAGTATCACAGATGGTCGATGTTTGGTATGGCGGGCAGTATGGCAGCGAGATCTTTGCACCAATGAACTCGTTTACGAAGACCCCAAATCTTCAGGATTTCTCCTTTTCCTTGGAGTGGGGCCCTTAAGGCTACACCAATGGTCCAGCACTGGAGGGGGGGTCTCTTGGGGGTCAGGAATTCCCTCCAGCAGAGGCCAGCAAGGCTCTGGCAGGTTCATTTGGAGGTCCAGGCAGCAGGTCAGCTGGGCAGTTGCAGGGAGTCTCTGGAACGCCCTTTCAGATTAAAACAGGAGGTTAATCTGCTGCCTCTTGGAGGCTGAAGACTCTTAAAGTCACTCCAGCCTGGGACGGAGGGTGCAAGTCCTGTCTTCATGCCAGCAAGCTGCAGGCAACATAGCAGCAGAGTAGCAGGGCAGCAAAGTGGCAGTCCTTCTTGTACCAAAGCAGTACAGCAGTCCTTCTTCTGTACCATCCACGGGGGTAGGCTTGTGCTGAAGAGTTGGGTCTCGGGGTCCAATGTTATATCTGGTGCCACTTTGAAGTAGGAGAAGTTTCTAAAGAATGTACTTAGAAGGGAATGTATGACACACAGGGCTGTACAAAAGATATGGGTACTTTATGTTTCCATGAATGAGTGAGATTTCTGTATTTTCAATCTATTCTAGAGGCCATAGCACAGAAATCCATCTAGATTCTAATGCCCTACTGCTACAGGAGTTGAGTGAATGAATAACCACAGAATAGCACCTACACTTCTCAGCATGTGCTCCTTTTGTGCGAGCACATTATTCCAGTGAGCATTTCCATAACCCTGCAATGAAGATGTTCCATGTAAGACACTGGTATGGAAGCCCATACATATAAACCTGCTGATGTACAGATTAGCGCAATACACCAGTCGATTGCCCAGAGGAGACTTGGCTGTTACAAAGTGGATACACCAGGGCTGTGATAGCAGTTCAATGTTATGACATGAGATGAAATAACCCCAGGCGTCATTTGTCCTTGGATTAGGGGTTTCGGTCAATACAGCTATACATTAGGTTTTGGTCAGGGACGTAGCTACCATTGGTGCAGCAGTTGCAGTGGCACAGGAGCATAGAGCCCTCAGTGGCTGATTCAACCCTGACAATGCTGTATTTTAATACCCCACCAACAGTCAAAGGGTTTGTTTTCCTTGCTTGCACCAGGGCCCATGGCCTCCTGGCTCAGCTTCTGGTTCTGGTACTGCTGAACCACGCATTGAATAGGTCAGACCTTACTGCCTTGCAGTGTGTGCATGTGTCAAGCTGCCCTAGTGGTACTGACCTGCGTATGGGAGACACCCATTTGTTGGTTACTTGCTCCAGTACACAGCATGTAATGTCAACAAAGCAGCAATGAATCTGCGTCAGAGCAGATACTATGCAATGTAATAAAAAATAATTTCTTGTCTGACAAGTCAAAGAGACCAAGTTAAAATTTAACAAATCCATATTAACAGTGCAGATACAACAATTGTGTAAAATATAGTTTCCAATCAGGGTCAAGACCGCAAATTGCAGGTGCTGTTTGTCTTTTATCAACGAGAAACGCAGACAAATTCCCCGGCAGGCGCAAGCCTCTCACTCATATCTCAGAGAAGACGCAAAGCCACTCTGTGTGACTTTGCATGGCCTCATAGATATGGAGTAAGACGAAACCAGCATCACTCTGCATCAAGGACGCGGTCCATGTGCGTTGTGGTGGGGTTTCCCTCGCAACACCCATGGCCTTGGACGCTGCCCCAGATTTACTTAATCACGTAAACCTGGGGCAGTGGCAAAACCTCCCCAGAGCAGGCGTGGCAAGGAGAAACATATTTTTTTCTCCTCATTTTTTCCCCTTTCCATGTGTGCCGCATTTTGCTGGATTGTTTTTGTGCGAGAAGGTGCCCCTTCCTACATAAAAATAATCCTGCATGTAAAGGAGGCACCCTTGCTCCATGGCGAAAGGGTGCCTACATTGGCACTAGGTAGCAAAATGTGCGCCAGCATAGGAAGAAACGACAGGAATTCACCATATTGGATAAATACTCTGCATTCCTGCCATTCACATTGATGTAGGGAAGAGCAGCAAGAAGACTTGTGGCGGCGCCCTATGCCCCAATTCCTCCTAAATGAGGCCCTAGGTATCTGGTTTGGGCTGTCGCAGTCTATTTCCAGTCTGTGATTACTCTCCCTGATACTGTTTGCATAACAAGCAGGTGGACATCATGAGGAAGCAAAGCACCCTTTCGTTTAGGTGCATTAGGATGTGATGTGGCAAAGAACAGGTCTCTAATCTGGGACCAAAACATTAATAACAACTGCAAATCTGTAGAATCATACCGAAAATCATTAAAGAAGGCATAAGAATTCTCATCACCTTAAGAAGAGCCCAACAAAGTATAATATAAAGTGCGCTTACGAGGCACCCCGCAATTAAAATCGAACAGTCGAATTTTCAGAAGATAGGGCATATTTACAACAGAATGGAGAAGCGTAGCATTGAGCAAACATTGCTAATGCTACGTTTCTCCATTCTGAAAACGTAGGGATGCCCCGTATTCACAAGAATGCAGCGTATCCCTGCATTTCCCCTAGTGCAGGCGCTGCGTTCAGATGCCTAGCACCAAATCAGGCACCCTGGCACCATAGTGCAAGGGTGTCTGCGTTGTGGGAAATGATTGTTTATGTGCAGGAAGGTCTTCCTTCCAGCACATAAACAATCATTGATGACAATTTGAAACTTCAATGTGTGCTGCTTAATGTAGCACACGTAGAAGTTGAAAAACGTAATTTTTCTTTTTTTGAAGGTTTATGTGCAGGAAGGGTTACTTTCCTGCACATAAACAATCAATGGCAATTTGCTGTTTCTCTGTGTGCTGCACAAGGCAGCACAAACGGAAGCAGCAAACATTGTTTTGCCTGTTTAAGACCAGATTGTCCCTGGTCTTAATTTTGGGGCTGCCTCCTATATACACCACCCTTGTAAATAGGGGGCAGCATCAAAATCAATGTGTGTTGCGGTAGAAGGGCCACCACAACACCCATTTCCCTCCCCTTTCACGCTAAGTACAGAGTGAAATTATTCCTTATTTAAAAGGCAGCATTAAGCCTGGCTTGTGCACTCTACTAACGAAGACACCAACAATATACCAAATAAGGAGACGTGGTATTTGTGGGATTACAAACACCTGTAAATCTCGATTGCAAAGAATTTGACTCCAGTCAATATGCATTGATGGTATTCATTACACTGACATTTGAGGGCATATCTAACAAAAAATCACGCAGCGCAGCAAATCATCTTGCTGAGCTGTGCGGTGTGATAGGGTAAGGCAGGAATGAGCTGTACTAAGCATCATACGGCTCATTCCTGGTTTTTCCCTGCACTGGTGCACAATGTGCAGCTTAGTGCCAATGTGGCACCCTTGCACCATGGTGCACTATGGTGCAAGGGTGCCTGCACTGCAGACAGGATTGTTTTTGTGCAGGAAGGTGCACCTTCCTGCACAAAAACAATCCTGAGACATTTTTTTCTTTCTAGGTGTCTGCAGAATGGGAATGTGCCAAAATCCATCGATGAATGCTTGGGAACACCCACCCTCCACCCATGGAACGCCTTCCCAGGGGAGAGTAATGCAACACAGCAATTTCTGCTGCGTTGCATTACTCTTTACTCTAGTTTTATTAAGCCAGGCAAGGCCGCGCAAGGTGACATTGGGCGGCTGGATGAATTTAACTAAAGAGTTTTGTTGCTCTCGCACCCTATTGCGTAGCACAATGATGAAGCAACTCTTAGGGTGTGTGCAACTCACGTAATTGCGCTAAGATAATAGCCCTAAGTCCCGCAGGACACGAGTAGCAGCAGCTACTCATGGCTTTCGGCATTTGTTGTTCCTGTGCTTCTGAGGTAGGATTTTTCCCCCATATTACTCTTAATTACTTTAGACAGGCATCATTTCGGTAATTTATCATTTACAAGAGTAATGCAAAATGACAAACATTACTACACTTCTTCTGGCATAATTAAAATTACTCCCATGCCTAATTGACATGTTGACAATCACAGACATGCTCTAAAAGTCTCACCTTTATGATTCTCCCAACACATATTTTAGGAGATTTACGAGAGATTACATAACCTTACAGGACGACGGACAATTCAAAAAGGCGGCAGGTAGAATTTTCTCCTCCTAGCCACGCTCTTCATATGCCATATCCCTTAATTTGGTTGCTTGCAAAAGGATGGGTTTTACAGTGCCTTCTGGTGTAGAAAGCTAAGGGTAGACGTGGGAATCAAGCACTATTACTAGGTCCATATTGACTTTGGCTTACTACTCCCCGATGTTGGCTAAGTTTGTGAATGTTATCACCAGATGGGGCGGGTCAATAGAATGTCTATATTATACTTAAAGATGGCAGTACCTGGAAAATTATTTTTTCACTTAAAGGTGCTTATTAAATTGGTAAACCAAAAGCCTCATGACTAACCTGCCCCCAGATTAGTTTATCTTTTTTACCTTTAGGACTAGTAGACAAAGTCAGTAGATTATTTCTATCAATTCTAAGAGATTTTTACGATAACTACTCTTTACAATTCTCCGGCAGTTTTTTTTCTTTCTTGTGCAAATGAAGGGGCCAGCTGGCCTCTGCTATGCAAAAGGGAAAATTTGCTCCAGGTGCGGCAGACAGAACCACTTCAATTCACAAAGGTCAGCTGGAGTGGGAGATCCAGAACCACCTTCAGCAGGCCGCACGGTATGCCAGCCAACATCATGCAGCTGTTGCTCGAAGACCCTCTCGGGCAGAAAGACGTCACCCCACCAGATTCGGGGTGGATGATAATGTGTTAGTGGTATCTTTTGCAAGCCGCACCAGCTGGCGTCAGCGGCTGCCTCCCATATGTTCCATCCTAGTGGCGGGCTCCAGAGTGAAAGCGCTCATCTAAACCAGAGCATCTGTGAATGTCATGGATTCTGAGCAGCATGAGTGCCTCATGCCCTGCCTCCCCCTCACCCACCCAGGCGAAGATCTACACCTACTGTGGGACACAGCCACTAACTCTGCGAGGAGTGATTGAGGTGGAAGTGGCCAGCGGAAACCACGTTACCCGAGCAAGATTCCACGTGACGGATGGAAAGAAAGGTACTCTCCTCAGCTGCCACACAGTGGAGGACCTGGGGCTGGTGTTTTTCACCAACCAAATCCATAACTCACACGCAGATGCCATCCTGCATGAATTTCCACAGCTGTTTGAGGATCTTGGGAAGCTAAAGGAAAAACAATTCAAACTGCATATCGACTCCTCATTCCATCCGACAGCACTGAGGCACTGAAGAGTGCCCTTCCATTTACGTTCGCAGGTGGAGGAAGAGTTACGGAAACAGGAGGAGTTGGGTGTCATCGAAAGGGACACAGACCCTAACCCGTGGGTGTCGCCCCTGGCCATCGCCCCAAAGCCCAAGCAGTCAGGAGCTATCAGGCTGTGCGTCCACATCCACCTCCCCAATCAGGCTGTGAAGAGGGATCGCCACCTTATACCCACCATGGATGACATTGTGGCGGACCTCAATGGGGTAAAATGGTTCTCCAAGCTCGAATTCGCACCCAAGAGAAGGTACATTACCACCTTCTCTACCCACAGGGTTTGAGAAGGTACAAGCGGCTGAGTTTCAGGATGTTGTCAGCCACAGAAGCCTTTCAGAATGCCATCTGGGAGACTTTTTTGGGCCTGCAAGGTGTCATAAACCTCAGCGACGACATTCTGATATTCTCATGCAGCCTAGAGGAACATGATGTGCACCTGAGAGACATGCTCCAACAACTAGCAGTCAGTGGCTTCACCCTCAACAAGGCAAAATGCTCCTTTTACCAAGAGTCTGTCAACTTCTTCGGATATATCTTCTCCCATGATGTAGTCCAGTGGTTCCCAAACTTTTGAGACCTGAGGACCCCCATTGAGTCACCACTGAAAACCGGGGACCCCCAAGCAATTTGTCGGATTTAAATTTCAAACATTAAAACAGTAATTCGAAAAAAATAAACACATGTGTGCACACAAAACAAATACTCGAATTACTAAGGATTTTAGGGGCATATTTACAAGTCCCTATCGCCATGGGAATGCCACTTTTTGCGATGTTCCTGTGGCGATAGGGGCTTCGCCTTATTTACAAGGCAGCGTTAAGCCACTTATTGTGGCTTAACGCTGCCTTGTAAATACCATTGTAGGATGTCAGAGCACTTTACATCACACACATATAGAGATAATGAATCATACGTGTAAATCAGTGTATAGAAAATGTTACATAAGGCAAAGGGGACTACAAGGTGTAGGATTCACATGTCATTCATACTGGTAGGCATTTTTAAAGAGTGCTTGGTCTGGAGATGCACAAACTCAGGATTCAGAACATAACACAGTGGCTAGCATTGACTTTAACAAGAAAAATGTATTTCCACCCTAATAAACCTTTTTAGATGCATCAGGATGATGATAGACTGGGAATAAACATATGTTACTAACTTTTACCATGCAGTTTGCAAGCAGCTCTTTGATGACAGTTTATAGGACACTGTGCTAGATTATGATTGTCCCTTATGAATTGCACTGTGACAAAAGAATCTCTGTGACAAAATCAGTAACCCACTGACCTATGCACATAAAATACTGTTTTTAAAATGCATTGTACACGTTCTTTGCAGTAGGTATATTAACCCTTTGTGTCACATTAGATAAGTCAAAGCTGCCACTGGACAAAACTCTCATCTCTCTCCAGCAGGTACATTAATCACTGGCATTTTCTTGACACTTTTATAGTTGCTGGAAAACTGCTAATTTTACAATGAACTTTGCATGCTTTTAAAACTGCTGCCTGCGGACCCCCTGGGAATGTGCCACGGACCCCTGGGGGTCCTCGGTCCCCAGTTTGGGAAACACTGATGTAGTCCAAGTAGATCCGAAGAAAGCCATCACCATCCGGACTGCACAAATACCCACCACCCCGACTGAAGTTTGCAGTTTTCTGGGGATGGCCTCTTACTGCGGTCATTTAATACCAAGCCTTGCCTTGTTGTTGGAACCTCTGCGAGCTTTCACATGTGGTGTGCCCTGGGACTGGACCTCAAAAACAAATGCATCCTTTCATGCCATCAAGAATGCACTGATGGACAAGACTGCCATGACTTACTTGTACCCTGGAAGGCGCACAGAGTTGGTTATAGATGCGAGCCCTGTCAGCCTAGGAGCAGTCCTCCTTCAGGAAAACGCATACAAGGACTTGGCACCTGTGGCGTATACCAGCAGAGCCCTTTCAGAGACCGAGATGAGGTATACCCAAATTGAGTGGGAGGCTCTTGGCATCAAATGGGCCTGCCAGCATTTACACCTCTAGCTCAATGGACATGAGTTGCGGGTGGTAACTGATAACAAACTGCTGATTTCCTTACACGGTGGCTCCCCCCAGGATAAAATGGTGAGCCATGCAACTCCTGGCGTAAAGCTTCGAGGTAGTGTTTCATCCAGGTGCCAGCAACTCAGCTGACTACCTGTCAAGTCACCCCTTCATGGCAGATATGCCGCTAGCACATGCGGACGAAAAACACACTGAAGAATTTGTGAAGATGGTCACTCAAGGGTCGTGCCCCAAAACACCTATGCTGGAAGAGATTGTGGCGGTGACCACCCAAGACAAAAATCTGGCAAAGGTCAAGGAGGCGTTGACCCAAAGGGGGTGGCAACATTTATTCAAGAATCTTTATTTCGGCAGTATTTCAGCCATAAAAGAGCACATAAAATAATATATACACTAAAAATACAATAATGAAACAATAACTATGATTTCACAATCAAGTGTAAAGCAGGGGTGCTAGCCACTAATAAAAATACAATAGTGCAGCAATAACTACAATTTCATAATCGAGTGTAAACCAGGGCTGCTAGCCACTATTTGAAATTATAAAACTCCTTTTGATCCAGATAGCATACAGATACTTCGAGAGGGCAAACACAATATGACCTGCAGTATCAGTTTTAAAAATCCTTAATGCATCTGAACATTTCCTGAATCCTAAATTTCTACAGATAGGTACAATCCAATTCTTCCTTGCTCTACTATAGAGAGGACAGAAAAATAGAATATGGCATTCATCCTCTTTATTCATACCACAGCCTGGACAATGAGAGGACCTGGACAAGGACCATTTACTGGTAAGGCACGCTATAGGAAGTGAGCCAAACCTCCATTGTATGTAAAGCTTCCTGGCCATAACAGGGAAAATTACATCCAGATAATCTTCAAATAAGTATACAGATTTAATCTCTACGAATGACTTTACCATGGTACCATTCTGTGAATCGTGCAGCCATACATTAGAGCATCGAGATCTATAGTGCTCTGTAAATAGATTCCCTGAGATCTCACTGCAGGCTGTTACTGGATTCAGCCACATGTCCGCAAGGCCCATTTTCAAGAGTTCGTCTTTAATGTAGGAGAGCCATGGAATATGCACTGCCTTGCCTAAACTCAGTATTTCTTGTAACTCAGTTCTGTACTGCACGAGCTCGGGGGTCAACCATATCCTCCTCCAGAACCTGAGGGGTTTGATGGCTAGTTCCTCCTGGATGGAAAATATACCCAAATCGAGCCTCAGCGGTAAAAGAGGTGTACTTTGGGGGAGCGAGAGCAACTGCCTCAGAAAATTGTTCTCTACTTTAGTCAATCCAGGTCTGACGGCGTGCCCCCAAAGTTCCCCACCGTACAATGCTGCCGCTCTAGCCCTCGATTTATAGATTTCAAGACCAGGGCTAATGGGTTTGTAAGTGGAGGCATTTGTCATTTTTAGTATTCCCCCAGCTATTTGGGTCAATTTGAGTTGTGATTTGGCGAGGTGGGGGCCCCAGGAAAGTTTTTCACTTAGTGTAACACCTAAGTATTGAAATGTGTGAACTCTCTCCAGTGCAACCGAGTCTAGGGTGGGGGGTGGTCTGGTGTGTACAGGAGGGTTAAAAATCATGTATTTAGTCTGGTCTACATTTATCTGTAGACCATGTTCACAGCAGAAGTTGTTAAAACCTTCCAATATGCGTTGGATCCCCATGGGTGACTTAGATAAAAGCAAGGTGTCGTCAGCAAACATTATAGCCGCGACTTTCTTGCCTGCCAACCTGGGTGCATCGTTGTTAGGCACTGCATCCAGGTGAGATATCAACCCATTTACATATATGCAGAACAAGGTAGGGGCCAGGAAACACCCTTGCCTGACTCCCTTATTCACCGTGAACCTAGCGGACAATACACCTCCTCTTGCGCACCTGACCTGAGCAAAGTTCTGGGTGTGCAACCTCACCAGTATCCCCAATAGGGAATTGGGAACACCCAGATCTCGTAGGACAGCCCAAAGTTTACCCCTAGGGACAGTGTCAAACGCAGAGCGTAAATCAACAAACACCATGTAGAGGCTGCCACCCTCTATTACTACAGTCTTCCAGTACAGCATTATTAAACGGAAGATCTGGTCCATGGTGGATGTTTTACTTCTAAAGCCGGCCTGATAGGGCGAAAGGATTTCATTCTCATTGGTCCACTCCTGCAAACGATCTAAAATAAGTCGTGCAAATATTTTTTGGGGGACATCAATGAGACTGATGGGTCTGTAATTAACGGGGAGCAGGGGAGAACCCTTTTTATATATTGGTATGATTTCCGCTCCCAACCACGAGCCCGGGACCTCTGCACCGTACAGAATGGAGTTGTAGAGTGCGCATAAGTACGGCGCCCATATCTTCGGCTGTTCTTTGAACATATCCCCAGGTAGCTTGTCAATACCTGGTGCTTTGCCCATTGCCAGTTTTCCGAGGGCAATGGAAACATCCTCTACGGAGAATTCCAGAACCTCGGCATCCCCAGAAGGAGGTGCATAAAAGGGCAAGAGATCTAAATCAGAAGTTGCTGCATATAGGGATTTAAAGCGGGATTCCCACACCCCCGCATCTAAGTTGACTTCAATTGCATTACGGGGTTCCGCACACCCTGAATTCACAATAGCCCAAAATCTTCGCGGTTCCTTATTGGCAAGTGCAGAGGCTAAATTTTCCCATCTCTCCCAGTCCCAATATATTTTTGCCTGTTTTAATGGCATTAATCAAATCAGATTTAGATCTCCTACATGTGGCGTTATACCAAGACGAGGAGGTGGTCCTGGGTTGCCTGGTGGGAACGATAGGATTAAGAATACCTGCAAGGGTGTCAACCAGGTCCTGATGAACAGTAAGCAGGTTCGCGGAAGTGTCCGGGGACAGCCCTTGGGCCCAGATGTCACATGCCATTTTGAGCAGGGGAAGGATGGATGTGTATAGACTTGAGAGTGCATCCCTCCTCTCACGCAGAATAGCCCACTTTACCCGCCTCCTGTTATTAGTGAGAACCAGGCCTGGGTCAGCGGTCGGTTCCATGTGGGCTTTCGAAAATTTGGGCAGTTCCATTTTCAACAACAGTGCGTTGTGATCACTGTCCGTTCTATTCAATACCTCCAGATCCACAATCCTTGACCACATCCTGGTCTGGACCATGACGTAGTCTAAATGGGATTCCTGATCTTTTTTGTTGTAAGTGCACTTGGAGGGAATATCTGAGGGCATCCGACCATTAACCGCCCTGACTGAATTATGGAGGGTTAGGGTCATGATCTGCATGGCCAATGGGGTCCAAGCCTTTGCATAAATGGACCTGCATTGAGGGATTCCCCAAAACTCGTCTTCATCCAACAATGCCCCCTCATTCAGCCCATGCAGGGGCTCGTAGTGGCAATTAAAATCTCCTGCAATCACATAGTGGATGTCTCGATTTAGAGATTCAAGGAAAACCGATAATTCCCCAATGGTGTTAGATTCCTTTGCCAAAGCAGTAGGTCGGGAATATACATTCACTAATGCCAGTTTATATGAGTTGGGCCATATCATAAGGACGCATAGAATGTCATCCGAGTTTGTCTGAATCAATTCCACCCTACAACCCAGGTGTACACCGACCCACGTTGACAGACCACCGGAAGGGCGGCCCTTACCTCCCCATCGGGCTGCGATATTAAAGGCCACAAACCCAACTCTATGAACCTCCTCCCTAGCCCAAGTCTCCTGCAATAGGATCACATCAGCAGTGTCAACAAAAGAGCCCCATGCTGGACATGCTAGCTTATTTTTCAGACCCGCCACATTCCATGATATTAGATTCATGCACTGAGGATGACACAGAGGATAAGGTGGGGGATCCAATTGAAGAGAAGAGCCACTCTGCTGGTGTAATTCAGTTGGCCAAATAGGGGCAATACTAGCACTTTCTGGAATAACTGGCGATTGGTGGGGAACGGAAGACAGTGTAGAATACTCTAGGGGGACACTAATGCTATTCCCCGCAGTGATAGAGGGGCTCCCCTGATTGCAAGAAGGCAGGATCCTTTCCCTAGATGACTCAGTAGGCTCTAAGCCTATGATGCTACCGCCCGGTGCTCCCTGTGCTACATGATTAAACCTAGCCAGTCAGTCAACCTGATTAAGGCAACTAAACCTATTTGAGCAGGGGGGATAGGACCATTTTAGGTCATGGGGGGCTTGCCTTGATTTCCCACCACCTCCCCTATGCGGATGCGGAATGTAGGTCCAACCACTTTCTTCTGGCCTCAGTTGTCCATTTGGATAGAAGTAGGAGAGGGGACGCACCCCAATTTTTGTGTCTGAACGGGAAGTTTTCCAATTACAGATATAATCTGCTGTCCTAGCGTCCCGGAAATTGACTATGACACAATCGCCAGTTATGTTTTTAGGGGTGCACCCCACCCAACCCACCCTTCTAACCATAATGATTTCGCATCTAGCATGCGGCGGCAAAGGCCTATGAATGCTAAGCCAGTGTATTGCCTTATTTTTCAGGTTGGAAAACTCCTCAGTACTGGGGTCATTAATTTCGGGGACCCCTGTAAGAACAACCAGGTAGGGACTTGCTTCCGGGGGCAGATCCAATCTCGGGGTAAACCTGGAAGCATCTCCCTGAATTCGCTTCCGCTCCATCCTCCCATTATCACTGTTTTTAACCAGAGGGGCCTCTCCTGTAGTGTTGTTATCTATATGATGGTCGTTGGGGGGCCTAACTTCGTGTTGTACTTGTGAGAAAATATGTGTAGTAACTGGGGCTGCCTGAGGTACAACTGGTGGGAAAATGGGTGGCCGTGTGTCTGAACATACAACCAAAGGGTCTGGCACTACCCCCCCAGCCTTAGCAGTACAACCACATTTACAGGAACATGGAGGGAGTGCTTTGTTATTGACACCATCTGTTAGACCCCTTATTTGCTGTTCAAGCTTAGTGAGAAGAGTCACCATGCCATCCAACCTAGATTCCAGAGGTCCCAAGAGGGTGCGCAGCAGTAGATCTAATTGTTGCGGTGGTATTGCATCCCCAGCTGGCTGTGGCAGGAAGGTAGAAGAAGCGTGTACCTGAGCAGGGGGATCCCCAAGGGGCTTAGAAGGGATAAAGTCTGGAGGTAAGGTGCAGCTTCCCTGACCTTCTCTGACCGTTGTATCGGCCTCTGGGGCTATGATGGTACCTCGTTTTGCTAGTTTAGCTCCCCCTGGCTTGGTACTAATTTCCCTAGTGGCTTTGGGCTTGGTTTTCGAAATCAACCCTTCATTGATGACCCTTCTTTTACGCAGGATAGGTCCATGTCTAGTCACTGGGGGGGATATAATTCTCGAATTGGTCGTGAGATCATTGCCACTCGAGGGATCACTGAAGGAGGTATCATCCACGAATTGGGTGAGAGGTAAGATAGTATTACTAGCACCAATACCATTAGGGGTGCGCGCAGATGCAAGAAGGCCCAGAGAGGATCTCCTAGCTAGGGCAAGGTCCTGCGAGACTCTGCGCTCCATGAGTACAATACCCTGATCAATCACCGAGTTAGCTCTTACTATAAAATGGTCTAGTGTGCCTGTGAGGTTACCTTTGGACACATGGTTCCTGCCCTCTTTAGATGCCATACTCAGGTGAGGTAAAACACAATGATTAAATGAATAAATTGTAGTAATAGTGCGTCACTATATCCTGCAATAGAACAGTGAATTAATAATAGCGACGGTTAATAACCAATGCAGTCTAGTAGCTTAAAATGTACACATACGGCTTATTCCGCAGGTGAAAAAGGGGTGGCCCGGTCCGGTCTCTCACGGTCTCAAACGGGCTACAACGGGCCCGCCCTTGGCCCGGGCTTCGCCCGTGATGCGCCCCGGACGCGTCCCGCGTACGCGTTGTGGTGGAGATAGTTATAGTGGGGAAAAGGAGGAGGGGCCGGGAAGAGTCTCCAGCTGCGGCCAATGTCCTGGAAGCAGAGGGGCCGCTGGGACTCGCAGTCCCGGTTACACCGACTGGTAATCCTCGTGACTCCCACACCTGTGCCTTTGTCCACAGATACACCTCCAGTGGCAGGAACACCTTTACACAGCCCACCGGCCAAGACGTCGCCTCCAAGCGGCACCCGCGAAGCGGGGGCCGCGAGGCGCTATGAAGTGAGGGGAGGAGGGGCCGGGAAGAGTCTCCAGCTGCGGCCAATGTCCTGGAAGCAGAGGGGCCGCTGGGACTCGCAGTCCCGGTTACACCGACTGGTAATCCTCGTGACTCCCACACCTGTGCCTTTGTCCACAGATACACCTCCAGTGGCAGGAACACCTTTACACAGCCCACCCGCCAAGACGTCGCCTCCAAGCGGCTCCCGCGAAGCGGGGGCCGCGAGGCGCTATGAAGTGAGGGGAGGAGGGGCCGGGAAGAGTCTCCAGCTGCGGCCAATGTCCTGGAAGCAGAGGGGCCGCTGGGACTCGCAGTCCCGGTTACACCGACTGGTAATCCTCGTGACTCCCACACCTGTGCCTTTGTCCACAGATACACCTCCAGTGGCAGGAACACCTTTACACAGCCCACCGGCCAAGACGTCGCCTCCAAGCGGCACCCGCGAAGCGGGGGCTGCGAGGCGCTATGAAGTGAGGGGAGGAGGGGCCGGGAAGAGTCTCCAGCTGCGGCCAATGTCCTGGAAGCAGAGGGGCCGCTGGGACTCGCAGTCCCGGTTACACCGACTGGTAATCCTCGTGACTCCCACACCTGTGCCTTTGTCCACAGATACACCTCCAGTGGCAGGAACACCTTTACACAGCCCACCGGCCAAGACGTCGCCTCCAAGCGGCACCCGCGAAGCGGGGGCCGCGAGGCGCTATGAAGTGAGGGGAGGAGGGGCCGGGAAGAGTCTCCAGCTGCGGCCAATGTCCTGGAAGCAGAGGGGCCGCTGGGACTCGCAGTCCCGGTTACACCGACTGGTAATCCTCGTGACTCCCACACCTGTGCCTTTGTCCACAGATACACCTCCAGTGGCAGGAACACCTTTACACAGCCCACCGGCCAAGACGTCGCCTCCAAGCGGCAACACTTTCTAGACGGTGCGCACTCGCTAAACACGGAGGACCAATGTATGAGACATCAGCTATAGAGATTTTGCAGAAAGCTCAGTGAAGGGAACAGCAGATAGTACTACGTGGCCAAGCAATTGTGATCCTGAGCAAGTTACAGAACCGGGTTGTTCTTCTTGCCCATGTCGTACACCAAGGGGTGGCCAAAACAAAAGCCCGCCTCCAAAGCAAAGTGTGGTTCCCCTGAATGGATACCCTAGTAGAGGAAGTGATTCGCCGGTGCCATTCCTGCACGATCAACTGGGATGATCCGGCGCCAGAACCTGTCCTCACAGAAGAGCCCGGTGGTGAACCATGGTCGAAGGTCAGCATTGATTTCGGATGTTTCCTCGACGGCTGCACCACCTTAGTCATGATGGACTTGCACTCCAAGAATCCCATTGTCAAAGAAGTCTCATCCATGGCTTTTCCTCACGTCAAAGCCGTTCTTGACAGGACATTTGTGATGATGGGCCTCTTCCATGAGATCAAGTCTGACAACGGACCCCCAGTCAAGGGTCTTGAGTTCCAGGACTTAATGGTGGCCCACACAATCCGACACCAGAAGATCTCTCCGCAATGGCCGCAGGCAAACGGCTAGGTGGAGCACTTCAAGCAGACCCTCAACCAGGCGTTGCGGATTGGGGTTGAAAAGGGAGAGGATGCCGAAAGCTGAACTCCACCAATTTCTAAATGCCTACCGACAGAGCCCACACAGTACCACTCACTGTGCCTCATCCCATCTGCCCTTCCGACATGCCCCGCGGGACAACATCCCTGCGGATCCCGCCTGGCACCCAGCAAAACTGGATAGCAAGGCCACCCAAACATGGAGAGAAGCCACCAATCGAAAGGCAAGCCTTGCGTGAAGGGCCCAGTTCTTCTTATTGTGCATGGGCGACTACGCTGTCATCAAAGACAGGCACTTGGGAAGCCCTCTACGAACCCGAGGTATGGAAGGTCATCGCCACCCACGTGACCATGATCTCCGAATGGAGGGGTGCATGAGTGGTGACCAGAAATGTGTCCTGGTTCAAAAAAGTGACCAAACCCCAGTCTGGGTGGGAGTGGGATGCTGATCCTAAGGTGGAAGCCGACGAATTCGCTGACTCTGCGTCCTACCTTGTGACAGGCAGAGAGTGCCGCGTGCCAGTGAGAGTTGACGGAACGGTTCCAGCAGAAGCCCCGCCGCACCAAACCCCAAGAAGTGCCCCCCTTTCAAGCAGCCCAGCAGGAACTAACCCGATCTCCAGGAGCCCGGTGTATGGTCTCCGGCCAAATCTTGCTCCCATCCAGCAATTCCGAGACTTTGTGTGTTTTATGCCTCAGGAGCGGCAGCTGAGTGGGGAGTAGTCACTAAAGAAAAGGATGGATGTAGAGAGCTACCTGGCCCCTGCACTACAATGTTGCACTCTGTAACACTCCTCTGGGCAGGCTCCCCCAGAGGAGATAAATAAAGGGGCGGAAGACTGCTCGTGGTCTTTGCCCCTACACCATTACTACAGAGCGTGTGTCATTTCTTGGGGACCCGGGTAGGCCTTCATTCCTACGTGGGCCAGGTCTCAGCAAATGACCTGGCCCTCCGCAAGCGCTGTCACATATTTCAGCAAATCAATGAGTGTCACATTCCAGATGAGCAATACTTCATCAATAAATGGAGCCAGAGGCAAACCGACTCCATAAACGTCTGATTGGTGCTTCTCCATGGTACCGCCTTCTTTCAACAGATTTTCCTACGGTGGCTCAAATTCACATTCCATTGCCAAACCAGAGAACTGGAGTAGGAATCCATCATTAAAAGTGAAGACATTTTGTGTCAAAAAGAATTCCATTTTATTGTGAGACTCATCTAAAGTTACCCACAGAAATCAGCCATTAAATAGCAAACACATTCAATGCATTACTTAACATCGCATATTTTGAGTCGCATAAACTTACTACGAATTTTAACTTAATTCCATATAATAAACCATTTTAATGCTTCCCTTCACCACACAATCCTTATTTTTAGATTGGGCAATGTTTAAATTAAAGTATCATTACTTTAATCTTGTGTTATATACTGTTACATGACCAATGTCAAACCTAAAATGACGTTATTTACATTAACATAAAACAGCATTATTAAACCCTGATAGCTATGAAACATACATACTTAAACTAGTTTTACAGTTCCTTTTTATTTAAATAAAACGTTACTCTGTTCCTTTTAAAATCTATTACAAGAAATTGATTGAATTGTGCTTATGACATTTTAATACAACACTGCCACCTGCTGTAAACGCGGGCAATTGTATTTTAAAACATTATTTGATAGAATTTAAGTTAGCATCGTTTTAATAAAAATAGTGTGAATAACTTATACTACCCGCTTCAAATTCTAATCTCATTGTCATAATTATACAAAATCCAATAGAAATATTTCAATTATAAAAAAGAAAAAAAAAGTTAAAACATTTAAATCAAGAGCGACTGAAAAAAGGGCTGAAAATGCATGCGATGCAAATATCCAGTGATTTTAAGTGCAACTTGTAAGTGAAGCGTAGTAACGAATCTTTGGAAGTGCACCAAATGTGGCTGACACTGGATGTTTACTCAGAACAAAGGGGGTGACTTATATGTTGGCGGTATATTGTATACAGTGTCTCAATGGCCCGTCAGTTTGGCAGTGGACTACTCTGTCTCTGCTGTGGCCAAACATCTCAGACGGCTCTGGGGAGTAAGAACCATCTGAGAAACAGCTACATGTCTGCCCACAAATTAAGGGGCATATTATCAAGGACGGCGTTAAAATTATCGCCGGTTTAGCGGCAGAAAACTGCCGCAAAAGCGGCGATAATGGGCTTGATAATATGCCCTGGAGAATTCCAATAGAAGCCCAGGTTGACACCAGAACATGGGCTTCTATGGGAATTCTCAAGGGCATATTATCAAGCCCATTATCACCGCTTTAGCAACAGTTTTCTGCCGCTAAAGCGGCGATAATTTTAACTCCGTCCTTGATAATATGCCCCTTAGATGGGTGGACATGTAGTCTTTTTGTTCTGTAAACCCTGGTTGTAAGGAGAAGTAATAATATTATAATGCTTCCCCCACCATGTCAAAAGGCCCCCATGGCAAGGGGAGCATTATATTTTTTCTTTACATTTGAAAAGGAATTTTCTTTTTTTAAAGAAAAATATTACTCTGTGCTGCAGTGCTGTGTCCTTCTGTCGCAACCCTGTAGCAGAGAGTAACATGCATTGCCAGGAACCGCTGTGGCAGCAGTTCCCGGCAATGTTTTTATTAAAGAGGCCTGCTTGGTGGTCATTTATAAATTAGGCCGACAGCCTCTCCACCATGGGGATGGAGTAATTTACTCCATCCCCATGGCGGAGCTGCAGGCTGTCCGCCAAGAAATAAATCACCCACAAAGTTCAGTTCGCTTCAGAGAGGAGCCCTGTGTTGCACAAGAAATCATCATTTTTACATCATACAGGTCCTGATTTAGAGTTTGGTGGACACTGTGGATGGTGGACGAGTTACTCCATTACAAACATGAAGGATATCACAGCCGGCGTATTAAAAAGGCCAGTTGGAGATAATGGACTTGTAATACCATGGACGTGATTTCCGTCACGTTGTGACAGAGTCACCCATCTTCTGAACTCTAAATCAAACCCATAATGTATGTTAAGATCTCACTGAAGTTGACAGTATGTTCTCCAATTTCTTAATTAAAGGTACTATCTGCAATATAATTGTCAGAACCCTTTTCAGAGGGCGAAGGGGGCATGCTGGGGCTACTGGGCCCAATCGTGGTGGTTGAGGCCTTTTACTCCAGACATCCCGGGGCCCGACCTGCTATGAGCAACTGGGCCATGTATCCCTTCCGCTCTTGACTGCCAGTGTTAGCTGTGGAAAAGCAGTCCAAGGCTCATTTAGGGGGGAAGTGTAGATACAGGAAAGTGAACATGACTCATAACTCTAACTGCAAACAGTACGAACAATAAATCAATTTCCCGTAAAATACATATATTTCTAAGAAAAATAGCCATGGCAGGCACCACACGTGCAAATCCACCACATGCCCTTCTAACATTGTGGCGGGTGCTGAATACAGCACCGCCTGCCACAATGTTAAATTTAAAGGATGCGACCGCCATGGTGGCTGTCGCATCCTAATTGGCACAGCGGGACCGCCGCACCACTGGCGGCCGGTCCCAGCACCACTAGGGTGGCGGGCGGACTGGTGTCCGCCCGCCATCCTAATAGACCCCTTAATGTTTCCCAGAAATATTTTTCTTCACTTAAAATGTCTCCCATTTAAAAAACGAGGACTGCATTTTTCAGTTATAAATATGGCACAGTGCCTCCTAGCTACTGGGAGCAAGATGCCTGCTGTTTCTAAGTGTGACAATTTGAAATGGGAGAACATAAAAATGAAGAGTTAACTTAATAATTAAGGTAACTTTCCATTTTAATTTCCTACATTTAGCTATAGCTATCAGGAAGATAATTTTGTTCTCACATTCCACTATTGGATTGACAAAGACTTATTTAAGAATTAAATACCTCGGTGCTTCAGTTCTTCACCTCTGTGCCCGAGCCTGGTTCATAAATCTGACTCCAGCACTGCTCCTTATCAGGCCCTGCTACCTGAAGGCTGAAGAATATAATGTAAAATAAACACAGCTTTCCCTTAACTTTAAAAGAAATATTTGACGTTGTGCCTTTTGTAAAATGAACTTAAGGCTGTCAGCTACTCTTTAGGTGTCAACTGGTAGGAGACACCTGATCTAGTGCTTAGAGACTAGACTCCCCATCAGGGAAACAACAATTTAGCAAAGTAAAACAGAATAAAAAGTTTAGACATATGACTGAGTTCTAGATCAAAAACAGGCAAAAAGAGATTTTTTATTACAGGGGAAAAATGAAAGGAGTTACAAAGGAGAATAAGCATAAATTGAAGTAAACGCTAAAGCAAAGGTACAAGAAATAATGCAAAATCATAAATCTCAGTCAGGCATATTCTAAATAGGATTTTAAATGCCAAACTCATGAAGAGTACTGCCAACCTAACAGGACACTTTCAAATAACAGAGATAGCAAAGTATTCACGTCAAAGAAATTGAAGCCCACTAAAAGTGCACAGGCAAAATAATCATCTCCCCCTAAATCTCTCCCATAAATACAAGACCCCTGAAGGTTTTATTGCAAAACCAGACAATCTATTAATAGACTAAGCAAAATCAGCATAGCACGATTATGGTTGTGGTTGCATTTGGAAAATCAGAAGCAACAACGTAATAATTCAAATCTGCAAATTATTTAAGCACTAGCATATTTCTTAAGGTAAGAGAAATGATCCATTCTTCCTCAGCAACTGCCCTCTGAAGATATATAACAAAAATGAAATATTTCTTTAACAATAGCTCATAGAACTCACACATCTTCAACGGAACTTCCAGCGTAAGTCGTAGAAAATGATACTTTGGATACATCATGGAAGCCTCATTCAAATTACACACTCTCGACCAAGATATTATGCAACACTAATTAATTGACATCATCTGCTTGATTCTTAATGGAGCAAGAGGAGAGATGGCTTTGCAGAGTGGCACTGATTCGGAAGGGGGATACGTAGGAGCAAGAAACAGCATTTTAAAAATAATGATGTACCACACAGAAATGTGTCATAACTATTCACAGCATAATTTAGACTTTTTTATGACTGAAGTATTTCCTTTCAGGTATGGACTCATCATTTATACATCACTAAAAATAAAGCATTTCAAAAACGTTTTTTCATAGTATTTGCACATTTTGAATATCTTGAAAAAAGCTTCAATATATCTCAGTCTGGGTCTTAGGGGGTTTCCAAGCCAAGATGGTCTGTAGGGGCTGCACCTTGCCACCAACACCTTAGTAGGCCACAGAACCCTGCCCCACCTGGCACTTTCTGGCCTTTATAGTCTGGTCCGCCCTCTGCAGAGCCTGAAGCAGTGCCCGAAGATGGTGCAGATAGTCATCCCAACTCACACTGAAGACTACAATGTCATCCAAGTAGGCAGCACTGAAGTCCTCCTGTCCATCTAGGGCCCAGGGAGACCAACCTTTGAAAGGTGGCAGGGGCATTATTTAACTCAAAGGACATTACTCAAACCTGGAAGTGGCCCTCTGCGGTGGAGAATGCAGACCTCTCTTTGGCCCCCTCAGTTAAGGTAATCTGCCAGTACCCTGATGTTAAATCAAATGTATTCAGGAACTTGACTGCTCCTAACCAGTCAATGAGCGTTGGCCTCAGTGACTGAGTTGAGCCTTCTGTAATGCACACATAACTTGAGTTTTGGAGTGGCCCCAGGTGAGGTGGCCTTGGGTACCAGAACCACTGGACTGGACCAATGGCTGTTATAGTGCATCTTGAAAATCTCCCCCTTGATACTGATTCTCAGTTTATCAGACCCCTTGTAAATTCTGTTTTTCACATGCATGCTGTCCCCAGTGTCAATATCATTGGTATATCAAGTGGTGAGTCTGGGGGTAAGTGAGAAAAGTGAGACGAACTGACCCAACAAGAGGTAAACGTCCCTCTGTTGCTCTGACATCAGTTGAGGGAGAGGATAACTCCTTCCAGTGAACCATCTTGCTCTTTAACAGACAGGAGGTCAGGTAGAAGCTCGCCCACTTCCTCCACACCATCATCTGTCACTAGGAGCATGGTTACTCCGGACCTTTCGAACTGGGGTTTAATGCGGTTCACATGCAGGACCTGTAAGGGTTTCCTGGATGTTTTAAGGTCCACAAAGTAGGTAAGCACACCATTCTGCTCCTTGACCATATATGGCCGGTCTACCAGACTTTTAAGGGATGCGGCTCCACAGCCTCAGTAGCCCACACATTTTGGTCAAGTTGGTACTCCACCATAGTGGCCTTTTGGTTGTACCAGAGTTTCAGCCCTTCCTGGCAGGCTTACAGGTTCTCAGTAGCTTCTTTTGAGAAGTGCTGCATCTGAGACCTGAGTGCCAACCTAAAACTCAATACATCTTTAGGGGTTTTCCTGGGAGCTTGACAAGGCTGAGAGGGTGGCCAAACAGACACTCAAAGGGGCCCAAACCCACTCCCTGCTGAGGCACCTGCCTGTAGGCAAACAGAAGGCATTGCAAGAGCAAATCCCAGTTATGCCTCATAGGTTCTGGCAGGCCCATAATCATGCCCTTCATAATTGAACCTTACAACAAGCCCATTTGTCTGGGGGTGGGATTGTGCGGAGAACTTGTAGGTTACCCTGCACGTACTTGGGTAAACATCCCCATTAGTGCCTTGGACACTGCAAGTACAATCACTGTCCTCAGGGAATGGCCTCCGGGTAATGTGTAGAATGTTCCACCAAGACCAGGATGAACCTGTTGCCTAGGAGAGTCTTGGGATCCAGGGGCCCAACAATAGCTATACCCCACCTATCAAACGGTGTTCCCACTATAGGTAATGAAAATATTGGGGGAAGGCTTCTGCTTTGCCACTGACTTCCCACTGGCCTGGCAGGTGGAACAGATCCCGCAAACTGCATCTGAGGTTGTTCTAATCTAGGGCAATAAAAGTGGATAACCAACCTTGCAAAGGTTTTGGCCTGTTTAAGAAACTGGCTCTATATATACTGCACCAAAGTGAGGTACAGTGTGTATAGAGTCCAAGGGTCTCCAGAGGTTTGGCAGAGGTTATAGTTAGATAGAACCTTACTCTCTAAAGTGGTAGCTTGGTCGAGCAGTAAGGCAGTATCAGAGGACAGTGTAAAGCATTTGATGTACACACTCAGTCAGCATATATGAATCCACACACTCAAGAACCGAGCTCTAGGCCAATTGTTTTTTATACAAAATCTACTGTTTCATTTCTAGAACCAAGCAATCCTGGTACAGGTAAGCATAAAAATACTTTTCAGTAGTAAATTACTTGTATGAACACAGTTCAAAATTGCAGTGTAACTTGTACTGGTTTTGGTTACAGTTTTAAGTAAGCAGTGTGCAACACATTGCAGGTATAGTACACTCAGTTGAATGGGCTTTTTAAGTACAATGCAGTTAATTATTTTTCAGATTACTTTTGCTACCACAGGACTGGGTCCTAGATTCAGCCCTGGGACATTTCCTGAAAACCTGTGAGTAAATGCGTTTTGGTTAAAGGTACAATTTTTAAAGAATATTAGTGCATTTCAAAAGTTGACACCTAGAAACTTTTTCACATAGAATCACCAATGTTATCCTATGGGAGGAAATTCACTTAGCAGGTAAGTTACTTTTGCTTTACTTTTGTAATCCAGTGCTGGACTTCTAGATTCAGCACTGGGACATGTACTTAAAACAGGTAAGTAATTACGTTTTTGTAGTTTGTACGATTTATAAAGAATATTCTTGTATTTCAAAAGTTGACAAAAACTTTTTCACAAAGAACCCCCAATGTTATCCTATGGAAGGAAATTCAATTCACAGGTAAGTTACTTTTCAGTTACTTTTCTTACTCAGTGCTGGACACCTGGGTTCAGCACGGGGACCTTTCCTGCAAACAGTTTAGAAAACTCAGTTAGGTTATTTGTGCGATTTTTAAGGAATATTCTTAGTTTTCAAAAGTCGACACACACAAACATTTTGGGAGAAAAAGTGTCAATGTTATCCTATGAGGAAAAATAGGTTATCGGTTTCGAGGTAAGTATTCGGTCTTTGAAGTTAGGGTTCTGGGGAAAGACTCAGGGGTCTCCCAGGGTCAGTGATGCACTGTTGTTGCACCCCCAGTGGCACTAGGGCGGCCGGGTGCAGAGTGTTGAGGCCCAATGTTACCCTATGGAGGATAGGGGGCACCGGTTGGTGGTGGCTGGCAAGCAGGCCACGGGGCTGTGGGAGCCAAGCTCCTAGGGTGAAGCTCAGGGCAAGTTGGGGACCAAGTTAGCACAAAAGGGGAACCATCAGCGGCGCTAGGGCAGCCGGGTGCAGGGTGCTGTTTTGAGGTCGGGTGCCCTGTTGACTTCAATGGAGATTCTCCGGGACAAAGAAACACTGCAGGCTCGGGGACGAGGATGTTTCAGGAGTGACCATCACTTCGAGGGGTAAGTTGGGATGTAGAGGGATGGTTAGGCACTTCTGTGTTGGGCACACAAGACCGTGGGGCGTCGGGTGCAGGGGTGCCTTTGTACGTCGGATTTTCTTACTCGCTCTGGTCGCGGTAGGGGGGGCTCCTCTGGATTGAGGCTGCAGGCATTGTCTGGAGGCTTGAGGCAGGTTAGGGGTCACCGGATCTCGGGTCAGGATCGCTGGGGGGACCTCCTCGTGGTGTTTGTTCACTCAAACACGGGCTGGGCTCGGCGGGTGCAGAGTGGGCTGGATTTGCGGTTTCTGGCTGGCACCAGAAGCTGCAGTTCAAACACGTCTGGTGTTCACGTGAGAAGCAGCTTGGAAAGTGAATGCAGGCAGGTCCTCTGGGGTTTTTGAGGTTGCTGGCTGCTGGACACGCCGGGGTTTTGCAGGAGCAGGTTCGAGGGGAGACAGGCCTGTAGGGCTGGGGCCAAGTCAGTGGGTCTCGTCCTCTTGTTAGCTCTGCACGGCTTTTCGTCCTTCTTCTTTTCTTCTTTTCTTGTGGTTGCTGGATCTGAGGAAGCATTGTTCAGGGTGCCCCTAAATACTAAATTTAGGGGTGTTACAGGAAGGTAAAGGGCAGGGACCAATGGGTCGCTTCCCTGGGGTGTTTACAGCCCCTACTCTGCCACTCTCCAGTGGGAGGGATCAGGAACCTGTCCCTGGTTGGCTGGGTCCCCCCATCCTCAAGATGGCGGGGACTCGAGGTTGTGCTTCATCTCGCCTCCCCATCCTTAGGGGTGGAGTTGGCAGAGGTGGGCACATCTCTCTTCCTCACTTGTTTTTCCCGCTGGTTCTCCCGCCCAAAGTGGGGGTAGAACCAGTGGGGGCCAGTTGCTGAGTACAGCAAGTGGTTTGGAGAAGCTCACAAAGGCGGCAGGCCTTTGAAACTTCCCCTGCCCATCCTGGGGGAGGGGACCTAGCACCTCGTCCCAGGATGTGCATTGTTGCAGGCCCTCGAGAGCGGATGGCTCTCGACACAGGGGTCCAGCAACATGTCTGGTGGGTGGCAGCCTAAGCAACCACTCAGTCGGGACACTGGTTGTGGATCGAGTTCAGGGGGCATTTCTAAAATGCCCTCTGTCATGCTTTTTACATTGAAACCCACACTGGCATCAGTGTGGGTAGAATGTGCTGAGAAGTTGGATACCAAACTTCTCAGACTTCAGTGTATCCATCATGGTACTGTGGAGTTTGTAATGACAACCTCTCAGCACCATATACTTTTTAATGGTACACTGCACTTGCAATGTCTGAGAATGGACTCAGACACTGTAGGGGCACAGGGCTCATGCCTTTGTGCCCTCACCACTGGCATAGTGCACCCAGCTAGAGGGGTGACTGACCTAGGCCAGGGCAGTGGTTGGTAGGCATGGCACACCGGGATGTGTGCCATGTTGACTCTTCACTTTTGATCTGCACCAATACACACAGCCTGCAAGGCAGTGTGTTTATGGAAAGATACAGGGCCCCTAAGGGTGGCACAATTGGTCCTGCAGCCCTTAGGAGCCTTCTCTGGTCACAGTGCCCAGGGTACATGGGGTACCATTTACCCGGGACCTACCTGTGGCCAGAGTGGTCAATTGTTTTTTTTGGGGGGAAATAACACAGAAATAAAACAGACCCTGGGAGCATCAGTAGTCTGGCAACAAAAAGGGGGGGGGGGTTTACTGCAACAGAAACCCACTTTCTCACAGCCTGCCTCAGATGTCCTACCAGCAGTAGCACAGGGAACCATCAACACATGGGTTGCTCCAGGCTCAGGAGCCTTAGATTCTCCCAATCAATCAGGTGATCACTAGAGGTGTCACCAGCAACCTGACCCTCAGCTCGTCGTCTTAGGCCCTCAAGAGTAGGGCACTCTCCATATGCTTTGCAGAACTTTCCCTGTGATGGCCCCCTGCTGTTTGCCAGTCGGTCCAACTCAGGTAAGTCCTTCAAGGCAGTAGTGTCCTCCCCTGTGGGTTCCTGGGTGTCACACTAAAGCTCAGACTCTTTTTTGACTGAGGAATCTCCAGGCGGGTTTCCCATGCCCCCTGTCCTTTCTCTTTTTGGCAGGTACCCGGGCCATTTTTCAGTCTCTAGGTCCTTTTGAGTTCCCTTTCAGGCTGCCATGAACCATGTAGTCTAGCACACCCACACAGGCAACCCTAACACCTCCAGGTGGGGCCATAGCTCCTCATCTTTCCAGCTGGTGTGCGTCATTTAGTTACCAAGTTGATAATCCACAGGCATGGCTGGACTCCCAGCTATCCTTAAAAACCCAAACACCCCACCCCATTCAAAGGGAGCCAGAGCCACATAGCAACTCTCATGGTTGTCAGCTGTTACAACTTGGTAGAACACATTGGGGATTACCTGGTCTGAGGACACAAGATGACACCTAACAGTATTCATGCTGGTGCCTGTGTCTCTCTGAATCCCCACCTTTTACCCATTAATGGTGACCCCCTGCCAATACTTTTACGTTTTATTAGGCATGTGAGTCTTGGGTACCATTTCTTTTCACCCAAGGACACTAAGGTAACCTTTGCACTACCCTGGACATTAACTGGGGCAATTTCCTCCACAAGAATTACACTTGCCATCTCTGGGGTTTGCCCACCAGTTCGGGCTGCTGCCTGTACCTTTAGCACTCAAAGCACTTAGGGGTAAAATGTTCTGAACGTTTCTTCCCACGAAACCCTCTCTTCCGGTCAGGACTAGGCTGGGAATCCTTCCCCTGAAAGCTCCTTTGGGGATCTTTGTAGAACTTGATTGTATTATCTTTGTCTCTTCCCGCTTTCTTCTGAAGGGAACCCTGTCCACATTTTTGATGATCCCCCCCAGGTACCTTCTGAGACACCCTGGTGCTGATCCAAAAGTACGCCTCCTTTGTAAGCTCTCAGGGTGAAGTGAGCTTTCTATCTAGCTGGTGTTGGCGTAACTTTATAAAGCAAGTACAAAGCATGTATTCTCTCAAGATCAGTTCATACAGCCCATCATATTCACTCAGTTTACTGGCTTTTATCCAACCAATCAGTGCCCTCCAAAAACTGGCTTGACAGTTTGTGACTGTCCCTAAACCTCAAGCAGTACTTCTCTGGGGTTAGGCCAAATTAAGTAACAAGAATGGCTTTCATGGGGGTTTACCTCATCTGGTCTCCTAACTCTGATGCCAGTAAGGTATCCTCCCCATCACAGACTACCTCAATATTCCTCTGGGACCCTATAGATCCGCAGTGCTCTCTCATAGGCTGCAAACCATTTGTCAATGTCCACTCATACCGCATACCTTGGCACCCAAGTCTTTAAGCATGTGGACCCTCCTTTAGTCCCTGGACACTGCACTGTTGCTGCCACCATTACCTTTACTACTGGACTCTGTGAGCTGCTTTACCTCGAAGTCCAGTTCTTTTATGTTCACTTCCTTTGCCAACAGAAGTTTCCTCTCTACGGAGGCCCTTTCATCCTCAACCTTACCTCCTTCAGGGCCAATCTCTTTTTTTCCAAAGCTCTGCTGGCAGCTACCTATTCCTTGGCTGCCTGGGCTATCTGTGGCCTTAGCTCCCTTTCCACTTTCCGGTCCACCATCTCCTCAGGGGAGAGTTTGTGGGAGGACAGAATGCTCCCTGCCCTGGCAGGGGATTACACTCCTGTGGCCAAGTTGCCATCCTCCCTTTGTTGCTGCAGCTTGGGGCTTGTGGCTAGGCCATCCCATTTCTCATCCTTATCCTTCATATCCACCTGCTCTTCCTCATGGCCATTCCCATCCTGCTCCACTATGGTCGCTTGCATCCTGCCAACGTCCTCAAAAGCTTGGAGGGATATTTGAAAGTCCACCTCTTTGGCCCTCTTTCCCCCATGAGCCCTCTATGTTTGCGGAGTTTTTTCAACTCTGTCGCTCTGAGGTTATTGATGCTTCTCAGCTCCAACTCGATTGTAGCAAGAGAAATATGAGTCAAGACTTGAATTTGGAAATGAAAAAACTGTTGACCAAATCAGAAACTAAGTAGAATTTTAAAAGTTATCATTTATGATTTCAGATTATTTTAGGGTGTTAGAAATAGGGATTCTGATTGGCTAGGGTATGCACCTAAGCCAGACAGAACCCACCACTCTATTCAGGGTAAGGGACCTACATACCCAGGATAACCCCTGCTCACCCTCTTGGTAACTTGGCACAAGCAGTCAGGCTTATCTCAGACGCATTGTGAAGCGTTTGTGCAACACACACACCAGCGACACCACAAATACACCACAAAAGAGACTCCACACAATAGTATACATAACACATAGACCAATGCTGCATAAACCAGTAAACACTTTGCCAACTAGGCAATTTTCATCCCATCACAGTTAGTGCAATACAGTAAATACTTATATGTCGCAACGTGTCATAAAAATACCATCACTGTACATACAATGCAGATCCTGTAATGATACCCGTTATCCTATCATTGCAAGGCATAAAACGACATACATCATAAATGAGGCATGTAAAAGCAGGAGTTAGGTTAGAGGGAGAAGACAGATGAATCGCCACACATCACTCTACATAAATCACCAAATATTATGCGGTAAGAACAAGTATCACCATAAATTCATAGAGCACAGTACTTCTTCTGTGCTTCTTATACACAATATACGGTAATGTTGCTCCCAAACACAGGCTACAGGGCACCTGTCCAACTACAACAGTGAATGCGGTAATTCAGGCGGGTTCCTTCCGTGAGGTAAAGTCACTGTCTGGTGGTGACTGGAGTCTCTATGGAAAATCCACCCCACAAGGTCAAGAACTACCCTGTGAACAAATGCCCCCCAAGGTATGTGAAGGGGGCACACGCACTGAAAAATTAAGTCGGGAGACCTTGTTCGGTCTCTACCGCAATAGGGTCAGCAAAGGCAACTGCCCCCATCCACGCAGTGTAGCTGCTGGCTACACAGCCTCCCTGGCTCAAAAAGCTGGCCCCCAAGAGCGTTGCAGTTGTCTGCTTCACACAGCCTCCAGGTGTGCTTGGAATTGGAAAAGCGGGCCTATGACCAAACTCCCCCAGGGCCTGACTCACCCTCACCCTCAGGCATTCATTTAGATCAGATCAGGCTGCTTCAATCCGGTTGGCAGCATCGCAACTGGAGCCCGTGGTGTCTCTCTCGGCTTACACCTGAGTCTAGGAATGCGGGCCCAGGTGGCCGCGTCTCATGTACCCGGGCCGCACCTAGTTGTCAGGTAGCCTGTCAAGGACGGCTTCCCTGAGAGGCGCTTCGGCAACTTGTTCCCCTATGGTGGCAATCCTTAATCCTGTATCCCCCGAGTAGCCTGGATAGGGGTTGGAGGTAGCACAGGGTAAGGGAAAAGTGCTGCCCTGAGATCTGATCCCAGCACTCGACCTCTCTTCTAGAGCAGTGCAGATCATGGTCACCACCTAACTGCCAGGAACAGAGCTCAACATGTGCTCCACTTCAGGGAATGATCAATGAAGCATAAAGCGCTCACCACGCACTTCGCTTGTGGCCAAGAAACAAAGGAACAAAGAGCTCACCAGGCGCTACGTTTCCACATTTCCACAAACACAGGGCAGGTTACCAAGCCCTGGGAGATCACTGAGGGTACCAAGCAGGAATAGATGCAGCAGGCCAGCACACAGAGTCTTTTTTGCTGCCCAACATGCCACAGGTCAACACAACACACAAGGGAGTTCAATGGCGGTTCCTCCTGATAGCATAACAGTTCCTTCTGGCACAGTGCATGTATAGCCAGCAGCATCTAATTACAAGTCCATGTAGTGTCTAAAGAAATTGAGTCAGAGCCCCTGTCCTTATACTCATATTGTCTTTGATGCTGAGGTAACTTTAATACAAACTTTAGAAGTTCACAACACCCCTATTCAATACTCAGCCCAGTCTCCAGACACACTACAGGGGGCAGAGACAGCATTGTGAAAGGCAGGCACAGTCCTCTTAAGGTGTAGTAGACAACTCCTCCCACCACTTCAGCCCAATAGAACCATCAGGATATGCGGGGCACTTTTCAGCTCCCTTTGTGATCCTCAAGCGTGAATGCATAAAACAGGCCCCTGTCATTCCAAGCCAACATTGATTAGAGTCAGGCTGTGAAGCACAAAGATTCAGAAGAACTCTGAAATGCCCACTTTCTAGAAGTGACATTTCTAAAATACTACTAAAAAATCCGCTTTCACCAATAATCAGGATTGATCACCACTATTCCAAACATACCAAACATGGCAACGCTACTCCTTCCTGATCAGAAATTACAACTGAAACCGGTTTCAGGGAATTCCTAATGCAAACCTATAAGAGGAGCAGCCTCACAGCAGTGGAAACCAAATAGGCTGTTTGTCACTATCAGTACATGCCACACAACAAAGGCACATGCCCAACCTTTTGCCTACACAGCACCCAGCCTATAGGGCTACCTAGGCCCTACCTTAGGGGTGACCTATTTGTAGTAAAAGGGGAGTTCCAGACTTGGCAAGTAACTTTAAATACCAAGTCACTGTGGCAGGAAACTGTGTGAGCAGGCCCTACGGTGGCAGAGCCCTGAGACAGGTTTGAAAAGCTACTTCTGTGGGTGGAGCAAGCAGTGTGGCAGGCCCACAACTAGCATTTAATTTACAAGGCCTGGGTACATAGAATACCATGGCACAAGGGACTTACAGGTAAATTAAATATGCCAAAGAGGTGTAGACCAAACATACCAAGTTTAGAAGAGAGAGCACGTTCACTTCAGCACTGATCAGCAGTGGTAAAGAGTAATACAGCCAACAAAAACAGGGCAGAAAAAATACAGTAGGATGGCAAAACGTTTGGGGATAACCCTGCAAAAAAGGCCAAGTCTAACATAGGGATTTTAGTTCTGTACAAAATCACTGAGTGATCCTGCTCATACAGAAGTACTGGATCTCACCACTGAACACCAATGTAAGAAATTGGCTTGTCAGCTGAGAGGGGTGGGGGCTCCACTAAGGCAACAACCACAGTACTTGTCAAGGTGAACCACTAAAGTCACTAAATTAATATCTGCGTAACTCTATGGTAGCTTCTTGTGTCTATATAGCTCTCACAGGAGGTCAGCCAACTGACCCTTGGAGTCACTCTTGATTGCCTGGGAATTAGAGGTCAGTTTTCACTGTCTTTCACTGCCAGGAAAACCCTGGCAGTAAGGGGCAGTGAAAATGGCTAAATGCTCCCTTAACATGGAAGTAGGACAACCATGGTGAGGGAAGCATTTGCTTATTTATTTTCAAAAAGAAAATCCAGTTTCAGCAATTTCTTACTGCAAATAAAAAAATAGAACTGTTTGGTGCAGAGTTCAGTCATGTTGATGGAGCCCTGCACCAAACAGCAAAATGCACTGACAGGAACGGTGGTTCCTGGCAAAGCTTTACAAATGACCGTTTTATAAATCTGGCTGATGGTCACTTAACCAGGGTGAGACAGCGCTGGACTGGAAACCTAAAGCAGCCTATGCAAATTTTGTCAGACACGTACTGTGCATAGAAAGCGAGGCAGCGAGTCTGACTTCTACAAGCAGGATTGGGGGGTGGGGTGTTCATTCAAGAATATTTGGGGGGAAATGGTGCATTCTACAAAAAGATTTTGATCAAATATTCAATTGTATCATATTTTAAAGCATATTATATGAGGACCTTGCAGTGTCCCAGGATATACAGTCATACTCATAGACATTCTTACGGAGAATAAAAAAACATAAGATGTTAAGCATGAAACATGAATTTAATTAGAACATGAGTGCACACATTCACTGTTCAGCACAGACCATTTTGAGGGATGTCAGCATCCTTCACCCCAATAAGTAGCATAGCAGGACAGGCTTTGGCACTGGTGGTGCTCGGTGCAACAATATTTTTGGGAGCCCCCGCAATGACCTCCTACTCCGCCACAGACTTCCTCACTATAATGCCCCAATAAAGCCCCTCATCCCTCTATAGCCCCTCTCTCACTTGAATTTCATTTGTTTTATAGTGCCTCTTATATCAGTGTAGGGTGTTGGAGCATTTTACATCACATACACTTACAGAGACACTGAATCATACATGTGTAAATTGGTCTATAGAGCAAAAGACAAAGGTGACTACAAGGTCTATGTTTCAAATGTCATCCATACTAGTAGGCATTTTTTTAAAGTGCTTGATCTGGAGAAACACAAACTCAGGATTCAAAACATTTCACAGTAGTTAGTGTTGGATTTAGTAATAATAATTTCTCCCTACCCAAAACCCCCCCTCTTTTTAGCAACAATAAAATAAAGAAAAAATGGGAAAAAACATACCTTTCTAACCTGTATCATGCAGTTTGCATGCAGCTCTTTGATGGCAGTTCATCACTCACAATGCTATATTACGATTGTAACTTATGAACTGCAAGTAACAAAAGATTCTCTTTGATCAAAGCAGTAGTCCACAGACCTATGCACATAAATTACAGTTCTGTAATCTGCATGGTACTTGTTCTTTGCAGCCGGCATTTTAACCCTCTGCGCTACTTCATATGAGTCAAAACTGCCACTAGAAACAAGCATTGGCATAGCCAATAGGTCTCGCCTTTGGGACCTTATAAGTGTTTAGCCATGCAACAGTTAATGTTGTTGCAATAAGAATATTGTACTGCATAACTAAATACTTAAAAGGTTCAAAAGGCGAAACCTATTGGCTATGCCAATGCTTATTGTATATTTGCCACTGGAATGGTGTTGGGGGGCCAGGTACGTTCACTTTAACTAAGATTACAATCAGTACGCTTTTAAAGGACTGGCGTTATCCAAAACCTTTTGATTTTACTCTGTTGGTGTGTCATTCACATTTTTCTTCCACCACCTCAGCATGGGGTAGAGGGTAGGCCCACTACTGTCACTGAGAGTGATGGCATTCTGCCCTTTGACATAGAGCACATCCATACATTAAGCAGATCCTTTAAGTGCCAAAGGCAACCACTAGCAAATGGATGCTTTTTGAGACCCCAAAAATATTTTGGGTTTCAGCCTGTTTTCTTTTTTTTTTTTTTTAAGATTGAGTGCCCAGCTGCTTCGTCTGCAATCAGTGTTTGGAAAAACAATGGCGAAGCAAAACAAGCATTGACAAAGGAAAAAGGTTGATGGACAATGACAGACAAGTTGGCTTTGCCATCGCTCGTTTAATGTAGAATGGGATATCGTGTCTCCTACTGCACTGGCAGGAAGTGTGATCAGGACTACACCTGGTAACCCAAGGCACTGTGTTCACCTTTAGACAGTTTCTCTTAATGATAAAATCCAGTATCCCTTGTGGGAGTGGTGCTCCCTTCTCAACCAGTTCTGGAGTCTCGTCCTACTGGCGTGGAAAACACACGCAGCACTGGTATTTTCAAACAAAAGGTGCAAAAGTTATACAAGGCCGCTGCTGCAAATGGTCGGGAACACAATGTGCATGGCTTACAGTGTCACCCAGTGGCATTAGCTACCTGAGCAAGACAAAGCTGGATTGAAACAGAAACAAAAAAGAATAAAAGATTGACGTCAAAGTTAAACATTTGGAGCTCCGAGAGGTAGCCTTCAAACGCAGCTTCACTATTCTTGTAAATTGTTTGATCCTGGGCAAAGAACTTTATTTTCCTGTTGATCAGTACTTGGAGAAGATTTTGTTGGCAATGTGCGCTATAAAAGTGTGCTCACTCATATGCCCCGTGTTATTTTATTCCCGCACCGTATGTTATGCTACACAACTTCAGTGCTGATTGCTCCCATGAATAGATCTATCACATTGTGCAGCGGGTTCAGTTGCACCAGTGCCCGTGACAGTAATTGGCCCGCTGCTCCTCAATAGTGCCTGTCATTTACTGTTAAACCGGGGCGTCGGAAGACCCACTTTCCTTGTGTAAATTGACAACTGTTGTTCCTCTGGTTTTAAGTACTGCTGCATGGCAAAAGGATCGCTACTGAAAGTGATGGTATACACGCAAATAATTGATAATATATTTCAACAACAGAAACTGCGTTTTCACTCCTCCTTTACTGTCTATTATGCAGCAGATGCGGCACCGCTCCAGACCAGCAGAGGGAAATGCCTCACCTTAGAATGTGTGGCTGGAGTTAAAAATAAAAACAAAGGTCAAGTTTGCTGCAGCATTTTCGATCGTTTTCATTAGCTGTAGCCTTCATCACCGCCGCCTTTCTCTAGTTCTCATCCTGCTTCCTCGAAAGCACCGCCTCTGTGCACAGCTATATATGAACTAATATTCATAGCCCTGAAGTTTAAAGCATCAGTCGAACTATAGTATACATCACACACCAGCTGGCATGTTAAAAACAAAAACAAGTGCACGCGCTGAAAGTTAAACAAGCACTGCAGGCTTTAAACAGAGAGCACGTCATGGAACTGCAATAAAAAAAGGTGCCAGCGAAAGAGGCACTTAATTACCCATGACAACAAAGGAAAGGCAGATGGCGGCTCTGTGCGTGATTGTGCGCGTAATCGCAAGCTTGAGGCCAGCAAAAGCCTGGGTAGCACTTTGAAAACCCACTAACTAAATGTTTCGCCAGTGCTGCGCATGCGCTGGCTCTAGCGAGACCTAAAAACTCTGATCCTTGTCCAGCAGTAACATCACCAGAGTAATCTTGACATATAACATGTTGGATATAAAAAAGGAACTCTGCAGCGGTGCTTTTAAAACCAGACCAATTTGCAAAAAACAGTTCCCCCCCACCTCAGCGTTAGACTCGCAATCAAAACCGGCCCTTACCAACAAAACCCGCTCCCACTCTTCCAGCCTCCCAAGGAAATGCCAGATACCCAGTATAACCAGTCCAGCCTTGCTGTCAGGAAATAAATCAGACCCACAGTCCTGACATGCCCTGAATGACGACAAGGTGTCAGAAATTAACATAATTAACCCCACACATTCATGTCCAAGCACACACAGATGTGCCCCAATTCTCACAAATCCTTGAAGCATGTTCAGATTTGCACCACCACTTATTAATTTATTAATCATGTCTCCATGTTCAGATTTGCACCATCACTTCTAATTTATTAATCCTGTCTGCATGTTCAGATTTGCACCAACACATTAATTTATTAATCCTGTCTGAATGTTCAGATTTGCACCATCACTTCAAATTGATTACTCCTATCTGCATGTTCAGATTTGCACCAGCATTTATTAATTTATTAATCCCATCTGCATGTTTAGATTTGCACCATCACTTATTCATTTATTAATCCTAGCTGCATAGTTCGATTTGCACCATTACTGATATTTGTCTTGTCACTTAGTAGTTCTTAGTGCACGCTCGGATTTCACCATAAACGAAGTACCTTGAATAAAAGTTCACATTTGCACCCTCAAAACCTGAATGTCAGCCCAGATTTGCTTCATCACATAGACGCTTTGGCTGCCGAGACCGTGCTATCACCTTTGGAGAAGCCAAAATGTTACTAGCATCCTGCTGTCACCAAGGCCCTCATTAGGACTCAACTGGGAAGACGTGTTATCCCACGTTCTAAAATCTGATACCACAACGATCGGAATCTAAAAGGTGCGATAATTTTATGACAAGACCAGAGGCTCCTGTTATGCTTTTCTTATCTTGAAATTAATTCAATAGCAGACAAGATAAAACAAAAACTACAGTTCCCAGAAGGCCAAGAGAACAAAAGGCCAATGGGAAACGTAGAATCCAAGACATCAACCAATGAATGGGAGATCTGAGTATAATGCTTGTACTGACTGCTAACAGTCCTCTTTTCTTGCTGCTCGTGGTCAAGATAAGTATATACTCTTTCTCAGTTTTTTGTGTTTCTATTGCGCATTGTTCGTTGGTTGCTGGCTGATAGGTGTTAATCCATTTTGATAACTTCGGCCCCCCCCCCCCGGCTGCTGCCCGCAACTGTGCTGTTTCCCGCTGCTTCCGCATTCGTTAGCGCGTTGCAGCCATTTTCCTACCGTTTCTTTCCTAACGGTCTTTTGGCTTCCTCAAGTCGAGCCTCCTCGCCTGCTGTGCCTCTTGTTCTGAGCTTCTCTGTCTACACGCTGGTAGAGTCCGGCCCCCTGGGAGTGGTTTTCCCTGCTAACCCGGCCTCTCTGTGTTCCTCTACACACCCAGGGGCGGTATCAGGCTCTCTCTCAGCCTGCTGATTAACCCTTTCTTACCCACTCTTTCTCCCTTTGTTTTTGCTATGGAGGTTGACAGCTCTCCTTGGTCTGGTTTTCATAATGAAGGAGGGGAGGCACTTAAGAATTATTTAAATATGTTTATTAATTCCTCTGTGGAAAATGCTGTTCAAGCATCTATGAAGAGATTTTCTAAGGATATGGAAAACTCTATGTTAGCTCTAATGTCCAAAGCTTTGGCCCATTCTGCGGGGGATAGCAGAAAGAGAAAGTTGGTACCTTCCAGCAATAATTCTAATGTGTCTGCGACTATGAAGTCACGAGTGCTCAGTGAGGTTTCCCCACGCGAGGTTGAGGACATAGTACCTCCCAGGCCTCCTGCTAAGGAGGGGTTTAATGATAAGAATACTGGTAAATGTAAATCAAAATTAAAAAATGCTGAGGTACCTCAAAAATTGGTTATTTCTCAAATTTTGGACACGGATGATGATCTTGCAGACGCAGATGATGCGTTTGACCTTTTAGATGCCAATGTTCCTTCTTCCCCTCTTGCTAAGAAGTCAAGAACTGATTATTTTTCTTTTCAACCTATTTTGGATTCGGAGGGTGCTCCCATGTTTGACCCTTCTACTATTCGTCATCCTAACTCTACGGAATGGTTCCCTGCATCTCATGTAGGTGACTACATTTCATCTAGGCTTTGTCTGCCTTTGGACAAATCCACCAGGTCCAGGTTCAAGTCGGAATGTCCCAAACCTTCCCTTCCTTCCTCCACTCCGACTATTGATCAACCCTTGTTAACTTTCTTCTCAAAGTTTGGAAAAAGATCCTCGTAAAGGGGTGGATAGGGCCTGGTCTACCTGTCCGGACAAATTATTGGATATTGTGGGGCCTTTGGCTCGTATTTTTGATGTGGAAGAATCTGCTTGTTTGGACAAATCAGATTTGGACCCGAGGATGTTTCTTTATGGGTCGAAAGAGCCTTTTGCCTCCTGGGTAATGCCAATTTGTCAATCATACATGAGCGCCGCAAAGGCCTTCTTATCAAGATGGATCCCAAGTTGGCTAACTTGGCTACCCTTGATCCGGGTATTAAGGCCGACGGTCTTTTGTTTGGTGACTCGTTAGTAAAGGATCTAAGTAAATTTGTCTCTACCTTTGCCTACATCGATAAGGCTCAACAATCCTGCGGGGTTTTGGTTGGCCTGGTAGAGGCAGGGGTCGCTTGACCGGGTGTCCATACCACAATCAAGGCTCCAGAGGATCTTTCAACTCAAATTCCAACTACCAAGAGTTTAAACCCCAGTTCTACCTGCAGCGAGGTCGCGGTTTCAAGGGTCGTGGACATAAGAACTTACGGAACAATAACCAACTAGGTGAGTGTCTCAGAGCCTCCCCCCATAGGTGGTCGTTTAAGTCTTTTTCTTCCAAAATGGTGAACTGTAACTGCAGATACGTGGGTTCTAAGCTCTATCCAAGGTTATCTTATAGAGTTCTACGCTCCACCTTTCCAAACAGTTTTCCCTCCTCCTCTTGTTTTTTCCACCGACATGGCCAATCTCGTTTCAATCGAGGTGCAGTCCCTTTTGCTGAAATACACTATTCAAGCCTCCCCTCGAGATCCTTCGGAGTTTCTCAGTTCCATCTTTCTAGTACGAAAAAAGAACAAGAAAATGCGTCCTGTCATAAATCTCAAGTGGTTCAACCAATTTGTAGTTTATCGTCACTTCAAAATGGAGACCATCATCCATCTCAAGGACTCTCTCCGCTTACTCGACTGGATGGTCAGAATAGACTTGCAGGACGCATACTATACTATTCCTATCCATCCTTCCCACAGGAAATTTCTACAGCTTCAGTGGCTAGGAGTGACTTACCACTTTTGCTCTCTCCCCTTCGGGCTATCGTCAGCACGTTGGTGCTTTACAAAGATCATGAAACCAGTGGTGACTTATCTCAGGTCTCTTGGGGTCAGGTTACTTATTTACCTCGATGACATTCTAATCATGAATTCAGACAAACAGACCCTTTTGTCTCATTTGGACATCACTCGCTCCCTTTTTTTACAGCTGGGCTTTCTTCTCAATCCCGAAAAATCCATCCTCACTCCTTCCCAACAGATCGAGTTCCTCGGTTTTCTGGTAGATTCTTCAACAGCTTTGCTTCATCTGCCTCAAACAAAGGTGTCAGCCATAAAATCCGAAATTTACCAAGTTCTTCGGAGTTCCTCGATTTCTCTCAGATCTCTGGCGAGAATAGTAGGTCTTTTGTCTGCCTCCATTCAAGCAATCTTTCCAGGACCTCTGCACTATCGAGCGCTTCAGATCCTCAAAATTCGCCACCTGCGTCAAGGCCTGGCTTATTCAGATCTGATTTCCTTAGACACAGATTCTCATTTAGAGCTCCAATGGTGGCTAGACCATTTAGATGCGTGGAACAGCAGGACAATCTTTGCTTCAGCCCCAGATCTTGTATTAGAATCAGATGCAATTCTGTCTGGTTGGTGTGCCTGATGTGGTTCAATCTCGACTGGCGGTACATGGTCACTAGAGGAGTCGAAATTGCACATCAATTGTTTAGATATGCTGGCAGGTTCCTTTGCAATCAGATGCCTCGCAAAAGACAGAGTTCGCTGTGCCATCCTTCTTTGTATGGACAATGTTTCTGCGGTCCGTTACATAAACTATCTCGATGGCACAAAATCCAAGCCTCTTGCGGAGTTGGCAAAGAGTCTTTGGGAATTTTGCCTTCTCAACAAGATTTCAGTCAGAGCCGAATATCTTCCAGGCAATCTCAATTACATCGTAGATTGGCACTCTCGTTACCTAAGGGACTCCAGTGATTGGAAGCTTCTTCCATCCGTCTTTCAATCTCTGTCCCAAAAATGGGGCCCTTTGCATATCGATCTCCTTGCCTCTCGTCTCAATTCCCAGCTTCTTCTCTTCTTCAGTTGGCGTCCGAATCCGCTGGCTCTTGCTACAAACGCTTTCCTCCAGGATTAGTCTCTTCATCTCAACTACGCCTTTCCTCTTTTCATCAAGATAAACAGAGTCCTTGCTCAGTCCAGATACTAACAAGCCTCTCTGGTGATAGTTGTTCCCTTCTGGCAATCTCAGATTTGGTTCCCGTCTCTGCTGGAAATGGCGGTGGACTTTCCTGTTCTTTTTCCTTCTACAACAATCTTTTGCTGGATCCTTTGGGTCGTCATCACAGTCTAATTTTGGTCAACAATCTGACCCTGTCCACGTGGAAGATCTCATGCCTAATCTCCTAACCTGCTGCATTTCACAGGAAGCTTTTCTCTTTATTAGCAGAGCCTGGGCTCCAGGCACAACAAAAGCTCACAAGTCAGCTTGGTCTTTATGGACAAGCTGGTGTGTGGGAAAACATGTCGATCCCTTTTCAGCAAATGTAACTCACGTTGTCAATTTTCTGGCATCTGAAGCCAGTTCAGGTAAGTCTTACAGAACGGTTAACCTACACAGATCAGCAATCTCCCTTAATCACAATACGGTGGGTTGCAAACCAGTGGGTGAACATCCTCTAGTTTGTCAGCTCCTTCGGGGAGTAAAATTTTCCAAGCCTCCGTTACCAAGGTACTCTAAATTATGGGATGTGAATCTAGTTCTCAAACGTTTTTTCTTATTGGCCAGATAATACTGCTCTTTCTCTGAAGATGCTTTCTGCCAAACTTACTATGCTATTGTGCTTGGTTTATATCAAACGTGTTTCTGATGTTAAGGCTATAGATGTTTCCTCTCATCAATTTACCCCATCTGGGGTGATGTTTCACATCAACAAACGTACAAAAACTAACTTGAATTCTGTTTTTTACCCTTATTTTCCTTCTTGACCTAAATTCTGTGTAGGTCAATGCCTCATGGTGTATGAACAACGGACCTTCGATCTCAGATCTCAGAACGTCCTCCCATTCCCAACTTCTCATTTCTTTCTGCAATCCTCACAAGCCTGTTTCCTCTACCACCCTTGCCCGTTGGGTTCGCTGGGTTATGTCCCTTGCTGGTAGTGATGTTTCTGTCTTCGGTGCCCACTCTGCCAGGGGAGCCATGGCCTCCAAAGCTTTTTGGACAGGCTCCAGGTTGGAGGACATCCTGAGATCGGCTGATTGGTCCATTGACAAAGTGTTTAATTTGTTTTATTGTAAACCTGTTATTAGTTGATATGCTTTGAACAAGCATAATAGGAGGCTCCGGTCTTGTCATGTAGATTTTCCTAGTAATTTATGACGGAAAGACTTAATTTTAATAAAGACACGGAGGCGAGTATTATCCCACCGTATCACTTTTAATATGTGTTATTTTTCACTCCCTTAGCGGCTCCAGCTCTTCCACCAGCAGCTTCCTCACCGGGGACACAGTCCGCTCAAGGTTTCTGATCTGCACCGTCCAGCTTCAGTCTGCATTCCTGGTTCTTCGATCCCAGTTCCACTTCCGAGGATGAGGTTCTTGGACTTTTGTCGAGAGTTTTCTATTTGGACTCTACCCTTTGGTGTGATTCTCTCAATGTTTCCTTTGTTTATGGATAATATCTAGTCTGCTCGCCAAAGAAAAGAGGGCTGTTCGCAGTAAGGACAAGCATTAAACTCAGATCTGCCCATTCATTGGTTGATGTCTTGGATTCCACCTTTCCCCATTGGCCTTTTGTTCTCTTGGCCTTCTGGGAACTGTAGTTTTCGTTTTATCTTGGCTGCTATTGAATAAAAGGCAAGATAAGAAAAGCATAATACTCGCCTCCGTGTCTTTAATAAAATTAAGACTTTCCATCATAAATTACTAGGAAGATCTACATTATCACCTATTACACGTTGTGCCCTTTAAAATGGGCGAAACATGCAGAGTTTGGTCTTTGGGCACCAAAATCCGCATCTCATGGTATTTATCCAGCATTCCACCCCCACCCACTCTGTAAAATTTGGCAGGTTTCACTTGAGAGGAAATTCGGAAATTGGGAGGCATGTGGTAACTACCACAAAACTTTAATTCTGATTCTTGTGCAAATGGTAGATCGCACAGGGATCGGAAAAGAACGGACCAGTCGTAATGAGGGCTAAAGTATGTGCAAATTCAGTCCAGTCAGACCACAAAATATTTCCGTTATACCGCTGTTACAGGGTGCGTGGTGTCAGCCACATGCATATTCAGTGTTGGTACATACACACATGTAAATACATCCATGAAATAGGAGTGTGCTGAGTAAAAGTAAAACACATACTGAATGTTGCAGCACGACTAGAGCAGTGCTCGTTGATAGCATAAGCCACTGAGACAACTCATCACAGATGCATACAATCAGAGGTCGAAGAGGGTGGGAATCGGAGGGGCAAGAAATGCCCATACTTTTTTAATTTATGAAAAACCGTTCTCCTACTTTGTGAAAAGAGAACCATCCCGGGACGGTTAATTCCGATAGTTCACATGCATCAGCTGAAGTGCCATTCAGGGAGTCTCCTGTGCTGTGAAACCGAATGCGGGTAAAGAGCTAATCAAGAAACAAGGGGGGTTATGTACACGAAAATGTCGGAACATGGTGTAGTGCCAAATTTGTCAATGCCGCATTCCGACATTTTAAAAACGCAGGGATGCGCCGTATTTACAAAAATACTGCGCACCCATGTGTTTCCCCTAGTGCTACAAAAACTGCCTAGCACCAGCAAAAGGCATACTTGTGCTATGTTGCAGGGGTGCCTGCACTGCAGGGACAATTGTTTATGTGCAGAAAGAGACACCTTCCTGCCCATAAACAATCAATAATGGCGATTTGCACCTTCTATGTGTGCTGCAGAATTTGGTATTTTCCATCCGTGCTTCTTTAACCCCTTCTGTGCCCATGACGAGATACTCTCGTCATGGAGCGCGGTTGCGCTGTGCCCATGACGAGTCTATCTCGTCATGGACCCCGCCCGCTAATGAAAGGGCCGGCACAGGAGGGGGAAAGGGCGGGGCACTCAAGGGGTTAAAGTAACTTACAATAACAAACCAACAGCTTACGAAGATCCTTCCATGATGCACAAATTTATTGACAACTGTAAAATAGACCCAATGGATACTTCTAAAGACCCTTTCACCTGAAGGCTTCATATTACTTTCTTTTTATGTTTCACATTGTTTCTGATGTACTTCTTGATGTCTAGGTTAACCTACTATTTAACTTCATGTTTTTTAGTAGTCTTTTGAAGGTATATCTTTCTGTGAGATAATAATGTATATATTTTTCTTCACTTTTTAGGTACCCTCTTTTTGTGTTGTGTCCAGCAAATCTTTCTATTTTCATACCCATATCTATGGTCTGGATGACTCCCCTCCAGCTGCCTCTGGAACCTGGTTGTTGTCATCTTCCCTTTTGTGGTCGCACCACTCCCGATTACTTTGTCCTGGTATTTGGTATGTCTTTTGCCTTTTTTTGTTTCTGTCAACATCCTTATTACTTTTTATTCTTTTCAAGTTTTCTATTCTCTATCTGCATTTCCTTTTCTTTCCTTATATTTTCATACTTTCTCCTATGTTTTCTCTCCTCTGTATTTTGTATTCTTCATCTTGCTTCTTCTCTTTCAATGTGTTATTTTCTGTTATATTTCTCTCTCTCTGCTAAGAAATGCATGGTTTCATTCTTTACTCAATTAAACAATTTACGGAATTGTTATTCTTCACTCATAGAGTACGCTAATTTCATTGCAATTCTTTATTCACGACTTTACGCATTATTATTTGGAATGTAAAAGGGTTAGACTCACCTTATAAACAACAAAGAGTTCTTAATCATTTAGCCAAATTAAATGCTGATATTCCTTTGTTACAGGAAACCCATGTTACTGAATTCGAGAACAAAAAACTTGTTAGACATTGGGTGGGATATGGATTTTCCTTACATGGTAATGGGAAACGTAATAGAGTTGGAATTCTGTGTAATAAATCTTTGGATGTTACCTTGTTATGGCAAGAATCAGATCAAGAAGGTCAATGGCTTTTGCTAAGATGACAAGTAAACAAAATACCAATATCTGATTTTAATATTCATGCACCCATACATCCGTCTAAAACATTTTGCCCCTCAATTACACCCAAACTGAGGTCTATTTCTGATGACTACTTTGGTAAGGATTGCAATCTGGTAATGGATCCTTTTTTAGATCGCTTCTCCAAGTCTTCTTTTGTACTTTTCTACATTCACAAACAATTCACCACAGCCATCAAACAAAGATCCCGTATTGATTCCTGGAGAATTTGCAACCCCTGTTTACAAGAATATACTTTTTTCTCCCATGTACATTTCTCTCAGTCTTGGATTGATCACCTTTTTGTTTCTAAACCCTCATCTCAACACATCTTATGAGCTGAGAGAGGCACCATTTAAATTTCTGATCATGCACTGGTAATTCTAGATCTCGGCCTCCCTCCCCTTCCCGACAAAGTTAGCTGTTGGTGCTTCAATATTTCTCTTTAATTGGATACCTCTTTCGCACAAATCTTTGATACTTTTATAACAGAATTTTGTGCTCTGAATGAATCTCCTGACTTATTTCCAATTATTTGGGATACATTCAAAGCAGCTTCTAGAGATTTTATCATTACTTATGTTTCCACCAAAAAGAAAATAAATTAAAAAAAACACTAGATTTAATTAAACATATTTAATCCTTAGAACAATCCTACTTTGTATCCAAGTCTAAGAAGTGTTTAGAAAATTAATTAAGGCTAAATTTGATTTCAATAAACTCTCCACGGAAGATGCTGAATCTTATCTCCTTAAATCTAGTTCTAGATACGATGGTGGCCAAACTAAAGCAGGTAAACTCTTAGCAAATTATCTTAAATTTAAAAAAGAGTGCACCAAAATAGAAAACTATTTTAAGAAATGATTCCATGCCACTTTTTAGAGACTACGATATCCTTGATTAAGTCTACATACGCCAGAGTTAGATCCTCTACAATCTGATATTAACTCCCATCTTTCTTCTATCCATAAGGAATTTGATTTAAACACTGTTTTTTTTTCCCTTGATTCTGATATCACAAGTTATAATATTCGTACTGCCATTAACTCTATTAAAAAAGGAAAGCTCTTGGGCCTGATGGTTTTCCTATTAAATTCTACCTTTATTTTTCGAAACAATGAATCCCTAAATTACATTGATTATTTACTTTCTTTGCTTCCTCCAATTCTGCTACTGGGACATTTCAAGAAGCCTTAATATGACTTTTACCAAAAGATAATGAAGATCATATGTTATGCAAAAATTATAGACATATTTCCTTAGTTTTAATTCTGATTATAAGATTTTTGCCAAGATTCTGGCATTTGGCCTTCATCCTCTCTTCCCCAATTTAATTGGTTGTGAACAAGCTTTACTTTACTTTACTTTAAATCATTTGTATCGTACACGAATCATCCCCAAGGGGATCTCTCGGCGCCTGAGAACAAAGGCATCATGTAAAGTGCGACTTAAAAGAGCCAGGTCTTAAGTATTTTTTTTAATTGGGGCAGATTGGGGCAGTCCCGAATTTGGTCGGGGGGTCGTTCCAGAGTTTGGGAGCCAGATAGGAAAAGGCACGACCCCCCCCATTTTAACCTTCCTAATTCTTCGGCTGCAGAGCAGGTTGCGGTTGCTGGATCTAAGCTGACGTACAGGCTGATACCGTTCAAGTTTGTTGGTCAAATAAGCCGGACTCATTCCATGCAAGGACCTATAGACCAAGCATAACAACTTGAAGATGGCCCGTTTCCTGACCGAAAGCCAATGAAGTTGGTGTAGGAGAGGAAGAGAGGGGGTTCGGGCTGGTTTAAAAAGGGCGAGGCGGGCAGCTGTATGTTGCACGACCTGTAGTTTGGCTAACAGGTCCTTCCTAATTCCTACCAGCAGGGAATTGCCATAGTCAAGGCGGCTGATTATCAGCGCCTGAATGAGAGTCTTCCTGGCAGTGAGCGGAATCCATGGGAAGATCTTTCTAAGCATCCGCATGGTCCCGAAACAGGAGCCTGCAAGCGTCTTCTTTTGTTCCTCCATTGAAAGCCTATTATCGATTCAGGGTTCTTCGCCCAGCTTCTCGGGGAGGGAGCTTCTCCCAGTTCCGAAGACCACCAATCGGAAGTCCACAGTTCTTCTGCCTTGCCAAACAAGAGAATCTCTGTTTTCGAGGAATTTAGTTGTAAAACTTTTTTCCTCATCCAGTCTGCTATGCTGATCATACAATTTAGGAACTTGGCTTTCATTGCAGCAGGATCATTCTCTATATGTACTATCAGCTGCGTATCATCAGCGTAGGATATAGTTTCAAACCCACAATTCCTGATGATTAAGGCCAAAGGGGCAACATATAAGTTGAACGATGTGGGGCTCAATATAGAGCCTTGAGGTACCCCCTTGTCTACTGCAGCTGTAGGTGACACATAGGATTCTAACTGGACACATTGTGTTCTGTCGGTGAGGTAACTCTGGATCCATTTAAAGGCCAGGCCTCCGACACCAATCTCTCGAAGACTGTTCAACAGGATACGATGGGAGATGGCGTCGAAGGCTGCCGACAAATTCAGCAGTACTAACATAACTGGGGAGTCCTTATCCAGCGACATCCTCAGCTTATCTGTGACCTCAAGCAAGGCGGCCTCCGTGCTATAAGATGCGCGGAAGCCTGACTGAGATGGATCCAGTATCTTGTTCTGTTCTAGATAGCTGTATAGATGACGGTTTATTAGTGTTTCCATAATTTTGGAACAGCACGGGAGAAGAGAAATAGGTCTATAGTTTTGCGCGTCCATAGGGTCTGCTAGAGACTTTTTCAGCAGAGGTTTAATACGCGCTACTTTCCATTTACGTGGAAAGCTGGCTGTGGCTAAGGAGATATTACAAATATCTGCCAAAGTGTCTGCCAAGACCAGGGCTAGCTCATTCATAGCTCTCCTGGCAGCCGGCAGAGTTCAGGCGCGGACAGGCGCAGATGGGCTTGACTTAGGCGGGCCTTCAGCGCGCCCACTGCGCGCGGTGAATTTATGCCCCCGGAAGACTTGCAAGCTAGACCGCTAACCGCTGCAATGGCGGTCGGCGCCCAGCAGGAAATGAAAAGGCAGACTCTCTCCACTCAAACTGCCAGCTATCTGGCAGTGGTGGACTGGAGAGCTGCCTAGTGCCTGCACAAGAATAACATGTAAAAACAATTTCCCCAATACAAAATATACGGGCTCTAAAATGCGTGAACTTTAAAAATGCAAGAGGTTACAAGAAGTGCTCAGCATCACAGAAACGCGTGAGTTAAAGGTAGACAAACTCACAATAATACCAGGCTTTTCTTAGATGTTCTGAGTAAATTTAAAGCTTATAAACATTCTTAAGCAGCCATTTCCTTCTATGCTAAGAAAGCTTTCTATCGGATACACTGGAAATTTTAATTCTCTACATTTTCATGAGGAAAAGTTCTCTCTTATATTCTTGCCCTTCCGCATCTATAGTTGTCAATGGCCTAATCTCCTCTCCTTTTCTTTTGCATAGAGGTGTACAACAAGACTGTCTCTTATCGCCTCTCCTTTTAATTTTGGTTCTCGAACCTTTTCTATCTAAAATTCGATAAAATTCAAGGATTCAAAAATGGAGATAAACAAATAAAATTTTCAGTCTATGCTGATGGCATTCATATATATATATATATATATATATATATTTGTGCCAATTTTACCCAGAGACAACATTGATATTTTCAGTGAAACAGTGGTTGCAGAAATCAAAAAACTAAATTATAAAACATCTGGCATAAAAAAGAAATATTCTTTTCAAGAACAAAAATACCACCAACTGATCAAAAAACTAAAGGAACAAGACAAAGTGGTCATTCGTAATTCAGATAAAGGGGGAAACGTGGTACTATGGCCCTTGCAACAGTACACCCAAGAAGCTTTGTCTCAACTAAATGATCGGTCATGCTACAGGTTAAGCAACAAACAAGCAACAACACAGGCACAAAACGAACTATTCTCTGAATTATTGGCATGGAAGAGCATCGGCCTCCTAAACCAAGATGAATACAAATTCATGAAGAAAGATCATCCTATCATGCCGGTAATATACTTCATACCGAAAATCCATAAAGACACTCAACATCCTCCAGGACGGCCAATAATATCGGCCAAACAGAGCTTGCTTGAGAATGTTTCAATCTACATAGACTCTTTTCTACAAGACCTAGTCAAAGGACTACCATCGTACGTCCAAGATACATCTGATTTCCTGAAACAAATATACAACTATCAGTGGAAAGATGATTACCTTTTAATAACATTGAACGTCTCCAACCTCTACACTTCAATTAATCATAAAGATGGATTGAGAGCGGTAGAATACTTTTTGTCAAGCAGACTGATCCAATTCGATCAACATAATAAAATGCTGATCAGTCTTATTCAATTTTGTCTAAACAACAACTATTTTTTGTTTAATCAACAAATCTACCAGCAACTAAGAGGAGTAGCCATGGGGGCTAGCTTTTCACCAAGCTATGCTTGCCTCCATATGGGCTTTTGGGAAGAGACTATTTTGAAAACCAAGCATGCAATACCAATGACGAAACATGTGATAAAATGGATGCGTTATATTGATGATCTTTTTATAATTTGGCGTGGCAGTGAGATGGAAGCTCTGAATTTTATAGAGGGTATCAATGATAAAAATCTCAATTTGCATTTTACTAGTACCATTGACAAAACAGAGGTGTGTTTTCTTGATGTGCAGGTATATGTTGCCAACAACCAGCTCCATACAAAACTCTATCGCAAACCTACAGCAGGAAACACGACCCTGCATTCCTCTAGTTTCCACCCCAAACACACCATCCACAGTATTCCATATGGGGAGATGCTACGGATTCGACGAATCTGTAGCAATAACAACGACTTAGCAATCACCCAACAAGAAAGTAAGAACAGATTCTTAGAAAGGGGCTATAGCATCAAAATTATTGATGAGGCCATACAAAAAACTAAGTCCATGAAACGTGAGGATTTGCTGTTTAAACCATCCAACAGCAAAACTAAAATCAACACACAAAATGTTTGCACTAAAAAGATAGAGGAAATAAGATTAATCTTAACGTACAACAAACAAAGAGACAGCCTCAGCAAGATTATAAAAGACAATTGGTACCTATTACACTTAGACACGCAACTCAGTGAGATTATTCCATCTAACCCAACTATTACCTTCAGAAGAGCACCATCCACCAGTGACTTTCTGGTGAATAGCAGTCCAGAAATAAAATCAGGTACCAACTGGCTGACTAAACGTAGGGGTTTCTTGAAGTGTTCCACTTGTAAGGCTTGCAGGCATGCCACAAACAAAACTTCATTTACAACACCCTTTGAGGAGAAAGCACACACGATCACGAATAACATGACATGCAAAACTGAATTTGCAATCTATGTGTTGGAGAGCTCTTGTGGGCTGCAATATGTGGGATCCACCAAGTTGCAGGTCCACAGGTGAATTCTCCAACATCTACGTGCAATCACCAACATAGATACATCCTATCCGGTGGCCCGACATTTTAGGGATTGTCATGAAAGTAACATACAATTTCTCAAATATTTTGCAATTGATTGTATTCCGGCTCTTAGAAGAGGCAGGGATCGTGAGGCTCTCCTCAGAAAATTGGAGGCCAAGTACATACTAGAATTGGACAGCAAAAACCCACATGCGCATGCGTACGTCGTGCGTGGTCCGTACGTGCGTGCTCCGTACGCGCATGCGCGCGTGCTCCGTACGCACGTGCTCCATACGCACATGCGTGCGTGCTCCGTGCGCGTACACGCATGCGCGCGTGCTCCGTACGCGCATGCGTGCGTGCTCCGTGCGCGCACCGTGCGCTCACCGTGCACGCACGGCAAGTCATGTGATTTAGAAACAACACTTTTCATTGGTTTATAGTAGTTTCAGGTCATATGATTAAGAAACAACACTTTTCATTGGTTTATAGTAGTTTCAGTTCCAGAAACTTCCAACACCACACCCACTCCCCTCATTATTACTTCTGATTCCCTGGCAGAAGGAGCTGAGCAGCTTTTCCAGTAATCCAGTACTTGAGAATGGCAGAGCAGCAGTCATCTTCTGGGAGTGAGCAGGAGACCCTTGTGCCACAGAGACAGAGGAAACAGAAAAACTCTTTTATATGGCAATTTTTCACTTTTCCAGAGGGGCAGAAGAAGGTGAATGCTTCAAAAGTCACCTGCACTCTTTGTGATCGTGTCTTATGAAGAGGAGATCCTAAAAAGAAATACTCTTTTAGTATCTTCACTATGATCAGTCACGTTAGAGATGTACATCCTGTGGCTTATGCTCAAGCTGCTAGAGAAAACCCTCCAGCAGCTCAGCAGAGCACATCCGCAGCAGCTCAGCCGAGCACATCATCGGCAGCTCAGCCGAGCTCTTCATCTGCGGCGGCAGCTTCACCTGCTTCTGTTCCTCTGGATATACACCCTCTATTTAAGAGGGTGCACATACGGTGCAATGCGTGCAATGCTCTTCTCTCTTATGGGGACACCAGCATTCCCCTAATAGAGAGCAAGATACAGCAGCACACGTGCGGCACCCTATAATTTTTGCCATTTTTTTGTTCCTCTGTCCCTCTATTAACATTACAGCCACCTAACATCTAAACACTTAAATTAGATTTTTAATTCTATTTTTTTTATGATTTTTTTTCCACCGTACGCGCACCTCGCGACAATGCGCGCACCGTGCGCGCACCCCGCGATTTAAAAAAATAAATAAAATGTTTTTTCCACCCTTCATGGTCCTTCAGGGACCCCTTGACAAAAGCTAGGGGGTCAGGAACTCTGTACCCTGCCCCCTTTTCACGTTCTCCACCTTTCTTTTTCACTGTCACACACAAAATGGCAGACAACACTTCCTGATTTCGACCGATTCGAATGTTGACTGACATGTAACCACCAATCATAATTATGCTCGCGCACGCATATATATATATATATATATATATATATATATATATATATATATATATATATATATATTCACTGAAAAAACCATAGGTTTCACACACGTTATAGTTAGGAATTAGCATTTAAAAAACCATAGAAATTCAGTGAAAAAACCATAGGTTTCACACATGTTATAGTTAGCTGGACATTTTACTCGTAAAAAACCAATGAAATTGCCCCGTTATAGTTAGTTCAGCTAACTATAACTCGCGCGCCCGCAATGCACTGCTGATGACGTCACATATTACATCACTCATGACATGGTCAGTGACATCACTCATGACATCACTGATGACATCTCAAATGACATCACTGATGACCTCACTGATGACATCATCCAGTGAATGTGTGTTTTTCTGAAAATTACATATGTTTTATATATGTATATCTCAAGGTCGATGGAAGAATAAATGGGTATATAAGTGTCTAAATGGATGATTTGTTTTTGAAAAATTGATTGTGTAACTGACTGATTAAGTGTATCTCTCACTTTGTGTATAAGTGGCTGCATGGGTTGGTGAGTAGCTACATGGGTGTCTATATAGGTTATTAGTTGTTTTTTTGAGTATCAGTCTGAGTGTCTGTATGGTTCGGTGGGGGGTATTACGTAGTGCATAGGTGCATGAATGAGTGACTCACTGTTTGTATGTGTTGAAGACAGCATGTGTGCAGGACTGTATGGGTGGATGAGTGTGTGTATGGGTGTGTTAGTGAGTGAATGACTGTCTCAATAGTGTCTTCAGGAGTAACTACATATGTTTTAAACTAGTATATGTGACTATTGGTGTATATATGTGAGTATATGTGAGAGGGAGAGATTGAAAGAGTTCCTGTATGAATAAGTATGTGTTTCTATAAGTGATTGTTTAAAAGACTAAGTATGTGTAAGTTTCCGTAGAAGTAAGTGTGGTGGTGTGTGTATAACTGTATATGCAGGTGAATGTATGTTTGATTCTTTATTAGCATGAGTGACTATGTGTGTGAGTAACTCTATGGATGAGTGGCATTATGTAACAGGATGTATAGGTGTATGAGTACATATGATGAGTGAGTACATGTATGAGTGACTGTATAGGACTGTTGGTGAATGAGTGGATGTGTATGTGGATCTTAGAATTACTGAAGAGGTTGTTGTAACTGGTATTGGTATGTCCATTGTTTTGAAAATTTTAGTCTCTATTTTTGAATGTGTGTATCAAAGCTTATATTAAGGTGAGAGGAGGTCTGCCACTCTATCACAAGGATGATGTCATCAGTGATGTCATCAGTGATGTCATTTGAGATGTCATCAGTGATGTCATGAGTGATGTCACTGACCATGTCATGAGTGATGTAATATGTGACGTCATCAGTAGTGCATTGCGGGCGCGCGAGTTATAGTTAGCTGAACTAACTATAACGGGGCGATTTCATTGGTTTTTTACGAGTAAAATGTCCAGCTAACTATAACATGTGTGAAACCTATGGTTTTTTCACTGAATTTCTATGGTTTTTTAAATGCTAATTCCTAACTATAACGTGTGTGAAACCTATGGTTTTTTCAGTGAATTTCTAAGGTTTTTTAAATGCTAATTCCTAACTATAACGTGTGTGAAACCCATGGTTTTTTCAGTGAATTTGCAAGGTTTTTTAAATGCTAATTCCTAACTATAACGTGTGTGAAACCCATGGTTTTTTCAGTGAATTTGCAAGGTTTTTTAAATGCTAATTTTTTTTTTTATTCTTCATTTTTTTCAAACATATTTTTAATTTAATTTTCTTTCCTTTTATAAAGACTATGCTTAAATTTTTAAAATCCTTAAATATTTTTTTTTTAATATATTTTTTAAAATAAACATGTAAAATGTATTTCCAGATTTTTTTTTTTTTTTTTTTTTTTTTTTTTTTTTAGTACGCGTACCGTAAGCTCACGGTAAGCGTACGGTTTACGCAACGTCCGTAATCTATCTACGCTGCTTGCGTATAGTTACGTACTTTGCGTAGCCGCGCGTACTGCGCGTGGGACGCGTGCGCGCTTACGCCACACGCGCACGTTACGCGGAAGTGCCGGGGAGTGACTGTTATGCGCATGCGCGCAAGCGAGTGTCTTTTTTACGCGCATGCGTACTTTTTGCCGTAAGCGTACCGTAAGCGTACCGTAAGCGTACGGTAGGTCATGTGATCTTGAAACACAACTTTTGATTGGTTGAAACTACTTTCAGTTCTAGAACTCTCCTACACCACACCCATTCCCCTCATTTCTGCTTGTGATCCCTTGGGAGAAGGAGCTGGTTTGTCTTTGGGATACGATGGCAGAACAGCAGAGCTCTTCTGAGAGTGAGGCTAGCACCAGCAGCACTGTCTTGAGGCAGAGATCGAGGAAACAAAAGCCTTCTTATGTTTGGGATTATTTTACTTTTCCAGAAGGCCAGCAAAAGGTGAATGCACCCTTAGTTACTTGCTGTCTGTGTAAGCGTGTACTTTCTAGAGGTAATCCTGACAGGAAGTATTCCTTTGGGAATCACACCATGAAGAGGCACCTCCAGGATGTACACGGAAGGACACATGGTCATCTTTTTGGAGGTAACTCTTCAGAAAGACGAGCCAGTACATCCACAGCAGCTCAGCCTGGACCATCATCTGCAGGGCTGACTCCTTCCTCTGCAGGTCAGGTGAGCCCTTCATCTGTGGGGGGAGCATCTCCTTCTGCTGGCCCTCTGGAAATTAACCCTCGATTTCTGAGGGTTGATATTCGATGTGCCTCTTGTCATGATCTAATTTGTCATAGGGAGACCAGTGTTTCCCTAGTGAACCTCAAAATAGATCAGCACACTTGTCACAGAGACTAATTTTCCCATGCTTCCTTTCCTCTGTCCCTGCATGAACACAACGGTTCTTTTAAGAGCCAACCTTATCTTTCATCTTTTTTTTTACATATGTTTTTTAAAACCTTTTTTTTTTTTTTTTTTTACCGTACGCGTACGGTGCGCGTACCTTTTTTTTATTTTTTTAAAAAAACACTAAAAATCAATTATCACATTACAAGGTCCTTGAGAGACTACAATTATTATTATTGACTTACCATACTCACTCAAAAAAATATTTATTCATTTGTTTTTTTAAAAAATAGTTTTAAAAATGGTTGTAGTTTTCGAAAATTTTCTATATCGATCTGAAAAAAAAGAAAAAAGTATTAATATTTTTTTAACAATTTATAATACAGTATACATATTTACATTTTTTTCCCAAAAATATTTTTGCCTTATTTTTGCTGTTTTCAGAATATATTGCATTTCACTATAAATTGTGAAAGCAATTGCATTCATCATTTTACAGCGGGCAAAAAAAAATAACAATCTCAAAGATTGTATTAAAAAAGCCCAGAATCTCTTCTCACTTAAACTTATCATTACAGAAATGCATATTATTCTAAAAAAATATCATCTAAAAACAATACTTATTTCTTTAAAATACCGTCTGATATGTTTGTTTCAGAAGTATAATCACAATATTATATCTCAAATAACTCCAAAATACATCTGATTTCATTTCCTTTAGGCCAAATAGTATTTTTTTTTTTTTTTTGGAATAAATTTCCAAGGGAAATCCATTAAAATTCTAAAGTTTAATCTGTCCAGATCTCACCGATTCTCTGTAACATTTTGGTTCACGAAAATTTTTTGAATAATTTATTTAGTCCACAATAGAATTGCTTACTTTTCCACATGGCCAAATAGTAATTTTTTAAATCATTTTTGAAAATTTTTCCAATGGCAGTCCAATAGCATTCCAAAATTTAAAATGTGCAGAAGTTACCGATTATCTCTAAATTATTGGTTTTTCAAAATTGCATTAAAAATTAAAAAAGTCCACATTACAATTGGTTATCTTTCCTTTAGGCCAAATGATAATTTTAAAAATATTTTTTCTACAAAATTGCAATGGTAATCCAGTAAAATGGTAAAATTATTTTGTCCAGATCTTGCCAAGTCTCTCTAAAATTTAGGTTTCAGGAAGATTAGATAGGAATTTGCTAAATCAAAAGGCAAACGTTGTTTGAAAATCAATTGGGAATCATTACACAGTGTCCAGCCTTTTTCACATTTTAGATAAACTGTGTAATGTCCAGAAGTAACAGTAGGTCCATCATGGAAAATTATTGCAACAGTTACAAAAGTTTTTCCTGAAATTGATAATTGCTGTCCTGTAAACTTCTTTATTAAAGTATCCAATTTTGAACCATCAGCTCTACATCGTTGCATCATTAAAATTACATACTGTCCGTATTCCCTTAAAATTAATGTTGAAAACATGTCAGAATTACACTCACCACATTTCATGCTATGATTAGCATCTTTAACTAATTTTGCAAAAGTGACTGTTTTACTCTCTGGCAATGTCAAATAAATAAACCTTTCATTATCAACAATAGAGCCGCATATATTATAACAATTATCACAACTATGTTCCCATTTATAAGAGAGACCAAAAAAAATGTCAATGGGAACTCCTTCTTCTTCCACTACCTGAAGAAAATACATCAAAAATTCGTGTGCATCTTGCTGTTCATTTTGAGAAAACTGTATTCGTCCTGAACATACATCTAAAAGTTTTCTAATATCAGTAGCACTTTCTATTTGAGTTTTATCTTTACTCAGCTTTTGAAAAAGGAGACTCAGCTCTGAACAGAATCTTTTTCCCTGATTTACTATTATCTGCTCTTGCAAACTTTCCAGATAAAATGCAACATTCAGCACTACATTAGCGTAGCAGTTGACACCAGAGCTATTTTCAAAATGACATCCTACAACCTGTTCTTCATTGTCCTTTTTCTTTTTGCTTGCAATTACATCACTCCTCTTTTTTTTCCTCTTCTCTATATCTTCATTACAGATATTCTCATTTCTCCTTTTACGAGAAACTACACGTTTCTCCAACACAGGATACTGACCTAAATGAGGAGCATAGCTTCTTCTTAATCTATTATACTCCTTTACACAGTTTGTATCAGCACTAACTTTTGAGTCATCAAAGTCTATCATGAATAAACCTGATAATGTTTTGACTCGTGACAAAGCTACATATGCCATACCTTCTTTGAACACAGTTGAACCAATGTTCACAAATGCACAATCTACAGTCAATCCTTGAGACTTGTGGATAGTTACAGCATATGCTAGAGAAAACGGAAACTGCTTCCTACGTACATATAAGTCTTTCACAAGCATAAAACGAACTGTACAACGACAAATATCTTTAACTTCATCTATCTGATCAAATTTTATCTGTAAACATTCAATTCCTTCTTTTTTCTGATAATTAATAAAACCCACAACTCTTCCCATCGCTCCATTCACTAAGCCTTTCTCAACATCCAAATTTCTCCTTAAAAATACTCTACAGTTCATGCAAACATATAGATTTTTTTCTAATCCTGCTGTTTTGGAGATGTTCTTCTCTAGTGAGTCCAATTTATTTTTCAGTTTGCCTGTTACTGTGACAGTAATTCTTCCATCCTCAATTTTGTCCACTGCTTCCAATTTCCTGATCTCTTCCTTTTCCAATTTCAAAAGCTCCTCATTAAATATTGAGCATTCACGTAGAGTTGGCATTAAGCAGATGACACTTTTGTTTTCTGCAATATTCTTGTATATTTTCTCTGCAACTATTTCTTCCTTTGGAAATAAATTATGTAGCAGCCGACTCTGTAATGCTTTTTTCCCAACTTCTGTGAGTAGTCCAATTCTGATATCTTTCAGAATACTTCCATATTCTTCATCGTTTGCTTGCCTCATATTAGTTGTAAGTTCCTTGTACTCAAAGAAGGACCAAATATTTGTATTTCCAATGCTTCCCAATGACTTCTTCGTGTCTTCATGTGTCACAGTATTAAACACTGGTTGTCCTTTAACTGGAGTAAGTTGCAAAAGATCCCCAAAAACTATGACGTGTTTTCCACCAAATAACACGTCATAGTCTGTCTTCAAAATTTGCTGCATTCTTAAATGCACAAAGGCAAGCATTAAGTTTGATACCATGCTCACCTCATCAATAATGAGAACTTGCATCTTCTTCAATACTCTTGAAACTTCCAAGGATGCTTCTCCAGTTAGCTTGTTGAATTGTATTTTGTTCTCATGCTCCACTGGTAACATTAGCAAACGATGTAAGGTGATTCCTTTTATGTTATATGCTGCTAACCCAGTTGGAGCAGTAACCACACAAGACAAAGTAGAATCCGTTTTTTGCTTTAGGTAGCTTCTGATGACTTTAATTAGGAAACTTTTTCCAGTGCCAGCTTGTCCGCTTACATACATCCTGATTGGATGAAATGATGTGCATGAGCACTCTTTTTTTTCATGTAGAAATCCGTGATCAATTTTGTTTTTGATCTCTTCATAAATGTGTTGCTGCTCTTGATTCAGTTGTCTTTCCAAATTTTGTAAGTCTATAAATTCTTCTTGAGCTTGATTCATAGCCGTTTCCACTTCATTCATGGCTATTGATGCTTCATTTTCAACGATTGGTTGTCCTAGGGGATCTTGACTGAGTGTTCCAGAACTTTGGCTGTCCTGAGAACTGTCTCTAGCTATTTCTGCTGCAATTGTAGTTTCCTGTTCAATTTCTTCATTTAACATTTGCAGATAAGTTGAGAATGTACTGCATTGTATGCTGTCTTTGCAAGCATTAAAAGAATCTTCATAGCTCTGGAATTCTCCCAGTAGTTCATCCTCTGTACGCCATGGTTTAAACAACTGTAAAAGAGCCAAGTAGTAAAATTCTTTCTTGTCGGTAGTGTCGCAACTCAGCTTCCGGTGATTTATCAAACTTCCTTTGGTTTGCTTCACCAAACATCCTTCTTCACCAACAACTTTATATTTTCCACTGTTGATGTCTTCTGCAGCTTTCCGTGAATAAATGTAGTTCTGCAACACTTCATAGAGACACATGTTCTCCAGATGATGACTTCTCTTGGGATAATATGTGTCCAACATGTTTGTTTTCAATATATCTGTACTTTCTGGGTCATTCTCAGCCAAATATTCAATTTCTCCAACAGATTTCAGTACCCGATTTCTCATTGCTGCAAGGCCTAAACTTGCCCAAATTATTCTTCTTGACTTCGAGTAGAGACTTGCAGAAGATAACCTATCTGAACATTCGTAGGATCCAATTTCTCGATGCGATAACATCTTCAAACTGAAACTGTACAGCTTCTTACTGACAGTCTTCTCGTGAGAAATCTCTTCCCACATTTCCTTCAATTCTGTTTTTTCTGATTTCGTAATGTAAGACGTTACATATCGTGCAACAGCAATGGAATTGTCAGCTACATACTGTATATCCATGTTAGCGTTCCACATGGATAAAATGACTGGGTTGTAGTCATTTATATTTTTTGATTCTTCTTTTCTTTTAAGGTTGTAGGTATTCTTAGGTGATTTTCTTGTGATAGTATGTCTCACAGCTGACATAAAACTGTTGACTCTTCCATTTGAAAGAACAGGTCTAGGAAATCCAAATCGACATTTAGTGTAGTATTTTTCTTTGCTCTTGTATTTCCGTCGACAGTATTTTCCACACCGATGACTTTGGAAACGTAGAACTTGCTCCTTTAACTTGTTCTCTTCTGTGCTTTTTGGTATACCACATGTTGCATATTCTTCAATGTAAGATAACACTGCTTCATCAGTATCTGTTCCAAACTTTGGGGCATCCTTGATCCACAGCAGCATATGAATATGAGGAGCACCTCTTGCCTGGTACTCTTTTCTCCAAAAGAAATCCACTACTTCTCCAAGGGGTGGATTTTTTTTATTGCAGATGAAGGACATCATAGCCTCAAATCTATGATTGAAATATCTGCAAACATTAACCGGATCCAATGAGCACAGTTCTCCTGCTGTCTTGTATTCGATGTTTTTAATGTTTGAATTGGCCTCTCGTAGAAAATCCAGTAAATCATCCCAAGCGTACTCGGCACAGCTTAGGGTAAGGAACCATGTTGGTGTTCCTAAATTGCGTAACATGCATTTTAGTTCACCATGGCGTCGGTACCAATATTCATTTGTCCCACGCTGACAAGCCATCAGATTGATCAGTTGTGTTTCCAAATGATCATCTCGGTGCTGCACTTTCTCCATAAAATCCTTAGCAGACACATTTTGTAAATGTACTCCACTTTTTAAAATGTGATTTACTGCATAAGACAGTGCAGACAAGTCGCTTTCAAATAAAAGATGGAACAAATAAGGAATACTTTGTCGAAATCTGGGATCTTCAGCATATAGTCTTGTAGTCCGATACTCTGAAGCTGGAATCTGTTCTGGACGTTCATCGTATCGTCCTCCTTTTCCTTTAGGAAACAGCTGGGGAAAACATCGAGCTTCCAAGCTCTCCTCCCATACACTCACGGGATTTCCTTTTGCTTTCTTCATCTGAAAGAGATCAATATTGTCTCCCATAACTTCTTTCGAATGGAGAGGATGTATGCTAAAATGTTCATAAATTTCTTCTTCCTTTGACTTGTCCACTTTTTCAATTTGTCCAGTTGGTGTTTCTGTGTGTTCTTGAAAATCTTCTTCTTCTTCTTCTTCTTCTATATAAATTGATTCATACCATTTGTTATTTTTTTTCAAATACAAATTTGCTCTTTGTACTTTCCGCACATCTACCAGCTCCTGCCAAATCTTCTTATTCTTTGTAGGTACACCATTAACCAGAATAATTAATGGTTCAGTTTCCAAAGTATCCGCATCAATAGTTTCCATATTTTTTTTCAAATCCAAGGGCAAATACACCACTCTACCTTTTAAACCTCTCAGTAAATCTGAAGGAGGTAATTTACCAGTTTTGGGCTCCATACGTACTATGGTCTGGAACGGATGAACACATTGAATGAGTATAGACTCATATGTATTTAATTCAGAAAGTTCAGCAGGAATAGCATCCAATTCTAAATTATTATGTACAGCTCTGGTCGGCATTCTATTTTCCTCTAACTTGTTGTAACAGTATTTACAAATACGCTGATCTTCACCCAATTCAAAACAATTTTCAAGAAATATATATGTGGCAAAATCCATCCACTTATAATTATCTTCATTTTCACTCTTTCTGTAGAGATCAACATTCCTAGTTTGTTTTCTATAATGAGTTCTGCGGCAACAAATACAAGTAACATTTGGTCTTTCATTAGAGACTATTGCAAATTTTGTTATGTGATCATTAAATGTGTTACTTACAGAGGGTTCTACATTCTCTTCCACTTCTGCCTCATTTACTGTGTCCTTCTCTGCACTGTTTTGTTCAGGACCAAAGTAACAAAACTGAATTTCATCAACAACCTTCTCTACATCTGATACCGTTCCTCGGAACAGAGCCCTATTCAATTCATTTAACTTTATTGCTGGACTTTTGGCAAAATACAACCGTCTCACAAACTTTCTCATTTCAGTATGATGAACAGCCAGCATCCTAAAATGATGGAAAACACTATTGCACACTTTTCTAGATAGACAAGCAAGAGAATGACCCTGCAAACCAGTATTCTCTCTCACTCTGCATGGATCCAGACTTTGAAGCACCTTAATCTTTTGTTTTACACTTTTTTTACTATATTCTCTTAGAAACTCTCGAAATCTGTCAATAGATTCCTGACGCACAGTGCAAATACTACTACAATTCCAAGTGTACACTGGGGCTTTAGGACGTCTCCCCATTGCCTCATCTGCCATCACTTGTACCTCATCTCTTGGAACCATTATCTCCTTCTCCATTATGCAACCATTTTTTACTTCGTATGAACGACCTCTGGTGTCAACTGCATGCAGCAAACTATTACTTTGAAAATAGCTCTCTTCATTAAAAAAAGGTTCACTACTTGAACTATGCATCCACTTTCCTAAAAACACTTTACAAAAGTTTGTTCTGTTCACTACTCTTTTGCTTTTGCTTTGTGATTTCAGTACATTAACCATTTTATCTAATGTACGCATCCTATTCAAAATTAATATGAATAGTTTCCTTTTTAATTCTAATGCTTTTGCTGCAATGGCTTCAATTTCTTTTTTTCTCTTGTAATATTTTGCCTTTTGCTTATATTTCTTTACATCCTTTATCAAATTGGACATAACTCTTCTCTGAAACATTTTTCTACGTATCTCTTTAAACGCTGTTTTTCTGTTTATGTTAAACTTTTCAATTGCAGAAGGTATATTTGCATTAACTAAATTCTCAATTTTTTGCTGTTCTCTATGTTTTGTTACATTTTTCCGAGGACAGACATTTTGTACATTTTTCTTTGTTTTGAATATTTTGTTAAGAAATTGTTTTTTCTGCTTACCAGAAGATTTTTTCTTTTTCCCAACATGAGCATCTTCTACTAACTTTGGTCCTCCAGTTGTCTTCAAATATAGTTTTTTTTTTAGCGTTTTTTGAACTCGAGATTTTGTAGGCATCTTAAATTTTGTTCACTGTTCTTCAGCAATACCTGAAAAAAACTAAAAAAAAAATCCTTTATTGTATTTAAATATATTACTACATTTGTTTTCACAATAGTCACAAAACAAAATTTCTTTGCCAATTTGAATGCACACAAACTGCTCTTTTTTTTGGGCAAGTGAAAATCTCTTTTACAAACTGTCACATTATGAAACCACTTTTCAGATTTTTTAAAAAGCTCATGTCCACAGTGCTACACTCCAGCAAGGGCAACCAGCCTTAGTGAAGCTCAATGTATTTGCATTACAGACTGAAACCTGAAAACCCCACTCGCTTGTAAATACTTTGCATGACTATACACGGCAAGCACATGGGTGTGTGCTAAGACTCTGCTTCTTCCCCAAAAATTCGCTCCCCCTTTCCATCTAATGCAACTGTGAAATCACCAGAGCAAGACGCAATAAATCTCTGCCTATAATTCCTCTATGCACACAGAGTCATGTTTTCACATTAGTCCCAAAACGAAATTTCTTTGCCATTTTGAAAGCACACTTACTGCTCTTTTTTTTTTGGGCCGAGTGAAAATCACTTTTACAGACTGACACATTATGAAACCTTTTTTAAAAATTTATTTAATTGCACATGTCCAAGCTGTTTTTTTTTCAGACCACCACCATGTGTATTCTCTGTGTCTGCCTACACTCCAGCAAGGGCAACCAGCCTTAGTGATGCTGAATGTATTTGCATTACAGACTTAAACCTGAAAACCTCACTGGCTTCTAAATACTGTGCATGACTATACATGGCAAGCACATGGGTGTGTGCTAAGCCTCTGCTTCTTCCCCAAAAAATTCGCTCCCCCTTTCCATCTAATGCAACTGTGAAATCACCAGAGCAAGACGCAATAAATCTCTGCCTATAATTCCTCTATGCACACAGAGTCATGTTTTCACATTAGTCCCAAAACGAAATTTCTTTGCCATTTTGAAAGCACACTTACTGCTCTTTTTTTTTCGGGCCGAGTGAAAATCACTTTTACAGACTGACACATTATGAAACCTTTTTTAAAAATTTATTTAATTGCACATGTCCAAGCTGTTTTTTTTTCAGACCACCACCATGTGTATTCTCTGTGTCTGCCTACACTCCAGCAAGGGCAACCAGCCTTAGTGATGCTGAATGTATTTGCATTACAGACTTAAACCTGAAAACCCCACTGGCTTCTAAATACTGTGCATGACTATACACGGCAAGCACATGGGTGTGTGCTAAGCCTCTGCTTCTTCCCCCAAAAATTCGCTCCCCCTTTCCATCTAATGCAACTGTGAAATCACCAGAGCAAGACGCAATAAATCTCTGCCTATAATTCCTCTATGCACACAGAGTCATGTTTTCACATTAGTCCCAAAACGAAATTTCTTTGCCAATTTGAAAGCACACTTACTGCTCTTTTTTTTTCGGGCCAAGTGAAAATCTCTTTTTACAATTTGAAATCACTTTTACAGACTGACACATTATGAAACCACTTTTTTTTCTTTTATTTAAATGCACATGTCCAAGCTGTTTTTTCAGACCACCACCATGTGCATTCTCTGTGACTGCCTACACTCCACCAAGGGCAACCAGCCTTAGTGATGCTGAATGTATTTGCATTACAGACTTAAACCTGAAAACCCCACTGGCTTCTAAATACTGTGCATGACTATACATGGCAAGCACATGGGTGTGTGCTAAGCCTCTGCTTCTTCCCCCAAAAATTCGCTCCCCCTTTCCATCTAATGCAACTGTGAAATCACCAGAGCAAGACGCAATAAATCTCTGCCTATATTTCCTCTATGCACACAGAGTCATGTTTTCACATTAGTCCTAAAACGAAATTTCTTTGCCAATTTGAAAGCACACTTACTGCTCTTTTTTTTTAGGGCCAAGTGAAAATCTCTTTTTACAATTTGAAATCACTTTTACAGACTGACACATTATGAAACCACTATTTTTGATTTATTTAATTGCACATGTACAAACTGTTTTTTTTTCAGACCACCACCATGTGCATTCTCTGTGACTGCCTACACTCCACCAAGGGCAACCAGCCTTAGTGATGCTGAATGTATTTGCATTACAGACTTAAACCTGAAAACCCCACTGGCTTCTAAATACTGTGCATGACTATACATGGCAAGCACATGGGTGTGTGCTAAGCCTCTGCTTCTTCCCCAAAAAATTCGCTCCCCCTTTCCATCTAATGCAACTGTGAAATCACCAGAGGGAGACGCAATAAATCTCTGCCTATAATTCCTCTATGCACACAGAGTCATGTTTTCACATTAGTCCTAAAACGAAATTTCTTTGCCAATTTGAAAGCACACTTACTGCTCTTTTTTTTTAGGGCCAAGTGAAAATCTCTTTTTACAATTTGAAATCACTTTTACAGACTGACACATTATGAAACCACTATTTTTGATTTATTTAATTGCACATGTACAAACTGTTTTTTTTTCAGACCACCACCATGTGCATTCTCTGTGACTGCCTACACTCCACCAAGGGCAACCAGCCTTAGTGATGCTGAATGTATTTGCATTACAGACTTAAACCTGAAAACCCCACTGGCTTCTAAATACTGTGCATGACTATACATGGCAAGCACATGGGTGTGTGCTAAGCCTCTGCTTCTTCCCCAAAAAATTCGCTCCCCCTTTCCATCTAATGCAACTGTGAAATCACCAGAGCAAGACGCAATAAATCTCTGCCTATAATTCCTCTATGCACACAGAGTCATGTTTTCACATTAGTCCTAAAACGAAATTTCTTTGCCAATTTGAAAGCACACTTACTGCTCTTTTTTTTTCGGGCCAAGTGAAAATCTCTTTTTACAATTTGAAATCACTTTTACAGACTGACACATTATGAAACCACTATTTTTGATTTATTTAATTGCACGTGTCCAAGCTGTTTTTTTTTCAGACCACCACCATGTGCATTCTCTGTGACTGCCTACACTCCACCAAGGGCAACCAGCCTTAGTGATGCTGAATGTATTTGCATTACAGACTTAAACCTGAAAACCCCACTGGCTTCTAAATACTGTGCATGACTATACATGGCAAGCACATGGGTGTGTGCTAAGCCTCTGCTTCTTCCCCCAAAAATTCGCTCCCCCTTTCCATCTAATGCAACTGTGAAATCACCAGAGCAAGACGCAATAAATCTCTGCCTATAATTCTTCTATGCACACAGAGTCATGTTTTCACATTAGTCCCAAAACGAAATTTCTTTGCCAATTTGAAAGCACACTTACTGCTCTTTTTTTTTCGGGCCAAATGAAAATCTCTTTTTACAATTTGAAATCACTTTTACAGACTGACACATTATGAAACCACTATTTTTGATTTATTTAATTGCACGTGTCCAAGCTGTTTTTTTTTCAGACCAACACCATGTGTATTCTCTGTGTCTGCCTACACTCCAGCAAGGGCAACCAGCCTTAGTGATGCTGAATGTATTTGCATTACAGACTTAAACCTGAAAACCCCACTGGCTTCTAAATACTGTGCATGACTATACACGGCAAGCACATGGGTGTGTGCTAAGCCTCTGCTTCTTCCCCAAAAAATTCGCTCCCCCTTTCCATCTAATGCAACTGTGAAATCACCAGAGCAAGACGCAATAAATCTCTGCCTATAATTCTTCTATGCACACAGAGTCATGTTTTCACATTAGTCTCAAAACGAAATTTCTTTGCCAATTTGAAAGCACACTTACTGCTCTTTTTTTTTTCGGGGCAAGTGTAAATCACTTTTACACACTGACACATTATGAAACCACCATGTGTAACTACAACAAAAACAATTCCCATTTCTATTATTCATTTCTTAAGTTACCACATACATACCCTCTCAAACTGTAAACTCACCTTTAAAATTAGTTAGTTGTGAAAGAAATGTGACACTCAAACAGCAGATTATCAGAGCCAGGATCTCTGTTGTGTTCACCTCTCTCCTCTCAGCAGAACCAGATAATGGCAAACTTTCCCTCTATTTTTCCACACATATACATGTAAGTTTCAAATCTCAGTGCTTCCCCCTTTTTTTCACATGTAATCACACATTTCTATTGGTTGAAAACGAACCCTTTTCCAAAAGTACCCTTCCCCCAACTTGACTTCTGCCTAGTACCCTTCCCCCAACTTGACTTCTGCCTGCTACCATAGCAACAGCTCATGGAACACTGCTGTGTGCAGTTAGGTCAGAAGTTCGACACACAATGTTTCAATTCCACAGAGCAAGAGTGCTTGACTTTTCAAACCTAACAGCAAATCCATAGTACTGTTCTTTGGTTACACATTTTTTTGTACCAATACAAAACATGCTTCTATTAATTTTCACATACAGCCTAGTTTTTATTCTAGAATGGTATGAAACAGCCAATCAGTTCTTTTTGTTTTAAAAAAATATGTATGCCTCCATTTCCAAACTGTCTTTCTTTTCATATTGCCATTCTACTGAAAGACACCTCCTGAGTGCATCCAGTTCTCCTTTGAAGATGTTCACAGTGTGGATTGTAGGGCACAGCTATGTCTTCTGGAGTGAAAAGTATGCAGAGAAAACAGATATGGTGAGAGACCTTGCTTTGCCAAATGTAGACATTAAATGGATTGGTCAGAGAGGGTTAAAGTGGCACCAATTGATGCCATTGGTGAAATCCTTCATTCAAATCCAACACCCTGACCTCATAATAGTGCACTGTGGTGGCAATGACCTAGGCACTTTGACTGGGGTAGGTCTGGAAATGCTTATGAAGGACACCTTTGCACAACTGTTTTCACTTTTCCCTAAAACTGCCTTTGTGTTTTCCAACATATGCCAAAGGCAAAAATGGAACTGGTCCAATCATTTCTGTCCACAGATTGACAAAGCAAGAAAGCACGTCAACAAATCTGTTTCTGCTTTCCTCCGTGACTATGGTATGGGTGCCATTTACCACAACAACTTGCGTTATGACATGCAAGACATTTATAGAGGAGATGGTGTGCACTTCAATGATGAAGGGAACAGAGTCTTCCTCTTGAACCTTAGACTCTGCATCGGTACTTACTTGTAGGTACCACTAAAAAAATGACTTCATAAACACAACAGCTCTTTTTAGAGCTCCCTAATTTCTAAACTCTTAAATCTGCTTTTCATTTATCTATTTTTATTTTTTTACCGTACGCTTACGTAAGCTTACCGTACGCGTACCCCGTGATTTTTTTTAAAATCAATAAATGTTTTTTTTGTACTTTTCTGTCCTTCTTTGACCCCCTTACAAATGTTAGGGGGTCTGTAACTCTCCTCATTGCCCCCTTTCCTTGTTTTCACTCTTTTTTTTCAGAGTGAAATACACAAAATGGCGGCCGCCGCTTCCTGGTTTCGGCCGATTCGAATGTTTACTAAGATCTAACAGCCAATCAGAATCGCGCTCGCGCACGCTGCCGTACGCTTACCGTAAGCGTACGGTAAGCGTACCGTAAGCGGGCTCAGATATATATATTGATTTAAAGGCTATTTTCTCAGAATCTACTGAACAGATTTACACCAAACCTACAAAAGGCACTTACTTGACCTAGGGACTACCTCTCTGCCAAATTTTGTGTAATTCTGTTCAGCCGTTCGGGCTGTAGCTCGTTCTAAAGGTCCTATGGAAAAATGCATGGGAAAAACGCGTTTTGGGACCCCCCTTTTATCTCAGCCCCCGCTTGACGGATCCCCCCGAGACTTTCAGGGTAGGAGCGGAGCGTAGCGCCCCACCTATTTTGAGAAATTCGCGAGGATTCGTCGACCGGCGCCAAAGTTATTCAAAATAGAATGTTGAGGTTTTCCTATGGAAACGTGGTCCTAACTATAACTACCTACTGGCGACCGCCAGTAGGTAATATATGTATGTATGTATATATAACCCTTTGTAAATGCGGTTTCCACTTTTGTCTCACTTTCAGGTTATAAACTTAATTCTGAGAAGTGGGAAATTCTTCCCCTTAGCAAATGGTATATCAAACACAAATTCCTCCCTTCAGGATTTCTTTGGAGCCCAACAAAAATTAAATATTTGGGCCTTCGGTTTACTACTTCTAGAAAAGACACTATATCACTCAACATTGCTACTTTGCTGTCTACTTTATCTAACCATACAGCACGATGGATTCCGCTATTTCTCTCCTGGTGGGGTAGGTTAGATTCTATTATGATGATGTTAGTCCCCATCACTCTTTACTATCTTTTGGCAATTCCAATGAACTTTAAAAAAATGTTATCCTATTCTCACTGCATTCTTATGGAATGGAATAATAAAAAGCACTGCATATCTTTGTCCAAATTACAACGGCAATAGCAGCAGGGGGGAGTTAATTTTCAGCCTCATCAAAATGCTTTCTTTTTTAAAACAGTCAATACATTTTCAAGATGGCCCGCCCACAATCCCATCTCCCTTATGTTCAGAATTGGAGATATCTTTTATTGAACCTTTCTGTTTTGCTCAATTTGTGTCCTTTACTCAATGCCCTTCTTCCATGTCTCTTCCTATTCTCAAAAATGCTTGCAGAATATTACGTCAATTTTATATTTCTTCTCTTTCACCTCTAGATCAATTCCTTCACTCTTCGATCTGGTATAACACATTCATTAAAATTGATAGTAAAACTATCTTTTGGAAAGCCTGAGGAGATATATGGTGTATCATGGACTCATCAATTGATACATAACCACTCACCTATCTCTTTTTCGCAGGCTTCATCCATCTTTTACTTCCCTCTTTCATATCAACACAAATTTCAGTCACTGATCTTTTCTATTTCTACCACATACCTTTCACTTTATTCGTTACTCATTTCCCCTCTTCCTTTTTCACATATACCAACATTACTGTTAACTGCCAATACTGCATCTCATATATATACATACCCACCTTACCTCTCTCGCTGTGGATTGATAAAAATCAACCCTAGAATTACAATGGGAAGCAGATCTTCACACCACCTTTCCTATTCCCTTGTGGAACAAATTATGGTTTAAAATTCGCAAGACATCACGTGCTGCCAACACAACTCAAACACTCTTTTTTATTTATAACTGCCATCCAATCACTCCTGCTTCTTTACACAAATTTGATAGAGCCACTTCATCGTCTTGTTGGTCCTGTTCTGCATCAATTTCTGAATATAAACATATTTTATTTGAATGCCCCACCACCTATCAATTTTGGTTACACGCGTGGAAACAAATTAACTCTGTTTTTCATACACATATACGATTCTCCTTAACTAATTTATAATTTTGGTAGTATTTCTGATGATTGGCATTGGTGTACTTTTAGTAAAAAATGTAGACTTATAAATTGCTGTCGCATTTCAACAAAAAATTTGAAGAATGCTCTGCATATCTCTTTTCAAGCATGGTGGCATGGTGTTTGTTATAATCATAGACTAGATATATTGTATACTGTTCCAATGTCTCGTACTATTAAACACAATTCTCTCTGGTCTCTAGTAACCATTTTTCTAGATTCCTCAGTTTCTATGAGTTTCATACATCAACCCTTAACTGATGAAGTATCTAAACCTTCTTAAATATGTAATGTTTCTTATTAGAACTTCCATACTAATAGTAATATGTTTTGCTTTTTTGTTTCGCTGATAATATGTACTCCATGATTTCTGTAATTCCACTTCTGTTTAAAATTAAACTCATTTCATTACATGAGAAGTTATTTTATTTTCTGCCTGATATTTCCCTTTTTCCTAATGAATAAGCTTTACTTTAAAAACTTGAAAAGAAATGAAGCGACTCATTTAGCCATAACTGATCACATTATAAAGATATAGCTAAAGGATGGTCCCACCATCTTTATTAAAATTATATAAACTAACTGTTATGGGTGGGAACACTGGAGGCACACTGTACAGAAAGAAAGGCAAGCTAAGAAAGAAAATATTGTTTGTTTGAAAATACTCATCTCAAGAGTTGCACTTATCATACTGCTTTCTTGTTTTCCATGCCAGAGTGAACTGCACTAAAATATTTTTTTTTCAACCAGTTGCATATTTTTACTCTAGGGCCTGTGTGATGAATAGTCAGTCTGTTTTCCATCGCGTGTATAGGTAGTGTGGGAGGAGGTTCTTCCTGTACGCGTTTGCGGTTCTGTTTGCTTGCTGGTGGGCTATTTGCCCTTTCTTCGTGCGCGTTGGGGACAGCATCTGTATTGTATTTTGAAGTCTTTGCCATGTTTGGGAGAGCAGCAAAGGCTATGCTTTGTGCGTGAGGGTGTGGCCGGTGTGTTTATATAAGGCTCAATGCTTTTTGGTCAGTGAGGACTGCATGTCTGTAGGTGGCACTGCAATGCCTGTGGACTGGGCTGCGGCTTCAGCACATACAAGCCTCAGGATAATTGCTTCAGTTCCAGGCCATGTTCTAATAAACAAAGAAACACATAACTACATCAGGACTGCAGAAGCAGAACCAGCTGCGCCGTGCTGCGTTAGTTTGGAAAGCACAGAGATACGACATATTTACAAGAATATGTTGCATCTCTGTCTTTCCCCTGAGCTGGAGCACAAACTGCAGCCATGCGCCGGCGCAGGCACCCTTGCACCATGGTGCAAGGATGCCTGCGTCGTGGGGAGATTGTTTTTGTGCAGGAAGGGACACCTTCCTGCACAAAACCAATCACAAGAGGCTTTTTACCCTTTCAATGTGTGCTCTAGAATGCAGCACGCATTGAAAGAGGAAAAAACGTGGAGAAATGAAAAAATTTCTCCTCGTTGCGCCTCGCTACGCCACCTCTAGGGTGGCGTAGCATTCACACACATCTCCAGATTTATGATTTCACGTAAATCTGGAGATGTGTCTTGTTCCATGGTTGTTGCATGGGAACACCCACAGCAACACCCATGGAACGCCCCTTCAACGCACAATGTTGCATGTGAAGGGCCCATATTTACGAAAAGAGGAAAACTCTCGCAGGGTGGTTTTTATTCTCCTTGTAAATATGGCGCCACCAGTACGTCACGAAAAGTGACGTAGTGGTGGCGCAGGGGGCTTGTAAATCTGCCCCTTAGTTTCCCGACTGGCAGCACCCAAACCAAACATTGTACACCAGCTCCAGAGGGTCAACTCTGTCTCCCCTCCAAGGGTGGAGACCCCAGGATCTATTGGAGCCATGCTACACCAACACCCGGTGTACAGGACCCTCTGAAGCATACACCGAGACGAAGAATCTGGACTCCAACTGCCCAGGAAGCAAGCACCCATTGAGGGACCTCGAGTCCCACTTCATGAGGGGCCCAGCTGTCCCGATATCATCTCAACAAGCTGCCTGCTCCTGACCGCTAGGACATCTTGACTCTGAACTATCTGCTGTGCTCCAGTGATCCTGAGGCAGTTGTGACCGGCTCCCTTGAGCAGAACCCCTCAGACTTACTTTTATGTTCCCTTGTACAGTGTGTTTTCAAGTGCCTCCCTTCTTCATAGTGCACCAGCTACAAACGACCTCAGCACACTTGTGCCTGCAGAATCCGAGATGCTCTCAGAATCCGCTTGTGGAACATTGGGCCTGGACTTACTCCTTACCTAAATCCAAAAGGTGAACCTGGAGATCTAACTGTGTGATTTTATATGCACTTCATTGGTGCGTAATTGCGCACATAAGTGATTTATTTTTGAGAACTTGAAAAATTCATATCTTCAAAAGTACTTACTGTAGAGCAAAGTTCTAGGTCTGAAAAATCACATAAAAATGTATATTATGTTTGCAAATTTGTCTTAGATTTATTCTTGAGCCTGTGTCTCATTTATTGCCTCTGTGATTGCAACAAATGCTTAGCACTACCCCCTGGTAAGCCTACCTGATTGCCCACTCTACCACAAACAGAGCATTAGTATTATCTACCTTTGCTTCTGTATACCACTCTGGGTCTCAGTTGACTCTCTACATGGGATACTTTGTTGTATGCACTATATAGAGAGCCAGCTTCCAACACCTCAGATCTAGAACTTCTATCAATTTATGTCAAGTGCATAGCAAAAGTTGGATACAATGAAAAGCCCAGCCCAGCAAATGTGAAATTAAATAGGGGTCTGTTAGCAGTGCTTACTTTGCCAGTGGTTTGCTGGTGGGGTCCACTAGCTCTCATTTGTGGGGACTGTCACTTATTTTCGCTAATTAAACATTTACCGAGAGCAACAGAGGTAAAAAATAAACAAAGCGATAAGACGTAAGAACATAAAGCCAGAGAAACTACCATTAATAAAGAGAGCTCGAACCAGCAAAAGTTAGATAAAGGGGCAGAGTGGGTCTGGTAGTGGATTAAAGAGGCATGAGGTGGATTCAAGCCTACATAGCCTTGGTATTCATTGCACTGACATTTAGTTGCACCAGCCGTGGGCTGCTGACCAGAGCTTTGGGCACCTGCACTTATTATTTTACACATTAAGCACTGGCTGTCAGCACCTCTCTTTTCTGTATATCTCTCAATATGTTACAGCGTCTTCCAGCATTATGATCACCACTGATAGCAAGTTTCAATAGTGTTGTGCAAACATAACCTAAGGTCTCTGAAAAAGCTTAAGAATATGCATCATTCTCCTGGAATCGCCAGGGTAACTTGAACATGACTCAGAGAATTGGAACAAGCCACAATATTACTAACACCATCTCAAAATGTCATAATCAATATCCATTAGTAACGTCAGTGACAGAACTCATTTAGTGCAGCAAGGGAATAACTGGAGATCTCCAGATATCAGAAGGGCACACCGTAAGAAGTATTATTCCCATATTGCACAATTTTACGCCAGCATTATCAAACATCATAATGGTCACAGTGCCTATCACATATTCCATGCATCTGTGCAACTCCTTGGTTGGCAAATGTGTCTTGTCTCTGGTTTGCTGTTGGCTCTCATTTTTGTTGAGCATTTCCTTATTGCTCTATTCCCAACATATAAGTATTAGACCTGGCAGCCTTGGTGTAGTTTTCTCCCTAACTTTTTTCCTTCAGACTTCCAGTTTCACTAGCTTTGTTTTGCTGGTCTTAGGACTCTGCACACCTTACCACTGCTGACCAGTCCAAAAGTGCTTGCCCTCTCTCCTTAAAACATGGTAACGCTGGCTTACTCCCAATTGGCACATTTAATTTACTTGCAAGTCCCTAGTAGAGTGGCACTCTCTGTGCCTATGGCCTGCAGTTTAAATGAATGCTACTAGTGGATCTACAGCACTGATTGTACCACCCACTTAAGTAGCTCTTTAAACCTGTATCAGGCCTGACATTGTAGCCTGTGTGTGCAGTTTTAAGCGGTTATTTTGACCTTGCAAAATAAACCTTTTGCCAGTCCCAAACCTTCATTTTTAATATATATGTCACTACTAAGGTAGGCTCTGGACAGCCCAGCAGGCAAGGTGCAATGTACTAAAAAAGTTGGACATGTACTTGGTAGTGAAAAACTCTTAAATAAATTCTTCACTACCGCAGGGCATACCTCTCCCATAGGATAACACTGGAGTTACCTTATTATATTTAATAAGTGTCATTCGAAAATGGGAACAGATAACTATCTCATGTTTGGTGTCAATGGAATTGTAATAAAATATCCTCTTTAATGGTAAAGTCGAATTTTAGGTTACAGTTTTGACCACAGTAGACCACCTCACACAATAGAGAGCTTAGGTGTGCCTGGATAGGACATCACTGGCAAGATGGGAGGGTTGAGCTGGGCACAGCCCTACTTACACTTGAATAGTATGTGTCCTGCCTCCGCACAAAGTGCTACATAACCCATGTAGTTAGTCTGGAGCCAGAGTGGGGAAGGCAGGAAGTCTGGGGACTTCAAAGGAAAATCTCTAGAAGCTTCTCTCACTTCAAAGGCAGAACTGGGTATAAATATTGGACCACAGACACCAAATCTTCAGTACACTTCTTGACCTGTGAATGCTCTGCCAGGAAGAATGACAGCTGTGCTGGCTGCTGAAAGGACTACCACTCTGCTGGACTGCTGCCCTGCTGTGCTGCCCTGCTGCCTGATTCCATCTTGCCTGAAACAGAAGAATTGAACCTGCATCTCACGAACCCAGGACCCCAGAGTGACTCCAAGGGCAAGTGGGCTGGCCTCCTGACTAGAGATTCAGGGAACCCCACCCCAGTCATGGATACTTGGAAGTGGGTCTGAAGATGCTCTATGACCCCATCTGTGGATCCAGCAGAACTGACATCTCCTCTGCTGGGGAGGTTTTTCGGAAAGCTTTGTGCTTTTAGGCACTATATTTACTTTACATATTGCCTCTCAGTTAAACCTGACTGCTCTGTGCCAAGGTACTCTAGTGTAGAGCAAAGGTTAATTTAGGGTGTGTTTGTGCCACACCCTGACAAGGATTGTGGTTGCTTCTTGAGTAGGGTTTCACCCCCTCAACTAGAAAGTGCTGGAACCCCTACCATGGAAAAATGAGAGTGACGGGGCAGCCCCAACGATATCAGATATTCTCAGATCTCAGGTAAGTGGTGAATGGTCAGAGAGAGTGACTTATTTGGAGGGTGAGTGTGACTAAGTCCTTATAGATGAGTATCACGTTCCTTCAAAAATGACAAGGCATTTCTCACACGCAGCTGACAGGATTGCCTCTTTTTGCAGACAGTAGGGAACGCAAGTGAGACTATCAGAGGGAGTTCTGTTCTTACATGTGGAAGGACCTGTTCTGTTTGTCCATTCCAAGACAATCTTGGACACGATCAAGCCTGGTATAATGTGTATGAAAAACCTCTTAACGTACAGTTCAATGTTGTCGACTTCTGCTTGTAGTGGAACTCCCCTGATACGGATGTTCTATCTTCTAGAATCGTTTTCAAGATCTTACAAGTGTACTCGTAGATTGAGGTTCTGCTCGTACCGTAAAAGCAATTGTTGGTCCATAGCCTCCAGTTCATTTTGCCGGTGGCCTTAGACTCTTCAAGTGACTCCATTCTGTGTACCATGGCTGTAAAATCCTGCTTGATCATCTGTAAATCTTTAGTAACTTTGTCGAGGAAATTAGCTACATCGTCTTGAATACTCTTAAATAGTTCTTCCATGAACAATCTGGTGATCGGAGCCTCTCTGTTCATAGAATTCTTTGAGGCATTGTCTCCAGTTGTACCCCGGTGCATCCAGCTGTTGTAAATCAGCTCACTGGGATCCCACTCTGGTAGGCATATTTTTCATGTTGGAATCCTTTTTAGGTCTGGTGTAAGCCAAGACCTTTTGATTTTACAAAAGTTATATGTATAATATACTTAAAAGGGCTTTCAGCCAGCTCTCTGTATCCATTGGGCTGTTGTTGTGTCATTTACATTTTGCTTATGCCCACTACAGCATACAGTTCGGGGAAGTGGGTCAGCCTACTTCAGCCACAGGCTAACTTCACTTTGATTGACTGCACTTTGCTGTTTCACAAGGAGCACAGCCAAACAAAAGGTAGCTCCGTTCAGTGCTAGTGTTTTTGTTTGTTCTGAATTATTACTTTAGTACTGCCTTTGTGTTTAGAACCTGATGTGATAGAAGGACACTTTCTACCAGCTCTTTACATCACAGGGAACATTTCGACTTTATCAGTTCCTGCTTCTGGCTAATGATGTTGTAAATTCCTTTTGGAGCTGCCTTTTGCATCTGATTGGTGCTATTTCAGAGTATACAGGATTGTGTCTATTTGAATCTATTCATTTTATGGTTTATCGATGGGAGTACAATTGACCAATCCTTGATCAACGTGACTGACAGGTGCATTGGTATACCGGCAAAGGGTTGGCCCTGTTGCTTTGGATCTATAGTTAACAATATTGGCCACGTCGAACGGTCCATTGTCATCACCGGAAAGGAAAAGAGGGAAACTTTTAAAAGTTTGCTTGGGCGGGGGAGGTACTTGGCGAGCTACTGTTTTCCTCTACCATTTAGTAAAAGCCTATCATTATGGGTAAGTGGAAGGCTACAGAGGGACGAGTTAAATGGAAACCATCAAACATAAGAAAAAGTGCAGCGGAGAATTGCACTATTGAAGAAATAGATGATCTGATTGAGGAGGTAGAGTCAATGTTGAGGAGGTAGAGTCAATGTTAATCAATAAATGCAAAACAGTTAATAAACATAAATCAAAAATTACCGCCTTCTATAGCAAATGCTCATTTGACTCTTAGCTAGAGAATATCTCAAAACCGTGAAAAGTAATAGCAACTATTGAGACCATGTCCCATGTACCTGCTACCCGTTCCCTAGCCAGGCCTTCCAAACAAAGCAATTGTGAAGAACTTCAGCAAACAAATTATTGTGCCCAATGTGGGTTAATTTGTACTGCAAGAGACAAGGCGACTACATCACCCATCAAGTGCTCAAATAGACTTTCCCCTTTAACATCGGCATTATTGTTAGACGATGACTCTATGCATCCGTTTACACAGAATCTGAAACCAAACGCACCTTTAAATACAATGAAAACGCACCTTTAAATACAATGAACAACAGGCAAAAGCCAACCCTATTCATAGCCTGTCTAAAGTGCCCGTAAGACGGGTCTGGGAAGCGCAAAATAACACGAACACCCAACTGATAATGGAGCCAGTGCAGAGATTAGATGCTCTAACTAACCTGGGGGCATATTAACAATGCGGCGATAACAAATTATCGCCGCTTTTGCGGCCATTTTCGGCCAAAAAGCGGAGATAATTTTATCGCCTTATCAGCAAAGACACGCTATCGCGTGTTTTGCTGATTTTGCTCCCGTTTCCAGCATGCCTAACTTTGCATCGCTAATGAGATGCAAAGTAGGCGTGTCTGTGGAAACAACATGGGTAAATATCACGAAGGCAGCTATGCGATATTTACATTGCGGGGAAGTGATTATTTAAATCGCGCTAAGTATGCCTTAACGCAGGAATTTAACGTCTGTTAAATTCCTGACTAAGTCATACTTAACATGGGGGGTGGAATGTGTGGCTAAGACCACAGGCCCTATTATCAAGGGTATCTCCGTTTTCCATGGAACATCGCTGGAAAACCAGCGATATTCCATGGAAAACATCGCTATTGCTAGGATAATTATCGCCATTGCGCTGAGCGTTGTTAATACAGCGCTAGCATGGCGATAATTATCTGCGATAGCCGGCGTTAAACATTTTAACGCTAAGAGCGGCCAGCGATAATTATCGCTGGCCGTTGATGATATGCCCCTAAGGGGCATATCAACAACAACCGGCGATAATTATCGCTAAGCGCACTTAGCGCTAGGTTAATTATCGCCGGCTAGCGTTGATTTTTATCGCTGAGATAGCGTGCTATTAGCAACGCTTATCTCAATAGCGATAAAAATCCTCACGCTAAGTGGCTAACGTGAGATTATCGCTGGAAACCCAGCGATAATCTCACGTTAGCTTGTTGATAGGGACAGACAAACTTAGCCATGATATCCTCCTTCCATAGGATATCATGGCTAAGTCAGAAAAATACCAGACGTAAAAAAGCAGCGTTAACCGCGGTTAGCGCTGCTTTTTTTGTCTCTAACAGGGTTAACGATATTCTTGATAATAGGAGAAATGTCGCTTAGCGACATTTCTGCTAATATTTTACTCTGGAACGCCCCCTTTGCATCTCATTAGAGATGCAAGGGGAAGCGTAGAGTAAAAGGGTGCTAACATGCAAATTTGCATGTTAGCACCCTGTTGTTGATAAGGTGCTAGTTTTATCTCTGCTTTTTTGGCTTTTAAAGCCAAAAAAGCAGAGATAAAGCCCTTGTTGATATGCCCCCATGGGGCATATTATCTAGACAGGCGATAAAATTATCGCTGCTTTAGCGGCAGAAAACTGCCGCTAAAACGGCGATAATGGGCTTGATAATATGCTCAATGGAATTCCAATTGAGGCCCATGTTAGATGTCCTTCACATCTAACATGGGCTTCAATTGGAATTCCCTAGAGCATATTATCAAGCCCATTATCACCGTTTTAGCTGCAGTTTTCTGCCGCTAAAGCGGCAATAATTTTATCGCCTAGCTTGATAATATGCCCCGAAGTTATTAACCTAAACACATTAATAGGGAAGCAAACGCTCCAACGCAATGTAGATAGGGACTTTGTATTAAAGGAATCCTTTGGAAGTCTTGGGAAACATCAGAATACCATCCAGACATCTGTAGCCCCCAGACAAAGAATTCATTATGCTAATTGTACAGGAAACCAACCAGAGGCTCGATCGCAGTTTTGCAAAGCAAAAAGCAAGGGGATGGAAACAGCTGGGATAGGGTGATGACCAGTAGTTCCACAAGAGCAAGGCTCAAAAAATGGGACGAGCATAAGAGAAGGGTGGTGGGCAGTGGCGGCTCGCAGAGTCGGCGATGCTGCGAGCGCAAAGTAATTGCTTTTATTTATTTGCACTCCACTGTCCCGTCGTATGTCAAGCTCCACTACCCCCACCCAGCCCCTCCCCCGCCCCGCCTCTCTGCCCCACAGCGTTACTGTGCGAGCCGCCACTGGTGGTGGGTGGACAAAAGTTTACTGAAAATAATAAACCACAGTATAATTACATTCAGGGGGGCCATGATAATTTGCGGGAGCTGGACCTACACACTGTGCACTCAAAGTCATACCCATTCACTAGATGTCCAGACTATAGGCAGTTTCCCACTAACCAGACGATTAATGCTAGTTCTAGATCAGTTTAATAGAAAGTATTTATGATGAACATCCCTAAACTCGACCTCTCCTCCTATAGGGAGGACGAAGAGTCACTAAAAAACAAGGTCATCCACTGGATAAGATATAGGCGTAATTGCCTATCAGTGATACACTTGGACCTATTGAGAGTCTCTCAACCAAACACACTGCCTATAATGTTATACTTTTTATCCTAAAAAGAAAGGTCTTAGTAGTTGGGTTAATAGCACTTGACTTAAGAACAAGCCCTCCCCCTAGGACTTTGAAAAGATTCAAGCTGAATAATCCCAGCAGTGATATAGGAGAGAATCATACAGAGCAAGCAAATACTAGGAACCTGCCCCATCCTGGGCTCTCTCAAAACAATCTGGAGGCAGCGGATTGACGGTTAAAGCATGACATTTCACCTGACCAATGTGATAGACCCTCATGTCCCCTTACAGAAAACCTAAACCCAAATCCTCCTGTACAAAACTTACAGGAATATCCAATAGTACAGTGGGTGGATATAGTAGCAGAGTTTGTACTAGCTTGCCCCTTACCCAGGAATGATGAAACGCAGCTATTGGAAACGCGTTTAATATCATGGAATATATCAGGGCTGAAGCATAAATTAAGATTGTGAATGGCAGGAGTATATCAATCAATATGACTTTTGCCTGCTACTGGAAACCTGGGCACTGGAAACACCACATAAGCTGGGCTTTAAAACTTTTAGTGTTAATGCAGAGATCTATCTAACAAATATTTATAATATACCAAGACCTGCACGTATGGACTTCCCAGTGATAGACTTATTGGATATCTTTTTAAATTCTGTAGATTGTAGGGCAACAGTAATTGTAGAGGGAGAATTGAACTGTAAATTTGAACCTGTTGTCGGGCTGGAAACCATTTTGGAGGAAGAGGACATGGCTAGTGGTGTCCCGCCTTTGGAGGCCGGTACTTCTGTGCACGACCGCAGCGGCCCAAATCATCAGATTAGTTTCAGGGCTGGGACTGAGGGCCTATAATGGTAGGTTGCCCTTAGACAGACACAGGGGCATATCAGCAACAACCGGCGATAATTATCGCTAAGCGCACTTAGCGCTAGGATAATTATCGCTGGCTAGCGTGGATTTTTATCGCTGAGATAGCGTGCTATTAGCAACGCTTATCTCAAAAGCGATAAAAATCCTAGCGCTAACTGCCAAATGTGAGATTATCGCTGGAATCCAGCGATAATCCCACGAAGTTTGGCGATAGCTTACTGATAGGGCCTCACAAACTTAGCTATGATATCCATCTTCCATAGGATATCATGGCTAAATCAGTTTCAAAGCAGGCGTAAGGAAAGTAGTTATAAAAGAGGCTATCGCTACTTTTCTTGTCGCTATGCTGCTTTGCGTGAGGCTTGATAATAGGAGAAATGTCGCTTAGCGACATTTCTCCCGTTATCCTGGGGAGGAACGCCCACTTTGCATCTCATTAGAGATGCAAAGATGGGTGTTAGGAATTCAGGTGCTAAGGCAAGGTTTCACGTGATAGCGTGACCTTGCTAATATAGCGATAAAATTATCGCCGCTTTTCGGCCGAAAACAACCGCAAAAGCGGCGATAATTTTATATCGCCGCCTTGTAGATATGCCCCCAAGTGCCCACACGTTTAAAAGAGGTTACTCTAAGAGCAGAATTGACTACATAATGGTTAGTGTCAATTCATGGGGTAACTTAATTGATTTAAAATTAGAGGCTAGAGACAATAGCAATCACTTTCCATTGTGCTTAAAAATGGTGGGATCTCTTTTTGAAACTTGGACTCTGGAAAGTAATGCTAAAGTTAGAAAACTAATCCAACCGATAGTAAGCAACAATGGTAGCGCTCTGAAATGGCCATCTATTGCAGACATTTGGATGCTATTAGGAAGATCTATAATAAAAATCTGATGTATTAGCCCCGTATATTTGTATACCCACACAGGGCATTCCCATCGTGCAGATCCATCGCACTGTGGTAAATAAATTGAAACTGATATTGAGCAAAATCCCCAGAGAACATGAGTCGGCTAGAGCGACTAATTGCCCTTCATATAACCATTGGTACAATAATGACTGTCGCATACTAAAAGTGGATTACTAGTGGCTGTAAAATCTAATGATATCGAAGCACTGAGGAACAGAAGGGCCAAGAACAAAAAACTATTAATGGATACAAAAAGGGCTTGGTATGACCGCATTTAGAATGACTTGATCACTGCAGCTAGGAATAAGAATTATGCAGAGTTCTGGAAATTATTAGCTAGGGACAACAAAGCTGGAACCACTAGCCTGTATCTCTTTCTGGACCCAGACACATGGCATGGTCATTTGATGTCACTATACTCAGAGGTTATTGCCCAACCTACGCGTAGTTTTTTAACAATGGCAACATGTCCCTCGGTAACTGTTCCAAATCCAGTCCCTTATTTTAGCCTAGAAGACACAATGTCGGCAATAGACACCATCAAATCAGGGAAAGACCCTGGTCCTGATAAACCTCCCGGCGACCTATTGAGACATGATAAAACTGTATGCGCACCTTAAGTAAACTTTCTTTGTAATGCTGTGGCAGCCAGAGCCCTGTTACCAGAGTCATGGAAAGGGGCTGAAATAATCCCAATTTTAAGACCCTACTAATTATAGGCCTATAAGCCTAGTAGATACCTTACAAAAGATTAACGCAAAATAGACCTTAACTCACCAACTGGATAGAGGGTAACAACATTTTAACACAGTACCAAGCTGGGTACAGAGCGAGAACAAGCACAATAGATTAGGTCTTTAGACTTCTTTGTATAGGATGGAAATACACAAACCCAATGAAAGGACACCTGTACATAGCATATATATACTTGAAGGCTGCCTTCGATCTCATCCCTAGGGATTCCCTTTGGGATTTCCTCAAAACTCAGGGAGTCCCTGAAGATCTTCTGACAGAGATAGTTTGATTGCATGAAGACAACTATGCAAAGGTCAGATGGGGATCCATGGGTGAAATTACAGAGGTGATTCCTATAAGGAGAGGAGTAAGGCAGGGATGTGTTCTGGCTCCCACCCTTTTCTCACTATACATAAATGATGTAGTGAAGCACCTCCAGGGTTGTAAACATGACTCACCAAAGTTGGGAGGGGAGCCAGTGGCTCTGCTATTCGCTGATGATACAATTTTGATATCACAAACTCAGATGAGACTGCAAAATCTGTTAAATTCTTTTAGCAAATATATGCGTTTTAAATTGTAACAAAACAAAATACATGGCACTAAGACCTCATAAAACTTTTAAGAAAAACATTGCAGTCCAAAATCAAAAGTTAGAATATGTGCCCAACTTTAACTACCTTGATATTACTCTAGACACTAAATTGACATGGTATCCACAATAACATAAAAGCAAGGCTATCCTGCTCCAAAATGCCATGCCAATATTGAAGAAACATCAGAATAGTATAACCAAGGCAGTGTCTCCGGCCCTCCAGGTTTATAAATATAGGGCACAATCCGCAACACTATATGGCGCAGAGCTTTGGGGGTAACAAGACATAGCATGTTTTTAAGGGAGGAAAATAAGTTCTTAAGGATGTTATTATGCCTGCCTGTACACACACCCATGATATCTATCATTCATATAAAACGCCTAGACCAACAGGCCGTACTGAGACCTCTGTTATTCTGGGTCCGTCTGTGGACCACAGAAGAACTTATAAATTAAAACGAGGGGCTAATTGAGATTTTTTGATTCGATGAGCAAAAGACATTGCAGTGGGTTAGACACGTGCGCCTATGGTTCTGTAAACTATGTCTAAACCATTTCTGCGATGCTCCCAGCTCATTAACACTTCCTTTAAAGAAGATCTTAAAAAACACTTATTAGTGATGTATGCAAAACAGTATTTATCACTGTACAAAACTAGGTAGGCTAACATCTCTGTTCTTATTAACAAAACCGCTCAATTTCTTTGAACAATACTTAGATGAAGTCCATCCACAATTGGCCAAGTCCTTATACATGAAGTTTCGCTTTGACGTCTTACAGGTCAATTGCAACACAGCCAAATGGTGATGCAATAACAGTGATGACCTAGAAGTCTATTGTCCCTTTGCCAAACCAATGCCGTGGAAAATGATTCTCACCTGTTATTCTTTTGCCTAGCATACATCATTCCCAGGAAAAATGGATTAAAGCTATTTGTCAGAACCTGGGGAATAAAGTCACAATTGGGAGCTAGTAGGACTTTTTGAAACTGATACATCCCAGAATATTGTTTTTAGTGTAAGCCAATACGTATAGGCTTAAAATTCGGAATCAACTGCTGCTGCTAATATTTTAAGATGATTTTACCATTGTATATTGTTTGAGTATGTATAAGCACTTACTTGCATTTGTACTTTATTAATTTTTGCCTGATCCAACATCATCCAAATGATAGAAAATTATACAACAGCATTAGTATTATAATTTATTTTTAACATTTATAATTGTTCGACCCGTTATTTATTTTATTAACTTATCCACCCTTCCTAAAACAAACTATGAGAATACTGATTGCTATCGGAAGATTATGGGTGTGGTTTGTTATTCTTTTAAAAAAAACATTTTATTTATTTTTGTGTATGTATGGATAGTATAAAATTGTATCTTTTATGGTTTTTTAAACCGAATAAAGATTATTGAATTGAATCTATTCTTTATAAAGTAATTCTCTTTTTAGAATACACACAATTACATGCTTTCATAATTGCGCTCATACATGTATTTTAATTGAGGCCGACAGCTATACTTTTAAACCAATTTAGTTTGTATGTACTGTTTGTATTTCTTTCATCATACTTATGGTATATATATATAAATAATATATTATTATTTGAATCTGTGCTTTGCTGTCGAGCCATCTGTCTATCTATTTATCTCTGCAACCCTATCTATCTGTAGTCTACCTCTCTGTGTCTGTCTATCTATCTATCTATCTATCTATCTATCTATCTATCTATCTATCTATCTATCTATCTATCTATCTATCTATCTATCTATCTATCTATCTATCTATCTATCTATCTATCTATCTATCTATCTATCTATCTATCTATCTATCTATCTATCTATCTATCTATCTATCTATCTATCTATCTATCTATCTATCTATCTATCTATCTATCTATCTATCTATCTATCTACCTATCTATCTACATGTCTGTCCACCTGTCTATCAACCTGTCTATCTATCTTATCTAATGTCTCTCTATCTACCTACCTATCTATCTACCTACCTATCTATCTACCTACCTACCTATCTACCTACCTACCTTCCTACCTACCTACCTACCTACCTACCTATCTACCTATCTATCTATCTACCTATCTATCCATCCATCCATCTATCTATCCCTCTCTGTCTGTCTTTATGAGCCCCTCGATCTGTTGGCAAGCCTCTCTACTTATTCATCTTTTCAACCTTCTATCTATATATATAAAAACTGGATTAGCAAAGTCAACTGGCTCATGAGTTGTGTTATGTTGACCTTATGATTTTACAAAAATTACGTGTATAACATAGTTCCTTATGGGGCTTTTCATCCTTAAGTCTGTTGTTGTGTCATTCACTTTTTTCTTCCACCCACAGCTCACTTCAGCCTTTGTATGTCTTCACTGTGAGTTACAACATTCTACCCTTTCACAAGGAGCACATCCACACACAACATAGGGGCATATTCTCAAGGATCTATCGCCGAGTTATCGACACTTTATCTCATCCAAAGTCGCGAAACATTCATCGCTCCAGCTGATATCACCAGTTTACCTACGATCACGGATGACCCCAGCAATTATCGCTAATGAGATGCAGAGTAGGCGTTCCCGAGCAAAAAGCCGCAACAACACCACACCTCAACATTCTCAACGACCAGCCAGATCTGCCATAAGATCACAAAACAGCCGATAAGGCGCGTTAGCAGCAGGAAACTAACATCTGCTCTGACCTGGTGCAAAGTCAGACTACAACCTGCTCCAGAAAAGGGAGCCCAGCCCAGAGCCACACCTGAAGAACAACAGATGCCATGGAGCCAACGATCATGCAGCTCGGAACCTCAAAAGAGCCACAACGCCCACCGCCACCCACCCCCGGACTCCCACCCCCGGGGCCCCACCCTGGGCACCCCTCCACCTCCCCTGGACCAAGAAATTGCACATCGTCACAAAATCATGAACAAAATCATTCGCCTGATGCCGCAGAATCAAAACAACTAACAGGCATGTGAGTACAGAAAAAGCAGACTCAATCATACACCATTGAAAGTCCAAACAAAATATCACAATCAAATTGGTCTCCAAGCTACTATTTGGAAGAGTCATGACGGGTCATCCCTGGACAATCTGTAAGTGACAGCCTGTAAGACAATATCCAAGATAAGAAGGTGTGTCAGGCACTCACAAAGGACAGAGAGAGAGAGAGAGAGAGAGAGAGAGAGGGAGAGAGAGAGAGAGAGACTGAACAAGAAGCGCAAGGACAATCGGGCCTTGGCTCATACATGCCAACTGTTGGGTGTGTTTCGCAATTGGTGCACCCCAAATCTAAGGCCTAGCATCAATTTCAGCGTCAAGGTCACATCACATTCCAGAAATGCAAGCAGTAGTCCGACTAAAATTAGGCATGAAAGCTCCTTTGTGTCAATACACAAGGGTGAAGGACATCCGAACCTCCGACCTTGGTCTTCAATGCGCCTGGCACCCCCTGAGTGAGATACCATACCAGACTCTGACGACTCCAACACCACAAACTGCACTAATCAAAGACCAACGTGTCCACACCCCACACACACTTGTCCCTGCTCGAGCTACACCTGCATGGGATGCCCCTGACCCATTGGTAAAAAAAAAAACATACGTCCAAACGTTGAACACAAATACGACTCATTGCTCCAAGCTGTGGCATATCGTCCAAAGAACTGCCGCCGGTCAGAGGAGTGCCGGTGGTACGAGACCAACAAATGCAATTTGCACATGCACAACCCCTGTCACGTGGAACTGAACTGTGCACGAATGCTGAATCTGTCGGGAGCTCTGCCAATGGCAGTTTTGCGAATCAGTTACCGTCTGAGTTTCCGGCTTGCGTACGTCACATGTGTCCAGCCCTGGTTCCACGTGTCGATCATGCACATTCGAGTGGCCCATGGAGGTCTGCCTATCCAACACAACGGTAGCTGAACTGGATTATGACATGTGTGTGCGCCCCCTGTTGGCCCACGAACAGGAGTGCAACCAGGATACCCGTGCATGGGATCGCCTGATCTGTGGCGTATGTGCTGGCAGTAGTGGATGTGAGATTGCACAAGTCATCGTGTTCAGTGACCACATTGAGGCGCTCCCCTATTGGGCTGTGTTGCGGATTGGTGAAACTGCGTGGACGGAGCACATCTGTCCGGACTAGTTAATGGATTGGCTCTCCCTCGTGTTCCTTGAACTCGAGAATGACATACTTCTGGAACTGATTGCCCATGAAGCTGCGCTCGCATTCATGGACGAGTAACTACCTTCCTGCAGCCACAACTAATTGACACCCAGAGCACAGGTCCCAACACCGTGTTGCATCGTGGAGGAATGGTCACATTTCCCAGAACAACAGTGGACATGTCTGCATTTGCCCAGACTCAGAATACATGTGCGTGCATCTACGTTGTCACACACCTGTGCGAGGTGATGCAGCCCCATGGGCGGAGCTGCACAGCGTCATTTGGCAACGTTCATAAATCTGCTGGAGGGAGACTACACACATGGCAATGTAGCACGACATGTGACCTTGTTGGTCCCTTTCACCTGTTCACTGTCAGCACAGCACACAGTCGACGCAGTCCGGTGGTACAGCTCCATGCAGATCCCATGGGCTGTGAGTCGTGTCCCCTGACACGGGACAATGAGCAGACACCAAACATCACATGACTCGACCAGCAAGGCAAGGTGGGCTGAGACTGTTGCCATCCGTAAGGATATGTGTTCATCTTTGCCTCCCCATTTCTTGCACCTCGAAACGTTCCCATTCTGCCTGTAAGTGTCTTAAGCATTTGTCTGCCTGTTGAGGCCCATTCCTTGCCCATACTGACACGCACATGGTAATAAAGTCTACGCAACTTCACCAGTGTACAACTGTGATGAGTGTTGATTAGTATGACAAATCGTGTGCCTCAATGAGCGTTGTCCGTACACAGGGAGGGACAGACTGCCGGAGGGACAGACTGCCGCATGTACATTGGTGGTGAGTCCTTATTGGCAGCTCCACCTCTGTGAGTCAGAACTTGTGTTTGGTATAGTTGCTGGTAGACCTGTGCTCTTACGTGTTTTCAGCAATGTGAGTATGGTGTCCAACTTCCTGCCATGTGGGTCAATGTGATCCATCAAAACAGGATTTGTCCACACTGATGTGTGTGAGTAGGTCATGCAAAGAGATGTTCTACAGCCACATGCGATGGGGGACACTACTTCAGGCGTGCAACCGATTTTGACATTTCTACACACAGCCCTAATTAATACATGGACGTGGGGCTACATTGGGGGGTTGCGAGATTGTTGTACATGTGCAATGAGGCCACAGCTAGTTCACACCTTCACAGTCATCTAATTGGCCATGTGGGTCAGTGCCAAACATGCGTGTTGATGACATTTACCAGGGTGTACCTTTTTGTGCAATTAATATCCCTACATCCATCCATAATTTTATACGTGAGTGAACATAGGCATGCCACATCTCTGTGATTTGGACTGTTTTATTCAAATTTTGGGAAGTGTCGGAGCTGGATCAGTACATGGCCATTTCAAGCCCACATAACATTATTGCCCAGTGATGGGCCAACCAGAATCCTTGGGGGAAATACAAAATTAATCTGAAGAGGAAGAGTGCAGTCCACAGCCGGATTGCTGTGTCATTGGTACCAGAGCAGATATGGCAGGCCATGTCGGGGCCCAGGTGAATGTCGCAGAGTGTTTCGGGGGACAGTGAGAGGTGTTGTTCCAGGGCATGATGCATAGGGCTGACCAAGCAGGGATAGGCCATGTGGGGGGGACGAATGCTACTACCTCCGTACTCACACAGTCATTACCCTACACATCTTACTCCTCTGAGACGTCTTCTGTGTCCAGTGTGTCAGGTGTGTGTGGTGGTGTTATGGCTGCATCACTGTGGACCACTGACACATCAGGGTGCAAAGGTGATAGGGCTGCACCACTGCCAAAGACATATCAGGGGGCAGAGATGTGTGTGTCGAGGTTCCTGCAGCACTCATCTGGTACAGGCTCAGTGGCAGCAATGGCAAGATGAGGATCAGCAAGGCATGGAAGATCCCAGTTATGTCTCGCTGGTGTTCAGCCGTGGCAGTCATATTTCCAGGCTGCCTCGGCTCCATGGTCTCCATTGTCCTCCGCATCTGTGCCAACTCTGTGCTGTCATCGCTAGAGCCTGTCTGACTAGACAGTTCTTGTATCCGAGTAATGGCCCCAGCGAGGTCAGCCAAGGATTGCTGGTGAGCATGGTGCGGACAGTGGATGTCCGTTAGGGACTGTATGTGGTCCGTGATGGGACTCAGACACCCACGTATGGCATCGTGTTTGGCTGCCATGAGGTCGAATCCCACCCGCAGCTGATCAGCCGTCTTCTCCTGGCACCCTAACACACGGCGTTGGAATTCCATGTGTTGGTCGTGGGGGTCCTGTGAGCCAGCCGTGGTGGTGTGTGCTTCCTGCTGTGTGGTCTGTGCAGGGTGTGGGGTCTCTGCGATGCAGCTGGGCTGCCCTGCGCCTGGGGGTGGGGTGCGGAGGCTGTCCACGAGCCGTTGGAGGGTGTCTGGGCAAATGTGCAGGATGTCCTCTTCATCATCACTGTAGAGATGTGTGGTCTGCTCTGCAAGAGGTGTTGATTGTCCCTCTGCAATGCAACGGGGAGATGCAGGTTAACAGTGTGTTCCATGTATGTTGACGCATTGTAGATGTTTACATTCAGACTGCATGACAATGTGCATTGTGGCTGTTTTGATGGAGCTGGCTATTTGATTGGAGACAGTGGACATTTTGACTACATGACAGATGTGTGGTTGTACCCCCACATTATCATCTTACAGTGTCATGCAATGTCAGATGTGATTGGCCAGTTTCTACACACGAACGGCACCAGTTGTGCCCTCTGTCCTGTGGTGTAAGGGTTGCACTTTGTACCACATTGTCGTCAATGTTGATTTACTGTGGTTGCTATGTGTGTGTGCTGCATTGTTGGGGAGCCGCCCCTACAGCTCTGATTTGCCGGCCCCTTATCCCTTTGAGTCAGTGTGTCTTTGACTTGTGTGCTTTTCGGGTGCTGGGATGTTTGCGACTTGGGTCATTTGTGCTCTTGGACAAATGTTGTACTCTTGTGCATTGTTTGTCTGCAGATGTTTTTTTGATGTCATGGGTTGTAGGTGCACGTTGATGTGTCAGACTGTGACCTGCTCCTTTACGGATGTGGTCCACACTCAGTCACCTCAATGTCATCCCATGCACCATGTCATGTATTGTGACTGCAGCCATGCTATCTGTCATGCAGTATCACTTGCATTGTCAGTGTGTCTCACAGAGCCGCTGATTTTCTGGATTCAGCACATGTGCATGGGTTGGTTGTGGCATTGATGATATGGAGGGGGGCCTTCCTGTTGGCAGTGAGTTTCTCCTTGGTTTGGTTGTGCACTTCATGCCAGCGCCTCTTGACCTCCTCCATTGACCTCCTCGACACTCCGACTGCATTCACGTTGGTGACGATGGACTGCCATTTTTAGGTCTCGCTGAGCCCAGCGCATGTGCTGGCTCGGAAAGACATTTTGCATGTGAGTTTTCAAAGTGCTGCTGGCTGGCCGAGCGCTTGCGTTCAGGCGACCGTGCACGCGCGAACCGCTAGCCTTCAGCAGCACTTTGAAAACTCGTGCGTCATCGCGATCATGATCACTTTCGCTTTCAGAGCGATCGCGATGACGCACACGCGCACACATCTCCCGCTTCTCCCCCTCCCCCACCACATATCGCGTCTCGCGGCTGCTCGCGCGCGGCCAACGCTTGTTTATCATTTCTCACTCATTCTCTACCTCTTTTCTGTGCTTTTTGCCTTTCATTGTTTAACATTTCTCTCTGCCTTTTTCACTCAATTATTGCCACCTTTTGGCCTCTTTTAGTCTCGGTCCTTTTCTCGAGTTTCGCATCCTGAAGTGCTCTCTTATCTCCTCTTCTCCTTTCTTTTTCCAGCTCTTTTGCTTTCTTTCCCACCCTTCCCACTCAGCGGGCTTTGCCACCTCCTCTACTGCGCCGCACCACGTTCCTGCTGCTCGCTTAGGCCCACCCACCACCTCAAAACTCCTCCCCTCTCCCATTCATACTTAATAGCTGCCGCAGCATGGTCACACCAAAGACTAGCCAGACTGTGCCTTTCTACTCCCTGCAGGCACAGAGCGGCAGACCCTTAGTCCTTCTTCCATCTACTGCCTCTAGTCTTCTGCTTCCGTCCTCGTCCTGAACCCCAGATACACTGCCTACTGCTATTGCTACCAAGCCTCGCTAGCTATTGCTAAAACTGCCCTCTCGTGCTCCCCATGCCACATCTCCCCCACTGAATCTAATGCCACCTTCGCCCGCCTTATTATACCAACGGCTTCAGTCATACCTGCCAACTGACTCTGATTATGACTGTCTTTTAATAATCTATTGGGGGGGATGGAAGTGGACCTATTTTTGTGGTCTCGGCTTTGACACCTTAGCTGTAAATCACTCCTATTGCTAACAATATACATAAAAACCTGGGCTTTGGGTCTCCACTCTTCAACTATTGACTTTCTTTGACCAACTTCTTTTAGACATTAGCTTGTTCAATATTGTGCGCAGCAGTGACAGCTTAACATCTGTTGTGTTTTGTTGTTTACTTCAACTTTAGACTGGTGTTTTTCTTTTGTTTCTCTACAGTGTGGCCAGTCACGTCTCCAGGTCGTTTCCCTTGCAGCGTCTACTGCACGGACGCTGCGCTTCTTCTGCTGTTTTCCCTCCTCTGCGTGGCGCCTGCGGCGCAGTTGCAGCCTTCTTACCATATGTCCAACACATTTACATTTCTTTAGAGTGGAAATAATCTGGTTTGGATTCTTTTTAAGTCCTTGTTTTACTTAACCCATTTTATTTTCATGTCAGTCTACAGGTATTCCCATTCTTCCAAAAGCCTTGCTCACTTCACATATCTTTTCAAGTAAGTCCACAGGTAGTCAAACTTTCCTCGTGCATAACATGCCTTGCTGCTTCACATATATGTGGAGAAGTGTAGCTCACTGGTTAGAGGAGGCATACCCTGAAGCAGAGATCAGACCCGGGACCTGGGTTCGATTCCTGACGCGGCAGGGTCCAGAGCCCAATTGTCCACGGACTCGATAATTCTCGCTTCGGTGCCCACTCTAAGCACGAGTTCACACTATGCAGCTCTGGGCAACAAGCCTGCTTAATCTCCACAACAGCCCCCCGCGGCGGGATGCCTGGCTTTCACCTTGGGGATGCCCAGTACGGGTTATCTTACAGGGAAAAACCAGGACGGGTTCCCAATGCAAGCGCCAAGATGCCTGTAGGGTGATAGCTGCGCTCTATAAGTACATCAATCAATCAATATACTTTTTTGATGTCGAACAACATATTATTTTGGCTCTTTTCAAATATATCCTTGGTTTATTTTTTAGATGCATATGTTTTGTCCATGCTTTGAATATGTCAGACTGCCTCACATGGAGCTTTCATTTGACAACCAAGTGTGCAGCCTTGTGTTTTACCTACTTTAAAAATACTTGGGCTCGTCTGGTCTACATGGTTTTCAAATCAATCACACTATGGATGCAACTTTCAATCTCCAGGGCTGGTGCTTTGAACATCACAAGCAATCCCCAGTTAGGTATAAGCATCTGTCATGCAATCCCTCAATCAGGTAACCATCGACCGTCACACACTCTCTATTCGGGCAACCAGTATCCGTCATGATATCCCGATCTAGACAACTAGCATCCATCATGATACCCCAAATTCTACAATCGATAACCATCAGAGCTGCAATTTGGGCAACTATCACCTTTCACACAATCCCCATTCAGACAATAAGGGTCCATCATGCAGTCATCATTCAGGTAACCAGCAGCCATCAGGCAATCCGTAACCAGCATCCATCAGGTAATCTTTATTCAAGTAACCAATACTCAACAAGCGTCCATCACGCAATCTGTAACAAGCATCGATCTTGCAATCCCCATTCAAGAAACCAGCATCATTCACTCAGTTTGTAACCAGCATACGCATCCACCACAAAGTCCTCATTCAAGCAATCAGCATCTGTCAATCTATAACCTCACTCAAAGTTCACAGTATAATACAATGTCAGTACTGCACCCTGACAGTATTACTGTTCACCATGGGCTCCACGCCTATCGCTGACCAAGCTGGCTTCTTGGTACAACACTTTTTCTTTGCCAGTGTCAATGGAATTATGTGGCAGTGGAGGACCAAATATATGGCAGCTTTGACAAACTGTGTGGCTAGAAAACGCATAATATGTGATATGGCACTATTTTGTAATTTCAACCCATATTAATGTTGTCTGGTCAAAAGTTTTGCTCAATTAGTACAACTGAACACACAAGTACAGCAATTGAGGGATGATTAATGAACCTTTGCCAAGCATCTGTCAAAGCTTGGCACACGCCTGTCACACTTTTTTGTGGTTACTTTTGATCCCTTTCAAATAGAAATTAAATGTGCTTTGCTGAGTACTGTAAATGACAAAGCAGGTGCAATGTGGCAAGAGCAGTTAACCCATTATTATATAGAAAACACTGCAGTAGCATAATCTCATAATTGCAGTGGCATTTGGTTATATCCAGGTCCACTTGAATTATCTGGCAGGAGAGGACCAAATTATGTGGCAGAGTTCACAAAAGAAAAGGCAAATTATGCAGCATATTTTGTAACAGCATTACTACATTGTTATTGTCACCTGTGGTAATACTGTTATATCAAAGGTTTCACCCTATTAGTAACTCTTTAACATTTAAACACAGCAATAAACTACTGAAAGGTGACGAGTCAATTTTGGGAAGGGCCTTCCACTGTGCAGCAGCCCATGTTGCTGCATTTTGTAGTAAATGTTGATCTATTTGCAGGCGTTGAAAAAAATTCAGTTTTTTAGGTCTCACCTAGACAATGTCTTATATGTTATCTATAAGGTAACAAAAATGCTTATAACACTTTTTTATTATAACTTTTCAACATGCTATACAGCACCTATGCTGCTCTACAACATAACTTCAAGACATTGGCAAAGCCAATAGCTCTGGATAAACACTTATAAGGTCCAAAAGCGAGACCTATTGGCAATGCCAATGCTTGTTCTGTTTGTGTTGCCAATAACGCAGTGGAGGTGACGGACAGTTGTTGGTAGTGGTCTATCACCTCTGTGACGATGAACCGGTCTTCCTGCGGACTGAACCCCGTCTTCCTCTTCCTCTTGTCCTTGCCCTTCCCCGAACACGGGGTTCCTGGCTGGTCCTCCGTGGGGCTTGTGAGGATTGGGTTGTCCTCTGCACTCGGTCCGGATGCATCCATGGTGCTACGCAGTTTGATCTGGTTTTGGTGTGTTTTTTTTTGCTTTTATAGTGCATTTTCCCGCATGGCGCGTGGGAATTGCAGGCCTGTCGCTGGTTGTCACTGATTTTTGTATCTCGATTTGGGACATCGCAACTTTTTTCGCATTGTTTGTTTCGCATTTTTGCGGCGTTGCGTTGATTTTAGCGCCTTCATTTAACGCGTTATCGTGGGACTATCGCATGGTGCCGCCGACTTGTGAATACCACGTTAACATGGAGTTATTTTCCCGCGATAGACTGCGAGATGGACTGCGATGTGAAGAGTGGTGTTAAGCTAATTTTGCGATGGTTATCACAGGTTCTTGAGAATATCCCCCATAGTTCTCTCTCGCACCAATTGCAGCCCAGTCAGTGGAGCATGGTTTCTCAAGTCCCTAAAGGGACGCAGATCCCTCAAGGTTCCCAGTGAGGCAGGGGTACCCCTCACCTCCGAAGGAGGAGTACTCTGGACTGAAATTGTGGGGCAAGGTATTTTCTAGCCTTGCTCTGTTAGACGCTGTATGGCAGGACACCTCCACAGTCCAGAGGATGCGCACCTCTGCAGTCAGGCGCCTCCAGGACCCTGCGCTCTCTGCTAAATGTTAGGCCGGAGCTTGAGAGAATGTTAGGCACGTCCTACTCCCCCGACATCTCGGCTCAGGCCCTGTTTCTTCGATATTTTGAGATGTAATATAGCCCCTCGCTCATTACAATGCAAACATTCAATATGAGGTGGAATGATACACCAAACAGCCAGTAGAATGACGTGAGTGGGCAAAAGCCCACTCTATATGTGTGTAAAAGAATTGATCACACTATGTCATGCAGATACCATCTCATTCATGTCAGACTTTATAAACGGATGGCTGATACCCCTTTTAATTTAGTTTGAATAGTCCCGGTTTTGGCAGTCACCCAGGTCTGTGCACTGCACCTAAGATTTGGTGTTCCGCAAATGATTAAGTTGTGCGAGGGAAAACCTATCTGAGGCAGTCGAGCTTCAAGAACCGCTACTGAAGTGTGATTATTGAAATGTCTGATCTGCTCTCTGTTCTTTCATAGTAGGTGAAGCCCAGCTGTAGTGTCAAAAGCTTCCAGGCTGCTGTTAAGTGACATTGTACATGAACAAACGACTGAATATTCTATTTTTATCTGTATGGGAAAAGTTGTTGTGCAAGTGAATTCCCTGTTTTTCCCCAACCAAAAACAGGGTGGTGGAGACCTCGAGGACAAGCTAAAAAGAAGTTATATGAATTATTTGGAAGATGTGAACGTTTCATTGCCTAGCAGTGACAGAAGCCAGTTTATCTAACTTCTGGAGAGGAAGGACTGGAAGTAAGTTCACATTACTCAAAGGTGTCCCTCATTAGTTTTAGGTCTGGTTTTTGAGACAGCTTTAGCTATTTCATTGACTACTGTTTTTCAGGATAACAAATTCTATAATATACATACACAGAGGGGCTTTTGTCAGCACTTGTCACCCATTGGTCTGTTCTATTGTCATTTACTTTTTACTTCCACCTACTATAGTATACAACTTGGTCAACGGGTCATCCCACTTAGCCATTGCCTCCCCTGACTGTGAGTGGCAGCATTCTGCTTGTGCACAAAGTGCACATTCTCCTTATAAATCGTCTACTTCAGTGCCAGAGATGACGGGCTAATGTACCCTTTAAAAAACACACCGACACCCAGAGAAACAAACAAGTACCCACCCACTCTCCGGCTGCTTTTCACTTCTATTGGCTTCTGCTGGGATGCTTGTGTGTCCTGTGGTCTCCCACATGCTTACTGGCTGCTCAACCTCCTGCCACTCTTCACTCCTGTTACACTGCTGTAAGTTCAACTTCACATTTGACTCCCATGGCCTAAGCAGTTCTGTGCCATCAGGCATTTTCAAATCTGCCAACTAAAAAAATTTGAAAATTACTACGTGAAGAGGAGGCGGGGCTTTGGAGAGGGTGGGGCCTCATGCAGAGTAGTACCTAAAAGTCACTCTTGTTTCCTCCTTCCACCAAACCCCCTTCCCTCCAATAGTGAGGCCGATGCAAAAAGTTAATGTGCACTACACAGCAGCCACAGCTGTTGTAAAGACCTCATGTGTTGTGGTAAGAGATGCCTTGTCTCTTTTCTTTCATTCTCCACTGTCTCCAAGGCCGGACTTGGGTACCAAAAGCAGCCCTGGTGAAAATGCTCAAACTGGCCGCATCCCTTCTTCTCCTCGCTCGCTCTCTTTCTATCTATCCATTCTCCCTCTCCTCTCCTCTGTTGTCTACCTCTGCGATCTCTCGCTCTCTCCCAATCCCCCTCCGACCCTCGCCTTCTCTCTCTCACATGAAGCCTCCTACAGTACATCTCAGAAAGCTGGAGAAAGTGGCAGAGGCTCCAGCAGAATCCCTCGGTTGTTTAAACCGGCCTTCATTGGCTCCAGCCCACCTGGGAAATGCCCTGTGGAATAAAAGGCCACTCCAGCCTTGCCTAGAATTCATTTATTTATTTTTTCAACATGCGTGGCTGTTAGAAACAAGAACACCCTATGGCACTGATCCACAAGTGGATGACCCACCCACCATGCCTTTGAGTCTGTGCCAAGCTCCCTGAGGGTTGAGCACCGGTTAATTTAGGGTTTGCTTGTGACCTCACCCTGAGAATTGTGGCTGCTGCTTGAAAAGAGTTTCACCCCCCTCAACCAATTTCTTACAATTACCCACTAACTAAAAAAACAAAAACTCTTATTGTTAAAGTGTTCTTTCTGAAAGTTATCACCCTAACATTTGAAGAAGTACAATAGGTGACCCAGTAAGAGCCGTAGGGTATTCCTGGGATCAACAAAGAGTGTTGCATTTACCTTGAAATAAATCTGGTTCCACCATCTCAAAAATTACTTCATGCTTTACAACTTTTTTAACCCCTTCAACGACCACTTCTATAAAATATCTGTTCTTTAAAATATGCTTCCTAGCTTGGAACGGTGCTACAACTCATATTTGATAACACAATTTACAGTTCAATCATTAACAACAACCTAGACCAGGGGTTTCCAACCTTTTCTGTAATGTAAGCAACTGATGTGTGTTGTGTCTTGGCAACTGGAGGCTTCCACTGCTGGATTCTGGCTTGTGGATTCCAGGAGGCAGAAAGCAGGCAATGCTGAGAAGCTAGGACGTGATAAGGGGTTGTTGTACCTAACTTAAATATACCTAAAACTCAAACTCTACTTGTCCATGCTACTTAAAAAGTTTCAATACAAATCATCTTGAGCTACTAACAACTATTTTCTGCGTGGTAATAGTGACCACACAAAATAGTTTTAGTTGTCACTCTGTGCAAGATTACCAGTAGTGATGGCCTTGGTGCATTACCAGTTATATCAAAAAGTGCTTTATCAGTATGGAATGCCTCAACATAGGCCATAGCTGCAATGCCCATGGACTCAAGATTATAATATTAGTAATATGTCTCCCCATTGCAGCATGATTTATCACTGAAATATTATCTTTAAATATATTTTGGAAATGTAACCATTTTCTCCAAACGTTAGTTTATGAGTTTGGAAATTACATACAATTTTAAAATTGTATGTATACGTGTACTTATTAAAATAAAGACAGGCGTCTAATTTAATAGGCTAGGCTGCACACAGGAGAGCTACTTATGGGATCTCGAGAGAATAGGCCAGGACACACCTTAGCTACATTTATAAAACCTTGCTGGGCAACCAACTGCATAACGTATATTGATACACAAGCCCAACCTAAGGAGTGCCAACCTGCTAACATACAAGAGGCCTTTGCAGACCTTTATAGGGAGCTGTATACCTCCAAATGACAGGAAGATATCGTAGATAAACACAAATATCTGGACAGGGCTACGCCGCCATGACTGGGACATGAAGATTTCACAATCTTATCCCAGCCGATCACTATTGAAGAAATAAAATATGTAATTAAATGACTTGAACATGGGAGTGCACCTAGCAGTGATGGACTTCCGGACAAATTTGATAAGGAATATTTGGAGGAATTAGCCTCTCTCCTCTTGGAGATTCATGATGAGGCATACAGGGTATCCCTAAGTAATGTGAACAAATAAAATTCTAACCAAAATTCTTACAAATGGAATGCTGCCATCACTGTCACACCAAATCTCACTGGATCAATCTGGCTTTATTCCTATTAGGTCCAAGGCAGACAATTTGAGAACACACTTTTCAGTTACTCATCAAATAGATCCAGGCCTTCCAGTGCTGGCCACATTCATAGAGGCCATAAAAGGCATTTGACACAGTTGAATGGCCCTTTCTGATGGCAGGCTTGAAAAGAATGGGTCTCGGTAAGTTTATTTTGAAGTGGGTCACACTTATCTACTCAGAACCACTGGCCAGATTCATGGTAAATGGTGATTTGTCTGCTGTCATCCCGGTAAGTCGCGAACGCGTCAGAGATGTCCCCTCTCCCCAGTGTTGTTTGCCCCCACAATGGAACTCCAGCCGTGCACAGTCAGAGAATTTCCTCATCAGTGAGGGGTCAACATGGGATTCCGTGATATCCTTCTGTCAATGTTTGCTGGTGATGCCCTAATGGTGGTCAGAATCCCCAATGTGAATCTGAACCCACTCATATGGGAGATTATACATTATGATCGATGGTCTGGACTTCAGATTAATTCATTGAAATCGATCTTGTTTCCACATAGGACCGCCACAACACACCCACATTAGACTTCCCACTGCAGTGGCAGACAGCCCCGATCCGCTACCTTGGAATATAATACAACGCTGATATTCAGGCTCTCTCACAAGGAAATGACAGGAAATGTCTGATGAAAGTTAGTAGAGTCACAGACAGGGGAACCAGCCTCCGACTATCGCAAGCTGGAAGGATTGCATTAATGAAGAGGCTAGCACTGCCAAAACTGCTGTACCTCTTCCAAAACATCCCAATCACGCTCATTAAAGCATTTCTTATGCAATGTATCACTCTAATGATAACATTGGCGTGGGCAGGTAGACAATCAAAGATGAGCTGGAGCAGACACCAACTCCCGTATGATAGCAGTGCCTTTGGTGCACCGTACTGATGTAGACTATCTTGTGGCACATGTGGCATTCTTCCATCATTGGATTCACAATAGTGGAACAGCAACACAGGCAGGGATTAATACATCCACTCCTATTACAAAGTGCCCTAAATATCCAGCCCATCAGGCCAATACAAGAGATCCAGACAGTAAAATGCACTACATGGGCGCTGTCTCACTTATCATCCATATGTGCTGTTCCAGTGATTGTCTCGCCCCTCATTCTTATCACACATTATTCATTATTACAGGTAGATCGTACATCTACCATAACTCCACAAGAAAAAGATCATCACAATGAGGGATTTTTTTATACACCACAAATGTAAGACATACCAGGAGTCCCTGGGGAGAGGCACCAGATACGCCTATGGATGCCATCACCTATGGCGAGATACATTGCGTGACACGCAGGTAATGCTCACTATTCACAGATGAACCAATCGAATGGCCAATAATGTTCATTGTATTATCCATGCCTCAAACTAATCACTAGACTATATAGAGTAGTTATGTTGGGGATAGGGGTGGGGATCACCTGGGCACGCGTAAAGCGGTCTGCAGACTTATCAGTGAACATCGCAATGTGGATATACTGCTGTCAGCAGACCACGGAGGGCTCGCCAAATGGATGGTACCGACTAATCCATTATAAGTTTCTGCATAGACTACACAGGACAGCGAAGACCATGGTTCAATACAGTCTTGGGTAAATCTCCAACTGCAAACGATGTGGAGCCCAGGAGGCAGATTTCATACGTTTGGCATGGCATTGTCCAGTTGTAAATGAGTGTTAGAAGTAGATAATTGCTGACATGAAAGACATGACGAACCAGGGGTTTCAGATTAACCCCGGCGAAGCACTACTTGGATAAGCAAAAAACATTCCAAAGGAATACAGCAAACTGATAGCTATATCTATCCTGCTTTGCAAACGTACAGTGGCCATGGTGTGAGGGGACGCCATCCCTCACATTTTCAGGACTGGCTTAAGGACATGAGTACATGATCCTTTGTAAAGAATGGGTTGAAATCTACTCCACTACTCTACCATGTGAGTGAAGACCTCGAGACTTTTGGTCACCTCTGCGATCCTATCAGTTCGCTTTAACTAAGGCATGATGCCATGTACCTGGGAAACCATCAAAATGTTGCCATTAAGAGGTATTAGGCTAATCCACATGTCATACTTATAAAGCAATGTGTCTGTTTTAACGATTAAGGTTGTAAGGCTAGTTATATCTTGATATACAAACTATATTTTGTTAATGGGATGAGTATACTGCATCTCTGATCATGTGAACTAGTATTGTAAAATGCAAAAGATTTTGGGTGTATGAGTCTCCAAAATGCTCATGTTTTGTGTGTCTGAATAGTTGGAAAAAGTTACTAGAATAAAAAAGATTTCCAAAAAGTTGTAAAACTGCACCTTTGCAAGTTAGTAATTCTTTGTTTTCTTTTTTATCAAGAGTCACTTTACAATTTGCAACATCGCATACGTTCCTGAAAATGTAAAAATATTCCAAAGCCTGTAAAACGTACCTCTCTTTTTAGGTCGAGCCTAGGCAGCGCATATGTGCTGTTTGCAGGACCTGTTGTATTCAGTAAATGACTTAGCTCCCACCTACTGCTTCCAATTTGTTCAGTCCAGTGTCCTTCTTCTTTGCTGGGTCCTAACTGGTACACTCAGCGATACACCACTTCCATTTTTCCGGAGAGCAGCATTAGCCAAGTACACTGTTATAACCCTTGCAGTGCTTTTCTGTTGTTTTGAGGGAACAATTGTTTTTAAGTGTAGATTTCTCCTGTCGCTTTTCTGCCCATTGCTGCTACTTTTATATGTTATTATTTCTTTAGGTATTTTTCTGCTACCGTACGCCGCCTCCCAGACTGCAATACTACTCCCCCCTGTTTTCTAATTATTGCAGTGTAGCATGCCACACTTTTTCTTTAAGTATGTTGCTGCTTCTTTTATTTATTATTCCTCTAGAAAATCTTTTCACGAGCACTGCTCATGCCCCGCTAGCGTGTGCCACCTCCCAGAATGCAATGCTACCCCCGTTCTCTAATTGCTGCAGTGTAGCATGCCACACGTTTTCTTTAAGTATGTTGCTGCTTCTTTTATTTATTATTTGTTTAGGAACACTTTTTACGACCACTGCTCATGCCCCGCTACCGTTTGACACCTCCAAGACTGCAATGCTACCCCCCCTTGTTTTCTAATTGTTGAAGATGGAGCACGCTGCGCTTTTTGGGGCATATTTACAAGATAGTGACTTATCTATAGAGATGCGTCACTTTCCCTGCGCCACCCTGAGAAACCCTTGCTACACCATGGATGCGCCGTATTTACAATATGGCGCACCATGGTGCAAGGATTAACAGATGCATCCTAAATTCTGACGCATCTGCTGCTGCAAAAGTCACAAATTGCTGCAGTCGTGTCGCAAGCACGATGCAACTCCAGCAATGCATGATGAGGCATATCTTAATTGTGCAGCGTCACTCCTTACGGCTGCTTTAAGCAGGCGTAAGGTTTTGACGCATTGGCATCCTAGAAGTGACGCAGTTTAATCTTGTTGATTTCACTGCGTCACTTTTATGAGGCTTTGCTGCGTGGGAACGCCCACCCTGCATACGTTATACCTGACATAGGTATAATGTGATGCAGGGCTTTACAATGTGAATCTCCCTAGATACGTCATGTTGTAAATGGGCCGTATTTTTACACCGCTGCTGCGTCACAAAAAGTGACGCAACGGTGGCGCAAAAATGATGCAAGGGGCTTGTAAATCTGCCCCTTATTCTTTAAGTATGGCGGCCGCACCTTACTTTTGTTGTGCACGGCATGGCTCGCCAACCTCCACGTTTTAATTACTAAGCCCTCCTCCCGTTTCTTACTCTGCCTCCTCTAACCGTTGGCAGAGCTGATCTAAAGCCCCAAGTACAACAGATCCCTTTCATCACATTTGCATCCAGTGTGTTTGTAAACACCTTCAAGTCAGATGGAATTTATGGCAGTCAGCTGTACAGTGAGGGCGGGCAGTGGCTTCCACAGAAACAGAGATGGGCAGGGTGTATCTGAGCTCACCGGCTCGGTTTTGCACATGGTGCTCGCTTCTATTGCTACAATTTATAGCCCTTGGTCTCCCTGGGACCGTGGCAACCACAGGACGATGTACGAACCAACTCTATCTGGGGTTGGGGGGGGGACTGTTTGGCTGGAGGCTGGGATCGTCTCCTTTAGGGACCACATACCCCCTGACACCCACAGGGTGTGGCATTGCTGCAAGAAAATCAAGCATTTGCAATGCAATAACTCACATTTACGCAAGACAATGCATTGCAAACGGGTGGGCGGGTGTTAGGGGTACGAGAAGGCACGAACAACGGGAGTGGGGGCGGCGGGAGAGAAGGCACGGACAGCGGGGGGTGAAGAGAAAATAGTGCTCATGAAACATGAAGTAAAGGGGCCAGTAGCCATGGAAGGATACATGGCCGTCATAAGGAGGGAGTAGCAGCCTATAAACCAATCGGAAGGCAGTATTTACGAAGGACAAAGACACAAGTCAATGAAAAAGTGGGGGGGAGTGGGCGGGGCTTCCCTCAAGTAGTCAACTACCACAGATCAACCCCAGAGCAGCGCTTGCCCGCCCTAATGAGTGATGAATTTCACAATAGTTACATTACTTTTTGTATAGTGCTGCTTAATTCCCACTCCAAACTGAGCCAGGTGCTACTGGTGTTTCAGAGATAAGGGACATGGGATTCGGGTTGATATCGTGATATTGTCGAAGTCACGCAGTGGTAGCACGCAGAGAAGCCAGGATCAGAATGGCAGTAATAGTACCCCTCCCTCCCCCCTCTGCTCTTGCTTATACTCTTGCTCTCACTTTGCATCTGTACTTCCTGCACCAAATGTATGGACAGACAAAGTTTGTCTTCAGTAGTCAGTTGCTTTTTATTATAAAAATCCAGATACTGCTGTGTTTTCTCCATGTTTCTGGGGGCTGCCGTTTCTACCTTCATTGCACATGCTCCTTCTCACCAAACCTTTCATTGATTATGCGGTGCCTGTCCTTAACAATTGAGGGGCTTATTTACAAGGCCCTTGTGCCACTTTTGCGTCACTTTTCCCATGTTAAAAATGACTCAAAAGTGGCGCAAGGGCCTTGTAAATAAGCCCCTTAAAGACTTCAAAATGCTGCCTTTCGGAGATTTGTGTTACCCGTTCCAAGATTTTTTTTCAGGCTTTTCACAGTATTTTACATTTCCTTTCTCTGTGGCTCATTTTTCTTCCGCTTTTCTGTTTCATTACTTAGTTCTCGTTTTTTTTCTTGTGTTTTTTAAATTCATTTCCGACCCTGTTTTTATCTTTGATTCATGTTGTTTCCTCTTTGTCATTTTTCGTTCCTTTTTGCAGGCAGACAGGCTTTCCTTCCTATATTCTCCATTTTACTTTGCCTCCCCCTGTTTTACAGAGCTGCCAATCGCTTTTCCTATTCCCGGCAGTGCGTCTGTATCATCTTTATGATAACGTTAAGGCTACACTGGCAAGGGACAAGCTTCCTTTTAACGTTGGAAGACTGACGTGATCACAGTTGGTACATTCCTTCCTTCCCATCCTGCTGATGGTGGCTGTAGCATGCAGAGTCCCAGCTCCTCACAGCCAAACACATATTTCCAGCTGGCACATTGTCAAAGATTAAGAGAAATACCAGGCGCAAAACACTTCGGGGCATATTATCAAGGACGGCGTTAAAAATTATCGCCGGTTTAGCGGCAGAAAACTGCCACTAAACCGGCGATATTGGGCTTGATAATATGCCGCAGAGAATTCCAATAGAAGCCCATGTTGACACCAGAACATGGGCTTCTATGGGAATTCTCAAGGGCATATTACCAAGCCCATTATCGCCGCTTCAGCGGCAGTTTCTGCCTCTCAACCGGCGATAATGTTAACGCCGGACCTTGATAATATGCCCCTTACTTCTGTAATCCCCAATTTTAGAATACATTCGTGCAGTGAGGAATGTTGAGAGGTCTATAAATAGCATCTAGGCAGATGTAGGGATCGCACAACATACAATGGAGGTCTCCCTTTCTTTCTGATGCTCTCTCGTCTTTGGTTTCCATTTTTAGGTCTGGTGTCACCCAAGACCCTTTGATTCACTAAAATTATATATGTTAATACACTCATAGGCAGGGCCACTGGAATTATGTGATTGTGCGGTCGCTGCAATTTTACCATAATTATAGATTTGCCACATTTGCCACATAATCCATAATTTTCTGCATAATCTGCATATTTTAACCCAAAAAAAGATTGTGTTTCTAGCTCAATCGGTTCAAAGGTCTTTGTTTATGCTGATTGGTTTCAGGAGCCATAAGTCAGCACCTGGCAGTTCTTTGGTCCTCTTTCATAGTCCCTCAGCACAAGATCATTCCCCCCCCCTCTACTCCCAATATATTCTTTGCCCTTGTGAAGAGTTCAACAGAATTAAAGACTGCTGTCAAGGGCTACACAACAGTGGCCGTTCTTCAATATTCAAGTACTCGCAACAAAAACTGTGACCAATTTGCACAGCATTCAGTAGATTACACTAGGGAGGACTAAAACAGACTTGTGACTATTGTGCAATTCCACCCCAAAATAGTGCCGCATACAAATGCTTTTACTATTAAAGGGCTAAGTGATTCTATTGGAAACAACCTGTTTTAATTTTATGAATCTGTGCACAATAAAAGGCTGCCTTTCTTTGTAACTTATTTGATCTTTTTTAAACTTGGTAACACAATCCACACCATGCCACATAATTCCACTCTGCGTGAAACACTTCCACGCCACACAATTCAACTCTTCACATTTTTGTTCCACACCACATAATTGGACAACCAACCACATAAATCAACAAACCACATATGTCCAATCCACACCACAGAATTCCACATCATGCCACAAAATTGAATCAATCAATCAATCAGTGACACTTGTAAAGCGCGCTACATACCCGTAGGGTCTCAAGGCGCTGGGGGGGGGGGTGGGGGGGGTGCCGCTACTGCTCGAACAGCCAGGTCTTCAGCTTCTTCCTGAAGGAGAGGTGGTCTTGGGTCAGGCGCAGGTCGGTAGGGAGGGAGTTCCAGGTCTTGGCGGCCAGGTAGGAGAAGGACCTTCCTCCTGTAGTCGCTCTTTGGATGCGGGGGACGGCGGCGAGGGCGTGGTTGGCTGATCGGAGGTGGCGTTTGGGAGCGTGGAAGTTGACTCGGCTGTTGAGGTAGCTCGGGCCTTGGTCGTGTAGGGCTTTGTGTGCGTGGGTGAGGAGGCGGAAGGTGATTCTTTTGTTGACGGGGAGCCAGTGAAGGTCTCTCAGATGTCCGGAGATGTGGCTGGTTCGTGGGATGTCGAGGATGAGTCTGGCTGAGGCGTTCTGGATCCGCTGGAGTCTCTTCTGGAGCTTGGCGGTGGTACCGGCGTAGAGGGCGTTGCCGTAGTCCAGTCGGCTGGTGACGAGGGCCTGGGTGACGGTCTTCCTGGTCTCGGTGGGGATCCACCAGAAGATCTTCCGTAGCATGCGTAGGATGTTGAAGCACGCCGAGGAGACGTTGTTGACTTGCCTGGTCATGGAGAGGGAGGAGTCCAGGAGGAAGCCCAGGTTGCGTGCATGGTCTGTCGGTTTGGGTGCGGTGCCCAGGGCGGGAGGCCACCAGGAGTCGTCCCAGGCGGAGGGTGAGGAGCCCAGGATGAGGACCTCCGTCTTGTCCGAGTTCAGTTTCAGGCGGCTGGTCGTCATCCACTCGGCTACCTCTTTCATCCCTTCGTGCAGGTTGGATCTGGCGGCGGCGGGGTCGTTGGTCAGGGAGAGGATCAGTTGGGTGTCGTCGGCGTAGGAGATTATGCTGAGGTTGTGTTTGCGTACGATGGCCGCGAGGGGGCTCATGTAGACGTTGAAGAGGGTGGGGCTCAGAGATGATCCTTGAGGGACGCCGCAGGTGACTTCGGAGGCCTCTGACTTGTACGGTGGTAGGCGGACTCTCTGTGTTCTTCCGTCGAGGAAGGAGATGATCCAGTCCAGCGCCTTGTCCTGGATTCCGATGTTGCTGAGGCGCCGTACTAGGGTGCGGTGGCAGACCGTGTCGAATGCCGCAGAGAGGTCTAGGAGGATGAGGGCCGCTGTTTCTCCATTGTCCATCAGGGCTCGGATGTCATCGGTGGCGGCGATGAGGGCGGTCTCGGTGCTGTGATTGGCTCGGAAGCCGGACTGTGAGGGGTCGAGGGATCCGTTTGTCTCGAGGAAGGCGGCCATCTGCTTGTTGACGGTCTTCTCGATGACTTTGGCTGGAAACGGGAGGAGCGAGATGGGGCGGTTATTCTTGAGGTCGGTGGGGTCCGCTGTAGGTTTCTTTAGTAGGGCGCTGAGTTCGGCGTGCTTCCAGCTCTCAGGGAAGATGGTGGTGTCGAAGGAAGTGTTGATGATGTCTCGCAGGTGGGGTGCGATGACAGCGTCGGCCTTGTTGAAGACGTGGTGAGGGCAGGGGTCGGTCGGTGATCCGGAGTGGATGGAGTTCATCGTGCGGATGGTGTCTTCGGTGCTGATCGGGGTCCAGGCGTGGAGGGTGGTGGTGGGGGGTGGTTGTTCGGTCATGGTGTGCGTTGGTTGGTTGTTGAAGCTGTTATGTATGTCCGCGATCTTGTTGTGGAAGTATGAAGCGAGGGAGTTGCAGAGGTCTTGCGATGGGGTGATGTCGTTGTTTCCTGCGCTGGGGTTGGAAAGCTCTTTCACGATGTTGAAGAGTTCCTTGCAGTTGTGTGCGTTGTTGTCCAACCGGTCTTTGAATGCTGTTTTCTTGGCGGCACGGATCAGCTGGTGGTGTTTCCGGGTGGCAAGTTTGAAGGAGGTCCTGTTGTCTGGTGTCGGTTCCCTTCTCCAGACTTTCTCGAGGGCTCGGCAGTTCTTCTTGGAGCTCTTGAGTTCGTCGGTGAACCATGGGGCCTTCTTGCTGCCGGGTCTGCTAGGCGGGGTCCTCAGTGGGGCGAGTTCGTCCGCGCAGTTGCTGATCCAATATATATGGCACACCATATAATTAAACTCCACTACATACCACTCCACAACACAAAATACCATTCCACATAATTACACTCTGTAACGCACAATCCCGCGCCACACAATTACACAACTCATTCAATCCAACCCACATAATTCCACTACACCCCACATACATACACTCCATAACACAAAGGTAAAAGCCATTGCCATATACAATGCCAATAGCTCTAACTCAAACAAATGCTAGACCAATTGCATTTCCAGTGCTTGCTTCAGTGTATGGGAACATGTGGTCAAGAATTGTCAGCTAGCTGCAGAGTATCCTTGTTTGTGGTGAGAAGACTGATGAACTCACAACAACACATTCTCATTCTTGGTGCCGACTCATCAATGATATGTTTTTACCCACAATCCCTTGGCTTGTCACAGTTCACGCTTTTTTGTTGATATTCACCAAAGACAAACCCGCTCTAGAAGAAGGGAGTGTGTTACTTGCTGTAAACCTCCGCCTTCCAAGGGAAGTATTGTTTGTCAAACTGCTCATGGCTGGGACAAGACACTGTCAAAGAAGTGTTTATAAAAGATCACTATGAGGAATGTAATGCTCTTAATTCATGCTGACAGTAACACCTGTCAGTTAAAGAGCTCAGGAAATATATTGCTTGTGTGATAGCTGGATCTTGCATAATGAAAGCAAGAGCTGAGCTGAGTCCACATAATAGCAACTGTATGAATCTGATGATGGAAGCATTCCTAACAGGAGTAGACGAAGTGCAGGCAATGACGTAGATTGCTGCAAGTTACAACACCAATGCAACAGGGTAATCTAGGGTGCAGCATGTGAAAGAGGAATCAGACTGACTTCCTGGCAGTCACCTGCGTTCAAAAAGCATGTAGGCAGAGCAAAGACCAATCCCAATCTTCCTCAATTTTAATAGTCATTAATTTTTGGAATGTACTCGATCTATCTGCAAATGTTCCTTTATTTCCTCAAACAATGCTTTACATGATGTCTCGCAGCTTTGATACTCCATTGTTTCCCCATGATTATGGTGACCATAGAAATAGGGGGTCAGATGTACGACCATGGTAAATTGCGACTCGCACTTTGCGCTCGATTGCAAGTCGCAAATTGCGAGTCGTGATTTCCAAAGTACAACAGTGTCTGAGACACTGTTTGCGATTCTCAAGGGGGTCGCAAATTGCATGCCTCATGAATATTAATGAGGCACTCGCAATTTGCGACCCCATTGAGAATGGTTTGCCCTCCCAGGTATGGTGGCCTGCTGGGCTCAGCAGACCTCAATGTCTGGGACTGCTTTTAAATAAAGCAGTTTCTTTTTTTAAATGCAGCTCGTTTTCATTAAAAACGGGATGCAATAAAAAAAAAAGAAAAGTTTTCGTTTAATTTTTGAAGGGCAGGTAGAGGTCCCTGGGACCACTGCCTGCTCCTAAAAAAATGTTCCCCTGCATTGCGACTGCACTACCACCCTCTTGAAGACGGCGGTAAATTGTGAGTGTTTTGTGACTGCAATTGGGGTTGCGAAACATTCATACATAGGGCTGCGTTTCGCAATTAGGAATGGACGCCCTTAGAACGCCCCTTCCTAATGGCGAGTCGCTAAACACTATTTTGCGAGTAGCAATTTTTCGCGACTGGCAAAATAGTGTTTGTACATGGCCCTATCAGATTTTGCATGACTTTTTACTACTTTTGATTAAACTATTTTAAACTCCCTCTGCCAACAATCATCCTCAAAAACGCCATCATTTTACCATGATTGATATTTTGTCTGTAGGGCGAACATCAATTCTGGCTTCACTCTAGCCCTTGGGCCAATTGATTATGGCGGCCTCATTAGTTATTTGAAGGGCTGCCTCCGTTAAGCCAGCAGCAACTGGATGGCTCAATTTAGGATCCCCTACCTTATTTAGCATTTTTTGCAAAAAGTATTTACGCTAAAACAAGTCAGATGGCCTGCCATGTCACTGCAGCATCCGGAACTGGTTGCCAATTTTTATTGTTTGGGGGGACGGGGTATCTTCAAATGAAATTAAAATGACAGAGACGACATCCTAATCGTCAGGAGAGGAAGGAGGGCGGGGGAAATAAGCATTGTTTAGGCATGAGACCGCCATGATCCACATGTGATTCAGTGGATCAAAAAATGGTGATGGGAAGGATGTCCAATGGGCCACCCTTTAAATGAGATGGCTCCTCCAATGGCAGTTTGGCAGTAGATGGAAGGGAAGGCATCTGCAGTTGTGGAACCGGCTCATGATCCACTGTTGGACAACATGGGCTCCCCGCTCTAAAGGAGGCAGGAGACCTGCGAGTTTGCCGGATGGGACATTGGCCAATTTTTGGTTGAGGCCTCATTACCACCGCACTGTAAATTAGGTTCTAAGGATGAGATTGAATGGCTCTTGCTCTACACTTTCCAATAGCATTAATATACTTTTTGATATATTTTGGTGAGACCAACTCAGTAATATACTTCTGAGAACTTGCACGTGGTCACTGTTTTTCATGCCAGCTTCGGACCTGACCTATACACTTCGATCGCTCGAGCCTTATGAGGAGAGATTGAATCAGAATACCAAAAAAGGGATTGGAGAGGGAACATCTAGAAGGACAGTGTCTGACTAACGTGTCTCCAGAGGATTGTTGAACCTAGAATGAAGAAGAGCAGATGTTAGCAGCTGGAAATGGACAGGAGGGATGAAGAAGAATTGTGGAATCTGTCATCTCTCCATGTGGATTGTATTTAAGGGGAGTGAGTAGGTTTAGGCATGACAGTAAGTACCCTCTGGGAGGTATGTGCCATCCTTGGGGACATGTGCAACTGTATTAATTCCTGGCACTCAGCCTTGTCAGGGAAGTGGAATATGGACTGGCAATGACATCTGCAAGAGAGAGAGCTGAGAGCAATGCTGGTAACATACCGTATCTTAAAAAATAATGAGCAATCTATGACATTTGCCCCATACACAGACTATGAACACAGTAGCATGTAAGAGACATAGGTGGTCATGAAATGAACATCAAAACCACTTTCCTTCATTTTCAGGATGAAGGCAGGATGGGGAACGTTATTGCAGCCTCCCTTTTTAGGTCTCGCCTGGCGTGGGCTGCGCACAGGCGCAGTCTCACTGGCGAGATTTAATGATTTTGGGTATTTTCTGTAAAGGGCATTCTCCCCGCCCCTCTTTTCCATTGGCCGGCGTCACCGTTTATGCTAAACGGTGGCCAGCCATTGGAGAAGAGGTGTTCGTGATGTTTTTGTTCGGCTTTTTGAGCCGCCCCATTTGGACGGGCTTGTCTGCCTTCCGTGCGTCGTGAAAGCTTTCTTATCTTTATGGGGCCATGTGTTTCAAACACGTGGCCCCATAAAGACAAGAAAGCTTTCACGACGGACGAAAGTGAAAGCGGACTGTGCTTGTTTTAAACATACTTAAGCTCCAGAACGTGTTATCAGTCTTTGCTGTAGAGCGCGCTAGCACAGGGAAATCCACTAGAGAAATTATAATATATATATTTTTAATTTCACCTCTTCGTTTTCATTGCTTTCCTTAACTGCCCGACGCTCCACTATAAAAGACAGTGCCAAATTCAAAATGGCGTTGCGGTCATGCAGCGTGACCTCGCCTGCTGATACATGCACTGGTTTCCAAGGAACTCTGTTGTGCCCAATAATGCCTTTCTAAGACAGTGTTGATTTCTAAGCAACAAGGTTGCACCCCACAATGCCTTGCGCAGAACTCCTGATCGTGTGAGCAAGCACAGGTCGTCACGTGGCGGAGCATCCAAAACATGCTTCTGTGCTCACCCCAAAATGCAGCGCCACCACTAAAAGCGTCTGGGGGATGCTACCAACAGACCAGCTGGTCGCCACGAAGATTAGCTCCACTGTCCACAAACGAACGAAGCAATCATCGAGTCTTTGGCCACTTCATCGATTCAGCTGTCAGCCTACAGAACCAACACCCTCCAACTGGTGGGTTTGTTGCTGTACTTAGGTGCTCGTTGCCAAATTGTAGTAAGTACTTGACTCAAGGGTTATGCACAAGTACTTTATTGACAAGGTACAGAGCAAGGTGGACGCGGTCTGTACAGCAACCTATCTTCTATTCAACTACCTCCCGGCATCCCCGTATAACATACTAGAATCAGAATGCATTACAAATAATAATACACACAGTGAAACAAGCCCAAACACAACCCCACAACAGTGACCCACGTCATGCACACACTGTAAAGGTAAAATGGCCCCCTAATGAGCAAACAAGAAATAGTTCCCTGACACACAAATAAATTAGTCTCATACTCACAGACACTTAACGTACGAAAGGTACAGGTGTATGAAAAAATTACTTTATGATTAGGGCTCCCGGTTTTATGGTATTTATTTTTTTGACATTTCCGCCTGTATTTATCCATATTTATTTCTTGTCAACTTTATCTGTATCTATCCATATTTATTATGGGTTTTCTGAAAAAAATTACACTGAAACTGGTATATTTGCACATTTATTTAACCAATAAATATGCAGTCATGCTTGAATACATGCCATGTTTTAGTGATGTTAACACTTGCAGAAGATAAATCATGCAATTATATGAAAATATGCACATTTTCGTATCAGCCTTGTGTATATTTACTGCTGTTTAAGCCTCTTTACCACTGTTACCCATCAATCCACACAGTTATTGGGCTGGCAGTCATGGCAAAGTGTATTTAGAATCACTCAAAAAGCACCCATTTTCCGTTTTTATCCACATTTAAAAGTAAATACAGACAAGAAAATAAATAGTTTTCTGTCTGTATTTATCTGTAAAAATCAGTAAAAACGGAAAACAAGGAGCCTTATTTATGATCAATTTAAAACATTTCTGTGGTGCACACATTACTATGGTGCACATCACTGCTCTCATTTGAGGGGGAAGAAGCGGTGGGCTTCCACAAAAAAGTGTGCTTGTATTTCACTTAGTGCCTTGTGGGAAAATGAATGCTCAATAAAGCAGGATGAGTTGGTTATGATGACAAACCAATGATCAAGGCTAGAAGCCTGACCTGTTTATTATGAAAAGTTACAATCAAAGTAGTAGGCCTGACCATTTTACTGTGAAAAGAACATGTTAAAGCCAATGGGCATTTAAGGGTGGATTGGTAGTGCAATGAGCTAAAGCCTGAAGACAGGTGTCTTGTTTCACAAACATTCACAGATTACCATAGTGGGCAAGGGTTTTGCTACTGTTTAACCCCTCTGACAGATTTTCCCTGTGATAATCCTTTTCAGGCGCTCTTAGGAGTGGTAGCATATTGTATTGACAACTGTAATTTTGGACATGTGTACAATTTTATGATTTTATAACTGATGGCTGCCTGCTGGGAAAGCATATGCCTAAAATAGTAGGCCTGAGCTGGTGATAATGATGAGCCAGTAACAAAGACTATAAGTTTGATTGGTTCACTATGAAATGTTACGTCAGTTGCCATAGGACGATTTATTATGAAAAGTTATCACAAAGGCTGCAATGCGCAACTTATTTACCATGAAAATCATCTATTAAAGCCATTAGTTCTCAATTGGTGGATTGGTATTACACTGTGGTCAAGTCTGTAGGCAGGCATTTTGTTACATGGAATCTCAGGTGATCATAGCAGGCAAGGGATTTGGCGTTGGCTACCACCTCCGACAGACCCTTCTAGTAGAATATTTGCCCCGTCATAATCCATGTACAGCTCCTACTATGAGGGCCTGACATTATTTTGCTAACTATACTTTTGTAACACATCTGTAATTTCATGACTAGGTACCTGAATATTGCCTTTTGGGAAGACTTATGCTCAATAGATTAAGTCTTTACAGCTGAATTTTATTACAGGATGTTAAAGCCTATAGATAGATAGATACAGTTACATGGGGTCTCACAGATTACTGTAGTAATCAAGGCCTTTGGTCACCCCCTCTGAAAAACCCTAGGCGTAAAAGACTTTAACTTTCATAAACCATCTTGGGAGAGGGTATGTATTGTTCTGCATTCTATCATTTCGTACATATTTTTTAATTTTATGACTGGATTTCTGTTTGTCTTCTGTGAATGCAAACGCTCAATAAAGTAGGCCTATGTTGGTAATGGTGAAAAGGCAATTTTAAATGCAATAGGCCTGATCAGATTTGTTGTGAAATGTTACATCAGAGGTCATAAATCTGAACTGTTTCTTTTGATACTTTCTGACACAGGCAGTAGACCTGACTTGTTCTTGTGAAAAACCTGTGTTAAAACCAATAGACTTTCAAGGGTGGATTGCTGGTTAATAGGAAAATAAAAATCAGATATCATAAGTCTAATTGTTTATTATGAAATGTTGTGACAAAGGCATATGGCTTGACTTATTGTAAAACATATATGTTCAAGCTAATAGTCCTTTAAGAGTGCCTTGTTATCACACTTTGCTAAAGTTTGTGACATGTAGTTTGTTACAGATCATCCCACCATTTACCATACATTCCCCTTTGACCAATGTTGAAGGTAGACGTCTGCACTATTAGAATTCTAGTTAGCCCCCCCATAAAACAGTTTATATGTGGCTTTGCCTATTGTAATTGTGTACATATTTATAATTTTATGACTGCAGGTCTGGTGTGTGCCTTTTGATAAGCACTTGTTCAATATAGCATGCCAGTCTCCTAGCAGAAGAACCTGCGTTTTGAATGGATAGACAGACCATGCAACCAGGGAGATACAGGAGGGCCATCTACGGGGTACCGAGATACACAACTCTTAAGGGTCCAACGGCGGTAACAATTAGCCTCTGGCACACAACACAACATGCACTTGGCTGGAGGAACAAGATAACACAGGTCGCTCATCTCTGGGATATGGCGCAATTGGGTACATTAAGAACACAGCCTGGATTTGATTAGTGGGATCCCATCAGTCTCTCCAGAGTAGGAGTTCTCTGGGCACATTGAGAGGTCATTCCCTTTGTTGAATTGCAAGGCAAGTACAAACTGGCCCCAACTAAAATGTATTGCTACTTGCAGATACAACACACACTTCAAGCAGCACTGCGAAAAGGAGCTGTGCTGCCAGAGTCTTCGCCCCTGGAAGACGGGTTATTAGACAACCACATGCCTTGCAAGGCGACTTCCTTAAACCATAAACTGATCAACAACTCGCCGGATAAACAAACTTTTGCAGGAACAATGGGCGCGTGACCTAGGGGGTCTAGAGCACGATGAGTGGACCGACGCTCTGGCGTCCCCAAGGGAGGTGGCTATAAAGCTGAGGTTCTGCCTAGTACAATAAAAATTTCTCCCCAGATCCTACTATACCTGAACCACCATGGTAAAAATGGGTAGGGCAATTGACGCTGGCTTTCGTACACAATAAGGACAGATCTGCACATTCTTCCACACTATATGAAGCCGCCCTGAGGTACAACAATTTTGGGAGTTGTAGGTTGCCTGTATGAATAGTATATGTTGGAGTAACATGGGCACCTCTGCAAAGTTATATCTATTAAATAGCTGGGATGAAACAGACCTAAACCGCCTGGAGCAGATTTGGATGACTCTGGGACTAGCAATAGTCAAACGAAACGGCTATGTGGGGTGGAGCAGGCACCAAAATTGGGGGAATAGAAGCATGACATGGATTGGTGCATGTTGGCTGAGAAAGTGATACATGAAGGCTGTGGCTATAAACACTAACACAGCTCTCCAACACCTTTCACACTGTGGTTACACTGTTGCGGCTCAGGTAGAAGAGCGGGAGGGGGGGCTATTTCCTGCCCTCTCCGTGATTTGAGCTTGCAGTGTGGCATTGCGTAATATCATTGCTATCTTTGGCCTAATAAACACCCCAGCTGTAGTAGGGCCGTGGCTTCACCTCCTGGTGCAGGGCGTGCTGTGCTTTATGGCACGCAGGGAGGGAGGGAGGAAGGGATGGTCTCAGCTGCAGCTCTGGCCTCGTACAGTGCCCATGCTATTACTAGTGAGCGAGAGGCGCGGAGGTGGTTGTATTGGTGGGGGTATTTCGTGGTGGTGGTGGTATTGGTACTGGTGGTGGTGGTACTAGGGGTGGTACTGGTAGTGGTGGGGGTAGTGGTGGTACTGGTGGTAGTACGGGTGGTATTGGTGGTGGTGGTACTGGTGGTGGTACAGGTGGTGGTACTGGTACTGGTGGTGGTACTGGTACTGGTGGTGGTACTGCTGGTGGTGGTACTGGTGGTATTGGTGGTGGTGGCATTGGTGGTGGTGATACTGGTGGCACTGTTGGTGGTGGTACTGGTGATGGTTTTAGTGGTGGTACTGGTGGTGATACTGGTGGTGGTGGCATCAAACAGGCTTTTGAAAACAACCTATCAGGTGGCATTAGTACAGATGACATGTAACACAGATGTGCTGTTGTCAGCTTCAGCCCATTAGCACGATTACGTGGTACTTGGAATTCACATGACTTAATTCGCTAATCCTTTCTAGTTCCATTTTACTGGGGGATGGGGGGGGTTGAAAAACACACGAGATAATGCCGGCGTAAAGTGATGATTGAAAGCAGGCACACGTGGTACAGGGAGGCCATGCTGCTTAAAAAACACAAGCATTTGAAATGCAATAGGTCTCGCATTTACGCAAGTTTAAGCTATTGGCATTGTAAATGAAAATGCTTTTTATTCATGTTTTAAAAACGAAAACAAAAATAAAGGGCATTGTTATTTGCAATGTCAATAGCTCAAACTCGCGTAAATGCGAGACCTATTGTATTGCAAATGCTTGTTTAAACATCTTAGACTAATTTCCTCTGATCTGTTATGAGTACATGGGACGGCTTTAGCACTGGTGGTGCCCTGTGTGACAATCTTTTTTTGACACCCCCAGTGACTTCCTTCTCCACAGATTCACTCACTACTACCCTCAACAGGGCCCGTCATCTCTACATAGCCCTTCTCCACATACGTTAATTTTATTTTATAGCACTACTCATACCAGTGTAGGGTGGTAGAGCACGTTACATCACACACACATTATAGAGCGACAATAAATCATACATGTGTAAATCAGTTTATAGAAAATCTTAAATAAAACAGAGAATTAAAAGGTGAACGTATCACGTCATACATACTAGTAGGCAGTATATTTTAAGAGTGTTTGGCCCGGAGAATCACAAACTCAGGATGTAGTTGGGGTTGGCTTTACCTATAAGAATGCATTTCTACCCAAATGAACCCTTTTTTATCAACATTAGGATAATGAGAGCCTGGAGAAAACAACACAGTGATCTAACCTATACTATGCAGCGCTTTGAGGACAGTTTTAGGTCACTGTGCTATATTAGGATTACAATTTATGAACTGAAAGTAACAAAAGGATCTTTGTGACAAAAGCAGTAACTCACTGAGCTATCCACATAAAATCGAGTTTTTTGATCTGAATGATACTTGTAGACATATTATTTCTCTACACTACTTTATGATGAGTCAAAACTGCCACTAGACAAAACTCGATCTCTCCCTAGCAGGAGCATTAATCACCAGAATTATCTTGACATTTTTATTGTTGCCTGAAGACTGCACAACACACAACGAACTAAGTAGCAGGTCCTTTTCATAAGTTATTCAGAACACAGCGCCCTCCTCCTCCCCGAGGTCAGCACCAGGTGCGACTGCACCAGTCATACCGCCCTAAAGTCTGCAGTGTATGAGTAGTATATTTCAAGTTTTAAATAGAGTTTATTAAAGGAGGTATAAGAAATAATCAAATAGTAAAGGATATAATTAAAACAGAGGAACAAAAAAGCAATGAAATCAAATATTTATAATATAAAGTAAAATAATATGCAAATTCATACAAACTGATAGTTTGTGAAAGATGGAAAGGGAGGAAGAAAGAAGAGAAAAGAAATGTGAAGGAGGGTTATGAAAGAAAAATTAGTGACAAAGAGAGTATGAGAGTAAAAAGATGTGCATACAATAAACACTCAATATGAAAATAGCATTATTGAATATTGAAACCAATAATTAAGAATATCAATAACAAGTCACAGGGGTTTAGACGCTTCTAATAAAGAATGGTGAGAAGCAGCATTCCAACAAGAGGTTTCTGAAAAGAAAGTAATAGGTGACCAACTAAAGCCCCTTTTAATAACAGGTGAAATAGGGTTACCATATTGTAAGAAATTGGGTTACTGGTTGAAGGGGTGAAGCCCTACTCAAGCAGCGACCACAATCCTGGTCAGAGTGAGGCATAAGTAAACCCCAAATTAACCAGTGCTCAACCCTCTGTTAGCTTGGCATAGAGCAGTCAGGCTTAATTTAGAGGCAATGTGTAAAGAATTTATGTGGTACTTCAAATAGTTATAAAGTGAAAACGCCACACAAAAAGAATCCCACACCAGATTAGAAAAACAGAGTGATTTCTAATAAATAAAACAAGGCAAAATCGACAAAAATCCAATCAGTAGAACTGGAGACATGCAATTTTAAAGATTTCTTTGAAAATAACATCAAAAAGCACAAAGTGCCTGGGACAAAGTCACAACTTCAGTCCGACCGGGATGGAGTTCAGGCTGGCTACAGGGACCCAGTTATGCCCAGTGAACAAGAGTACCTTAAATCCTGGCTGTGAAGCATTGCAAGGTCCCACGTCGTAGATGCGTTGTGGAGTTGAAGTGATGCATTGGTTTTGAAGAGCTGTGAGGTTGCCTGGGGAAGTCCTGCATCGCCATCAAGGATCTTGTCGATGAGGGACTTGCGATGTGAAGTCCGGCGTCGAAGATACGTTGCACAATCATGGCGAAGAGTCTGCTCTGAGGAGCTGCGGGGCTGCGATGTGGAGTCTGGCATCGTCTTCAAAGCAGCTATCGATGAGGGATGCGAGGACCTTCGCCGAGGATGTATCGCACAACAACAGTTCTGATAAGGTTGCGCGGGCGATGTGGTGTCTTTGCAACAGGAAAATCAATGCAGCAGAGGGCAAGCATTGGTTCTACTCAGGGTTGCGCCCTCGCAGCTCAGGACATACTCCGGTTCTGCTGGACTCACAGATGGGCTGGCAGAGCACCTTTAGGTCCAGATCTGGAGTAGCACCACTTAGCGTTGCAGGAATCACAGATGGCATAGTCCAGGTGTTGGGTTCAAGGTTGTAGGAGCCTTCTGTCCCTGAGGCTTTAGTCAGGAAGCCAGTCAACTAGCCTTTGGAGTACCTCTGATGGTGCTGGGTTCCACAGATGCAGGTCCTTCTCACCCAGTCAGGAGGGCAACAGGCAGCAGGTCAACACAGCAGGACAGCAGTCCTTCAGAGCAACAGCACAGGAGAGTGACAGTCCTTTCAGCAGCACAGCAGTCCTTCTTCCTGGCAGAGTATCTACAGATCCAGTGTACTGAAGAGTTGGGGTCTGGGGTCCAATATTTATACCTTGGCCTTTCTTTGAGGTGGGAGAAGCTTCTAGAGATTTTCCTTTGAAGTCCACTGGCATCCTGCCTTCCTTGTCCTGCCTCCAGACTAACTACAGGGGGTATGCAGCCTTTTGTGTAGAGGCAAGACATAGCCTATTCAAGTGTAAGCAAGAACATACGTTTCTTGAACAAACACAATATATGCTTTTAATTTGGACAAGTGACTGAAACCTGCTGTTGTTTGATAGGGGAATCTCATCCCTAAGCATTCCAAGAAATAATTCTTAGAGTCATTTAAAAATGGGTAGAAATATTAGAAACAGGACACTTATGAAGACAAAAGTAAAGATATAAGAACAAGAAGAGACAATCATAAAACTTTGCAAATGATAACTGCTAGAAAGAAAGAGGAGAAAGAAGAAAAGGGAGAGGAGAAAAAAAAGAGAAAGATTAAAAGAGAGAGAAGCAGAAAATATGAAGATAATAACCAGGATAACGTACCTAAAAGACAAACAAAAATTCAAGGGTGGTGAAGCCATATGAGCAAGACTAAATGATCAGACTCCAGGATATGTTGGGGAGGAATCGAAACCATCCAGATGGACATTGCAACGGTTCAGCAAAATAAGGCACAACACCTAACAGGGGTCGAAGAATACAAGAGAAAGATCATTATGAAAGCATTCTTAAATTGCATTATAGTGCAAGAGAACCAAACAAGAGAACATATTAAGCATGAAAAAGAGCATTCAATTTGTATAAAGTCTAGACATATCAATTGTTTCTTCTCTGCAATTATTCAAGATTTGCTGTAAAAGAGCTGATCCTCCTATGTAGTAGTTTTATTTTTGTAGGTAACTTTAAAGGGACAAGTACGGAATAGTCCAAATCTGGCATTAAGATTTCGAAGAGCTGTCGCATATAGAGACATGTTTTCCTTCTGCCAGCTGTAGTTTTTTGTCAAGTCTTGGGAGAAGACAGGATTAGAACCTGACCAATAAATTCAACCTTTACTTTTAGCTGTTTGAACAACATTCAGCAAGTCAGTATATTCCAAAAGTAGAGGATGACGCCTCTAGGTTTGTGAGAAGCTGAAGTGGTACAAGGACTGTGACCAAGTCTGTGAGCCCCTTAAATATTTAAAGAAGGTGTTTTCAGTAACCCAAGAACTTTAGGAAGGAAGGCTTGGAAGAAGGACACAAGATTAGATCCCTCTAAACCTCCCACCAAACGATAAATACAGACATTATTCTGTTGACTACAATTTTTGAGGTTTTCTACTTGTTTCTTGAGGTACCAAACCTAGGGGCATATGCACAAGCCCCTATCACCAGGGGAACATCACTTTTTCTGGCGTTCCTGTGGCGATAGGGCCTCGCTGTATTTACAAGGCAGCGTTAACCCACTTAACGTGGCTTAATGCTGCCTTGTAAATAAGGCCCCCTTTCACTCTATGCTTAGGATGAAAGGGGTGGGCAATGGGCGTTGCGGTGGGCGTTCAACCGCAACACCCACTGATTTTGATGCTGCCCCCTATTTACAAGGGTGGCATAAATAGGAGGCAGTGCAAAAATTAAGACCAGGGAAAACCTGGTCTTAACTTGGCAAAACGAGGAGAAATGCTTTATTTCTCCTTGTTTTTGCTATCCCATGAAAAAAGCAAAACGCCTTGGATTGTTTATGTTCTGGAAAGTGACCCTTCCTGTACATAAACAAACTATTTTAAAAAAATGACATTTTGTAATGTCCATGTGTGCTGTATTAAGCAGCACACATAGAATTGACAAAATGGCATTTAAAGATTGTTTATATGCAGGAAGGGACACCTTCCTGAACATAAAAAATTTCCCCTGCACGAAGACACCCTTACACTATGGTGCAAGGGGGCCTGCATTGCCGCTAGGCTGCTAAGCGTAGCGCCAACTCAGGGGGAAACTCAAGGCTGCACCATATTCTTGTAAATATGGTGCAGCCTTGCGTTTCTGAAGTGGCAGAGTGAGGCGTGAGACGGCTAATGCCTCACTTCGCCACTTCTTTGTACATATGTCTCCCAATTGGTAAAAGTGCGGTTTGATGAGTAACAACCTGGATTTAATCAAGTTTTTGTTCCACAAGTGTAACTCTGTTTTCAGTGACGAATCATTTGTCATCCAGATTCTGAATGTGTCTGCTCGTTTCCTCCACACACGGGTTAAGAGCACATATTTCTTCCAGAAGAAGTTCCATCAAAATAGGAGGAGGAGATTTAACTGATTAAGAGGAGTCTGTTTTTCACCCATTTGTGGGATGCAAGATTGGAAGAGCCACTGGGTTTTGATGTTGATTTGGCATTACCCGTAATGGAAGTAGGCATGCTTGATGGAATTTATAGCAATTGTGAAGTTTGGGCTGCAGGGTCTGAGTCCTCCATGGTACCCAATAGGATAGAAAATTGATTTGGATCAGTAAAAGTCAGTGGGCCCGATTCACAGAACTAACTTAAGACAAAATCCTAAACTTACTACTTTTGGTATTCACAGAAGGCATTTAGTAGTAGTGAAGTTCGGATTTTGTCTTAAGTCTGTCCTAAGTTTGTCTTAAGTTTGTCTTAAGACTGTCTTAAGACTGTCTTAAGTATGTCTTAAGTCTGTCTTAAGTCTGTTTTAAGACAAAATCCTAACTTTACTACTACTAAATGCCTTCTGTGAATACCAAAAGTAGTAGGACAGACTTAAGACAGACTTAAGACAGACTTAAGACAAACTTAGGACAGACTTAAGGCATAATCCTAACTTTACTACTACTAAATGCCTTCTGTGAATACCAAAAGTAGTAAGTTTAGGATTTTGTCTTAAGTTAGTTCTGTGAATCGGGCCCAGAGATTTGGATTGCGACACAATGTAAGGAGAGCTATTTTTTAAGGACTGTGTTTTCCCCATTAAACAAAACGGGAGATATGTAGTTTTAGAGATTGGAAGCAATAGCTGTAGTTTTCAAGAAATTTAAGTCTGCGAAATGTTAAATTCCTTGCTCAAAGTAAATGAGAAAAAGACTCTTGTGTCAAATTAGAAAAAACATCTACTGTATAAATAAATGTTTAATTGCAGAGAAAAGTAAGTAAGGGTAATGACAACCATTATAAGAAGAAACCATAGGCAAAATGCCAAAATGAGCAAAAAAGCTAACTGCGATTATGGCTTCCGGCGGTGAAGTAAACAAAATTGGGGGCTCAAATTCAGTCAGTCAGCGTGCCTGCCATAGCATATGAAACTGAGGTCCAACGCCGCTTACGTGGTGCTGTTGGCATATCCCGTGGAGAAGAGGTGTTTCCCTCACCATGCAGACATTAGAGTGGCATTGAAGGGCTAAGCAATCAGCTGCGAGGCCGACAACATCTCCCGGTTTTCACTTAGTCGTGCCAACTAGCGGCCATCTTCCTTGGCGTCAAGTCACACCCCCCATGATTAGTATGTCTGTCATTCCTGGGCACAGGCACAAAACCCTTTTTGCCTTCACCTCCATATTGCAGTGTATCGTGCAATTGCAATACATTCTAGTACAGGTTATGGGGGTCCTATCCCATGTTCGTGTCGACTTGGGCTTGCGTGGAGGTCGGCCCCAAGTCAGGATGTGTTGGATGACTACTTATTAGGTACTACCAGTTGATATTTATTTTAAGAGACACCAAAGGTAGATTTTCTTGCCTTTGACCAAGCTACTTCTGGTGTTAAGACTGATTCAGTGAAGATAAGGGCATTGGATACTGCAGGGGAAGAACAAATTGGCCCTGCAGCTTTCTGTTACCTCCCAGGCACTTGAGAAGAAGTTCTCCCAAGTACATGAGAGATAATACAAAAGGCCATATGTACAAGGAAATGGTGTGGCGCTGCAGCAAATTTCCAAAAATACAGCATGCCCCTGCGTTTTCCCTTGCGATGGTGCCAAAAATAGCTGCTAGCAGCCAACACAGACACCCTTGCATCATAGTGCAAGGGCACCTGGGTTGCAGGGATGATTGTTTATGTTGCCAAGGTAAGAGGGGTAATGGGTCCTGGGCCTCAGCCGGCCTGTAGAAATAGAAATGATAATTTCATGGTTCACTTGTTCTCGGCAATGGGAGACCCCTTCCCCATTATGGGTAATTAGTTGGATAAAGTGCCAGAACAAGTAGAAGTCGTCACTTTTTTTTCTGGAATAATTCCAATTTATTGCTTTGTTAGAGGATCTATTTGGCACTTGACTCTTGTATGTAAGCAGAGTCAATTACAGCAAGCATAGATCATAGGACAGGTGAGATTTAAATAGAACAGCCAACACATGTTTCGCCCCCTTGTACGGCCGACAAGCCAAGGGGCTTCCTCAGTGTTGAACAACCAAAAGGTATGCAACCGTGCACAGCAAAGTAAAGAAACAAAATACAATTTCAGACAGAAGGTGGCATATTTACATCAATGCAACAATGATAAAAAAAATTGCTCATTTCCCGTGTGTAGGGCGAGTGGAGAGTGAAAGCAAAGGTATGAAAGCTTATTGGAGGGAAGGAGGAGGAAGAAAGGAGACAGAAATGAGGTCAGAGAGAAAACAGTAATACGCGACATAGTGGAGTTAGCCACTGCACCCACAACACTTTGATCAAAAAATGTTATCTTTACATATAAGTATTTCTCCTCGTTGTGCCAATCTAAAGCCTGCTTTTGCATGCTGTTCGTTTTTGGAGCTGTCTCAGATATACACATCCTTGTAAATCTGGGGCAGCATAAAAAAGCAATGGGTGTTGCGTGGAAAGCCTGCAGCAACACCCATTGCACGCTCCTTCCACGCAGATATATGCATGAAAGGGTACCATATTTACAAAGCAGCGTTAAGCCATGCCGAGTGGCTTAAAGTCACTTTGTAAATATGGTGCAGGGCATTGCGCCACTGGAATGTCGAAAAAAAAAGTAATGTTCCAGTGGCTGTACATATGCCCTACAGTTTTTTTAAGTTGGTTTTTTGACGTTCACAACATAACCTAAAAATACAAGGAACATATTCACAATGACGTGCGAGAACTATCGCCATCGTCAGTCAATGACAGAAAAGTGAACGCCGCCCAACCCGGATTATTATCGCCATGTTAGCGTGGTATTATCAAGCCCACGCTACATGGCTATAATAACAGGGAAGTGGTGGATAAACCAACGAAAAAATCATCGCGATTGTGATGTCAAATCCAGCGTTAGGCGGCAATAGCTGGCGATCTGCAAATCATCGCCAGAAAAGTCGCATCATCACTCCCGGCGATATTGCCATGTGAACATGCACCTTAATACGATAGTGTGCTGTCTGCCAGTGCACCATCGTGTCGCTTGTTGTAGGTAGGGCTATCAGTATGTGGTGGACAGAATTCCGAAAAACACCATTTCCTGGGGTGCCATTGTGCCCAAAGAGTGCACACACAGAGCATTCTCGGGTGCCCTGAGTTTAATGCGCGGGGGCGGAGAACACGTCTCTGCAAGCTTGCTCTGGTGGGGCGACCTACCTATGCCCATGTTGGCTCTGGACAGTAAAGTGCAGTGATCAGTGCTCACCTCATGTCTCAGACCAGAAACAGCATCTGTTAGTGCCCTTCACTGGCGTTCTCAGGTGGAAAAGAATCCGCAGGGTTCAGCGCAGTACCTGCTAACTGTGGCACTAAAACACGGATGAAACAGAGAGAAGGCGGATCTAAGAGGCGGAAGACTGAACCCTTGAACAAACCAGAGCCCAGACCTCTCTGCACTCTTTACATAGCGTTGTTTACTTGTAACTTGGACACGGGTTCAGGACTAAGGCCATGTAAAGACCAGCAAAGAACAGACGCTTAAGCAGCATGAAGAGCCATGTAGGCTGCAGAAGTGTGCACACGATCAATAAATAGTATTAGATGAAATAAAAGTGAAGCCAGCGCTTAGTGAGGCTAGGTAAAGCGTAAGGGTGTTCACAAGGAGCCCACACAGTAAAGCGCGGGTCTCCTTCTGGGCTAATATTGATGAGACAATTACCAGGTGTCACTGGTTCAGGCCCCTCTGCAGTGCCCAGCCCTGGAACAACCTCTTGTGACTGAACTGCAGGTTCCCCGGGCATGTCTATGTCCAGGGAGGGGGCAAGGGGGGGTGGCGGTGGGTGTTGTGACCCTCATGGGTATCGGAGCTGCATGATTATTGTCTCCATGGCATATGTGGGTCTTCAGGTGTGGCTTTTGGCTGGGCTCCCTTACATGCTGTGGGTAGTCCTGCTTAGCACCAGCAAAAGGCAGGTGTTAAATCCATGGTGCTACCACGGCTTATCGCCTGTTTTTGGTTCGCTTTGCAGATCTGGCAGTTTGTTGTGAATGTGGTGTTGTGGTTTTTTCGTGTGTTTTTGCACGGGAACGCCTACTCTGCATCTCATTAGGGTTAGTCTGTGGTGTTCACCGTGGACATACATTTTAGGGCAGTTATCGCGGGAATACTGGCGTTGTCTGCAGTTTGCACCAGCTTGTGAATGGGGTGTTAAATCTATCTCCACTTTTTATGCGTTAAGGTGGAGATAAATAAGAGATAAGTCCTTGTGAATATGCCCCCAAGTCTTTTATCATTAGAATACATATAGGATTATCAAGATACACTATGGCATGGCAGAATGTAAGGATGGGATCAACACATACTGTAATCCCCTTCTCCATGTTTACTGGCTGTCATTCCTTTGTGTAATCTGTTGATTTCTCTAATGGCTGCCTCGTTGTATTCAATTATTTAGTTCTTTTTGTCCGCTAATGTTTTTGGTAGCCAGATGTGAAATAATCTTGTTATGGCACACAGAAATCTCTTTCTAATGTGGCAAGCTGTGTCCTGAATGCCTTTAAAAGTACCATCTGGTTATTTCAAACTTGACTACTGCAATTTTGTATATGTGGGAGTTTCTCAATCTCGCCTGATGAGACCTCAGGGTGAGCAGGACTCTGCAGCTCGGTTGCTGCTGAACCTTCCGAGACAGGCTTCTATGGGCTCTGCACTTTGTAACTGCACTGGCTTCCAGTGAAGCCAAGTCCCTCTTTCAAAGCTCTGTGCTGTTGCTAACAGGGCTTTTACTGAAGCAGGTGCCAGTTATCTGCACCCCCTCATCAGGCCATACTCCCCTTCGAGGCGCCTCAGGTCCTCTGGGGCTCTTCTGGCTTATGTTCCAGCTGTGAAGAAAGTTTGCATTGGGGGTAGTTCCTTTAGCATTCTAGCACCCAAGCTGTGGAATCAGTGTTCCTCAAAACCTTAAACCTGGTTATCAGATAGGCTGTTTTCTGACTCCCTTAGGCTGTTTGTGTTTCTGGACCATTGGAGCTAGACCTTTCAACCCTGGGACACTTTGGTTGTAGTAACTATGCGCAATATAAATCTTATATATACACACAAAGTGCAGAATAGGTATGGGTCTCAGAGGTGCTCTCGTGCGAGGGTAAGAAATGGCTGGAGGGCGTTGGCCGGTAGACCTATATATATACTGTTAGCCACTCTCAACAGACGACATGGAGGCCGAATGAAACCGTGCAGACCCTGTAGTACTCGACAATATCTTATCCTGCATTAGGCATTACCGCACTTAGGGCCTCATGTAGGAAGCCAAATACCGGTCGGTAACGGCCGAAATTCGGTAAATATCCCGTTACCGACCGGTATTTAGGCATTTGCTATGTAGGGAGCTGATTTCTGGATTCGGTATTTACCGAATCAGAAATTAAGAAATCGGTAAAATACCGATTCGGTAAATACCGAATCCAGAAATCAGATGTAGGGAGCACTCTAAAGAGTGAAAATTAGTATTAGAAATTCGGTATTTACCACCAAATACAGGTTGGTGATAAATAACGAATACCTTGCAAAAAGCAATATTTTGCAGATTTAAGAGTGCCATGTGGCAGACATACATGCCCTTAGGTCATGTATGTGCGCCACATGTGCACACATGCAAGATTCAGGGGTGCAACAGGGTGTCAATGTGACACCCTGCCACCCTTGAATATGCTCCCCCCATTACCGAATCGGTATTTACCGAATCGGTAATGAGGCATACCTTCCCATTGATTCCTATGGGCCTCCAGGCCCATAGGAATCAATGGGACGGTATGCCTCATTACCGAATCGGTAAATATCGATTCATAATTACTGAATTTTTCCGATTCGGTAAACTTTACCGAATCATTACCTACATCACATTTACCGATTCATAAATACCGAATCGGTAAAATTCGGTATTTATGAATCGGTAAATGTGAGGCTACCTACATATGGCCCTAAAAGTCGGGGGTGACAGTGTATGGGATGCTTCCAAATTGGTGGTTATAAGTCAGCTTATTGCAGAGTCAGTTAGGCTTCAGCAATTAAGCAAAGCTACAGCCAACTCTCCGAGACATGAACTGTTGGCAGTGGAGGCAAACCAGAAGATGATGCAATCCTGAAGACTCGACTGCGTGGTCTTAGCACTGAGAAAGCAGCTTAGAACCCTAGAAATGAACGATGCTAATTACCTAGAAAAGCCTCTAGACCAGTGCTTTACAAACTTCTTAGAACCACAACCCACTTTTTAGAGCGACAATTTTTTGCGACCTACCTACCTTCAACATTAGGCGAGTAATGATATTTAATGTAATTCTAGACGTGTTTTCAAAATGCTGTGAATTACTAAAATAACATGCCCGTTGCAATTTTTTGCATTCCTATGCAACAGTGATCGTTTTTAAATGTCAGAACCTTGACCACGCCCTTCAATATGTCTTTGTCGAACTGTGGCCAAGATATTCATCTGCCCATAGAAGTGGCGGATGGTGAACCGCACTGGAGCTGGAACACTTTTCAGAGTGGGTTGCTGTTTACTAAAATCACAAGCCTTCTGAAAAATCTTGGTGCTGGTACCAGTGATTTTTAACACATTAGTAGAAAATAACATTTGTGTTCAAATAAGGCTTAGCGGTGCACTTCAAACAGATAAATATACAGGCAACAAAGGTGCAAAAAGTCTTATTTCAACCTCGGCGGAAGGAAAAACATCAACGTGTTTCAGCAGTCAGCGCCTTCTTCACTTAATTGACCGCCATTTTTAGGTCTCGCCTGACCCAGCGCATGCGCTGGTCTGGCGAGACATTTTGTGAGGGCTCCAAAAAGTGCTACCAGGCCAGCCTAGAGCCACAGTGCATGTGCGTGGGCACGCGTGTCGCGCTTTACCGCGATTACTTTCACTTTCGCGGCCGCGCGCTTTGATGTTTGATCGCGATCACTTTCGCGGCCGCTTTGATGTTCTCCGTGAGGCTTCAATAGATTGCAGCAGTTAAAACATGCATTGGCATAGCCAATAGGTCTCGCTTTTGGGACCTTATAAGTGTTTAGTTATGCAACTGTTGCATGGCTAAACACTTATAAGGTCCCAAAGGCGAGACCTATTGGCTATGCCAATGCTTGTTTAAAGTGACTTCAATACAAAGTAAAACGGATGTGAAAAAAGAAAGCATAGAAGGCAGACCAGGCTGGTTTGTCCAGCATAAGCCATCTTGACAAGTGAACAGTCATCATAGTAACACATGCAGAATTAAATAAATTCGTCATGCAATTCACTCAAGGTGCAGAGCTCATGTCACTATGAAATAGTATAAAAATAAAATCACTTAATCCTATACAGTCTCAGTGGGCTTGGGTCGGGAGAAATGATAAAGAAATAAACATAAACATAATCTAAATCAAAACAATACCATAAATTCAGTAACTACTATGCAACTTCATATCGTCATGGACATGTTAAATCATTAATGCCACTCTAATAATGCCCAAGTCGGCTTGTCTGATGTAAGCGCCATCTTGGCAGGTACACTACCTGCATATTGATGCATATAATGAGATGCAAGACAGTCTACATTCCACAAATAAATGCAGTGCTCATGGTACTATAAAAGTGTGAAAAATAATATCTAAACATGAGATCACAGTTCAAAACCTATAAAGCCCCTTTGAGCTTGTCTCAGAAAAGATGATAAACAAATCAAATAGGCTTAGTATTAAACCTAAACAATTCCATACATTCAGTAAGTTTGTTTCAAATGCCAATTGCCGTGCACATATCTTTCATAATGCTGTGTCATTTACTGTCCCAAAAATAACACGCAAGTGGGCATGCATATTTTACAGATGGTGCCATACATCCTTACTCAGTGACAATCTCTCTGCCTAACTTCTCTCAAAGAGCTTTTAGGCTGAATTTCTGGAAAAAACATATAAATCAAAATAACATTAACATACTGTATAGAATAGACAGTCAATGAGGTTACAGCTCTGGCTGAAATCGAAAACAGAATTAGAGGCTAACATGCATCGCTTCATCAATATTGAGGCCAAACGGTTCCTTACAATCCATTTCTAAAAATGTACCTTGGTTCCATCCTCCTGAGCTCCCTTTCTCTGTTACCACCTCTCATCTGTCTGGGCACACAGTACTTAAGTGGGCTGGGGTCACCTTGGTGACTTTCTGGAAATGTCGGGCCACCGGATAGTTAACATCCACATTTTTGATTGCCCTCAAATGTTGGAGGATTCGTTTCTGGGATGGCGGTATAGGGCTGCCAATATAAGTCTTGGGATAAGGACGATTTTCACTGCGACAATGGGAAATGCATCCGGCGGTCATGGTTTTGTGATGGCGATAATGACTGCGGCGACGACTCGGACGAGAACGAGTGTTGTAAGTGGCAACAGTAACTTCCAACTGTGTGCGGTGGGGCACTATGACTGGGGGGGGGGGGGGGGAGGAAGTGGTCGAAGCAGCTGTGGGCTTCAGAGGGTTTCTTGACCTCACGTCATAGCTATTGTTTTTAGTACTTTTTTGCGGCCTGAACAATATCACCCATCAAAATTGCACAAAAATGACTCAATAATGCACACAACGAAGTGTGTTGAAACTTCACCAACATGCAATACTATGGTAGTGGACCAAGTATAATGCGTACCATGTGATGGCAGTTTGTATTTGAAGAAACTGTACAAATCAGAGTGAGATGCTGTATACTTCCCACAGTAGATTATAACCATATTGTAAGTCACCAAGGAGTGCCGTAACCGTATATAGGCAAGAGGCCAAAGGCAGAGGACCTTTCTCATGGGAATGAAACTTCTAGGTGATGTGATATATTCTTATATCATTTGGAGCAGTAGGCTCACAAAGGCCCCCACAGTTCCAGGGGGCCGCCTCAGCGCAATACCCTGGCCTGAGAGTTCCTGAGTGAGCCTAGAGGGGCCCCTTCCATGTACAACAATACTTGAAAGCTGGAGTTTATTAAGTGTATCTTTAATCTACATATACTACCTTCCTTTATGCATCTATATACCTTCCATGTACTTATGGATCTCTATATTTATTACTTTTCCTCTAATTCAGCTTATCCAATGCGCTACCCTATTTCTCACCGTATACCGCCCTCAATATATCCTCTACCTCAACTCTCTAACTCATCTCAAATCTCTTTCTACTACTCTTTCCAATGCACTACCCTATTTCTCACCCTAAACATCTATCTATATATTCTCTACCTTCACTCTGTTATTCATCCCAAACCCCACACCACTGCTTTGATCCCCCAAATAATCCTTTCTAGGCTCTTCGCTACTCTCTCCCCTCGTTGCATCATCACATACCTCTTTTAATATTCCGAGCACCCAAAACAAGCCTTTCTAAACCCTTCCCTCTGAAACTTCCCCCTCCACCTACCTTTTACTCATCCCAAGCATCCTTCTACTGCTATGAGCTCCAAAACATCCCTCCACTATCCTTTTCAACCCACATAACAGACTAACATGTCCACCACTCAAATTAATTTCATATTTCACTATACTAATTCACCAGTAATCCTTTATGGGTTCTGGAGTAGCGTGGGACTCGCCGAAACAGCGCTTCAACACCTCATCAGGGGTAGCAAGCGCTATATAAATGCAAACCATTTTCCTTCTTCTACCCCTCTGTTAACCTTCTCCATCTAAATAAGTGACTAACATATCCACCACTCAAATCACTTTCATATTTCACTATACTAATTCACCACTAGTCCTTTAATGGGTTCCAGAGTAGCGTGCTACTCGCCAAAAGAGCACTTCAACACCCCAGCATGGGTAGCAAGGGCTATATAAATGCAAGCCTTTTCCCTCTTCTATCTCTCCACTAGCCTTCTCAATCCAAATAATTGACTAACATATCCACCACTCAAATTACTTTCTTTTTTCACTATACTAATTCACCACTAATCCTTTATGGGTTCCGGAGTAGTGTGTTACTCGCTGAAAAAGTGCTTCGACATCTCATCAGGGGTAGTAAGCACTATATAAATGCAATTATAATACAATCTGTTAGTCCATACATGCCCCCCTAATAACAAACTGGCAGTGTTCCCAGAGAGTGTGGTCTGAGGTCACTGATTTTGCGTTAAAAGAGAAGTATTTGAGGATTTCAGTTTTTGATTTCCTCTCAGAATACACTGTCGCGCAGCCTTCATGATAATGAACGATCTTGCATTCCCTCATATGACAGTTCCAGCAACATTGGTGGATTGTCGTAGGGCCTCCTAGGGAAGTGTCCTGCCCTGGTAGTGCAAGGGCTGATGTCTCTTTTGACCAACCACTAGTCAATCCACAACCACACGTTGTGGGTTTGTGTAATGCACGTGCCAGTGTGGTTATCTCTCCACACATCCACCAAGTCATTGCCTGGTATGATGTCCTGTAGCTGGAAAGCAGCATGTGCGTGTGGCCATCTAATGATGAGGGACCTATCGAGTGCTGCTTTCAGAATGACGTTAAAGTCACCCCACCAAATTAAAGCTTTAGGGCCAAGGCATAGTACCTGTCTCCACACTTGCAGTAAGAAATCCGGGCAATTTGTATTGGGCCCACATATGGAGGCGATAATGACAGTCTGAACTCCACTAAGTGTCACATTACAGCTGTCCTTGTCACAAATAATGTTAATGGTTTGCCAGGATATTTACTTGCGGACACCGATTGCCACCCCTTTGGGCATAAGTCAAGTAGAGGGTTAGATGTGTTTCTGCTGCCCATATCCTTAACTGTGTATTCTCTGTCAAATGTAGCTCCTGTGGTAATCCCACATCCATAAGATGTTGGTCTAAATAGGCGAACACCCGTTGGGCCGTACGTGGTTCATTTATCCCCAGGATGTTCCATGGCATAAGTCTTACTGGGTGCATCTCAGTATTATCATAGCAATCTTGTGTCCTCCTCGACAGGGGAGCAGGCCAATGCAGTTCATTAAGTTATAGTCAGGTCCGCTACTACATTAATTGCGCCCAAGAGAAGCCACATCATATCTAAACATGTCATGACTGACATTCTCACCCCGTACCCACTCCAATACCCTAATCCTGTTGAAGAATTGGATCCTCTACCCCCCACAACCCAATTGTGAAACATTTTTTTCACTACATGCCACCATGGCAGAGAGGAAGTTGGGGGAGAGGAGTTGGCCTAACGGCTAGGACGGTAGACCTCAAATCTGGTGAACTGGGTTCGATTTTTGGCAAGGATGCTGTTACTCTGGGCAAATCACTTAATCTCCCTGTGCCGAACAAAAATGAATGTGTCCTCATGTAACGCAACTTGTGCTCGTGTAAAGCACTCTGATACCCGATACCTTCCGGTCAAGTTTGCGCTATATAAAACTCTGTAAAATAAAAAAATTAAAGATTAAAATGGCCGGGTCCAAACTGAGGTGGTATTGATGTGTAAATAAACTAATGTTGGACTGGGATCCAGCTACGAGTAATTACCAGTGACAGATTAATTCAAGCATTCCATCCATCACTTTAGTGTATACTTCAGTATGATGCTTTAGGTGAGACTGCAATGCCAGACATGGGTCCCATGCACACTGTGCCACTGGAACTAAGCTTTACCTGACTGATGATTCCCAATATGAATGGATGAAACCGGTCCTGGGTTGCTTATGTTCGGGTTCTGGGAGGACGTTGCTTGGAAGTTCAGGCTGGACTGTTCCCATTGGGGGTGGGAAAAAAATTGAATTGTGGTTATTAATCCACTTCTAGGGCTCTCCGTCCACTCTTTTATAGTCATCCAAAATTCTGCTATATATTATCTAACTCACATCCAAGCCCTAATGTATTTTAAGGTATGGTCATGTGGTAACACAAAGGTTTGCATAATTTAATGAGTGAAGCTAATTCAAGATGTATTGCTGTTACTGTGAGATGGGGCAAGACGGTTTTTCTACTATTAACAAAACTTGATAAGTCCAAGTGTATTCAGCGAAATGTTTGTTGCTGCAGAACCTCCCCAATCCTAGTTAGCGTCTGCACCTTTGAACCCTGCACTGCACGTGTGGAACTACTTAAAATGTTAACTCTCCCGAGGCTCTTATATTACTTTGGGACCTTACCGATCTGGATCACGGCAAAGAACTTCAAGCAGCTTCGTTCAATGGTCACAGCCTTCCTTTGGGGCAAGGGCAGACGTAGGGTGGCGCTCAGTATACTCATGTGACCAAGAGCAGAGGGTGGCCTGGCGGTCCCAGACTAGGAGACCTATTACTTGGCATCACAATTTCAATGGCTCACGCAGTTGGTGGCGAGGGCCACTAGGGGAGATGATGAGTGCAGGGAGGACTTGGGGCCCCTGTTGTTGCTGTCCCGCATTATTCTGAGGCTTCCGGTCAATACCATGACCCTCACCCTGGAACTTACTACGGCACAAAAATGCTGGAACAGATATTTGCAAAAAGCCTCTATTAAACGCCCCTACAAGCCAGAAATACCGATGATAATGTGCAGGGCTCTGCCACACAGTGGCAATTGGCAGAGATTGGAGACTTGGGAGGAACAGGGGCTGACTATCATAGGGGACCTATATGACGTGGGAGCCATGATCCTGTTTAATGATCTGCAAACTCGCTTTGACTTACCCGGGAGTGATTTCCGACAGTACACGGCCCTCACTGCGGCTATCAGGAAGCACTGGGGTAGGGGACATACAGAACCACCAACTTCCATGGGCTGCCAACACGTAGTTTTTGCAGCAGGCACTTTTAAAGCGGTCACCTGTCTCTATAGACGCATGGCGCTGGAATCCTTACTCCCCCCGTCTGTCCTGAAGCTCAAATGGGAAGCTGATATGGGGGGACATCCCGGATAAGGCGTGGGGAGAGCTAGTGGAGAGAGCCTGGAAGAGCATGAGGAATGCAAGGTTTCAGTTAGTGCACTTCCATATTTTACATAGAGCATACCTTACCCCAGCAAAACTACACGCATCTTTCCTGGCCCAGTCAGCGGCCTGCCCGAGATGTAATGCAGAAAGTACAGATTTTAAACACATGTTATGGGCTTGCCCGTTCCTAGACAGTTATTGGGAGGAAGTAACCACAATATTAGCAGACCTCACTGATAGAAAGCTGGATCCAACCATGGCTCACTGTATTTTACACTGGTTCTTCCACACGTCAAAGAACAAAATTACTAACAAATGTCTAGATCCACCAACAAGTTTGTGTTTCATTGCAGATCTGCAGTTGTGCAGCAGACAGCGCAACTCTGTCGCGACTGTTTTGGTGACGGGGGCACTGGGCTATGAGGAGTGATAGGGATATTGTACTTGTACCAGGGTGCCCTGGAGTATTTAGGTGGGTGATTGGTTCTGACAGAGAAGATGGTCGGAATAGTGTAGATAGTAGGGTTACTTGGAGAGGAAAGTGGAAGAAGGGTGGCGTTCGAGGACTTGCGTGAGTTCACAATGTTTGGAGACGACAGATTATGATTGGCTAATTTGGGGTGTGGGGGCGAGGTGCATCTCGTGTGTTTGGGAAGGTGAGTGTTTTCCAAAGGAATTGAGGTGTGTATGGAAAGGTGGCAATCTTGGAGCTTAAGAGTGAGATGGTAGCGTCAAGCTGGGAGATGGAGGTGATGAGAGATCCAAGCTTATTTTCCAGAGAGAGTAGGGCAGAGCACTGCATGTTTGGTGGCTCGATGGAAACAAGAGGGGGTGCAATTGGCAGTGGAGGGGAGGGAGAGGTGGGGGTACGGGTGGGGAGTTGGGGTACAAGGTTCAGGGGCGGGGAAAGGTGGTGGTTGAGAGCGGGTGTTGGTGCATCAGGGGTGCAAGGAGAGTTGTCTTTGTTGAAGTTATAAGGGGAGATGGAGGTGATGAGAGATCCTAGCTTATTTTCCAGAGAGAGTAGGGCAGAGCACAGCATGTTGGGTGGCTCGATGGAAACAGGAGGGGGTGCAATTGGCAGTGGAGGGCAGGGAGAGGTGGGGGTATGGGTGGGGAGTTGGGGTACAAGGTTCAGGGGTGGGGAAAGGTGGTGGTTGACAGCGGGTGTTGGTGCATCAGAGGTGCAAGGAAGTTGTCTTTGTTGAAGTTACAAGGAGGATAGGAATTGAGGACATAATTATGGGGAGATAGGAGAGGAACGAGGCGGTGGGGTAGAGAGAGAGGAGGGGAATGTGTGGAGTCGTAGAAAGGGAGCAGGTTTGGGAGGAAATTAGGGGAGGGGGTTGGAGAGGTCCTGTAAGCTAGGTGAGGTGGATGTGAGGGTACGGGCACCTGGTAGAGTGAGGGGTGTTGGGTGATAGGGTGGTTGAAGAAAGAGAGTGGTTCTGCTAGGTCCAAGGGAGGGAAAGGGAAGGGGTTACCAAGGGGGATAGGGGGTGGCACAACATTACTGGAGGAGTTGGGGAAGAAGGGAGATGCAAGGGGATTGTGAAGAATTCAGGGTACATGGCAAGGGGAGGAGGGGGGTAGAAAAGAGGAGAAAAGGAGGGAATAGGGGGAACGTAAGGAATGTTAACTTGGGGAGTAGGTTGGAGGAGAGGTGGACTAAGTAGGGGGGTGGCAGGTAGGGTTGGGGGTAGGAGGTAAAATTGGAGTACCGGGACGGTGCAGATTGGACGGGGAGCATATTAGCTAAAGGAGAGGCTGATGTGATGAGAGGGGGCACACTGTGGAGGGGGAAAAATGGAAGAGGAGGGAACAGGGGGAGGAAGAGGGTTGACCTGTGCCTCCCGAGGTTGCAACCTATTGGAGTGTAGGGGGGTTAGGGGAGGAGATAGGGAGTAATGGGTGGAGCTAGAAGAAGAGTCAGGGGAGAACCCAGTCACAGGGGAGGGAAGTAGGGAAGGGAAGAGGTGGTCAAAGAGAGAGAGACAGGTGTCTTTAGCTTGGATCATGACAGTACCGTTGTTATAGAGTGAGTTAGTGAGGGAGAAGTTAAAACACGCAGAGGGGGATATTTTTAGCTGTTTCCCATGAGGGATAGAAGAGGAAGAGGTGACGTTAAGGGAATTATATAAGCTGGTGGACACCTTCGGGCAAAGTCCGCGCTATATGAAAACGCATACATAAATAAATAAATAGATCTGGGTCTGTTCCTGGCCAAGAGGAGCATCACCACCCATTGGAAGGCGAAACAGGACCCTAGCATAGCAAAGTGGAAAGCAGAATTCCTAAAGTGGGCCAAGTGTGAGGAAGTGATTAGGTTACAAATAGCGAAGCAAACCGAGAGTTGTCGCACTCAAATCTACCTAAGCAGATGGGGATGACGCATCTGTAGGTAACCCTGTGGCAGCTATGGACTAACTCATAGGCAGTTCTAAGACCACCTCGATCTGTAGCCTCACGTTTAGTAGTGGTGCTCGACAAGCAATCCAGTTAACACTCAGCTGCAGCAGCCTCCTATTCAACTAAGTCGCCCCACTGAGATAACAGTTCTACTGACCTCTTGCAGCCTGCACTTAAGTGACATGCCTGGGGGGGTGGTGCGGGAGGAAGGGTGGGGGGTTTAGTTGGGGATGGGAATTTCCAATGGTTGCAAATACTTACCGTGATGACTGTATGCAGTGCCTGAAAAGTTGGCATGGGCATCATATGGTGCCTCAACTGTGCCTTAAAGAACCTGATTTACACTGTGACTTTGCTACCTAAATGGGGTATGTAACCGGAACCCCTTTTTGGATGTAAGGAAAATCAATTAAAATTTGTTTAAAAAAAAAAAAAAACCTGCACTGCACCCTCTCAATCCATCCTGTGACTGGTGTTCTCTCTCCCTGAATATATCTAGAACAATTATTCACCCCACCCTGCCCCACTGTCTTGTGGGCTTATGAAAGCTACTATTGTGAAGCATGCTGCACCAATCTAGCAACACTGTGAGCACCAGAGTTTGTTCGGAGACTTATCTTTTCTTCCCATCCACCTACCAAAATCCATCTGCTGGCAGATCCCACATGGGCACCCTGTGTCATTCTGACTAGTTTGGTTGAAGCAGACATTTCCTTGAATTCCCCAGGGCACGCTCTATGGTCCCTCCGGGTGAGCGTCGTTGTACACATCCATGCCTGGCCTTGCAGACTCTTTGCATAACTCCCATTTTGAAACAGGCGTCCATGTTCTTGTGGGACAGTGAGGCATCGTGTCAAGTGACTCGTCACGCTTGCACATCTTCTCACTGGTTTCCCTTTTTTAGGTCGAGCCTATAGCGGCAGCGCGCATACACTGCTCGCTTTGCAAGGCATGCAGTATTCAGTATGGAGTGGAAGTTCTGGCCACTCTCCGCCCATCTTTTTCATTGGCTTGTGTCTAAATGCTGCCTTCCAATTGGTTTAAAGCTTGTTAGTCCCCCCCTTATGACGGCCATGTCGTCATTCGTGTCCTTCCATGGTTACTGGCCCCTTTACTTCGAGTATTGCACAGTAGTTTTTTTTTTATTGTGAGCACTACTTTCTTCCCTTGCCTCCCCGCCCCCGTTACGCAGTTGGTGCCTTCTCGCCCCCCCCCGTTGTTCGTGCCTTCTCGCCCCCTCTCCCGTTTGCAATGCAGTAGGTCTCGTGTAAATGCGAGTCCTATTGCATTGCAAGTGCTTGTTTAATATATTTTCAGTGCCGCACACCACTTGTGGATGCCCACGAATCTGCAGTGCCGAGTTGACTTTACTGTTATTTTGGGGATGTAGAGGAGGCCAGATGCTAGGACTGCTCCGGTGCCAGCGCAGCTGCTATCCGAGTGACCTGGCGTCACATGACTGCAACATTGTGCCAGGTGGTAGTTATGCTTATAAGTTTAGTTAGGCACAGGCAGCGGCCATTCCTCATGCAGATGCTGTCCTGCAACCAGACGGCTGCTGGAAACTCATTGGTGCTTAGGCCACAACCACTGACACTCAGGTCTGTTATATCCGACCTTCTTAAACATATCCCATTTTAGGCCGTCAGCCTGAGCCTAGCTCACTGCTCTCCTCAGGGATGGGCTGATGTTGGACTTGGCCCTTTTTGCAGGGTCATCCCTAAACTTTTTGCCTTCCTCCTGCATTTTTTCTGACCTGTTGTTGGCTGTTTTATGACTCTGGGCACTTTACCACTGCTGTTCAGTGCTAAAGTGCATATGCTCTCCCTATGTAAACTGTATATGTTGGTTGGATTCCATGATTGGCTTATTTGGTTTACTATCAGACCCCAGTAAAGTGCACCAGGGGTGCCCAGGGCTTGTAAATACAAATGCTGCTGGTGGGCTTGCAGCACTGGTTGTGCCACCCACAGAAGCGGCCTGGTAAAATGTATCTAAGGTCTGGCATTGCAGAACCTGCATGCAGTCTGGTACTGTCATGCTGACTGGGCAAGTGCACCCACTTCCCAGTCCCTAAACCTTCCCTTAACTTCATATTAGTCACCCCTATGGTAGGCCCAAGGGCAGGGTGCATTGTAAGCATAAGGTAGGACAAGCCCTGATGTGTGTGGCATGTCCTAATAGTGAATTACAGCCATTTTCGTTTTTCACTATTGTAAGGCTACCTGTTCTCCATAGGCCAGAATGGGCTGTTAGAATTGTTACATCCTATGATCCTAACAGACCCAGGGAACATGGTAGAAATTCGAGTTTAGTATGCCTGAACTCAGAATAATAAAATACATCTTTTAGTAAAGTTTATTTTAATATTCTGTGTTTGCAAATACCACTTTTAGAAAGTTGGTATTTGCTTACCTGACGATTTCAGCCCGCCTCTGCTATGATGTGTATCTGCCTGTCTGGTTGTGTGGGTGACAGGGCTGAAACCCAGAGGGGCAGGGCTAAGTAGCCTGGTGGTGAATAGGAAGATTGGCAGTCAGATGGGTGGGAGGAGTACACCTGGGCTCTGAATAGGGTTGTGCTCTGCTACCACAATGCTGGCTCCACCTCCTGCGGAGCGGCTGATGTCTCTGCCCTGCACCCTGAATAGAAAGGCAGAGTCATGTCAACAGAGTGCTCAAGAACTGGTTTGGACTGGGAAAAGGCCCCTCTACCCCAGAGGAACAAAGGAATTAGGGGTGTAAGTATTGGGACCCTGCTCCCAAGAAATTAGATCCTGCTGAAACAAGAAGAACCTCTGCCAGAGGAGAAGGAACTGGGAAAGCTGTAGGAGGAGTACTGTCCCTGACCTGGGGGATTGGCCTGCAGTGGTTGCCTTGCTGCTGAAGGAGAGGAGAAAGACTACTAAGGACTTTGCTTCAACTTGTGCTTTAAAAAGATCTCCAAGGGCTTGAACTGAGCTTGCCCCCTGAACGAAGTCCCAGGACCAGTGGACTTCACCCCCAGCTCACCAGAGTCTTTTGGAAGTGCCTGCTGCTGTTGTTGGGCCTTCTGAGGGACTGCGTGTCGCAAGGAGCTGGAAGCATGACGCAAGGAAGAGAAGCGTGCCGCCGTCGGAGCTGTTGCCGTCGCATCTCGCAGAGAGTGTCGCCGCTGCAGCATCGCATCCAGTGGAAGCGTCTCGCATCATTCCGGAAGTGTCTCGCAACGCCGAAGAAGCGTGTCGCCATCGCAGCCTTCGTAGTTGTCGCATTGCACCGCATCGAGGGAAGAGTCTCGCATCGAGGAGGAAGGGTGTCGCCATCGCAGCCATCGTAGTTGTCGCATTGCACCGCATCCAGAAAAGCACCTCGCATCCACGGAGAAGCGTGCCGTCGTCGGAGCCGCTGTCGTCACATCTCGCAGAAGGGGTGTCGCCGCGGCAGCATCGCATCGAGCGGTAGCGTCTCGCAACGTCGGAGAAGAGTGTCGCTGCCAAGGCTGCTGTCGTCGCATCTCGTCAAAGGTGACGCCGCTGTAGCTGACGCATCGAGTTGAGTCTTCTCGCAACATCGGAGAAGCGTAACGCATCTGGAAGATCCCGTCTTTATTTCTTTTGCACCAAGAACTTCAACGCATCTGCATCGCTGCAACACTTTCGTTGCCCTGCGTGTCGCATCTAAGGTACATTGACTTAAAGTGTCGCATTTAAGAACTTAAGAGAAACTAAGCAATCTTCTACCAACTAAGCAACCGTATTGTGTATTTTTAATCGTTTAATGGTCTTGTGATAATCCTATATAAGGAATCCTTATTTTTAATATAAATACCTGTGTGGTGTCCATTTGTAGTATTGTCACTTGGTTACTGTATGTGTTCACAAATGCTTAACCTATAACGTTCTCAAATAAGCCTTGTCTGCTCGCGCCAAGCTACCTAGAGGGTGAGCAGGGGTTGTTTTAGTAGTGTAACCCCTTACCCTGACTAGAGGAAAGGTTCCCTGCTTCTCACAAGTACCTACCTGTGCCAACCAGAGAACCTGGATTCTAACAGCTGAGCAGTGCTCCGCTCAGTTAACACTTATGTGACGGTAACCACTTACTGCGGGCTGGCGGTGAGCGTTGAGCACGAGGAACAGGCTTACAATGAGCCTTCATCTGTTTATTGATCTCACTCAGGGCCCAGGGTGCTGAGGCTCGGTGGCATTGGAGTTCTGTAAGTTATCAGTGGTGGGGGTAGCATTGGGGGCCCAGGGCTGAAGCAGCACGAGGCACTGGACTGCAGCCAGTTGCTGTTGCTCCTTCATGTGTTAGCGTCAAAGAAACTCCTCCTCTCTCAGCTCTGGGTGGGTTTACCTGAACTTAAGTTACAACAAAAATCCAGTTGTAGCTCTGACAGACAGAACTGTACACTGAGCAGCCTGTGCTTGTAGTCTAGACCCTTGTGATGCGATTGAATCCATAATAAAATAAATCTTGAATGAATAATTGGTATTCAAAGTACCCCTCAACATCTGTGACATATGGGTGTCTCGGAGGCCTATTAACACATTTTGCCGCTGTGGGGTGTCATCATTTTTTGTAGCCACATTGAAAAATATATTCCAAGGCAACTTGATAATTTCACTCTAATTTTAGTATGTAATAAAAATGGACTCAGTGTAACAATCAAATTATAAAAAATATATAAGGATTTAATGTCAGTTATTCAATGCCCTAATTACATGATACAATTGTTGGTTGAAAACACAAATGTATTCGCATATTAAAAACATCATGATCATAATTGTATACATAAGTGGAATCACAATTAAAAACCAAAAAGTGGCAGAATAATGAATCTTCGACGCATGTTTCGGCGCAAAATACACCTTCGTCAGGAAATGCCACAATAACTTTGTTTGTATAGGTCACTGGTTTGGGACTTGCTGAAAAGAAGGGGTTCCCTGTGTTTTCTATTTTATAAATAAAACCTTATGTACTTTGTGAACGGTATCTGAATAAGTTACCGTACTCACTGCTTCTGAATGGATGTAGTTACTTTCCGAGCATGTGTACAAGCACCGGCTTCTGGGTGATCTGATATTCGATACGACATGTGTCACGGTTAAAAATTAAGGGGCAGATTTACAAACCCCTTGCGTGACATTTGCGCTGCAGTTGCGTCACTTTTTGACGCAACAGCGGCGCAAACAATGCGGCCTATTTACAACTTGACGCATCTAGGGAGATGCGTCACGTAAAGCCCTGCACCACATTATACCTGCGTCAGGTATAATGTATGCAGGGTGGGCGTTCCCACGCAGGAAGGCCTCGTAAAAGTGACTCAGTGAAATCTACAAGATTTCACTGCGCCGCTTTTAGGACGCCACTGCGTCAAAACCTTACGCCTGCTTCAAGCAGGCGTAAGTAGTGATGTAGTGTAGTGGGTATAGGCCTCAACACGCATTGCTGGAGTTGCGTCGTGCTTGCGACACGACTCCAGCAAATGCATGACTTTTCCACCAACAGATGCATCACAATTTCTGACGCATCTGTCAATCCTTGCGCCATAGTGCGCCGTATTGTACATACGGCGCATCTGTGGTGGCGCAAGGGTTTCTAAGGGTGGCGCAGGGAAAGTGACGCATCTGTACCAATGCGTCACTTTCTTGTAAATCTGCCCCCATATGTATATAGAGAGGTCCGCATAGATGGCGAACAACCAGATAGTAGGAGTAACTGTCCTCCTCGACGATATCTAGCCACGAGTGAGGTCCCGTGCTTGCTAGCTACGGGTGTCTCACCGGATGTGTCTCGATCAATCATTTTTTGTAGGCCACGGCTAGCTTGTAGCGCTTATGACGTAACTTTGAAGCTACCTCCAGTAAACCCGATACTTCCATTACTTCCATTATAGCAAATTCACTACCAAAGGAGCACACATTAAATAATGTTCGGGTGCTAGTAGGTAACAACGGGGTCCAGATGCAACTAAGGAGCAGGCGTGCTAGAATGTGGAGAGCCGCATCTGCTTTTTAGGTCTCGCCTGACCCAGCGCATGCGCTGGTCTGGCGAGACATTTTGAGAGGGCTCCAAAAAGTGCTGCCAGGCAAGCCTAGAGACACAGCGCATGTGCACGGGCACGCGCGCCGCTCTTGATGCGATTACTTTCACTTTTGCGGCCGCTTTGATGTTTGATCGCGATCGTGATCACTTTCGCGGCCGCACTGCCACTTGTTATTTACATGAAATCACAGCGAACGCGCTTCTCCTACAGCTTAATACATTTTTTGTAGCTGGTATTTACCTCGGTGTTTCTTAAATTTGTATATTGCCATTGCATATTGCCATGTAAAATCATGCACGTATATGTAATGTTTCCAAATCATTTTTCATAGTTTATGTTCCTAGTAGACTTTAAATTGCAATAAAGTCTATACACTTAAAGATGGTAGACATGTTTGAGAAGTGATTTCAGATTCTCACTTTTTCTGCCGACTTGTTTGTCCCTTTTCTGTGTTTACCGCTGCCCAGCGAGGCTGAAGCTGTGAGCCTTAGAGGTGTAGGCACAACACATGATGTGTGCTTGAGGCAGATAGTCACTTCTATCTCCACCTTCAGTCTGGCCAGGTCCGGCAACCACGGAGTTGTTGTTTTGCGCTGTGCTCATTAATGTTTTGTTGAAATGCTTACCGTTGATGAGGTCTAAAGGGTGGCCCAACGCCAGAGTGGGCAAAAAAATGGGGAGTGTAGAAACTGAGCCTTTGATGGCATACAATGCCCAGATGTCTCCTGTTTTCAGTTTACAATAATTTGGGCGTTCGGTTTGAAAAAGAAAGACAGCTTTAATAACACAAACATCTACAATGCAATTAATCACTCATTTGTGAGCGTTTAAGCTATTGTAAATAACAGTGCCTATTATTTGATTTTTTTAAACCAAAACATAAATAAAAGGCATTGTTATTTACAATGCCAATAGCTCAAACTTGCGTAAATGCGAGACCTATTGCATTGCAAATGCTTGTTATATGTGTAAACCCTGCATCTAAGTATATTTCCTTGAGCGAAAACGTTAACACTTCCTCTATGCTTTCAATATCACAACACAAACCCAAATAATAAAGTGTGGATATTCCTAAACAACATCAACGTTTAGAACTCGCGCGAGTACAGGGCACACTCTTAAGGCCGATTGCTCTAGAGTTTATATTGTCGACTTTGGAAATGAACCCTGGTATTAGTAAAAATGTTTTCTGTTACTTCCTATAACGCGTTTCCCTTTTCTCCCAAATAAAAATAGAAATAAATGTCACTCCCATTATTAAGATCGACACACGTTTAACCAAAATAATTCAGTAGCAACTCAAGATTTAAATTGGGTGTGCCTTATGGAAGCAAAGGTCCAACAATTATCTTTTATAATGGGGCCCTGCAGTTTACAGACAGATGAAGGAACGGTCAGATTGCAAAACATTTTTATTCAGGTATTCCTGAGAATCAGAATGATGTCTGAAATGTGGCTTAAGACGAACATGTGCCAGGCAGCCTGAAGACCAACCCTGCCAAAGGAGAGGAACTCAGTAGCCTATGTGTGTTGGGAAAATGCTGGCATTCAGTCTAATGTGGTAGCCCTCAGATGGCTAGGCTTCAAGAAAAGGAAAAAAAAAAATCACTGAAAAATGCAAGCGTGAACAAGCTGAATGAAAAACAAATACACAAGTTACCAGTTGATTTGCGTTCCCTTTCCTTTGAGTAATATAGTAGATTCCAGGAAATATTCAGAGTGCAAGTATAAGAAACGCTAGTCCTACCAGCTCATTGGAGATCCTATACAACTAAGAAATCTCTGTGGTGCCTTCTTTGCTAGCTGAGCTCAAACAGTTTAAAATTGTCTGGGAAGAGATGCCCAAGTAGAGGCAGTGGGCACTTATGTCATGCCTCCGTTATCTTCTTTCTTATTAGCCCTGTTGACTGGGACTCTCATCCTTATAAGTTTCAGCAGCAGAAGCTATTAAAAGTATCAGTTGCGGCGCTTTTTAAAAGCTAAGGGGAATATTATCAAGCCAGGCATTAAAATTATCGCCGCTTTAGCGGCAGAAAACTGCCGCTAAAGTGGCGATAATGGGCTTGTTAATATGCTCTATGGAATTCCAATAGAATCCTAGGTTCACACCAGATCATGGTCTTTTATGGGAAGTCTCAAGGGCATATTATCAAGCCCATTATCGCCGATTGAGCGGCAGTTTTCTGCCGCTAAAGTGGCGATAATTTTAACGCCGTTTCTTGATAATATGCCCCTAATTGACTACTTCCATGTTTGTGTAACTTGCTGAGCCATCTTACCCAGTAATCTTTCCCCACCTTCCTTATTTCAGGCCCGTGATTATCCCAAGTATTTCATCCATGTGCATTCCAGTCTAGTGGCTGATGCCATAATTAGTTACTTTACTGCTTTTACTCGTGCTTCTATAATTTAAAATATATATGTATGATAACCACCGGAAATCGTTGGGTACTCCATGTGTTTGTTGATTACGTCACATAGGGATGTCATTGTGCTGAAAATATATGTGACCGAGGCTACGTTACAATAGTGTGCGATAATGTGCTGCATCGCTAAACAGTTACAAGGTCCGAAGGCGAAACCGATTGCATTGCAAATGCTTGTTTCCCTAAGTTGTTACTGAGACTCACCCATGTGCATTATATCTTGATAATGACAAAACACATCTGCTAACAGAACTCCGGTGCGGACAAATGACGCTTCTATTTTCAAAACACTTCATTCAACTGTACGGCAACACTGCCTCCCATGCATGCTGCGTAACTTAACATAAACACATAGGCGCAGATCTACAAGAAAGTGCCGCAGCGAGGCACCTCAAGGCCTTTGGCTGCGCCACGCTGCGCCACTTTCAGAGCACAGGAATGCGACATATCTACAATGATATGTCGCATTCCTGTGCTCTCCCCTGCGCTGGTGCACAAACAGCTGCCATGCGCCGGCGGAGGCACCCTTGCACCATGGTGCAAGGATGCCTGCGTCATGGGGAGATTGTTTTTGTACATGAAGGGGCACCTTCCCGCACAAAAACAATTACTACAGGCATTTTCCTCTTTCAATGCGTGCTGTAGAATGCAGCACGCATTGAAAGAGGAACAAACTAGGAGAAATGAAAACATTTCTCCTCGTTGTGCCTGGCTGCAAACTGACGCATTTCCAGGTTTATGATTTATCGCAAATCTGGAAATTAGTCTGGTTCCATGGGTGTTGTGTGGGAACACCCATGGAATGTACCCTTTAACGCAAAGTGCTGCGTGTAAAGGTGCCATATTTGCAAGGACAGGGAAAGCCACGCAGGGTGGCTTTTCCTGTCCTTGTAAATATGGAGCAAAGAAATGCGCTGCCAGTGCGTCACAAAAAGTGACGTACTGGCAGCACAAGGGGCTTGCAAATCTGCCTCCAAGGGAATACATCAAATGGGCATCACCATGAAAGGCCACTGGAAAGAGCCTTTCCTGTTTGAGTATGCTTTGTGGACTTTGTTAGTCAGTGGTCCAAGACCCATAAAATTGCACCCCACAGCCGTTGCAGTGTCTACACATCACAATTGTGCTTCATTTGTCTCAGTTTGAAATTGTCACCGCCCTCAAATGTTGTTGCCAAAGGACTATGCCAGCACATATTGAAAACCAGGCACCCCGAAATACCCTTTCCACTAACGGCTTGGGATTACTTCAGATCAATGGGATGTGTCAAAACGCTTCCTGCTCCGGCGTGTTGTAATATACATTTGCCAACATCGTTTATATTCCGTGAAAATCAAATTTACTAATTCATCAGGCTCAACTAAATGGCAATATTTTTAAACGGTAGACTAACGTTATGTTCATTCATAGGAAACTGTTTTTTTTAATCATCTGTTTTCATTTCATTTACAGGAAATGATCTAATCCCTGCATCAATTGTCGTCCCCTAAAGACCTCACCTTAGTTTAGCATAAAACCTTGGTGTCTCACAGATCTCACCTCCTACACCATACACTTTGACATACTCACAGAGCCCTACCTTTTCTGGATTTCTCAACCCGATAATCTGTTGCAGCATTTGTGCCCATCGGTAACTATAATTTCCCAGTTCAATGCCATATAGGTGACACCCAAATGTAGGCATTTTACTGCTTTTACGTTTCTGACTTGACCAACGCAGACATGCAATAGCGTCTAATCTAAATTAAATTAATTAAGACCCGGCTTTGCATCATGTGGTCACTCTGAGCTAGGTTCTGAATACCAAAGTCAAAGCAGTAATTGTAATATAGAGCATTGACGAAGGTACCATACAACAGAATATTGCTCTGCAGATAGAAATGTGTTGGATGGAAGGGAGGATTTGAATGCACCGAGCTATTTAATAATCCTAATTTCTTGCCTTACAAATCTGACGATGATGCTATCACCACCTTGAACGTCGACCATGGATACCTTTTTAGCACTTGGTGTATACTCCAAGATCTATCCAGTGTGTTTGCAGACTTGGTGAATTCACTATTGGCTCTTTAGTTGGTGTTAACATCACCCGTCATCATTATAGCAGTATACGATTACAAGGAATGTAAAACTTTTAGCAAGTTTGATGCAGTGGAATGTATACATCAGTGTTATTGTATTCAAAATGTTATTTGTATAAAATAATAAATCTTCTTCTATATCCACAATATTACATGTTTCTTGATTAACTATTTCCAGGCTCTGATGAACGATTCATTTGATTTGCTTTGCAACAATGAAGCAGGAATTTAAACCTTGCGTTACTGTCCTTTCTAATACTAATTACATTGTGTGGCATGGAAATTCCAAGTGCACCTGGCTGTCAGTCATCCATGTGAGCCCTTCCACAGTCTAAGATATTATGTTAACTGTGGGTCTAATTAGTGGTACTTCTTTCCATAGTTTATGTTAATATTGCCATAATTGGGACCTGTTAGACCTGGCTTGTCCAGCGGGTTTATCCCCGGACATTTTGCTTTTTGGCCTTCTGTTTCTGACCTGTTTATATTGGTTTTATGATTCTGAGCACTTTACCACTGCTGATCAGTGCTAAAGTGCATATGCTCTCCCTGTGAATTGTTATTATGATTGGCATATTTGATGTACTAGTCAGTCCCTAGTAAAGTGCACCTGGTGTGCCTAGTGCCTGTAAATCAAATACTGCTAGTGGGCCTGCAGCACTGATTGTGTCACCCACATAAGCAGCATGCAAATGTAACTCAGGCCTGCCAATGCAGTTCCTGTGTGAAGTCTAGTACTGCGACGACGACCTGGCAAGTGCACCCACTTGCCAGGCTCTAACCTCCCCTTTTCTTACATGTTAGTCAACCCTAAGGTAGGTCCAAGGTACCCCCGTGGGCAGGATGCAGTGTATGTGAAAGGTGGGACATGTTCTGAAGTGTGTGGCATGTCCTGAAAGTGAAATACTGCCAATTTCATTTTTCACTATCTGTCTCAATAGGATAGAAAGGGGAGTTTGCTCATAACATCCTATGAGCATTACTGCCCATGGGAACAAGATAGAAAAATAAAGTTTGATCTGCCTGAACTCAGAATGTCAAGATACATCTTTTAGTGAGGGTGATTTTATGTTCTGGGTTGGAAAATACCACTTTTAGAAAGTAGGTATTTTCTTGCCATACCATCCAGTGTGCCTCAGCTAAGTTTTGTATTGACTGTCTGGCTTTAGACTCACAGGGGCTGGGGATGTGCATTCTGTTCAGACAGCCACTTGGGGGGCTGAGGTGTGTCCTGCCATTCCAGGATGAGTCCGGGCTGGGCTGAATACACCTGGGCTGCATTCAGAGTAGGGGGAGGACATTTCTTTCACACCTGAATGGGCCTGGTCTGCCAAGGACAAGTTTACTGTGTGAAAAGTGGGGACCACACCCCAGACTTTTAGATCATTCTGGAAAACAAGAGGAATCTTTGCCAAGGAGATGAACTGGAGAAACTGAGGAGAAGTACTGCCCAAATGCAGCGTGCTGTCTGGGGTTGGCCTGCAGTGGCTGTTTCTACCAAGGAAAGGAGAAAGGACTTTGCTGTGTGCTGTGTTCCCTGCTTGAAGAAGATCTCCAAGGGCTTGAAAGAAGAGCTTGCCTCCTGCTCTGAAGTCTCAGGGACACAAAGACTTCACCACCAGCTCCCCTGAACTTCCTTGTTGGGAGTTCTGTCCTGCTAAGAGGTGCCTGCTGCTGTTGTGGACCTCTAGAAGTGTGACGCATCCGCACCTGTTGCCGACACATCGTGAAGAAACCATCATAGCGCCTGTCAGTGGCACTAGAAATCGCCACAAGCTGCATTAAGTGCACGATATACGAAGTTTGAGAACACCGCACCGACTTCGACGCAGGGCCTGCAGTGAGGCTGCAAGAACCAGCGCATTGTGGGGCCACGGCTGGAGAAAGCCATGCAGTGTCGTTGCCCCCTGGTGCATTGAGAACCGATGCATCCCTGATTCTCACGCATCGCATCAGGGTGCCACACTGACAAGAACACTGGGGTCACAGTAAGAAACCGACGCATCACCTCCCCACACAGTAAGAAACCGAAGCATCACCTACCCTTCAGTTGGGAACCGACGCATCACCGCCCCTGCGTGGCAGTAAGGCACCAACACATCACCTCCCCTGAAGTAGAGAACCAACGCATCACCTTCCCTGGTTGTAAGGAACCAACACATCACCTTCCCTGCAACAGTTTTTGTTTATGTACGCGATGCATCCAAGGTATTTTGTGTTGAAAGTGCCTCATCTGCAATTTGCTTGGAACAGAACTATTTTTATCATTTAAAAGTAATTTCTTTATTACTGTATTGGTCTTTGTTTGGTTTAGATAAAGTTTACTTATTTTTCTAAACTGGTGTGGTGTCCATTTGTAGTGTTTTCACTGTATTACTGTATGTGTTCACAAATGCTTTACACACTGCCTCCGAGATATGCCTGTCTGCTCGTGCCATGCTACGAAAGGGGTGAGCAGGGGCTATTTTAGAAGTGTATCCTCCTTACCCTGACTAGGAAGAAGGGTCCCTACTAGGACAAAGGTCCTACCTCTGCCAACTAGAGACCCCCCTTTCTAACAGGACCGATGGCTGGCTACTCAACCCAAGGTCACCCAATCCAGATTCTCCATCTAGCTTTCCTCAGATCTAGAGTTTGCCACCAGGTGATATAGCCCAAACTGCCAAGTCGGATCACCTCAAGATGAAAAGACAGGCAACCTCAGCAGGTTTCGACCTGTTCAGGCTGTTCCTATTGGTTGATTTGCCTTGGTCCTGCTACAATTTGAATAGTGGGCTAAAATGATATATTGGTTTACAGCCCTGAGCACTTATCAGTTGCTGAGATTACGTTAAGCATTCAACCAAACAACAGCATTCCACCCATCCCTCATCTCTTTGGTGGGAAGCCTAAAGTGCAACAGGTTTGTCAAGACATGGGTTCTGTGCTTACTGTGCCACAGGACTTAAGCTGTACCTCCCTAATTACCATGGGTGGCTCCTCAATTTGAGCGGGGGAGTGTCGCCCTACAAGCCCCAGAGCTGAAAAATCAAACGGTAATAAAGTTTATTTATTACCATTTCATTTTTTAGCAACCCATCCTGAACTAAGTGTCAGGACGAGGCGGGGCCAGCACTGCCGAGTGGCAGCAGCAGGTAGCTGTGCGCTTTAAAATGCGCATGTCTCTTTGGTTGGCTGTCTTGGAACGGCCAGCCAGACATTTGCATTTTAAAGTTCTCTAATATAGCTGTCTTAGACAGCTGGGTTATAGAAAGCGCAGGCCTCCAGTGGCCTTCGGAGCGCTGGGAGAGCTTGCTGTATCCAATCCCGATGCTGCTTTGAAGCTGTGAAGGATTGGTTAGTACAGTTTCCTGCATTTGGAGCTTCCTAGAAGACACTCGAGGGAGGAGGACGTCGCGCTGTGAAGGTAAGTGAATCTATTTTTATTTTTTGTGCCCCCACGCCCTACTACCCTCAGTACAAGCCAGCCCCCAATGCTGATGAGGTCAAAACCGGTCTGGGTTGCTTGTGCTCCAGTACAGTGGGGACTTGGTCAAGCAGTTTGGGCTGCACTTTTCCTATTGGAGTAGGCATTGCAATAAGGAGCCGAAGGGGAAAGAAAAAGACTGGGTCGTCCCCCACTCAAAACAGTTTTCCAACAAAAAGGACCCAATCCATTCAGTACAGGACTATTTTATACGCTGTGTAACAGAAGGAATCGAGAGGTATCAGATTAACCTCTTCAAAACCACCCCTATTTAACTGAAATTATGGGGTGGATTCCCAATTTGCCAGGGACTGTATTGACTTCCTGTCTGTTAAAATACAGCACTTTTTATTTTTGAACTGACCCATGAGCGAAGAATAAAATTATGATTATCAATTTTAATTCAGGACTACGGTGTGTGTTGTTCACATACTTTCACCTCTTTTGTTGTTGGTCAAATTTTCTAATTTTCTTTGAGCAAGGTGGCAACCTATGATGAGAAACGTGGCAGTACTGGTGATGATCTAACCAGTGTCAGCCCGCTAAGGTGTTGCGCACGTGAGGTCCCACCTTGCTCTGCACATATTTTTCTCACTGATCTTTCACGGTGTGGGGTGTTGTATCCCTGTGAGTGAGCTGTTTTCATCACACACGTTTATATATAAAAAAAATATATAAAACATTTTTTTTTTAACATAGTGACTGCTACATTGATTTAGGGTTTTTGCGAAACCTTTTTATAAATTAGTACAGTCCCTGGTAAATTGGGAATCCACCCCATAATTTCAGTTAAATAGGGGTGGTTTTGAAGAGGTTAATCTGATACCTCTCGATTCCTTCTGTTACACAGCGTATAAAATAGTGCTGTACTGAATGGATTGGGTCCTTTTTGTTGGAAACCTATTGGAGTAGGACCAAGAGTGATTGGCATATGTCTGTTTCCTGTAAATAAATGATGGACTGGGATACGGACCATAGAGTGAGATTAATTCAAGCATCTCTTTTTTGTTTTCACAGGCGATATACAGCCGCTTCACTCGTTGTTTGACTTAATTCAGAATTTTCGATTTTTCATAGTCATTCTCTTTTTTAAGGTCTTTTGGATTTTCTAAAAGTTTGCCAATTGTATTTGATGTCCTACATGAAACTTTTTCACTACTTTAACTTCTATTTCCCAAACAACAGTAGAGCTTTAATTCATCTGTAGGGATTTCAAAATATGTTTTACTTCTTCTTTTGACTGGTCATAGCGGAGATTGTCATAACTGGCGGTTTAACGAAGTCTACTTGCTCAATGAATAGTTTGCTCCGAGTTTTGGATCAGTGCCATCTTTTCTCATCATTTTTTTATTTTCATAATGATCCGCAAATCACGTGACATTTCCTTATCTGGACGGCTGTGAATATGAAGATGTGTTGGTACATTTAGGAGTGGAATTCACTAAACCCTTCACGGTTAATGAAGGATTTTCAAAAAAATTTCAGAGTTCCCTCTGGCTTTTTACTCCTTTCCTATTGATGCCTCGTTTCTGAGATGGTGTCTCCTTTCTGGTATCTTCAGGGGCGTCCTGACTGCAGACTCAAGGAATCAATTCTGTCTGTGTTGTTGTTGTAAAAGGGCATCTCTTTTCCTGGACTCATTTTTGGACGTTGGTATAAAGGTTTTTTTTTGTTTCTGCTTGAGCTTCTCTTTCTAGCTAGAAAAGATTTCACGTTTATCCTTTTTATTTTTGATCCGTTGCCTGTATTATTATAGTTAAAAAAAAATGTTGTCTGCGTTTACCAATTTATTTATATTTATGCCTGCTTCGTGCTATGGTTTCCATTTATACCGGCAACGTGGACTTTTATGGAGCTACAATTTCCTCATTTGATTCTGTTTTGGAAATCAAAGACCCTTTTTTTCCTGGTGTGTGGTCCAGCTGGGGCCCTATATATTTCTTTTCAGTAACAGCAGCCTATAACTAAACACTGAGCAGTGTGACCAGCCTTCCAGGCAGGTGACCAAGTCAGCACAACGCCCTGCACCACTATAGCACAAAGAGGGCGCTGTATTGTGTCCAATCATAGCGCCCTCTTCAGGATAAGCCCCCCTCCCCACCCCCCGTCTGCCCGCTGGTCCTGCTGAGTCCAAGGCCCAGATTCAGAAAGATGTCACTGAACGCAGTGTAGCAACCAAAGCTGTTGTGAGCAGGAGGGGACCATATCTACAGAGATATAGCACTATTCTCAGGCCCCCCTCACCCCCCAGGGCGTCACGGCTGGTTTAGGAAATATTATGGCAGCAAATAAGAAAATCGCATACCAAAAAAACAAACTTTGCAGTATTTATGCGGCAGGCCCATTATGTGCCTATCACAAAACTACTATGGCCCAGCCAGCAAACCAGCACTGCACAACAAGCGTGAGCTGGGGAACGAGATGTCTGATGCCAGAGAGAGTGCAGAAAACTCTTTGAATTCTGCTCTCTCTCTGACACTATTCTGACACTCATTTTCCAGCGAGACACACGTGCACCCTCCTCCCACCTTAATGAAAGATGGTTGGAGGAGGCTACTCTAACGCCCCTCTGCTGGTTCATTTTCCATAACCAACCACCCGTGTAGATAGTGCATCAAGATAGGTCCTGAAGAATTGCTGAGTGATTTACACACATAGGGTAAGAAACATGTCGACCATGACTACGCACATATAGACACCTCCGACCATTATAATTGGTGGTATCCCTATTCTAGTTTTAATTGAGACGAGTGGGCTTGCAGATTTAAATTAGTTTTGGAGCACCACCTCACCTCATTTTATTTCTCCTCACATCTACATCACTAGGCCCCTCACACGCACCTCACCTATGCAGCTTGGGAAAAAGATCTCCGACAAAGAGCCCCTCATAGGGTGCCCATCAGGCATTGGAGTGCCGGCCTGACGAGGAGCAAGCCCTATGATGAAGCATGACATCCAAATGGGTGTGTGAGGGCCCCACTTCCCAAATTGGGAGACACCCACACTCCACTACTGAGTAAGGGTTTTAATCAACCTAGTTTCCTTCTTCTTTCCCCACCCTACAGGAACTGCATACTCCTTTGGTGCTACGTTGTATTGATTGGGGCTTGTATGCTGGACCTATATGCGCCCCTTCTCCCTCATTTGAATTGAGTAATTAAAACCTACTTCTGATTCCCAAAATGTAGGTGCAGCGCCAAAGCCCCTTTCTGCATAATACAGATTTTCCACACAGCAAGGATGGGTAGAAAATCATGATTTTATTAAAAACACGGAGGCTGATATTATGCATATCTCTTTAATTGCCAACTCACAGCAGCAACTAAAAAACAATTGAAATAACTTAGAATAGTAAATTTAATATTCTAAAGTCTATTTTATGCTGTGTGTGGCAGCAATCTTCCTTCTTTTCGAAGCGAACATCCTGCCACATCGTACCGTGAATAAAAACTGTTTAATAAACCAATCCTTAAATGTCCAATAGAACAAATAAAATCAATTTTCTTCTTTTCAAGTGACTTCTTGAAGTCCCCTCCTGAACAGAATCACAAACAATTTATTAAAGGGTGTGATAATATCAGCCTTCATGTCTTTAATAAAATCATGATTTTCTACCCCTCCTAGCTGTTGAAAATCTGAATTTTATGGCAAGGAACGGAGGCCAATATTATGCATATTTTAAGCTTTGCCATAATATTCCTTACAACAAACAAATGATGGACGGAATGCTGACAATGCAAACATTCTCCCCTAGTCTTACAAAAAACAAGAATGCACACAACAGCTGACCAAGGTCAAGCACTTAAATTCCACCAGTTTCATATATTCCACACAAGTGCAACTACTCCCGGCATCCGCTGCTGGGGGATGTCAATTAATAGAGAGAGTCCACAAAAAGGAAGGTGCACTCTGATTGAAGTCAGTCAGGAAACATACGTAGTCCAAAAAATCTTCTTTTTATTAAAGTTGTTCGTTTTTTAAGAACCGGCACACAACCAATGCGTTTCGTTCCCTAGGGCCACGGGACAGAACAAAAGATCTGGGTATTCCCAGATGTGGGTCCCTTGCTCACTGTGCCACTGGATTCAAGCTAGTCTGACTGAAGAAGGGTGACATACCCTGAAACCGGTCCCAGGATGCTTGTTTCCGGTCCAGGGAGGACCTGGCCTGGCAGTTCGGTCTGGACTGTTCCCATGGGGCACAGGGTCAAGACTGATTTGCATATGGCTGGGTCCAAACTGGGGTGGCGTAGTGGGCAAAAGAACAATGGATTTAACCCAGATCCTTTGACTGGGGGAGAATGCTTGCATTGTCAGCATTCTGTCCATCATTTGTGTGCTGTAACACATAATATTCCTTACAGCAAAATCCACAGGTTTAAAATAGAATTCCTTGACTACGGAATCTGATGGCCAGTCGGCCGCAGCTAAGATCCCATGCAAACCTCCACCTAAAAGCAGTGCCATAGAAGCCATAGCCCCTCTAGCAGAGTGAGCTCCAAACCTAGATAAACCTATCCCAGAGAGTTACTTCAGGTCCAAAAACCCATTGTCGCTCCAACTCTTTAAAAACTAGATCAAAATCCCACAGGGATGAATATTTCGCCCCTGGTGAAGCCTTTATTCTTACGCTTCTCAATAGTCTCTTAACCACATCATGTTGACCTACATGCAAGCTGTCTATTAAGTCATGATCCCCTGAGATGGCAGACCTATTGATGTTAACGGCACTGTAAGACTTTCCTTCAAGGAAAAACTCTGTCAAATAATTCACTACTTCCACCAGAGGTGCCGAAACGGGATCCAGACTTCTTTTAGAACACCAACAAACCCATCTTTTCCAGGCCAACCTGTATGCTTTTGAAGTCCCTGGAGCCCATGACTCTTTAATGAGTTTCGAAGCTTCCAATGATAAACCTGACACTTGCCAGGCTCTCCCGAAACCAGCCAGGCCCTCAAGCTTAAATGACCTTGAAGAATCAATATGTGATACTCTACTGATGCGGTAGCCAATAACTCTGGGACACTCGGAAGAAGAACCGGGTCGGCAATCAGCATTTCCAAATGTCCGGAAACCAAACGTGGAAAGTCCAGAAAGGGGCTTTTAGCACTAATTCCTCTTTCTCCCTCTTTACTTTAAGTAACACCTTCTGAATTAACTTAAAGGAAGGGAATGATTAATTCAGTAATCTGCCAAAACACCTGCAGAAAAGCATCTGCAGCTTCGGCTGCTGTATCGAATTTCCATGTTCTTTCCCTCCATTTGGATAGAAGTTCCATAGTTGGAATTCCAAGATTTCTCAAATTTGATTTTAAGTCATGATCTTCATTCACTTTGGCTCTATGGGGTTGCGCTCTCTTTGTTTAGACTCTTGTAATACCACTATGATGCCCGCGCTGACCATACAATTTCTTTTCTAGGATTCACTGCACTTAGTCGTGTGATTGCTTTTAATAACATGGCACATTCGCTGTTCCATGAACAGCTTGTGTTTGAATTGAACTATCACACACTGTCCCACAAACACACCTCAGTCAAGGGGTAGTGCCACACATGAGGGCACATGCTGACCCTGCCCCCGGGAACAAGAGAGCATATAGTATTCTGCATGTGCTGTGGTGAATTTGTAAAAATACCAGACTACAAAAGTGTGCCAACACTGGTTCAGTATCAAGGTTAATAATGCATTTAGAAATATGCTTTACGTGAAAGAAGCATGACACAAAACGGAAGCACACGGGAAATGTAAAAAACACATTAGGTTAGAGAAGCAGTGACGGCATATGTCAACATAAATGAATCAATGGGGCACATATGCATTCCAAATATGTACACTTTCGGATTGGCAGCAACAGAAGAGGTATAATGTGGATGCATACTGAAGTGCAAGCAAAGCACTGAAAAAAAGCATGGTCTTCTGGTTATCTATTGACGATATAAGAGAAAATGTGTTCCAATCTTCTTTATATTCAATATATGCATTTATGTTGTGTCTTCTTAGTAGAATAGTTGAACTGATGAAAAATATTGTAAAGTAAATGTAGACGATCATGGGAACGCAAAGTACATTCCTGAATGCCCAAGTTGATATATATTATGCTGTAATGGGAGAGAGTGAGAGAGTGTGTGTGTGTGTGTGAAACGTATTAAGTAGCATCGAAAGGTTACATTCTAGGAAACAATTATTAATATAAATCAATGTATTGTTTACTTTTGATATATAATCTTTGGTGTCAGTTTTATAAAGGTTCAATTAAAACTAGATACTACGAAATGCATTAAAAATAAACGATACAATGTGATCAAGGACAATTACAGAATTCACAATTCTTAAGTGCACAGTCAGTGAAAGGTGAGTATCGTGTGTATGAAGAAGTGACAGCAGTTACTGTCCAGGAGGCATATAATAACGTAAAGTGTAGAAGATATTCATCGGAACATGCAAGCTATTAATTTATTTTTAAAAACATGTAATGTTCCGAAAGACGCCCACAACAATGATACCACTGGAGAGAGATTTGAGGAGGAGAGTAGAAATCGGGGACTTGGTGCTTTGGTCTACCAAGAGGTGCCCCTGCACCAGTGCACTGTGTGTCCAAATCTATGTAAATGAGCTACAAGCCAGAAGCGACTGAGAAAGAGGAGACACACAGGTAAGGATGGAGGATACCATGACAGCTCAGTAGGGGGGCTAGAGTATCACACAGGGCGAATAATTGCTTTCTCTATGTCCCTGCGCCCCCTAGGACAGCGTTCAGGAATCTCACAGTCGCTGCTCACTCACCTCCTCACTTTCGGTTCTGTAGGCAGCGGCGGCTGCAGGAAAACATAGGGGAACATAACGACTGCCGTACAGTAGGCCGCGCCATCATGGCAACAAAAGAGGGACTGCCAAAAGCGTGTGAGTGGGAGACTATAGCCAGAGAAGAAAGACACCCGTAGACAAAGAAGAAGGACTACCATGTAAAGCAGGAGACTGCAGGCAGTTGGAGAGAGAAGACACCAAAAGACGAGACCCATGTGAGCAAGCAAAATAGTTACTGTAAGGAGGCTACTACAGGGTAACACCTTAACAAATGAACAGAAACAATAACATTTCAAATGGGAACCTTCAAAACACGGCTTTGTCCGCAAGCTACTGGACACGAGTAAAACAAGCATTGGCTGAGAAAGTAACACGGCTGCGCGGCCGTAAAAGCAAAAGTGATCGCGATCAGCGAGAAACAAACTGAGCGATGAAAGAATGTGCTCACAACTCCCCAGAGACAAGCATTGGTGGTGGGGGGGGAGTGGAGGACAGCAGAATGACGTGATCTTTGGTGGGGGAGGGAATTGCAAAGTGGAGAGAGGCACGCAAGGCTTAATGATCCTTGACAGAAAACCATATAGCAGCTGCGCACGTGCACATGCGCGTGAACGCAAGCTTGAGGCCAGCAAAAGCCTCTAGTAACCCATTAAAAATCCACTAACTAAATGTCTCGCAGCACATGCGCTGGCTCAGGCGGGACCTAAAAAAACATAACAAACCCGAGCGCAGTGTCCCTGAAGCAGGCGCTGCCCCCGCTATTAAATTAAACAAGCATTGGCATAGCCAATAGGTCTCGCCTTTAGGTCTGCATATATGTTTAGCCATGCAGCAGATTAACCTGGGTGCTACAACATGCATTGTTACTAAATGAGCAGCACATTATCCAGTGTGTGTGTGTTAGGGTGCACTATTCCAGTGTGTGTGGACTATCCCTGCGGTTCCTTCTCTGACTATTCTGTGACCCATGCCAGTAATCCCATCCCGAGAGCAGTGTCGGAGAGACTGTAGGAGTATGTATAACTTGTGACAGAAGTGTGGGGAGCGAGTGAACTGAAGGAATGTATGTGACGTGCACAACAGTGGCCGGTTGAAACTCCAGGAATGTGTATAGCTCCTCTGAGCAGTGAGAGATTGTGCAAAAGTATGAGCTGCTCTTGAAGGCAGTGTGGTAGAGAGTGCCAAAATGCATGTAACAGGCAGCAATGTGTTGGGGTGAGCCTACAGGAGTGCATGCAACTCAACGAAACATGTTTAACTCGATACCAGGCAGATATGGATTTCATTCATGTATGGTCGGTTTGTGCATCCGTGTGTGTGTGTTTGGTTGTGTGTTTGAGAGCGAGAGAGAGAAATAATGTGAGTCCTCTGAATGTTCAGTAGAGGGCCGGCAGAGGTGAGTGGGCTTGGAGAGCAGTGGGGGAGATATATTCCGCTCTTCACCATCCCAAAGTAGATAACACAAGTACTACTGCCATGATTATTATCAATGCACCTTTTATTTTAAAGTCAATTCTGTTTTTTTGTATTTTTTGTCTAAATATTATGTAAAAACACCCACCCCTCTAGCAGGGTGCTGGACTTGTGTAGTCTCGGTTGTATAAATAAGGGAAACAGTTACTTTAAATCTGTGGAACGCACATAGGAATAAAAATGAATTAAATTAGCCAGAGGCGGAGTTGACTTTCCAAAGTCAACATAGTTAGAGATACGGAGATTAATCAGTAACTGGGGGTGGGTGTGGGGGGTATGCAGCAAGCCTAGGGTCTGGCTGATGAGAAGGGACCAGTTCTTTCCGCTACGTGTTAGGTATAGCACATGTTGAATAGAGCTGAAAAAATTAGGAGTTACTATCGCTCCATTCAGTGGTACTTCTTTTATCAGTCTTAGCAGGACCTGCTACTTAGACATAAAAAGTCGGGATACATAAACCTTTGCTGCTTGCTTCACATGGAAAATTGTAAATACAGTTTTCTCCTATGCATATTTCAGAATGTTGTTTGTGGCAAAACATGGAGGAAACTAGTTAATTAATCGCTTTTTTACTGAATGATAAAACAAACAAATGTGCACACATGGTCTGATTCAGCGGGAGGAGGGTGATTTGGGTCGGGACAAGCAACCAGATAAGTAAGATAAAAAGTGTATTACGCTTTGACGTTAACAGGACCCCTTATAGCGCCACACTGAGAAGTACTTATTAAAAGTGAAAGTTTTGTACCGCTGGTAGTCTGAACTTGCATATTTGAAAGTGCTTAGGACTGGACGTTCTGGGCCTGGCTTCCTCTTTGATGCTGTCTGACAAGAATGGACTAGAGCCCCCCACACGACCCAATGACATGGGGTGAGATGACAGAATGGAGGGGGGGTTGACCCGAAGCAGGCCCTACTGGCATGGGCCTGGCTTGTCGCACTGGCACGCGCCCCGCATCAGCATGCGCCCTGGCTTGTCGGGTACCCACAGCTTCCAAGTCGCCTTTGCCCCAGACTTTGAAGAAAACACATACACACCCCATTTGAAGCCCATGCCACACTAACTCATAAACAAACCAGATTTTGTCAAAAATTGCATATGTCACTTTTACATCATTAATCGTATAACGCAAAACACGACTGGATCTCAGCACGACTTCTAGGTAAAACTTGTCTGGCTTGGAGGAGTCCGAAAAAGGCTGAATTACAATTTAAATCACATACACATGCTTGGCTTAAACAGAAAAACAGTTCTCAAACAAGCTGCAGAAATGTGTGTACCGTGGGCAAAAACCAAGCTTAAATCTCGGATGGGCTCCTCCTTTCACCCTTTCAAGTTCAATAAAAATGAAAGCGACAGAGGTGGTTATATGGTGAAACCTGTAATTTTAGTGCTACAACCACGCACTGCATGGCACTGGCAGCAGGCGCTACACAAATTGCATCTGTATTCATGTTTGCATTTGACTGACTTTTGTGGCCCCACACCTGAATTAAATTACCTTAATGGTAACTCCATTACTTCTAGAGTGTAGACTTTCCCGTCATCAACATTGTGGGTATTCAGCCAACAAGTCGAAAGGTCGGAAGTGCTTCAAAAGCTATTAAATCAGAGCCTGCCAGACACACAGAATTTCCCTTGCGGGAGCGAGCAGGGACACCATCTGTTTGCAAGATAATCCCAAACAGATGTCGCTCCCGCAAGGGAAACGCCAAACATGCATGCATTGCAATTGAAAGCAATGCAAAGGGTGCACGTTTTTGGGCCAAAAAGCGAATCGATTCCAAGAGGTTCCCTCCTAAGCTGCGCATGCGTGCTGCGTAGGCGAGACCTAAAAAAAATGAAAAATAAGCTGAGCGCGGTGTCCCTGAAGCGGGCGCCGCACTCAGTATTAAAGTTTGAAATAATAAAAAGCAGAAAGCGGTGTCCCCGAAGCAGGCGCCGCCCTCAACATGCAAATAGCAGCCACGATTGTCCCCATCGTGTCAATAACAAAAATAGTGCCCACTCACTAGATAAAGCACTACGTATAATGTGCCAAGTAAAAGGTACAGTCCTTATGGGCGGTAACAAATGGCAACAAGGCGGTAACAAGGAGGGACTAACAAGCCTCATAATGAATCGGAAGTCAGCATATACCAAGGACAATGACACCAGTGAAAAATATGGGAGGAGAATGGGCGAGGCTTCCACAGCATACTCTACTACAGCATGCCTCGCAGACTGAGCAGCGCATGCGCGCTGTTGCTAGGCTCGACCTAAAACTGAATGTGGTGCTCATGTAAAGCTCTCTGATACCTTTCTGGTCATGTTTGCGCTATATAAAACTCCAGAGAAAGAAATGTCCTTCCAAGAGCCCACATTAAAGCAGAAATCAGGGCAACCTAACAGTAATGCACAGGTGGTCCTGCTCCAAGGTTAGAAGACACCCATGGTGTAGGCTAGCTACACATTGTCGGCAATAAATTAAGTGGTATAATATGTCTGCTACTGTGACTATACTGCTATACTAGAGTTTCTTTTCAAGCACATATTTGTTAGCGGTGATCAATGACCAGTTTCATACTTGGCATTCTTTGAGCACTGATACACAACTGTCAGGTTGTGGAAATTAACATTTACGTATTCCACTGGAGTGCACGGCAGTTTTCTCCAAGTAGTGCATTGAATTTCCACAACCCCACACACTATCACCTCTGCCCAGCAGACACCAAGATCAAACAATTCAAATGGGACCTCTGCCGTTTATTTTTTATTTTTTATAATGGCCTAGACATGTTGCTAAACTTGTCAATATATTTTAAGCGTTATGTCTTTTCTATAAAGCAGAGGCTATGAAGAAGCTGTAACAATAAGCAGCTATACTACTGTTTAGCGACATTTCTTCTCTTGCAAAATGCCACATTTCCCACTGTGACAATTTTCGGGAAACTGATCACTTGTTTTAATATTTTGTTTTATAATTTTTGTTAACTCGACCCTGGAGCTTCTACTGACATTTTAGTGGCTTGGCAATCACAGCACAACGCATCTATATGCAGCACTATTATATATTATAAAGTATCAATATGGTAGCGCCGCCAAAGTCTCGCTTCATGTGAAGCCCCAGACTGCATCGTTTCAGTTTGTGGAACCTGCCTCTTAATTTGACTCAGCTTCAGCTGAGCAAGACTTCCCGAGCCTCTGACATGTTGTGCCATCTTTCAGTGTTCTCAGGCAAATCAATTTTAAGGTGGAAGTGTTAGCAAATGGTTGCCCTTCTCAATCATAACTTTAAGAAATATTTTAAATAATAATAAAAAAGAGAATTTTATCTCATCAAAAAACCTTTACCCCCTTCTATTTCTGTGAATTTTAATGAATGGATTGGTTCGAGTAGCTGCTTATAACACTTTATGCGGCAGGGGTGAGCAAATTATGCGGCAAGAAAAGGAAGAATTGCAATATTGAAAGTACAATCAGTGGTAGCTGAGGTGCTTTGGTACAAATTTAGCAACCACTCTCATTGAACCCACAAATGACCATAAAGCAGTGCTATTAGTGTCAACGCTTCCATGTTGAAGAACAGTAGATGTTGCAGCACCCAGGAAAATGTGCTGCTTTGCTAAATACTTATAGGGTTCCCAAGCGAGACCGATTGCATTGCAAATGCTTGTTTGTTCTCACATGCGATATACAGCAGCTTCACTCGTTGTTTGACTTAATTTAGAATTTTCAATTTTTCATAGCCATTCTCTTTTTTAAGGTCTTTTGAATTTTCTAAAAGTTTGCCAATTGTATTTGATGTCTTACATGAAACTTTATTTGAATATTTTCATTGGCAGGTAGATTTAGGCTACGGCTTTTTTTTTCACTACTTTAACTTCTATTTCCCAAACAACAGTAGAGCTTTAATTCATCTGTAGGGATTTCAAAATATGTTTTACTTCTTCTTTTGACAGGTCATAGCGGAGATTGTCAAAACTGGCGGTTTAACGAAGTCTACTTGCTCAATGAATAGTTTGCTCCGAGTTTTGGATCAGTGCCATCTTTTCTCATCGTTTTTTTATTTTCATAATGATCCGCAAATCACATGACATTTCCTTATCTGGACGGCTGTGAATATGAAGATGTGTTGGTACATTTTGGAGTGGAATTCACTAACCCTCACGGTTAATGAAGGATTTTCATAACAATTTTCAGAATTCCCTCTGGCTTTCTACTCCTTTCCTATTGAAGCCTCGTTTCTGAGATGCTGTCTCCTTTCTGGTATCTTTCAGGGGCGTCCTGACTGCAGACTCAAGGAATCAATTCTGTCTTTGTTGTTGTTGTAAAAGGGCATCTCTTTTCCTGGACTCATATTTGGACGTTGGTATAAAGGTTTTTTTTTGTTTCTGCTTGAGCTTCTCTTTCTAGCTAGAATAGATTTCACGTTTATCCTTTTTATTTTTGATCCGTTGCCTGTATTATTATAGTTAAAATGTTTTTTTGTCTGTGTTTACCAATTTATTCATATTTATTCCTGATTCGTGCTATGGTTTCCATTCATACCGGCAACGTGGACTTTTATGGAGCTACCATTTCCTGATTTGATTCTGTTTTGGAAATCATTGACCCTTTTTTCTGTGTGTGGTCAAGCTGGGGCCCTACACATTTCTTCTCAGTAACAGCAGCCTATAACTAAACATTGAGCAGTGTGACCAGCCTTCCAGGCAGGTGGCCAAGTCAGAACTACGGCCCGCACCACTATAGCACAAAGTGAGGATAAAGCACTATTTATAGCTTCCTTTGTGTCCAATCATAGTGCCCTCTTCAGGATAAGCCCCGCCCCCCCGTCTGCCCACTGGTCCTGCTGAGTCCAATGCCCAGATTTAGAAAGATGTCACTGAACTCAGTGTAGCGACCAAAGCTGCTGTGAGCAGGAGGGCACGATATCTAGAGAGATAAAGCACTATTCTGAGCCCCCCTCCTACCCCCCAGGATATCACGCCTGGTTTAGGAAATATTCTGGCAGCAAGTAAGAAAATTGCAGCCCCTAAAAAACAAACTTTGCAGTATTTATGCGACAAGCCCATTATGTGCCTATCACAAAACTACTATTGCCCAGCCAGCAAACCAACACTGCACAACAAGCGTGAGCTGGGGAACGAGATGTCTGATGCCAGAGAGAGTGCAGAAAACTGTTTGAATTCTGATCTCTCTCTGACAGTACTCATTTTCCAGCGAGACACACGTGCTCCCTCCTCCCACCTTAATGGAAGGTGGTTGGAGGAGGCTACTCTAACGACCCTCTGCTGGTTCATTTTCCATAACCAACCACCCCTGTAGATAGAGCATCAAGATAGGTCCTGAAGAATTGCTGAGTGATTTACACACATAGGGTAAGAAACATGTCGACCATGACTACACACATATAGACACCTCCGACCATTATATTTGGTGGTATCCCTAATCTAGTTTTAATTGAGATGAGTGGGCTTGTAGATTAAAATTAGTTTTGGAGCACCACCTCGCCTCATTTTATTTCTCCTCACATCTACATCACTAGGCCCCTCACACGCACCTCACCTATGCGGCTTGGAAAAAAGTTTTCCGACAAAGAGCCCCTCATAGGGTGCCCGTCAGGCATTGCAGTGCCGGCCTGACGAGGAGCAAGCCCTATGATGAAGCATGACATCCAAATGGGTGTGTGAGGGCCCCACTTCCCAAATTGGGAGACACCCACACTCCACTACTGAGTAAGGGTGTTGATCAACCTAGAAGATCGTTTGACTGGGGGAGAATGTTTGCATTGTCAGCATTCCGTCCATCATTTGTTTGCTGTAACACTTTTCGCCCTAAGTGGGATGGGTATGCCCAGACGTGGGTGCCTTGCTCACTGTGCCACTGGATTCAAGCTAGCCTGGCTGAAGAAGGGTGACATACCCTGAAACTGGTCCCAGGACACTTGTTTCCGGTCCAGGAAGGACCTGGCCTGGCAGTTCGGTCTGGACTGTTCCCATGGGGCACAGGGTCAAGACTGATTTGCATATGGCTGGGTCCAAACTGGGGTGGCATAGTGGACAAAAGAACAATGGATTTAACCCATATCCTTTGACTGGGGGAGAATGTTTGCATTGTCAGCATTCTGTCCATCATTTGTGTGCTGTAACACATAATATTCCTTACAGCACAATCACAGGTTTAAAATAGAATTCCTTGACTACGGAATCTGATGGCCAGTCGGCCACAGCTTAGATCCCATGCAAATCTCCACCTAAAAGCAGTGCCATAGAAGTCATAGCCCCTCTAGCAGAGTGAGCTCCAAACCTAGATAAACCTATCCCAGAGAGTTACTTCAGGTCCAAAAACCCATTGGAGCTCCAACTCAATCGTTCTTTAATAACTACATAGACATCCCACAGGGATGAATATTTCCCCCCTGGTGAATCCTTTATTCTTATGCTTCTCAATAGTCTCTTAACCACATCATGTTGACCTACATGCAAGCTGTCTATTGAGTCATGACCCCCTGAGATGGCAGACCTATTGATGTTAACTGCACTGTAAGACTTTCCTTCAAGGAAAAACTCTGTCAAATAATTCACTACTTCCACCAGAGGTGCCGAAACGGGATCCAGACTCCTCGTAGAACACCAACAAACCCATCTTTTCCAGGCCAACCTTTATGCTTTTGAAGTTCCTGGAGCCCATGACTCTTTAATGAGTTTCGAAGCTTCCAATGATAAGCCTGACACTTGCCAGGCTCTTCCGAGCTTAAATGACCTTGAAGAATCAATTTGTGATACTCCCCTGATGCATTCGGAAATAACTCTGGGACACTCGGAAGAAGAACCGGGTCGGCAATCAACATTTCCAAATGTCGGGAAAGCAAACGTGGGAAGTCCAGAAAGGGGCTTTTAGCACTAATTCCTCTTTCTCCCTCTTTACTTTTAGTAACACCTTCTGAATTAACTTAAAAGAAGAGAATGATTAATTCGGTAATCTGCCAAAGACCTGCAGAAAAGCTTCTGCAGCTTTGGCTGCTGTGTTGAATTTCCATGTTCTTGCCCTCCATTTGGATAGAAGTTCCATAGTTGGAATCCCAAGATTTCTCAAATTTGATTTTAAGTCATGATCTTCATTAACTTTGGCTCTATGGGGTTGCGCTCTCTTTGTTTTGAATCTTGTAATACCACTATGATGCCCGCGCTGACCATACAATTTCTTTTCTAGGATTCACTGCACTTAGTCGTGTGATTGCTTTTAATAACTTTGCACATTCGTTGTTCCATGAACAGCTTGTGTTTGAATTGAACTATCACACACTGTCCCACAAACACACCTCAGTCAAGGGGTAGTGCCACACATGAGGGCACATGCTGCCCCTGCCCTCGGGAACAAGAGAGCATATAGTATTCTGCATGTGCAGTGGTGAATTTGTAAAAATACCAGACTACAAAAGTGTGCCAACACTGGTTCAGTATCAAGGTTAATAATGCATTTCAAAATATGTTTTATGTAAAAGAAGCATGACACAAAACGGAAGCACACGGGAAATGTAAAAAACACATTAGGTTAGAGAAGCAGTGACGGCATATGTCGACATAAATGAATCAATGGGGCACATATGCATTCCAAATATGTACACTTTCGGATTGGCCACAACAGAAGAGGTATAATGTGGATGCATACTGAAGTGCAAGCAAAGCACTGAAAAAAAGCATGGTCTTCTGGTTAGCTATTGACGATATAGGAGAAAATGTGTTCCAATCTTCTTTATTTTCAATATATGCATTTATGTTGTGTCTTCTTAGTAGAATAGTTGAACTAATGAAAAATATTGTGAAGTATATATAGACGATCATGGGAACGCAAAGTACATTCCTGAATACCCAAGTTGATATATATTATGCTGTAATGGGAGAGAGTGAGAGAGTGTGTGTGTGTGTGTGAAACGTATTAAGTAGCATCGAAAGGTTACATTCTAGGAAACAATTATTAATATAAATCAATGTATCGTTTACTTTTGATATATAATCTTTGGTGTCAGTTTTATAAAGGTTCAATTAAAACTAGATACTACGAAATGCATTAAAAATAAACAATACAATGTAATCAAGGACAATTACAGGATTCACAATTCTCAAGTGCACAGTCAGTGAAAGGTGAGTATCGTGTGTATGAAGAAGTGACAGCAGTTACTGTCCAGGAGGCATATAATAACGTAAAGTGTAGAAGATATTCATCGGAACATGCAAGCTATTACATTTTTTTCAAAACATGTAATGTTCCGAAAGACGCCCACAACAATGATACCACTGGAGTGAGATTTGAGGAGGAGAGTAGAAATCGGGGACTTGGTGCTTTGGTCCGCCAAGAGGTGCCCCTGCAACAGTGCACATTGGGTCCAAATCTATGTAAATGAGCTACAAGCTAGAAGCGACTTAGAAAGAGGAGACACACAGGTAAGGATGGAGGATACCATGACAGCTCAGTAGGGGGGCTAGAGTATCACACAGGGCGAATAATTGCTTTCTCTAAGACCCTGCGCCCCCTAGGACAGCGTTCAGGCAGCTCACAGTCGCTGCTCACTCACCTCCTCACTTTCGGTTCTGTAGGGAACGGCGGCTGCAGGAAAACACAGGGGTACCTAACGACTGCCGTACAGTAGGCCGCGCCATCATGGCAACAAAGGAGAGACTGCCAAAAGCGTGTGAGTGGGAGACTATAGCCAGAGAAGAAAGACACCCGTAGACAAAGAAGAAGGACTACCATGTAAAGCAGGAGACTGCAGGCAGTTGGAGAAAGAAGACAGCAGAAGACGAGACCCATGTGAGCAAATGAAATAGTTACTGTAAGGAGGCTACTACAGGGTAACACCTTAACAAATGAAACAGAAACGATAACATTTCAAATGGGAACCTTCAAAACACGGCTTTGTCCGCAAGCTACTGGACACGAGTAAAAGAAGCATTGGCCGCGCGACTGTGAAAGTAACACGGCTGCACGGCCGTAAAAGTGAAAGTGATCGCGATCAGCGAGAAACAAACTGAGCGGTGAAAGAATGTGCTAACAACTCCCCAGAGACAAGGATTGGCGGCGGGGGGCGGGGGAGTGGAGGCCAGCAGAGTGACGTGATCTGTGGTGGGGGAGGGAATTGCAAGGTGGAGAGAGGCACACAAGGCTTAATGAGCCTTGACAGAAACCCACATGGTGGCTACGCGCGTGCACGCGCGCGTGAACGCAAGCTTGAGGTCAGCAAATGCCTCTGGTAGCACTTTAAATATACACTAACGGGGGCGTGTCCAAGATGGCGACGGAGTAGGACGTGTCTTCAGTCCCTCCGCTGCTGTACCTGCTTAGCGTTGTTTAGCGCCTTCCCTCGCCCTTCCCGCTTAACATCCTGAGCTGGCGCTGGTCCCCTAGGGGCCCGGGAGGAGGTCTGGCGATCCTTGTACCTGAGGGGCAAGAACAGGGGCCTCGGACAGCTTTGGGGCCTGAGGCGAGAGCGGCGGCCGCAGCCGGGAGACTTGCGTGGCGACACGGCTGGAGGCGGTGCCCTTTGCCGAGCTGCCGCTACGCCGCTGAACGCCGCCCCTGACCGCCGGAATGGCGGAGCGAGACCTGGGACCCGGTGGAGGAGGAGGGCCCGGCTGACTCAGTCGCGGGGTTGCAGAGGTGGGCAGAGCTCGCCTGCGACTGGCGGTGACGGAGCGGCATGTGGGCCTCGCCTACGAGGGACGACACGGAGGTGCGGAGGGAGCCTGCGGCCGCGGCCCGAGGAGAGACGCTGGTCCGCTGGTGCTGAGGGTCCTCTGGGCCTGATATCGACTGGCAGGTGGGGTGGCCCCGGCCTGGACTTCCCGGGCCCCTGGGGGCTCCATCCACAGCGTTGTGTTGGCGGGGGCCCTGTGGAGCCGGGGGCCGCCCCCCTTGTGAAGCACCCGGCCCTGAACAGCCTTTCCGGAGTGAGGCCTGCTGCCGAGCTGATCTCGAAACCCGCCGGTGAGTTCCTCCCCCCGCCCCTCTTTTGGCTGGTGGGCCGCTGCGAGGGCCGCATATCTGATGCTGCTGATGGTGCCTACGGGAGCGGGGTGAGCTGCCACCTGTGCTACGGTGAACCGGGGGTGGCCGGCCGCCTTCCCACCTGTGACTGCGAGGCCGGGGGTCGGTCAGTGACGATGTGGCCTGGAGAACTGAAAGCTGGCCCTGGTGTCCTTTGCGCCCCCCCTGGCTACTGCTGCCTGATGAGGGCCCTTGGGGGGTGCGGTCTGGCCCGGGCCCGGACCCCGAGAGAGCTGGAGCGTGCTCTCTGTGGCGAGTTGGCGGTGGATTGGACCCCGGAGCGCTCAAAAGAGGTGGCCCCGGCGTGGGACGAAGTGGGGAATCTGGGGCTCGGGACTCCCCGCTAGTGCTGGCCCGGGCGAGGCATTGGAGAGGCTGCCGGCCGGGGCGAAAGCGTGGGGTCTACCTGCGGTCTGGAGCCCCGGTCGTTCGTGGTGCTGTTCGCGATGTCGACGAAGCCCCGCAAGGAAAAACCGGGCAGGATGGGGCCCCCGAAGGGTGCGCTGCCAACGACGCCCCCGGGTGCCAGCGCTTCCCCCCAGCAGAACGCAGATGATGCGCCGGCCACCAAGGCCTTCATGATGGAGCTTTTTTCCGCTATCAAGGAAGACATATTGAATCTCCGCTCCCAGCTTGCCTCGGACCTCAGAGAAGTGCGGCGAGAAGTGGATGGCATTGACAAACGCGTGGCAACGCTGGAAGAGCATGATCTAGGTCTGGCGGGGGACGTCCATCAGCTCCAACAGGATGTGCTCCGACTAGCGGAACAGAACTTGGACCTCCAGGCCCATGCGGAAGACCTGGAAAACCGGTCTCGGTGGAACAACATCCGTATCCGAGCGGTGCCCTGAGGGGGCGAAGCTGGGGATCTCCGTGGGTATGTAGAGGCTCTCTTCTTGCAAATCCTGGGCGATGACGATCTCCACGAAGTCAAGATGGACAGGGTCCACAGAGTGGGCCTACCGAGGGGCTCGGGGGCTCCGCCGCCGGACATTCTGGTCTGCGTCAATGATTTCCAGCTCAAGGAAAGTATTCTTCGGAAGGCGCGGAGTATTCCTAACCTGCTATTCAGAGAGCACCATCCCCAACTCTTCCAAGATCTGGCAGCTTCTACGCTGCAGAAGAGACGTGCCTTTCGTCCTTTGACGGCGTTTTTGCGTGATCAACAAGTGGCATACTCCTGGGGTCATCCCTTTCGCCTCATCTTCAGGTGGCAAAACAGACTGGTCCAGATTCGCTCTCTGCAGGCTGCCAAGGACCTCCTGGGGCTAGATGACGCCTCGGACTCCCCAAGGGGGAGCCGCTCACCTTCGCGGCGCAGAAGGCGCTCTTCCTCCTGGCACAGAGTTGGGCGTCTGGGGACACAGAATGGGCCGGATACCGCGTCCAGTCAACAGAAAAGTGATGGAGCAGTGGCCTCCGTAGTGGATGTGATGGTGTCGTCGCAGCGGGACAGCTCATCGGCAGCTTGATGGTAGAGGGAAGGCTGCTTGGTGGCGGGGGGACGCCTCCCTCCTGTTCAGGTACCGTGGGTAACTATGTACTTTTGGGGAAGACACCCTGGACCGGAGAGCGGTTGGGACACTGCCTATTGCCTGCGACCCCGCTCTCCGAGGGTCTCATCACCAGCCCTCCTGGTTGCAGCATTCGTTTTTTTGACTTTCTTTGGGGGGGTCCAGTTGACTCCTCTGCCTGTTGTATTTGTTTTTTTTCTGAGTTATTGGGAAGGGGTTTTTGGGGATGGGGTGGGGGGCGCCGGGGTGGATGGGTGGGGGTGGAAGGGGGGGCCAGTGGTGGTGGCACGGAGTTGTGGAGAGGTAGGCTCTGGGAGTTGCACTTAGTGGGGGCTCTAGGGGGGGAACTCGAGGAGGTGGCGGGGGTCGCTCTTGACTGGCAGAAAGGAAGCTCTGCTTGCTTTGGCGGGGGCCCTCATCCTGGGCGAGGTGGGGGAGGAGGGGGGGGCTGTCGCTGGGGGCGCTGCTCTGGCTGGGTCTGGGCTGCGGGCCTCCGTAGGAGAGATATCGTGGGATGGTCTGAGGACTGCAGTCCTGGGGAGCACTGCGGGCCCACTTCTGCCAGGGCCTTTCTGGTCGGGTTAGGTCCCTGGGACGGGGGCGGCGTTTTGTCTGTGGCTGGCCTGAGAGAGCTGAGAGTGGAGAGATCTGCGGCATGCCTGTTACCCTAGGAACTTGGAATGTGAAGGGGTTGAATTCACCTCAGAAGCGCCAGAAAGTTTGGAAATATGTACTGGATAATCTGGATGTGGATCATCTGGATGTGGTGGGTCTCCAGGAGACCCACCTGGCTTGACGGGATGAGGCCAGGCTGAAACATAAGCAGTTCCCCCTAATCTATAGATCCTCGGCGGTTTCGAAGCATAGGGGGGTGGCGCTGCTGTTCCGCTCGACTCTCCACTTCCAGCCCTTGGGAGTCCGGAGTGATAGGGAGAGTAGATGGCTTCTTGTTAAGGGGGTGCTCCTTGGCAGGACATGTTCCTTCCTTGTGCTGTATGCTCCCAATGCGGGGAAGAATGGATTTCTTTTGAACTTACTGCGAACAGTAGAGGATTTTGTGGAGGGGGCGCTCTTCGTATTGGGGGACTTCAATCTCGTTTGGGATCCGGACTTGGACTGCTCCCACTGCCGGAGGGCCGAAACTGGGGTGTTCTCTGATGAGTCGCACCGGCGGATCGAGGAGCTGGGGTTGCTAGATGGGTGGCGCTCTATGCACCCCCTCTCTCGGGACTACACCTTCTTCTCTCATGTCCACCACTCGTATTCCCGGCTAGATCATAGTTTTTTACAACCAGTCCCTCCGGGGTTCTGTGAGTGAGGCCAAGATTTTTCCTCTTTCCATTTCTGACCATAGCTTGTTCGCGCTGGGGCTCCAATGGGCGCCTGTGGGGGACGTTCCGCGCAGATGGTACTTTCCGATTTCCCTGGTGAGGGACGATTCCTCTTGCAAGGAGCTCCGTGTGGCGATTTGGGACTTTTTCGACCTTAACCCGGTTCAAGACACATCTGTTTTTACTACCTGGGATGCCTTTAAGGCCTCCGTGAGGGGTAGTTGCTTAGCTATTAACGCGGCACTTAATCGATTGAGGAGAACGGAGCGAGAGGCGTTAGAGGCGGAACTGGCGGTGCTGGAACGGGCGCATAAAGACCAACCTTCCAAACTCACGTTGCGACCGCTTACTGCTCTCCGGGGCAAGCTACGGGCGCATTACAATAATAGATCGGAGTTTACCCTCCTGAAGCTCCGTCATCTCTCTTATGCTCAGGGGAACAAGGTGGAGAAACACCTGGCCCGCCAACTGCGCCGTGAGCGGGAGCGAGAATACATCGGAGGCATTCGGGACGCGGCGGGCGCGCTGCAGCACCGCGATACAGACAAGGCGGCGCGCTTCGGCGAGTTTTATGCGACGTTATACGCGGGAGACTCCCTGGACCCCTCTGCCCAGAGGGATTACCTGCGTACTCTCCCACTCCCACAGGTTTCTGCGGCCTGGAATGAGCTGCTCTCTGCTCCCATCACGAGGGAGGAGGTGCTGGGTGCCATCAAGTCCCTGAAACCTCATAAGGCGCCGGGTGCAGACGGCTTCACGACCCTCTTTTATCAGACCTTTGCCGCCGATATCAGCGATTTCTTGGTCCAACTGTTCAATGCGATGGCTGAGTCGGGGGTTACCTCGGCCTCTATGGCGGAAGCCGTCATCTCCGTCATCTCTAAGCCTGGTAAGGACCCTGCTCTCTGCTCATCGTATAGGCCGATCGCCCTGCTCAATGTCGACGCCAAACTCTATTCTTCCATCCTAGCGTCCCGCCTGCAAGACCTGATGCCGGTGCTAATCCACCCGGATCAATCAGGGTTTATTAAAGGCCGACAAACCCATGATAACACCAGGAGGGTGATTCACCTCATCGAGAAGGCCAACCGCTTTAATATTCCAGCAGTTTTGCTTGGCCTGGATGCCGAGAAGGCATTTGACCGGGTGGACTGGCAGTTTCTCTTCCGTACCTTGGAAGCGTTTGGGTTCTCTGATAGATTCCTCACCATGCTTCGGGCCAATTATAGCAGGCTCCGTTCCCGTGTCGCGGTCAATGGCTGCCTTTTGTCCTTCTTCCCACACTCGCGGGGTACGAGGCAGGGGTGTCCGCTCTCTCCCTTGCTGTTCGCTCTGAGTATTGAACCACTGGCGCTGGCGATACGGGAGCACCCGGATATCCAGGGGTTACCCTTTACGGGCGAACAGCACAAGATCTCCTTGTTCGCAGACGACATCTTGCACTCGCTGGCAGACCCTGCGCACTCCCTCCCCCACGCCCAGATGACCCTGGCACGTTTTGAAGCAGTGGCAGGTTTTAAGGTGAACTACGACAAATCGTATATCCTTAATCTTACACTCTCGCTGATGGAGGTGGACCGCCTTCGGCTGCTCTCGCCTCTCCCTTGGACTCAGTCCTCATTACTATACTTGGGGGTGCGCTTGACCCCCACAGTGGGGAAACTGTATTCGGCCAATTTCCCCCCTCTCATGGATGTGATGCGGGCTGACTTGAACCGGTGGAAACCGCTGTTTCTCTCCTGGCTAGGTAGGATACACGCGATTAAAATGACGCTCTTGCCGAAGCTTTTATATCTGTTCCAGGCGCTCCCCATTGTCTTGGACACTGATTTCTTTCGCCGCGTTAAGACTCTCATGCTCTGGTTCATATGGCCAGGGGGGCGAGCTAGATTTTCTTTTGCCACTCTCCGACGTCCTCGGGGAGAGGGAGGGGTGGGCCTCCCGGACATGCTCCTCTACTATAAAGCTGCGCAGTTGAGGGTCTTGGTGGAATGGACCCAACCGCTTTCGGAGAAACACTGGCTCCACATGGACAGAAGTGTGGCGGGACGCACGATATGGGATCTGGTATGGAAACCTAAGGGGGACAGGCCCCAGAATGCATACATCAGCACCCCTACCGGCACCACCCTTAAGGTCTGGGACTCGGTCTCTGGGGATGAGCGCTGGACTACGTTCCCGTCGCCTTTTACTCCCATACATTTCAATCCGGCCTTTCCCCCTGCTATGCAAGAGGGTCCATTCAACGCGTGGAGAAGCGGGGGCTGTCTTGCCCTTACGCATTTGTTTCATGGCTCTGCCCCGCTCACCTTTGCCAACTGTGGACGGGATTATGGGGTTCCTCGGACGGAGCAGTTCCGCCACACCCAACTGCTGCACTGGGCTATGTCTCCGTCGGTGCGAGAGGCGGCAACTAGACCGCCCACCCCCTTTGAGGCTTTCCTCTCGCGCACCTCGAAGATGCGCGGAGCCATCTCCTTTATCTATGGCCACCTCTTGGCAACCGCTCTCTCTCCGAGGCCGTGTTATATGGGCTGCTGGGAGGACATCCTGGGGAGGGCCGTTGCGGATGAAGAATGGTCTCACCTGTGGCGCGATTTGACCAGCCACAACCTCTCGGTGGAACTGCGCGAGGCGCACCTCAAGACAATGATGGACTGGTATCTCTCTCCCGCCAAGATACACCGCATCTTCCCTACCTCTTCGGACAGGTGTTGGAGGGGATGTGGTCTCTTGGGGGACTATCGCCATATTTGGTGGGATTGCCCTGTCATCCGCCCCTACTGGCAAGAGATACTGTCCCATATTAAAGAGATCTTGGGTTACCCGATCGCGGACTCCGTGGCTCACGTATTACTGGGTCTCCGGGATCCCCTCCTCGAGCACCAGACGCGTGCGGACAAACAGATCCTTTGGTTGTGTTTGGGGGCGGCTAAGGTCACTCTGGCAGCAGCCTGGAAGAAGAAGGAAGCCCCGGCGATATCTCTGTGGCATGCGCAATTGTGGAAATTGTTGAGCATGGAACGGATGGCGGATGTCTTCCTGGGGTCCTTTAAAAATTTCAGTTTCCGCTGGGGCCCTCTTGTGCGCTCTCTCTCTAGGGGACTGCCGGCAGCGGTATGTCCTCCCTCAATTCGAGCCCTTCACCTGTTCCAGGTGTGATTATCGCTTGGGGAATGCCTTGCGTACGACTGAGAGTTACCACCACTGGGGGGAGGGTGGGAGGGGTTGGGAGGGTTAGGGAGGTTGCGGGCTGGGGGGAGTTCTTTTTTCTTTTGAGTTTGACTTTTGGAGAGGCGCCTGAAGAGGAGGGGAGAGCTAGATCTTTCCCGATCGTTGGGCATTGCCCGATAGCCTGGGCTTTTGCAGGGGCATGTTACTGGGTGGAAGTGAGGCCCCACAATTGTCAATCTCCCTGCTACCTCAGATGCGTTTGGGTCTCCTTCTAGCTATAGGGCTGATTGCTTAGCGTGGTGCTACACCAAGCGGCTGCTTGGCTCCCTGGCCCCCCCTCCTCATATGCATCCCCCTGCGAGGGAAGTTGTGCGGGACTGTCGCCGATGATTTCTTTTTGTGTTTTCTTATCAATAAAGACATCTTTTACAAAAAAATCCACTAACTAAATGTCTCGCAGCGCATGCGCTGGCTCAGGCAAGACCTAAAAAAACATAACAAACCCGAGCGCAGTGTCCCTGAAGCAGGCGCTGCGCCCGCTATTAAATTAAACAAGCATTGGCATAGCCAATAGGTCTCGCCTTTAGGTCTGTATATATGTTTAGCCAGGCAGCAGATTAACCTGGGTGCTACAACATCCATTGTTACTAAATGAGAAGCACAATATCCAGTGTGTGTGTTAGGGTGCACTGTTCCAGTGTGTGTGGCCTATCCCTGCGGTTCCTTCTCTGACTATTCTGTGACCCATGCCAGTGATCCCATCCCGAGAGCAGCGTGGGAGAGACTGTAGGAGTATGTATAACTTGTGACAGAAGTGCGGTGAGCGAATGAACTTAAGGAATGTATGTGACGTGCACAGCAGTGGCCGGTTGAAACTGCAGGAATGTGTATAGCTCCTCTGAGCAGTGAGAGATTGTGCAAAAGTATGAGCTGCTCTTGAAGGCAGTGTGATAGAGAGTGCCGAAATGCATGTGACGGGCGGCAATGTGTTGGGGTGAGCCTACAGGAGTGCATGCAACTCGACGAAACATGTTTAACTCGATACCAGGCAGATATGGATTTCATTCATGTATAGTCGGTTTGTGCATCCGTGTGCGTGTGTTTGGTTGTGTGTTTGAGAGCGAGCGAGAGAAAGAAAGTGAGTCCTCTGAATGTTTAGTAGAGGGCCGGCAGAGGTGTATGGGCTTGGAGAGCAGTGGGGGAGATATATTCCGCTCTTCACCATCCCAAAGTAGATAACAAAAGTACTACTGCCATGATTATTATCAATGCACCTTTTATTTTAAAGTCAATTCTGTTTTTTTTTATTTTTTGTCTAAATATTATGTAAAAGCACCCACCCCTCTAGCAGGGTGCCGGACTTGTGTAGTCTCGGTTGTATAAATAAGGGACACAGTTACTTTAAATCTGTGGAACGCACATAGGAATAAAAATGAATGAAATTAGCCAGAGGCGGAGTTGACTTTCCAAACTCAACATAATTAGAGATACGGAGATTAATCAGTAACCGGGGCTGGGGGTGGGGGGTATGCTGCATGCCTAGGGTCCGGCTGATGAGAAGGGACCAGTTCTTCCCGCTACGTGTTAGGTATGGCACATGTTGAAAAGAGCTGAAAAAATTAGGAGTTACTATCACTCCATTCAGTGGTACTCCTTTTATCAGTCTTAGCAGGACCTGCTACTTAGACATAAAAAGTTGCGATACATAAACCTTTGCTGCTTGCTTCACATGGAAAATTGTAAATACAGTTTTCTCCTTTGCATATTTCGGAATGTTGTTTGTGGCAAAACATGGAGGAAACTGAAATTAGTTAATTAATCGCTTTTTTACTAAATGATAAAACAAACAAATGTGCACACATGGTCTGATTCAGCGGGAGGAGGGTGATTTGGGTCGGGACAAGTAACCAGATAAGTAAGATAAAAAGTGTATTACGCTTTGACGTTAACAGGACACCTTATAGCGCCACACTGAGAAGTACTTATTGAAAGTGAAAGTTTTGTACCACTGGTAGTCTGAACTTGCATATTTGAAAGTGCTTAGGACTGGACGTTCTGGGCCTGGCTTCTTCTTTGATGCTGTCTGACAAGACTGGACTAGAGCCCCCCACACGACCCAATGATGTGGGGTGAGATAACAGAATGGAGGGGGGGTTGACCAGAAGCAGGTCCTACTGGCATGGGCCTGGCTTGTCGTACTGGCATGCACCCCGCATCAGCATGCGCCCTGGCTTGTCGGGCACCCTCAGCTTCAAAGTCACCTTTGCCCCAGACTTTAAAAAAAACACATACACACCCCATTTGAAGCCCATGCCACACTAACTCATAAACAAACCAGATTTTGTCAAAAATTGCATATGTCACCTTTACATCATTAGCAAAACACGACTGGATCTCAGCACGACTTCTAGGTAAAACTTCTCTGGCTTGGAGGAGTCCGACAAAGGCTGAATTACAATTTGAATCACTTAAACATGCTTGGCTTAAACAGAAAAACAGTTCTCAAACAAGCTGCAGAAATGTGTGTACCGTGGGTAAAACCAAGCTTAAATCTCGGATGGGCTCCTCCTTTCACCCTTTCAAGTTCAATAAAAATGAAAGCCACAGAGGTGGTTATATGGTGAAACCTGTAATTTTAGTGCTACAACCACGCACTGCATGGCGCTGGCAGCAGGCGCTACACAAATTGCATTGGTATTCATCTTTCCATTTGACTGACTTTTGTGGCACCACACCTGAATTAAATTACCTGTATGGTAATTCCATTACTTCTAGAGTGTAGACTTTCCCGTCATCAACAATGTGGGTATTCAGCCGACAAGTCGAAAGGTCGGAAGTGCTTCAAAAGCTATTAAATCAGAGCCTGCCAGACACACTGCGTTTCCCTTGCGGGAGCGAGCAGGGACACCATCTGTTTGCAAGATAATCCCAAACAGATGTCTCCAAAGCTCGCTCCCGCAAGGGAAACGCCAAACGTGCATGCGTTGCATGCATTGCAATTGAAAGCAATGCAAAGGGTGCACGTTTTTTGGGCCAAAAAGCAAATCGATTCCAAGAGCTCCCCCCTTAGTCGCGCATGCGCGCTGCGTATGCGAGACCTAAAAAAAAATAATAATAAGCTGAGCGCGGTATCCCTGAAGAGGGCGCCGCACTCAGTATTAAAGATTGAAATAAAAAAAAACAGAAAGCGGTGTCCCCGAAGCAGGCGCCGCGCTCAACATGCAAATACCACAAAATAAAGCAGCCACGATTGTCCCCATTGTGTCAATAACAAAAATAGTGCTCACTCACTAGATAAAGCAGTCTGTATAATGTGCCAAGTAAAAGGTCCAGTCCTTATGGGCGGTAACAAATGGCAACAAGACGGTAACAAGGAGGGACTAACAAGCCTCATAATGAATCGGAAGCCAGCATATGCCAAGGACAATGACACCAGTGAAAAATATGGGAGGAGAGTGGGCGAGGCTTCCACAGCCTACTCTACTACAGCACGCCTCGCAGACTGTGCAGTGCATGCGCGCTGTTGCTAGTCCCGACCTAAAAATGAATGTGGTGCTCCTGTAAAGCTCTCTGATACCTTTCTGGTCATGTTTGCGCTATAAAAACTCCAGAGAAATAAATGCCCGTCCAAGAGCCCTCATTAAAGTAAAAATCAGCGCTACCTAACAGTATTGCACAGGTGGTCCTGCTCCAAGGTTAGAAGACACCCATGCTGTAGGCTAGCTACACATTTTCGGCAATAAATTAAGTGGTATAATATGTATGTTACTGAGACTATACTGCTATACTAGAGTTTCTTTTCAAGCACATATTTGTTAGCGGTGATCAATGTCCAGTTTCATACTTTGCATTCTGTGAGCACTGATACACAACTGTCAGGTTGTGGAAATTAACATTTACGTATTCCACTGGAGTGCACGGCAGGTTTCTCCCAAGTAGTGCATTGAATTTCCACAACCCCACACACTATCACCTCTGCCCAGCAGACACCAAGATCAAACAATTCAAATGAGACCTCTGCGGTTTATTTTTTATTTTTTATAATGGCCTAGACATGTTGCTAAACTTGTCAATATATTTTAAGCGTTATGTCTTTTCTATAAAGCAGAGGCTATGAAGAAGCTGTAACAATAAGCAGCTATACTACTGTTTAGCGACATTTCTTTTCCTGCAAAATGCCACATTTCCCACTGTGACAATTTTCGGGAAACTGATCACTTGTTTTAATATTTTGTTTTATAATTTTTGTTAACTCGACCCTGGAGCTTCTACTGACATTTTAGTGGCTTGTCAATCCCAGCACAACGCATCTATATGCAGCACTATTATATACTATAAAGTATCAATATCGTAGCGCCGCCAAAGTCACGCTTCATGTGAAGCCCCAGACTGCATCGTTTCAGTTAGTGGAACCTGCCTCTTAATTTGACTCTGCCTCAGCTGAGCAAGACTTCCCGAGCCTCTGACATGTTGTGCCATCTTTCAGTGTTCTCAGGCAAATCAATTTTAAGGTGGAAGTGTTAACAAATGGTTGCCGTTCTCAATCATAACTTTAAGAAATATTTTAAATAATAATAAAATCAGAATTTTATTTCATCAAAAAACCTTTACCCCCTTCTATTTCTGTGAATTTTAATGAATGGATTGATTCGAGTAGCTGCTTATAACACTTTATGCGGCAGGGGTGAGAAAATTATGCGGCAAGAAAAGGAAGAATTGCAATATTGAAAGTACAATCAGTGGTAGCTGACGTGCTTTGGTACAAATTTAGCAACCACTCTCATTGCACCCACAAATGACCATAATTATACTTTCAAAGCAGTGCTATCAACGCTTCCATGTTGAAGAACCGTAGATGTTGCAGCACCCAGGAAAATGTGCTGCATTGCTAAATACTTATAGGGTTCAGAAGCGAGACCGATTGCATTGCAAATGCTTGTTTGCTTTCACATGTGTTGTGCCAGGGGTACAGGAAGGACACTGGCATCAATTTAGTTACAGCGTGGTGATTTATTAACTGTATAACACCAACAACATGTGAAATACTGGGCCCACGAGGAGCGTCGATCTGCACTCGCCGGCCGCGCTCTCCTTCTATGTCCCGTCCCCCTCTGCGTCACGGAAACGCCCGTCCTGATAGGACGGGGCGTCACGTGACACAGAGGACAACGAGACATGCGTCTCTATGATACATAAAACACTAGACCGTACAACAGCTCCCCCCTCAACAACATAAACAGCAAAACATTATTCATGTCATGACAAAATCTTCAAAACGCTTGGGCGCCCTAACAAGTCTGGTAGGCCTCCTCGGAGTCACAAACCGAGGTTGCCCCTCGGCGCTTGGAGTGCTACTACATCTGGCATAGTCCTGGGAACCTTGGATGCCTTCACACTCTGGCACAGACTTTGTTCCACCCCGCACACCGGCACCACATGCCTCAAATCGCATCTCTTCACGACATGCAGATTCGCCTTTGCTAGCTCTATCGATAGGCGAGGTGTGCAAACATCCATCATCCTCCCTCTCACTCCTATCCGCAACCTCATTACCTTGCCACTCTGGTGCATTATCGTCATTCCTAGACCCACTCGCACGGCCTCTACTCATGATGATTTTTTCCTGGCCTGCTTTGAGCCTGACGATGTCATCTTTGCTTCTCCATCCTCCACCCTCCAAGCACACTGCCCCTTTCCTAACCTCCTGCACCCGTACAGGAGTTTGAAAGACTGACTCCCCCTTCATCACCTTATGCGGCTTCTTTACTAGCACCCAATCTCCCTGTTCCACGTCCTTTGCTCTGGCTCTGTTCACAGTATCAGCGTATCGCTTGGCACACTCCTGTTTGGCCATGATACTGTGGAAATATGGATTTTTCTGGTTAGTTATGTCCCCTATCTTGGACCCCAACGGTCCCATGTGCATGTCACAAGTACATGTATGTTTCCCTCCAGTTCCAGTTATGAAGACGCAAACACATGTGCGTCCACCGTCAACATGTCCTTTGACAGATCCGCCATGAATAGGCCGGATATTCCATTCCTAAATATGAAAGGCCACCGGCTTTATATGGTTCACTTATGCCACTTTACAGTCCAGGCAAGTAGGCCCTGATTCTGTCATCAAAACTCCTCTTGCCTTCTGCCTCTGAAAGCTCCAGTCCGAGCCTGCATCTGTGACCATGAACTTTGTCTCATTCTCTGCGCGGCTCACGAAGCCTGACATCAGCCTACTCTCTGCCAAGAACTGTATTTCACCTTCGAATTATCTGCTTCCCCCTCAGCCGATGCATTCCTGCCTAGTAGTTTAAGTAAACATTCTTCCAGTTACCAAGCAAAAAGGCCCAACTTCTCTGTCCTCATGCAAGTAATTCATAGCCCTGTTACCATGGAATATTCCTACCCCCTCGCATTCAGTGTAGACACTTAGACGCTTGTACACGCACGCACAGTCAGTATAGAATAGATTCTGTCCGAGAGTCCTTCTTTTGTGGATAACATAGTTCTTTAAACATAGGATGTTAGATATGATTTGGGATTAGGTTGACTTGACCCCCCAGACTTCTCGTCTCCACATATAGAGCTAAATGTCAAGTCCCCGTCACCCCCTAGTTACACGTCAATTACACGTCATACTGCTGCGCGCGCATCTATGCCAAGTATTATCTTATAGATCCACCTATGTATTACATCATAACCAATCATGTTTCTTTTTACTCATTATTACACCCATTTTCGGTTACGCAGACCAAACGTCAATGTCCTTATCAATTGTTACGCCTACTGTATTCACTTCATTATAATGTATGTACTATAAAAGTTACTTCTTGTCAATAAAGTATGTACTTCACTTCCTGAACCCCCGTGGTGATGGAACTTGAAGCATCCGATTATAATCGATTATTGGAATAAAGCCCATTCCGAAACTCTAATATCACGGATTCTGCCTCTCATTTTACTGAGCTATTTTATAATGTTTCTGTATCAAATTCAGTCCCGGTAAAGGAATTTTTATTTACGACATGATGGCGCCCGAACAGGGACACTTTCTCATCTCACGCGCCGGCGGTGAGTTGCAGGCCCGGTCTCCTGCCACAGCTGGACGGACAATAACGCGTACCAGCAGGATTTCCTGTATCTCCCTCCGGTCAAGCGGGGGCGACTGAGACTGCGATCAACACCCAGACGAGGCGGTGAGAAGTGCGAAGTATCCCGACCAGAGCCTAGCTGAGAGAGCAAGATCCGAGGTATACAGAGACCCACCAGTCCGAAGTCAAGCCCAGTGTCCGACGAGTCGAGTCGAGTCGAGTCCAGTCCGGTTCAAGTTCAAGTTACTGAGGCCTTCCGTTTCCGAAGCTACCCGGTGAGTACCATTGCTGGGGAGGCATTTCTGACGTGCACATAGGTTGTGCCTGTCAAGACGGGTTTGGGTACACAAATCCGGTCTGCACTGTTTTAGCAGTGTATCTGTACTGTTTAGCAGTATATCAAGTGTTCCGAAGTATCTAGTAAGTGTCAAGAATTAAGCATGGTGATTTAGTTATGCAGACGATCATCATTGTTGTTTCAGTTAAATGTTTAATGTTTAATGTTTAAAGTGTTTAAGTATGTTCTGTATATCGTGGTATGAATGACTGTTCATTATCGTGTTTATTGTATTAAGTCTGTTCAAATTCAAGTATCAGGTCAAAATCAAGTATAAGGTCAGTTCTCAATATGCCGCTCTTTTCGAAATTAAGACAGATCACTACCAGAAAAGGGGTTCTCGAAGAAGCCGTCCCTATTCCTCTCCACTACACTCCAGGGCACTTTATGTATCACAAACATGGCTTAGACGCTATATTATTTCTTGATTTATGGGTAGACTACACCAAGGGATTACCAGAAAGTCAGAGGTGGCCCACAGCGGGGACCTGGGATGCAGAGTGCATCATGAAAGTCGAGGAGGAGTTATGGAAAAGGAAAGTCAGACAGTCACAGAAAGACGCCGTTGAGTTATGGCGTAAAGAATCTCATAGACGTACAGAAAAAGCACGTAGACAGGAAGAGAAGAGTAAAGAAAGTTCAAGCAAAGTTCGAGAGAATCTATTAATTGAGGAAGGTATCCGAGTGAAATCAGAGCAAGTAGACAGACAAAGAAATGCCCTTATGAATGGTATGTATCCCCTTCTGGCCGAAGGATTACCTAAGGCTACTCCAGAGATACCGAAAGACTTGCCACCCCCATTATTCCCAATCAAGGTACATCCTAAGGGGCATCCTAGAACCGCAGAGGATGTTTTTCTTTCCTCATATTTAGATGACGCAGCTCCCGAGTATGCTAATTCCGCCCCACGTAGACCGCATACCAGGGAGGTCCAACGCCAAGATCCAGCACCCGTATCCCTACAGCAACAAATCGAGTCACAAGTTCCGGCAAGCACATCTGTTTCTGCATCTGTTCCTACAGGTACTTCTATAGCTGAGTCCACGCCTATAGTTGCTGTGTCACGTTCGACGAATCCTTTCACACCCGACGCCCCAGACGGGGCCACGGGAGGTGCTACCAATATTTTTTCTACGCCACCTAGAATAAATAAACTTATTTTTCAAGAGTCAGCGCATTCACGTACACCCAAATTCGTAAGTGATCGTACGCTTAAGGAACTTCTTATAGATTGTAGATATGACCCGGTGCTCGGTAAAGAGGACGAAATGATCCTGGCATCATTACGTATCAGACGAGCCGCAGGGTATTTAGCGAAGCTACCAGGAATGACTGCGCATCTAGATAAAATATATCATTTTGTTCAAACAGGGCGAGATCCAGAATGTATTAACAGAGCTATGGAATACCAGAAAGTAGAGATACAGGGGGAACTGTTACGTTTCCTCATAAACTGTGTGATCAGAAATCAAGACCGACCGGGGGTAGATCCGGAAGCAATGAAAATTCTTACAAAATGGAGCCAGAATATATCAGAAGGGAGACACGATAAGCAAAATTGTATAATAGCCATGTGCCGAAAGATCCGTAAAGAAATAGAACGCCTACACGAAGAGAGATTAGAGACAGACGAGTTCGAGCAAAGCGAGGAAGAAGGGTCAGGACTGCCCGCAGGACAGTCGGACACCATAGCCTATGTAGGTAGAGGAAGATCTTGTAATAGGAATCAGACTAGATGGCATACTGACCAAATACGTCCAATATGTCCAGATAATGACAGGAATTTCCAAATACCTATAATTAACATAAGGTCTAACGAGCATTCGTTCCAAACCGCCGACAAACTACTCCGAGAACGAAGGGGTTATCATTTTCTCGATTCTATGGATGAACAAGATTTAGCAAGGGCAGCTGTTCATTGGGTGGACAGTCCCGGAAAATATAGTGATGAGACAGTAGTACGCACATTTTTGAATCTCACCCCAGATGAGCAGAGGTTAGCTGGGATTTATATGATTCAACAACTCATTATACTATATCAGAGTCAGCATTCGGACCCTGGTCCCTTACCTGACATATTGACTGAATTGCTTATGAATAAATGGAGAGGTCCAGGTACTAAATTAATTAAAGAAATTCTAGTATCAAGAAAGCAGTATATTCTTTTTGTATGCTCAGAGCATGTCTCATTGCCTGTCAAGGAAAGAACTACGTATCACCTGGATAGACAGAATCCCTTACGAGAAGTACACCCAATAAAAGGCGAGGACAATCAGTTTAAACGCGTATTTGTATATACGCCCATATCGAAAATAGAATTGTTAGAAATGAAGAAAGTGGTACCCAGTCATGACAAAGACCCAGCGGGTTTTCACCGAGAAATTAAAGACATGTTACTCATGGGAGAGTATACCTACCCCGACATCATGACAATATTAAAGGTGTTGATGCCTGCTGGCATTTATGAGAAACTCAAGGAAAAAGAGTGGGAGGTAGGTGACCAAAAGATAGAATGGTCAGCATTAGAAGCAGAAGAAAGGGCCCGAGGTCCAGGTTCGGGGCTTGGGGACAAAACTAAAGCACTACCAGGTCTACTAGTACAGGTACTGCCACGTTTATTAACTACGAAAAAGGAAGATTGGGGTACAATTTCAGCCTGTAAACAGAAGCAAGATGAAGACACTAGCGATTACTATGCCCGATTCGAGAAATGTTTTGGTATAAATAGTGGCATAAAAGCAAGTAGCGAATCATACCCGCATCTGTTTGTAACAAAATTAGTGGAAAATGCCCTGCCCCCAGTAAAGAATAGAGTATTAAAATTCGAGAGTACCTGGCAAGGTAACACTCCAACACAAATGTCACAAATGTTACAGTACCACCACAATAGAATTAGAGAGGAACAAGAACATGAACACAGACGCATGAAAGACACGAAAATGAAAATGCTAGTTTCCCAGACAGTTCCAGCTGAAGGACATAAAAAGGGTATGACACATTCCGATTCAGCAGGACCTGTAAAAGGGACATGCAATTATTGTAAAAAGCCAGGTCATTACGTACACGATTGTCCAGTGCTAAAACATAATATCGCCATAGGTAAAACACAAGAAAGATCACGGCCACTAAGACAAGATCAGAATGAACAAGGAGCTCCGCAGCATGCCCAGGCCATGCCAGCCGCACAACAGCCAATACAGTTTGTGCCAGCTGCACCACCGTTGCCTGTTGCTGCCACACAGACAACAACACGACAAATGTATCAGACCGCACAGTATGAATATCCCGAGTATCAGCGTTACGCATGAACTAGCCTAGAGAGGGAAGTTGACTTACCCCTTATCGAGATTCCTGTAGATCAAGAAGGACCTTATGTACATAGTAAATTATTAGGTCAAGATAGAAAATTTTTACTCGATACAGGGGCAAGTCGAACAACTATAAAACGTAGTGAAGTTCCAGGGGCACCCCTCTCAGGCTCACAGAATATTTCCCTTGGTTTTTCAGGAAAACCTATTGTTAATGAAGTGTCACAGCCTCTTCCACTTACGATAGGACCTCTGACCCGAACTACAGATCTATTGCTTACTAAATCATGTCCAGAAAACTTGTTAGGAATAAAAACGTTGAAAGCCCTAGGAGCCATAATATGTTGTTCTCCGGAAGGAGTAAGGTTGTTTTTACGTGATTTTAAAGGTCACTATGTATCTAGAGACATGGATCCCCGACTGCAGACTTTACCTACACATCTATGGGCACAAGGCCCTACTGATGTTGGTTGCATGAATATTACACCATATCGAGTCACGCTAAAGGCAGGAGTGGTGCTACCACGAATGCGACAATACAAGCTACCACCAGATGCTGTAGCGGCTTTACTACAAATCATTGACGAGCTCATTGCCCAAGGAGTAGTTGTAGAAACAGACTCCAATGTATGTAATTCACCGATAATTCCGATTCTTAAACGAACAGATCCTACAGCGCCGCCAGTATATCGATTGGTTATTGATCTGCGCGAGTTAAACAAATGCATTGTGCCACAATTTCCTGTGGTCCCAGATATCTCGTCATTATTGACAGCTATTGATTCCGAAGCAACATTCTTTACTGTAATTGATCTCAAAAATGCCTTTTTCAGCGTCCCAATAGATCCGGAAAGTCAATATTTGTTCGGATTTAGTTTAAATGGGCGTAGCTTTAAATTCACCCGCGCACCTCAAGGATTTACAGAAAGCCCCAGCATCTATAGCCAAGCACTGAAACGAGAACTTGACAGTATCCACATGCCAGTTAACACCGCCTTGCTTCAATACGTCGATGATCTGCTGATCACCGCCCGAAGCGAACCCGAATGTGAAAAAGCATCACTGACAGTTTTACAATTTCTAGCCGAAAAAGGGGACAAGGTGTCCCCTTCTAAGCTGCAATTCTGTGTCCAGCAAGTTGTTTATCTTGGACACTCGCTGGACAAGGAGGGAAGGCAGCTTACACCCGACCGCATTCAGTTGATAGCTAACATGTCAATACCCAAGACACAAAAGGAGGTGCGGGCTTTCATAGGCCTCACTTCATATTGTAGGCAGTGGATCCCTCAGTATGCATTTCTAGCAAAACCCCTCATTCAGTTAACCACACAGGAGGCAGCCACATCGACTGTTCTCCCTTGGACTCAGGAACACACACAAGCTTTTGAAAGCTTAAAGAAAGCTTTATGTCAAGCACCCGTTTTAGCAACGCCATGTTACAGAAAACAGTTTACACTTTTTGTTACAGAGCGCGAAGGTACTGCCTTGTCAGTACTCACACAGGAACAAGCAGGAGCACACAAACCATGTGCTTATTTTTCTAGTACATTAGATCCCGTAGCTCAGGCTTTGCCTGCATGCCTAAAATCAGTAGCAGCAACAGCTTTAGCAATCAGACAAAGCGATGCCATAGTGTTAGGACATCCATTGACAGTTCAAGTACCACACGCAGTAGAGGTTCTTGTAAATAGAACGCAAACACAACACTTGACTATAGCGCGACTTACAGGATACGAGCTTACATTGTTTCAGCCACATATAGAAATCAGACGCTGTAACACATTGAATCCTGCCACACTTTTACCAGTAGTCGGAACAGACCCACTAGCCCACGACTGTATTGAAGTTATTACTATAACGACAAAACCCAGACAAGACTTGACAGATGTCCCATTGTCAGATCCAGACCTGACCTTGTATGTAGATGGTTCATGCATGAGAACAAGTACAGGAGAGTTAGTAGCCGCCTACGCAGTCACAACAGATACTGAAGTCATTGAAACTAATCGTATAAATACTTTGTCAGCTCAAGCCGCAGAACTTATCGCTCTGACACAAGCCTGTATTCAAGCCACGAATAAAAAAGTCAACATATACACTGACTCACGTTATGCATTCGGAGTTGTACATGACTTTGGCGTGCTGTGGCGAGAGAGAGGTTATTTAACTTCCCACGGTGCCCACATTCAGCACGGACCCCTCATTCATGCATTATTAGATGCAATACATCTACCCACTGAAATATCAATTATGAAATGTAAGGCCCATACGAAGGTTACTGATATCATTTCCCAAGGCAATGATCTAGCCGACAGAACAGCTAAACTGACTGCTCAAACTCAAACCCCCGACATGACAAAGACAATAGTCCCGACACCGACACATTGTATGACAGTTAAAGATCCTACTCTTGACGTAATTGACATACAGACACATGCTACACCAGACGAAATAAAGAAATGGACTGAATTAGGAGGGATCCAAACGGACCAAGGATGGATGATGAAGGAAAAGTCTGTATGGTTCCTTCCTGATTCAATGGTCCAAGTTATAATTAACACTATACATAGTCCAGCACATCTAGGAGAAAAAGCTATGCTAGACAGCATTCAACACATTTGGTTCAATAAACATTTACGAGCAGCAGCAAAACAAAAGGTCCGTACCTGTATGATCTGTTGTCAGTTCAACCCAGGAAAAAGCGTTCCCGTAGAACAGGGTGGATTTCATACTCCTAATCATCCTTTTGAAGTACTCCAGATGGACTATATCCAGATGGAACGATGTCGAGGATTCAAATATGTTCTCGTAGTTGTCTGCGCTCTGTCCCGTTGGACGGAGGCATACCCGGTTTCAGATTACACTGCCCCGACTACTGCCAAACAGTTGGTTCGAGAATTCTTCCCACGATACGGTTTACCACGTGCTGTTTACTCAGATAACGGCCAGCCGTTCTCATCCGAATTAATGAAACACGTTTCACTTCTGTTAGGATATCAGTGGAAATTCCACTGTGTCCGACATCCCGAGGCAGCAGGTCTCGTAGAAAGACATAACCAGATACTGAAAATTAGAATGTCCAAAATATGCAGAGAGAAAGGTGTCGACTGGGTAGTAGCGTTACCAGTTGCACTCTTTTACATGAGAATGGTAGCACACTCTCGAACAGGGCTATCCCCGTATGAGGTGATCTTCGGTAGACCACCGAATATGTGGGGGACGCCTATACCACGCAAAATAACTGATATTGACTGTAATATGCTGACAGATTACTTGGCTTCCTTGATGTCTGCACTACAATCTTCTCGTTCACAGGTAGCTGCAGCCTTTCCCGACAACACTGAGGTGAAACCCCATGACGTTGTTCCGGGTAATCTTGTATTTGTGAGGAATTTCGACCGAAAGACTCAGCTGGAGCCCAGGTGGAAAGCACCCAAGCTGGTCCTGTTGACCACAAGAACAGCCGTGAAGATCGAGGGCCGCAAGGGCTGGATTCATTCAAACCACATAAAGAAATTTCATGGACTATCTTCGGATATAGACATTGTGCCCTGCACCCCCTCACAGACTGATACAAAACTCCCTTTTGTTGAACCGAACAAATCTGAAAATTACAAACTAAAGCTTAGGCCCACCAAGTCGAGCAATTTGATTGTTTAAGTCCTCTCCAAGGTGAAGCGGTTGAATTGTCTCTGACATGTATCCCTTGGACCTGAGTAGAGAAAATACCCGAAAAATGTTGAAACGACAGGCGTATTGTAAATCACTGCGTAGCCACTGCATAGTGACATTATTAATTTTGTTTTTATTGAGTCTTTTAATAATTATTACAAGTATGTTGTTGCACATATATTACCCTATTTCTAGACATGTTTATAATGTTGCTGCTGAACATTCTTTTAGTGACTTACCTCCGCATGAATTGTCTTATAGACTTGCGCTGCGCAATAACACTTTCATTAGTATGTTACATCATTCCCATCAGACTAGTAATGCCACCAATTGTTGGGTGTGTGGCCGACTCCCTCCCTATCAGAATTATGAAGGAGTCCTGCCTTTCTTTCCACATCCATTTACACATAATGGCTCCTGTGGAGCATGGTTTAGCTTAATTAATTCCATAGACTCAGACACAGCAGTTTACCGAGATCATTGGGTATGGGGAAATCTGAACCTAGCTTTACTCAAGGTCTGTTACCCTGACAAGGAGGGTCGCCCCAAAAGAACAGGAACTGATCTAGAAAATGAAGTATATGGATTAGGTAATTTTACACCTAATCTCATGATTCTAAATGTCGTATCTGAAATTGAACTAGTCTTACCCACCATGTCAGTATTTCCAGCGAAGGGTGAATTGTGTGTAAGAAAGGTTGGTTCCATACATATGGGCCATAGTAAATGCACTACTATAGTAGAATTCAGTGATCAAGGAAAATCTTCATTTAGAGCTTCTCGCCACTCCTACTTTATATGTGGTCAGACTGCATATATGCGTCTACCCCTAGATTGGGATGGTACCTGCTACATTGCATTCCTTTTGCCACCTGTTTTCCTAGCTCCTCCTGATTATTACAGAAATATTCATTTAGTACACAACAGAGAACGGAGAGATCTCCCCATTGTCGATTACACTGAGACGGCATGGGACAAGTATGTCGATTTTAATAAAGGCATCTTTCCCTATATAGGTACTGTTACTAACAGTAAGCTGATACGTAGATTAACTAGAACCCTTGAAGCAGTAGTGAATGAGACTATTTCCGCCTTAGGCAATTTAACGGAAGAGCAGTCTGCTATGCGGATTGTTGTGCTTCAAAATCGTCTTGTCCTTGACGTCATCCTGGCTGATAGGGGCGGAGCTTGTAGGGTCATCGGATCAAGCTGCTGCGTATTCATACCAGAAAATTCGCCATCTGTATATAAAGCCATCACTCGCCTTCATAAGATTGTAAGCCAGATACACCAGAACCCAGGCACTTGGACTTGGTCCAGTTGGTTTTGGAATGCGGTATCAGCCTGGGGATGGAGAGTTTTATCCTTCCTAGGTATTGGCCTTCTCATACTATTCAGTTGCTGTCTATGTCTACAATGTGGACCAGCGATTTGTGGTCTGTGTGCCACATCGTGCATTCCACATCAAGATTTTCATTCAAGATCCCGGAAGAAGAAAGAAGAACAAATGATGCTATATGAACAGATCAATGGATTGATGAAGATTGATATCTCTTGAAGGGCAAGTAGGGGACAAGGAGGGAATGTGGAAATATGGATTTTTCTGGTCAGTTATGTCCCCTATCTTGGACCCCAACGGTCCCATGTGCATGTCACAAGTACATGTATGTTTCCCTCCAGTTCCAGTTATGAAGACGCAAACACATGTGCGTCCACCGTCAACATGTCCTTTGACAGATCCGCCATGAATAGGCCGGATATTCCATTCCTAAATATGAAAGGCCACCGGCTTTATATGGTTCACTTATGCCACTTTACAGTCCAGGCAAGTAGGCCCTGATTCTGTCATCAAAACTCCTCTTGCCTTCTGCCTCTGAAAGCTCCAGTCCGAGCCTGCATCTGTGACCATGAACTTTGTCTCATTCTCTGCGCGGCTCACGAAGCCTGACATCAGCCTACTCTCTGCCAAGAACTGTATTTCACCTTCGAATTATCTGCTTCCCCCTCAGCCGATGCATTCCTGCCTAGTAGTTTAAGTAAACATTCTTCCAGTTACCAAGCAAAAAGGCCCAACTTCTCTGTCCTCATGCAAGTAATTCATAGCCCTGTTACCATGGAATATTCCTACCCCCTCGCATTCAGTGTAGACACTTAGACGCTTGTACACGCACGCACAGTCAGTATAGAATAGATTCTGTCCGAGAGTCCTTCTTTTGTGGATAACATAGTTCTTTAAACATAGGATGTTAGATATGATTTGGGATTAGGTTGACTTGACCCCCCAGACTTCTCGTCTCCACATATAGAGCTAAATGTCAAGTCCCCGTCACCCCCTAGTTACACGTCAATTACACGTCATACTGCTGCGCGCGCATCTATGCCAAGTATTATCTTATAGATCCACCTATGTATTACATCATAACCAATCATGTTTCTTTTTACTCATTATTACACCCATTTTCGGTTACGCAGACCAAACGTCAATGTCCTTATCAATTGTTACGCCTACTGTATTCACTTCATTATAATGTATGTACTATAAAAGTTACTTCTTGTCAATAAAGTATGTACTTCACTTCCTGAACCCCCGTGGTGATGGAACTTGAAGCATCCGATTATAATCGATTATTGGAATAAAGCCCATTCCGAAACTCTAATATCACGGATTCTGCCTCTCATTTTACTGAGCTATTTTATAATGTTTCTGTATCAAATTCAGTCCCGGTAAAGGAATTTTTATTTACGACAATACGCTCCCTGACTCTTAGCGACTCCTCTTGCACACCCTCCGTGTCTTCACTTACATCATACCACTTGTTGTATTTGGGAGTAAGCTCGCTGGTGCACCTTCTCCCCCTCATCAGATAGAAGGGTGTATGGCCTGTAACAGCATTCGGGGTGTTATGGTAAGTGTGCACCTTGTCCGCAAGGAACATCTTGACGTCCAAATTGGACGCAATGGCTAGCTGAATGCCCTCTTTAAGGAACCTGTTCATTCTCTCCACCTGCCCATTGCTCTTCGGGCTGTACAACGGGGTCTTCTCCTGCTTGATCCCTGAGTGGGCGAGAAAGTCCGTCATCTTCCTGGATACGAGCTGTGTGCCATTATCAGAAACCATGACCTTCGGTTGCCCTTCCTGGGCGAAATTTTTTCGTAGCACTTGTATCACCCGGTCCGTGGTAACTTCTCGGACAAACTTGTACTGTATCCACTTGGAGTAGTAGTCGGTGATCACGATGAGAAATCTGCAATCCTCCGGCAGCAACGAGAACGGACCTGCGAAGTCGATGGCAATCTTGCTCCATGGGCCAACCGGAATGTCAACCCTCTGCAGTTCCCCTCTGCTGGTCTTCCAATGCTTGTCCGCCTTCAGACATTGCTCGCATCGGTCTATGAAGTCGCAGACGTCGCTGGTCATCCCCGGCCACCAGTAGTACATTTTCAGCAGATTCTTGGTCGCGGTGCCGCCAGGGTGACCCTTGTGGGCAATTCTTATCAGTTTGCTCCTGAGGCCTTCCGGGGGAACGAACAGCTCGTGCCGTTTCAAGAATCCATTCTCGAGAGTGAGCTCCACACTCACCTGCTGGAAGCTTCGTAGCGAACCGTGTAAGTTCCGAACAGGAGGCCAATGGGATGTCATGTGACCCATCACGGTGCGGAGAATCACGTCCTTCTCCTGAGAAGCCAGCCATTCCTCCTCTGAGATGGAACCTTCGCGCATCGTCGTGGCATCCACCAGAGCCACCACACACTCCGCATCATCGAGGGACACGTCATCATCGCCTGCCACCGGCAAGCGGGACAAACAATCCGCTCTGTAGTTGAGGCCACCCTTGATGTGCCGGATCGTGAAGTGGTATTCCTGCAGCCTGGACAGTAGGCGCAGCAGCCGCGAACTAGCCTTCCCATTACCACGGCCCTCGCCGGCCATCATGTAGATCAGGGGTTTATGATCCGTGACGATTTCGAACACCTTGCCCCACAAGTAGTTCTTCAGTTTCTCCACCGCCCAGACACAGGCGAGCGTCTCGCGCTCGATGGTACTGTAGTGCTTCTCGGCGTCGCTCCTAGAGCGGGATATGAAGGCGATGGTGTTTTCTTTCTGCCCGTGGAACTGGCAGAATACCGCCCCAATGCCCTTTGCACTGGCATCGACAGTGACCACATTCCGCAAGTCCTTGTTGTAAGGTTGCAGCACCGGAGCCAATGTGATACCCCTCTTGACGGCCTCGAACGCTGCGTCCTGCTCCGCTGCCCAGACGTACTCGACATTCTTCCTCAGCAAGGCCCTCAGTGGCTCCACCGTGGTCGCGTACCCCTGCAGGAACTTTGAATAGTACTCGCTGAGCCCCAGGAAAGACCGCAGGGCGTCCTTGTCGCCAGGGCACAGAGCTTCTCTGATCACTCTCACCAGGTAATCCTTGGGAGCAATACCATCCGGGGACAGGACATGCCCCAAGTATTCGATCTTGGTCTCCATAAACTTACATTTGTCCTTGGAGACTGTCATCCCTTTCTCACGCAAGACCTCCAACACCTTGCCCAATACCACCAGGTGCTCCGCTTCGTCCTTGGTGTGAATCAAGATGTCGTCCTGGAATGCTTCGACCCCCTCCATGTCACAGAACAGCAGATCCATCAACTTTTGGAACACCCCCGAAGCAGCGGCGAGACCGAAGGGCAGCCGGACGTACCTGTACGCCCCGAACGGAGTGACGAACGTGGTCAGCTTCTTGGAGCCCTCGGTGAGGCAGACCTGGTGGTACGCAGACTTCAGATCAATCAGGGTAAAGAACCGGGACCCTGATGTTGACGCCAAAATGTCTTGAATGTTGGGCAGGGGATGGCAATTGACCAGGATATTGTTATTGAGGGAACGCAGATCCACGCATAGACGGATGTCTCCGGACCTTTTCTTCTTCGACACGACAATTGCGGACACCCATTCCGAAGCACCGGCACCTTCTATCACACCTTCATTTTCCAACTTGTCCAACACAGCCTTGAGTTCCGTCCTGACCGAGAGAGGCACGGTCCTGACCTTGTGTTTGATCGGCATAGCCCCCTCCTTCAGCTGTATGTTGTGCACAAAGCCCTTCACACACCCTACTTCATTCGCGAAGACTGAATTAAATTTTGCAAGGACTCCGGACAACCCACCCGGCTCATCGTCTGCCTGAATAGAGTTGACCCAGTCTGCCCAGAGGACTATGGGATCATCTGCCCCTGGGATTAGCATCACTCCCAACTTCGCCAGATCCTTCCATCCCACGAGGCTCCTCCCTTTCTCGGCCACGTAACTCTTAGTAGTGATGGCCCTCCCTTTGAAAGTGAGGGTATCGGAAAAATACCCTTTCATCACTATGTCCTGCTCCCCAAACGCTTTCGGGTTAACATCCGTCACACGCAACTGCACATCATGCCACTTCGCATCAAACGTGGTGTCGGAAATCAGGGTAATAGGGGAACCTGAATCAGCTGTAAACGGAAGCTCAACAGAGCTGATCATAACGGAGCCTATGGGCCCCTTCACTCGCCCATCCTCCGCATCAATAGAGAGTACAATATCCCCAAGCGCCTCGAGATCACTTTCGCTCACAGAACTCACTTTCACACTGCTAGCCGACTTCCTGGTCTTGCATACGGCAGCAAAGTGACCCACCCTTTTGCACTTAGTACACTTCCTACCAAGCGCTGGGCAGGCCTTACTGTCCGCCAAGTGATCCAGCGCTCCGCACCTGAAGCAAGCGAGCGGCTTCCTACCCGCCCCCTTGTCACTCGCCCCTCTTTCAGGAGGCCTCTGGGCGGACCTGCTTCTGTCCTGCACAGAAAACACATTGGCAGCGTGGCTAGTATTGGCAAGTTCCTTTGCGGACACCAGTGATCTCTCGATGGCCTTCGCAATCGCCACCACCTCCTGCAGCGTAGGATCATGGCATGTCAGTAATCTTTGCTGCACCTTCTTGGAATGGCAGTAGAACACCACCTGATCCCTGATGTACGTGTCCGTCATGCCCGCAAATTCACAGTCTTGGGCCAGAACGCGCAAGCAAGCAATATATTCCTCTATGGTCTCCCCTTCATCCTGCTTCCGAAGAGCAAATTTGTGGCGCCCCACCATGATGTTAGTCTCCTCAGCATACTGCAGCTCTAACCTCTTCACCGCCTCCTGGAACACATTGAGCTGAGTGGTAACCCCAGGCGGATTCACGTACACGGGCAAACTGTCGAAGACTTCTTGCCCAGCCTTCCCCAGCAGTCCGAACAACAGCGCTTTCTTCCACTCCGCCGCGTACCCTGCGCCGTCAATGGAGACAATATAGTTCTCGAAAGCCCTCAACCAGCTCTTCCACTTCATGCACGGCTTTCCGGGAACCTCCAGGAAGAGAGGCGGGACACAGATGTTGCCCCCGTGCGCCATCGTGAACGACGTATACTCCCCACAGACGTGGCACGGAAGGCAGGCACTCCCACGCAGCGGCAGCCCCCAGGCCTGGCAGAACGTGAGCACGATGGGGAAGCACCAAGCAGGGCGCAAGCACCGCTAGGCGAGACCCCGCAGCAACAGAAAGTACCTGGCACTCAGGGCTGGAGACAGCAGCTTGCAGGCCAACCGAGGCCAGAGGGGGGGGGGGCGCCAGCACAGAAAGGCCCCGGGAACAGCACCAGCAGGCAGGAGCACGTGGCCAGAAGACGGACGAGGCAGGCAGCAACACGGGAACCAGAGGATGCAGGGAGGGGCTTCAGCAGCAGACACCACGTGGGAGGGCTCCGCTTCAACCGGCGAAGGCAGCAGGTCATGGAGAGACACTCGTGGGCCCAGATGCAAGAACCCTCGTCGCCATTTGTTGTGCCAGGGGTACAGGAAGGACACTGGCATCAATTTAGTTACAGCGTGGTGATTTATTAACTGTATAACACCAACAACATGTGAAATACTGGGCCCACGAGGAGCGTCAATCTGCACTCGCCGGCCGCGCTCTCCTTCTATGTCCCGTCCCCCTCCGCGTCACGGAAACGCCCGTCCTGATAGGACGGGGCGTCACGTGACACAGAGGACAACGAGACATGCGTCTCTATGATACATAAAACACTAGACCGTACAACAACATGCGATATACAGCAGCTTCACTCGTTGTTTGACTTAATTTAGAATTTTCAATTTTTCATAGTCATTCTCTTTTTTAAGGTCTTTTGGATATTCTAAAAGTTTGCCAATTGTATTTGATGTCCTACATGAAACTTTATTTGAATATTTTCATTGGTAGGTAGATTTAGGCTACGGCTTTTTTTTCACTACTTTAACTTCTATTTCCCAAACAACAGTAGAGCTTTAATTCATCTGTAGGGATTTAAAAATATGTTTTACTTCTTCTTTTGACTGGTCATAGCGGAGATTGTCATAACTGGCGGTTTAAGGAAGTCTACTTGCACAATGAATAGTTTGCTCCGAGTTTTGAATCAGCGCCATCTTTTCTTATCGTTTTTTTATTTTCATAATGATCCGCAAATCACATGACATTTCCTTATCTAGACGGCTGTGGATATGAAGATGTGTTGGTACATTTTGGAGCGGAATTCACTAAACCCTCACGGTTAATGAAGGATTTTCATAACAATTTTCAGAATTCCCTCTGGCTTTTTACTCCTTTCCTATTGACGCCTCGTTTCTGAGATGCTGTCTCCTTTCTGGTACCTTTCAGGGGCGTCCTGACTGCAGACTCAAGAGGCATTCCAAAGGGGTCAATCCTGTCTGTGTTGTTGTTGTAAAAGGGCATCTCTTTTCCTGGACTCATTTTTGGACGTTGGTATAAAGGTTTTTTTTTGTTTCTGCTTGAGCTTCTCTTTCTAGCTAGAAAAGATTTCACATTTATCCTTTTTATTTTTGATTAGTTGCCTGTATTATTATAGTTAAAATGTTTTTTTGTCTGTGTTTACCAATTTATTTATATTTATTCCTGCTTCGTGCTATGGTTTCCATTTATACCGGCAACGTGGACTTTCATGGAGCTACCATTTCCTGATTTGATTCTGTTTTGGAAATCATTAACCCTTTTTTCGGTGTGTGGTCCAGCTGGGGCCCTACACATTTCTTCTCAGTAACAACAGCCTATAACTAAACATTGGGCAGTGTGACCAGCCTTCCAGGCAGGTGGTCAAGTCAGCACAACGGCCTGCACCACTATAGCACAAAGTGAGGACAAAGCACTATTTATAGCTTCCTTTGTGTCCAATCATAGTGCCCTCTTCAGGATAAGCCCCCCCGTCTGCCCACTGGTCCTGCTGAGTCCAATGCCCAGATTTAGAAAGATGTCACTGAACACAGTGTAGCAACCAAAGCTGCTGTGAGCAGGAGGGCACCATATCTACAGAGATATAGCACTATTCTGAGCCCCCCTCCTGCCCCCCAGGGTATCACGGCTGGTTTAGGAAATATTCTGGCAGAAGTAAGAAAATTGCAGGCCAAAAAAACAAACTTTGCAGTATTTATGCGACAAGCCCATTATGTGCCTATCACAAAACTACTATGGCCCAGCCAGCAAACCAGCGCTGCACAACAAGTGTGAGGTGGGGAATGAGATGTCTGATCCCAGAGAGAGTGCAGAAAACTGTTTGAATTCTGCTCTCTCTCTGACACTATTTTGACACTCATTTTCCAGCGAGACACACGTGTACCCTCCTCCAACTTTAATGGAAGGTGGTTGGAGAAGGCTACTCTAACGCCCCTCTGCTGGTTCATTTTCCATAGCCAACCACCCGTGTAGACAGTGCATCAAGATAGGACCTGAAGAATTGCTGAGTGATTACATACATAGGGTAAGAAACATGTTGACCATGCCTACACACATATAGACACCTCCGACCATTATAATTGGTGGTGTCCCTTTTCTAGTTTTAATTGAGACGAGTGGGCTTGCAGATTAAAATTAGTTTTGGAGCACCACCTCACCTCATTTTATTTCTCCTCACATCTACATCACTAGGCCCCTCACACGCACCTCACCTATGCAGCTTGGGAAAAAGATCTCCGACAAAGAGCCCCTCATAGGGTGCCTGTCAGGCATTGGAGTGCCGGCCTGACGAGGAGCAAGCCCTATGATGAAGCATGACATCCAAATGGGTGTGTGAGGGCCCCACTTCCCAAATTGGGAGACACCCACACTCCACTACTGAGTAAGGGTGTGGATCAACCTAGTTTCGTTCTTCTTTCCCCACCCTACAGGAACTGCATACTCCTTCGGTGCTACGTTGTATTGATTGGGGCTTGGATGCTGGACCTATATGCGCCCCTTCTCCCTAATTTGAATTGAGTAATTAAAACCTACTTCTGATTCCCAAAATGTAGGTGCAACGCCAAAGCCCCTTTCTGCATAATACAGATTTTCCACACAGCAAGGATGGGTTGAAAATCATGATTTTATTAAAAACACGGAGGCTGATATTATGCATATCTCTTTAATTGCCAACTCACAGCAGCAACTACAAAACAATTGAAATAACTTAGAATAGTAAATTTAACATTCTAAAGTCTATTTTATGCTGTGTGTGGCAGCAATCTTCCTTCTTTTTGAAGCGAACATCCTGCCACATCGTACCGTGAATAAAAACTGTTTAATAAACCAATCCTTAAATGTCCAATAGAACAAATAAAATCAATTTTCTTCTTTTCAAGTGACTTCTTGAAGTCCCCTCCTGAACAGAATCACAAACAATTTATTAAAATCATGATTTTCTACCCCTCCTAGCTGTTGAAAATCTGAATTTTATGGCAAGGCACGGAGGCCAATATTATGCATATTTTAAGCTTTGCCATAATATTCCTCACAACAAACAAATGATGGACGGAATGCTGACAATGCAAACATTCTCCCCTAGTCTTACAAAAAACAAGAATGCACACAACAGCTGACCAAGGTAAGGCACTTAAATTCCACCAGTTTCATATATTCCACACAAGTGCAACTACTCCCGGCATCCGCTGCTGGGGGATGTCAATTAATAGAGAGAGTCCACAAAAAGGAAGGTGCACTCTGATTGAAGTCAGTCAGGAAACATACATAGTCCAAAAAATCTTCTTTTTATTAAAGTTGTTAGTTTTTTAAGAACCGGCACACAACCAATGCGTTTCGTTCCCTAGGGCCACGGGACAGATCAAAAGATCTGGGTATTCCCAGATGTGGGTCCCTTGCTCACTGTGCCACTGGATTCAAGCTAGTCTGACTGAAGAAGGGTGACATACCCTGAAACCGGTCCCAGGATGCTTGTTTCCGGTCCAGGGAGGACCTGGCCTGGCAGTTCGGTCTGGACTGTTACCATGGGGCACAGGGTCAAGACTGATTTGCATATGGCTGGGTCCAAACTGGGGTGGCGTAGTGGGCAAAAGAACAATGGATTTAACCCAGATCCTTTGACTGGGGGAGAATATTTGCATTGTCAGCATTCTGTCCATCATTTGTGTGCTGTAACACATAATATTCCTTACAGCACAATCCACAGGTTTAAAATAGAATTCCTTGACTACGGAATCTGATGGCCAGTCAGCCGCAGCTAAGATCCCATGCAAACCTCCACCTAAAAGCAGTGCCATAGAAGCCATAGCCCCTCTAGCAGAGTGAGCTCCAAACCTAGATAAAGCTATCCCAGAAAGTTCCTTCAGGTCCAAAAACCCATTGTCGCTCCAACTCTTTAAAAACTAGATCAAAATCCCACAGGGATGAATATTTCGCCCCTGGAGAAGCCTTTATTCTTACGCTTCTCACTAGTCTCTTAACCACATCATGTTGACCTACATGCAAGCTGTCTATTAAGTCATGATCCCCTGAGATGGCAGACCTATTGATGTTAACGGCACTGTAAGACTTTCCTTCAAGGAAAAACTCTGTCAAATAATTCACTACTTCCACCAGAGGTGCCGAAATGGGATCCAGACTCCTCGTAGAACACCAAAAAACCCATCTTTTCCAGGCCAACCTGTATGCTTTTGAAGTCCCTGGAGCCCATGACTCTTTAATGAGTTTCGAAGCTTCCAATAATAAACCTGACACTTGCCAGGCTCTCCCGAAACCAGCCAGGCCCTCAAGCTTAAATGACCTTGAAGAATCAATTTGTGATACTCTACTGATGCGGTAGCCAATAACTCTGAGACACTCGGAAGAAGAACCGGGTCGGCAATCAGCATTTCCAAATGTCCGGAAACCAAACGTGGGAAGTCCAGAAAGGGGCTTTTAGCACTAATTCCTCTTTCTCCCTCTTTACTTTAAGTAACACCTTCTGAATTAACTTAAAGGAAGGGAATGATTAATTCAGTAATCTGCCAAAACACCTGCAGAAAAGCATCTGCAGCTTCGGCTGCTGTATCGAATTTCCATGTTCTTGCCCTCCATTTGGATAGAAGTTCCATAGTTGGAATCCCAAGATTTCTCAAATTTGATTTTAAGTCATGATCTTCATTAACTTTGGCTCTATGGGGTTGCGCTCTCTTTGTTTTGAATCTTGTAATACCACTATGATGCCCGCGCTGACCATACAATTTCTTTTCTAGGATTCACTGCACTTAGTCGTGTGATTGCTTTTAATAACTTGGCACATTCGCTGTTCCATGAACAGCTTGTGTTTGAATTGAACTATCACACACTGTCCCACAAACACACCTCAGTCAAGGGGTAGTGCCACACATGAGGGCACATGCTGACCCTGCCCCCGGGAACAAGAGAGCATATAGTATTCTGCATGTGCTGTGGTGAATTTGTAAAAATACCAGACTACAAAAGTGTGCCAACACTGGTTCAGTATCAAGGTTAATAATGCATTTAGAAATATGCTTTACGTGAAAGAAGAATGACACAAAACGGAAGCACACGGGAAATGTAAAAAACACATTAGGTTAAAGAAGCAGTGACGGCATATGTCAACATAAATGAATCAATGGGTCACATATGCATTCCAAATATGTACACTTTCGGATTGGCAGCAACAGAAGAGGTATAATGTGGATGCATACTGAAGTGCAAGCAAAGCACTGAAAAAAAGCATGGTCTTCTGGTTAGCTATTGACGATATAGGAGAAAATGTGTTCCAATCTTCTTTATTTTCAATATATGCATTTATGTTGTGTCTTCTTAGTAGAATAGTTGAACTGATGAAAAATATTGTAAAGTAAATGTAGACGATCATGGGAACGCAAAGTACATTCCTGAATGCCCAAGTTGATATATATTATGCTGTAATGGGAGAGAGTGAGAGAGTGTGTGTGTGTGAAACGTATTAAGTAGCATCAAAAGGTTACATTCTAGGAAACAATTATTAATATAAATCAATGTATTGTTTACTTTTGATTATAATCTTTGGTGTCAGTTTTATAAAGGTTCAATTAAAACTAGATACTACGAAATGTATTAAAAATAAACGATACAATGTGATCAAGGACAATTACAGGATTCACAATTGTCAAGTGCACAGACAGTGAAAGGTGAGTATCGTGTGTATGAAGAAGTGACAGCAGTTACTGTCGAGGAAGCATATAATAACGGAAAGTGTAGAAGATATTCATCGGAACATGCAAGCTATTAAATTTTTTTTTAAAACATGTAATGTTCCGAAAGACGCCCACAACAATGATACCACTGGAGTGTGATTTGAGGAGGAGAGTAGAAATCGGGGACTTGGTGCTTTGGTCCGCCAAGAGGTGCACCTGCACCAGTGCACTGTGGGTCCAAATCTATGTAAATGAGCTACAAGCCAGAAGCGACTGAGAAAGAGGAGACACACAGGTAAGGATGGAGGATACCATGACAGCTCAGTAGGGGGGCTAGAGTATCACACAGGGCCAATAATTGCTTTCTCTAAGTCCCTGCGCCCCCTAGGACAGCGTTCATGCAGCTCACAGTCGCTACTCACTCACCTCCTCACATTCGGTTCTGTAGGGAGCGGCGGCTGCAGGAAAACACAGGGGTACCTAACGACTGCTGTACAGTAGGCCGCAGTACAAAAGGAGGTGGTGATGAACGGAGCATCAGAACCAATCAAACACTCACACCCAGTCAACAGATCTGGGTTTGATCCATCACCGTTCTTTAGCCCACTCTGACACCCCAGTTCAGACATGGCCATATGCAAATCAGTCTGACCCTGTGCCTCATGGGAACAGTCCAGCCTGAACTGCCAAGCCATGCCCTCCCTGGACCGGAAACAAGCTTCCTAGGACCGGTTTCTGGCATTTCAGCCGTCTTCAGCCAGGCTTGCTTGAATCCAGTGGCAAAGTGAGCAAGGGACTCACGTCTGAGCATGCAATGTTCAACACTCCGTCCATCATTTCCTTTGGTTTTGTACAGTAGGCCGCGCCATCATGGCAACAAAAGAGAGACTGCCAAAAGCGTGTGAGCGGGAGACTATAGCCAGAGAAGAAAGACACCCGTAGACAAAGAAAAAGGACTACCATGTAAAGCAGGAGACTGCAGGCAGTTGGAGAGAGAAGACACCAGAAGACGAGACCCTTGTGAGCAAGTGAAATAGTTACTGTGAGGAAGCTACTACAGTGTAACACCTTAACGAATGAAACAGAAACAATAACATTTCAAATGGGAACCTTCAAAACACGGCTTTGTCCGCAAGCTACTGGACACGAGTAAAACAAGCCTTGGCTGCGCGACTGTGAAATCAACGCGGCTGCTCGGCCGTAAAAGCGAAAGTAATAGCCATCAGCGAGAAACAAACTGAGTGATGAAAGAATATGCTCACAACTCCCCAGAGACAAGCATTGGCGGCGGGGGTGGGAGTGGAGGCCAGCAGAGTGACGTGATCTGTGGTGGGGGAGGGAATTGCAAGGTGGAGAGAGGCACGCAAGGCTTAATGAGACTTGACAGAAACCCACATGGCGGCTGCGCGCGTACACGCTCGCGTGAACGCAAGCTTGAGGCCAGCAAAAGCCTCTGGTAGCACTTTGAAAATCCACTAACTAAATGTCTCGCAGCGCATACGTTGGCTCAGGCGGGTCCTAAAAAAACATAACAATCCCGAGCGCAGTGTCCCTGAAGCAGGCGCTGCGCCCGCTATTAAATTAAACAAGCATTGGCATAGCCAATAGGTCTCGCCTTTAGGTCTGTATATATGTTTAGCCATGCAGCAGATTAACCTGGGTGCTACAACATCCATTGTTACTAAATAAGCAGCACATTATCCAGTGTGTGTGTATTAGGGTGCACTATTCCAGTGTGTGTAGCCTATCCCTGCGGTTCCTTCTCTGACTATTCTGTGTCCCATGCCAGTGATCCCATCCCGAGAGCAGCGTTGGAGAGACTGTAGGAGTATGTATAACTTGTGACAGAAGTGTGGGGAGCGAGTGAACTGAAGGAATGTATGTGATGTGCACAGCAGTGGCCGGTTGAAACTGCAGTAATGTGTATAGCTCCTCTGAGCAGTGAGAGATTGTGCAAAAGTATGAGCTGCTCTTGAAGGCAGTGTGATAGAGAGTGCCGAAATGCATGTAACGGGCAGCAATGTGTTGGGGTGAGCCTACAGGAGTGCATGCAACTCGACGAAACATTTTTAACTCGATACCAGGCAGATATGGATTTCATTCATGTATGGTCGGTTTGTGCATCCGTGTTTGGTTGTGTGTTTGAGAGCGAGAGAGAGAAAGAATGTGAGTCCTCTGAATGTTTTGTAGAGAGCCGGCAGAGGTGTGTGGGCTTGGAGAGCAGTGGTGAAGATATATTCCTCTCTTCACCATCCCAAAGTAGATAACACAAGTACTACTGCCATGATTATTATCAATGCACCTTCTATTTTAAAGTCAATTCTGTTTTTTTGTATTTTTTGTCTAAATATTATGTAAAAGTACCCACCCCTCTAGGAGGGTGCCAGACTTGTGTTGTCTCAGTTGTATAAATAAGGGACACAGTTAATTTAAATCTGTGGAACGCACATAGGAATAAAAAGAAATGAAATTAGTCAGAGGCGGAGTTGACTTTCCAAAGTCAACATAATTAGAGATACGGAGATTAATCAGTAACCGGGGGTGGGGGTATGCAGCAAGTCTAGGGTCTGGCTGATAAGACGGGACCAGTTCTTCCCGCTACGTGTTAGGTATAGCACATGTTGAATAGAGCTGAAAAAATTAGGAGTTACTATCGCTCCATTCAGTGGTACTCTTTTTATCAGTCTTAGCAGGACCTGCTACTTAGACATAAAAAGTTGCGATACATAAACCTTTGCTGCTTGCTTCACATGGAAAATTGTAAATACAGTTTTCTCCTATGCATATTTCAGAATGTTCTTTGTGGCAAAACATGGAGGAAACTGAAATTAGTTAATTAATCGCTTTTTACTGAATGATAAAACAAACAAATGTGCACACATGGTCTGATTCAGCGGGAGGAAGGTGATTGGGGTCGGGACAAGTAACCAGATAAGTTAAAAAGTGGATTACGCTTTGACGTTAACAGGACCCCTTATAGCGCCACACTGAGAAGTACTTATTAAAAGTGAAAGTTTTGTACCACTGGTAGTCTGAATTCGCATATTTGAAAGTGCTTAGGACTGGACGTTCTGGGCTTGGCTTCTTCTTTGATGCTGTCTGACAAGACTGGATTAGAGCCCCCCACACGACCCAATGATATGGGGTGAGATGACAGAATGGAGGGGGTTGACCCGAAGCATGCCCTACTGGCATGGGCCTGGCTTGTCGTACTGGCACGCACCCCGCATCAGCATGCGCCCAGGCTTGTCGGGCACCCTCAGCTTCCAAGTCACCTTTGCCCCAGACTTTGAAAAAAACACCTACACACCACATTTGAAGCCTATGCCACACTAACTCATAAACAAACCAGATTTTGTCAAAAATTGCATATGTCACCTTTACATCATTAATCGTATAACGCAAAACACGACCGGATCTCAGCACGACTTCTAGGTAAAACTTCTCTGGCTTAGAGGAGTCCGACAAAGGCTGAATTACAATTTAAATCACTTAAACATGCTTGGCTTAAACAGAAAAACAGTTCTCAAACAAGCTGCAGAAATGTGTGTACCATAGGTAAAACTAAGCTTAAATCTCGCATGGGCTCCTCCTATCACCCTTTCAAGTTCAATAAAAATGAAAGCCACAGAGGTGGTTATATGGTGAAACCTGTAATTTTAGTGCTACAACCACGCACTGCATGGCGCTGGCAGCAGGCGCTACACAAATTGCGTCGGTATTCATGTTTCCATTTGACTGACTTTCGTGGCCCCACACCTGAATTAAATTACCTTTATGGTAACTCCATTACTTCTAGAGTGTAGATTTTCTCGTCATCAACAAAGTGGGTATTCAGCCAACAAGTCGAAAGGTCGGAATTGCTTCAAAAGCTATTAAATCAGAGCCTGCCAGACACACAGCGTTTCCCTTGCGGGAGCGAGCAGGGACACCATCTGTTTGCAAGATAATCCCAAGCAGATGTCGCCAAAGCTCACTCCCGCAAGGGAAATGCCAAACGTGCATGCGTTGCAATTGAATGCAATGCAAAGGGTGCACGTTTTTGGGCCAAAAAGCGAATCGATTCCAAGAGGTCCCCTCCTTAGCAGCGCATGCACGCTGCGTAGGCGAGCCCTAAAAAAAAAAATAATAAGCTGAGCGCCGTGTCCCTGAAGAGGGCGCCGCACTCAGTATTAAAGTTTGAAATAAAAAAAAACAGAAAGCGGTGTCCCCGAAGCAGGCGCCGCGCTCAACATGCAAATACCACAAAATAAGGCAGCCACGATTGTCCCCATTGTGTCAATAACAAAAATAGTGCTCACTCACTAGATAAAGCAGTCTGTATAAAGTGCCAAGTAAAAGGTCCAGTCCTTATGGGCGGTAACAAATGGCAACAACGCGGTAACAAGGAGGGACTAACAAGCCTCATAATGAATCAGAAGCCAGCATATGCCAAGGACAATGACACCAGTGAAAAACATGGGAGGAGAGTGGGCGAGGCTTCCACAGCATACTCTACTACAGCACGCCTCGCAGACTGTGCAGTGCATGCGCGCTGTTGCTAGGCTCGACCTAAAAATGAATGTGGTGCTCCTGTAAAGCTCTTTGATACCTTTCTGGTCATGTTTGCGCTATATAAAACTCCAGAGAAATAAATGCCCGTCCAAGAGCCCTCATTAAAGTAAAAATCAGCGCTACCTAACAGTAATGCACAGGTGGTCCTGCTCCAAGGTTAGAAGACACCCATGCTGTAGGCTAGCTACACATTTTCGGCAATAAATTAAGTGGTATAATATGTATGTTACTGAGACTATACTGCTATACTAGATTTTCTTTTCAAGCGGTGATCAATGTCCAGTTTCATTCTTTGCATTCTGTGAGCACTGATACACAACTGTCAGGTTGTGGAAATTAACATTTACGTATTCCAGTGGAGTGCACGGCAGTTTTCTCCAAGTAGTGCATTGAATTTCCACAACCCCACACACTATCACCTCTGCCCAGCAGACACCAAGATCAAACAATTCAAATGAGACCTCTGCGGTTTATTTTTTATTTTTTATAATGGCCTAGACATGTTGCTAAACTTGTCAATATATTTTAAGCGTTATGTCTTTTCTATAAAGCAGAGGCTATGACGAAGCTGTAACAATAAGCAGCTATACTACTATTTAGCGACATTTCTTTTCCTGCAAAATGCCACATTTCCCACTGTGACAATTTTCGGGAAACTGATCACTTGTTTTAATATTTTGTTTTATAATTTTTGTTAACTCGACCCTGGAGCTTCTACTGACATTTTAGTGGCTTGTCAATCCCAGCACAACGCATCTATATGCAGCACTATTATATACTATAAAGTATCAATATCGTAGCGCCGCCAAAGTCACGCTTCATGTGAAGCCCCAGACTGCATAGTTTCAGTTAGTGGAACCTGCCTCTTAATTTGACTCTGCCTCAGCTGAGCAAGACTTCCCGAGCCTCTGACATGTTGTGCCATCTTTCAGTGTTCTCAGGCAAATCAATTTTAAGGTGGAAGTGTTAACAAATGGTTGCCGTTCTCAATCATAACTTTAAGAAATATTTTAAATAATAATAAAATCAGAATTTTATTTCATCAAAAAACCTTTACCCCCTTCTATTTCTGTGAATTTTAATGAATGGATTGATTCGAGTAGCTGCTTATAACACTTTATGCGGCAGGGGTGAGAAAATTATGCTGCAAGAAAAGGAAGAATTACAATATTGAAAGTGGTAGCTTAGGTGCTTTGGTACACATTTAGCAACCACTCTCATTGCACCCACAAATGACCATAATTATACTTTCAAAGCAGTGCTATTAGTGTCAACGCTTCCATGTTGAAGAACAGTAGATGTTGCAGCACCCAGGAAAATGTGCTGCATTGCTAAATACTTATAGGGTTCCGAAGCGAGACCGATTGCATTGCAAATGCTTGTTTGCTTTCACATGTGTTGTGCCAGGGGTACAGGAAGGACACTGGCATCAATTTAGTTACAGCGTGGTGATTTATTAACTGTATAACACCAACAACATGTGAAATACTGGGCCCACGAGGAGCGTCGATCTGCACTCGCCGGCCGCGCTCTCCTTCTATGTCCCGTCCCCCTCCGCGTCACGGAAACGCCCGTCCTGATAGGACGGGGCGTCACGTGACACAGAGGACAACGAGACATGCGTCTCTATGATACATAAAACACTAGACCGTACAACAGCTCCCCCCTCAACAATATAAACAGCAAAACATTATTCATGTCATGACAAAATCTTCAAAACGCTTGGGCGCCCTAACAAGTCTGGTAGGCCTCCTCGGAGTCACAAACCGAGGTTGCCCCTCGGCGCTTGGAGTGCTACTACATCTGGCATAGTCCTGGGAACCTTGGATGCCTTCACACTCTGGCACAGACTTCGTTCCACCCCGCACACCGGCACCACATGCCTCAAATTGCATCTCTTCACGACATGCAGATTCGCATTTGCTAGCTCTATCGATAGGCGAGGTGTGCAAACATCCATCATCCTCCCTCTCACTCCTATCCGCAACCTCATTACCTTGCCACTCTGGTGCATTATCGTCATTCCTAGACCCACTCGCACGGCCTCTACTCATGATGATTTTTTCCTGGCCTGCTTTGAGCCTGACGATGTCATCTTTGCTTCTCCATCCTCCACCCTCCAAGCACACTTCCCCTTTCCTAACCTCCTGCACCCGTACAGGAGTTTGAAAGACTGACTCCCCCTTCATCACCTTATGCGGCTTCTTTACTAGCACCCAATCTCCCTGTTCCACGTCCTTTGCTCTGGCTCTGTTCACAGTATCAGCGTATCGCTTGGCATACTCCTGTTTGGCCATGATACGCTCCCTGACTCTTAGCGACTCCTCTTGCACACCCTCCGTGTCTTCACTTACATCATACCACTTGTTGTATTTGGGAGTAAGCTCACTGGTGCACCCTCTCCCCCTCATCCGATAGAAGGGTGTATGGCCTGTAACAGCATTCGGGGTGTTATGGTAAGTGTGCACCTTGTCCGCAAGGAACATCTTGACGTCCAAATTGGACGCAATGGCTAGCTGAATGCCCTCTTTAAGGAACCTGTTCATTCTCTCCACCTGCCCATTGCTCTTCGGGCTGTACAACGGGGTCTTCTCCTGCTTGATCCCTGAGTGGGCGAGAAAGTCCGTCATCTTCCTGGATACGAGCTGTGTGCCATTATCAGAAACCATGACCTTCAGTTGCCCTTCCTGGGCGAAAATGTTTCGTAGCACTTGTATCACCCGGTCCGTGGTAACTTCTCGGACAAACTTGAACACCAAGGACTCTGTGGTAGAATTTCAAAACACCATGTCCCACATTTTGAGTTGGATGAGCTGCAATCACCTGAAACTTAACCCAGGCAAGACCGAACTGGTCTTGCCTGGACAGAGCACCCTCAGCTGGAACCCCAGTTTCTGGCCCGCCTGTATGGGTGCCCCCCCATCCAAATCATCCTCGGTTAAGAGCCTTGGTGTTTTCATTAGTGAGGATCTCTCTCTGAAAAAACAGGTCGGAGCGGTTGTTTCCTCTAGTTTCTTTCAGCTGAAGAAAATTAAAAAAATCGCCCGCTTCTTCTCCCAAGCTGCCCTCACTCAGATCGTCATCTCCCTTGTTTTGTCCAGATTGGACTTTTCCAACAGTCTTTACCTCGGGCTCCATACTGGAGAGCTAAAACGCCTCCAGCTGGTTCAAAACCAGGCAGCCAGACTTCTCTTGAACATCCCTAGAAGGCAATCAGTCAGATCTGGCTTGAAACAGCTGCATTGGCTCCCGGTTGAGCAACGCGTGACCTTCAAAGCTGGGTGTATTCTCTTCAAGTCTCTACATGACGTCGGCCCTATTTTTATCAGAGACCTATTTAAAAAATACAGCCCCTCCCGTAACCTCCGGTCTGCTCATAAAGCCCTTCTGACTATTCCCTCGTATAAGAAGAAGCGGCTCGGAGGCAGCTGCTTTGACCTTCTTGCAGCTGCCTTCTGGAACTCTCTTCCTCTTCATCTGAAACTTAGTGACAACATCCTTAGCTTCAGACATTCTCTGAAGACCTGGCTCTTCTCCCAGGCGCATCACTAGTTGTCTTTTTCTTCACCAACCGATGGCTTCGCCTGTTCCTTCCTACAGCGCCATGAAGCCTCCGGGCGTACGAGCGCTTAACAAATTTCATATAACATTAACATTAACATTAACATTAACTTGTACTGTATCCACTTGGAGTAGTAGTCGGTGATCACAATGAGAAATCTGCAATCCTCCGGCAGCAACGAGAACGGACCTGCAAAGTCGATGGCAATCTTGCTCCATGGGCCACCCGGAATGTCAACCCTCTGCAGTTCCCCTCTGCTGGTCTTCCAATGCTTGTCCGCCTTCAGACATTGCTCGCATCGGTCTATGAAGTCGCAGACGTCGCTGGTCATCCCCGGCCACCAGTAGTACATTTTCAGCAGATTCTTGGTCGCGGTGCCGCCAGGGTGACCCTTGTGGGCAATTCTTATCAGTTTGCTCCTGAGGCCTTCCGGGGGAACAAACAGCTCGTGCCGTTTCAAGAAACCATTCTCGAGAGTGAGCTCCACACTCACCTGCTGGAAGCTTCGTAGCGAACCGTGTAAGTTCCGAACAGGAGGCCAATGGGATGTCATGTGACCCATCACGGTGCGGAGAATCACGTCCTTCTCCTGAGAAGCCAGCCATTCCTCCTCTGAGATGGAACCTTCGCACATCGTTGTGGCATCCACCAGAGCCACCACACACTCCGCATCATCGAGGGACATGTCATCATCGCCTGCCACCGGCAAGCGGGACAAACAATCCGCTCTGTAGTTGAGGCCACCCTTGATGTGCCGGATCGTGAAGTGGTATTCCTGCAGCTTGGACAGTAGGCGCAGCAGCCGCGAATTAGCCTTCCCATTACCACGGCCCTCGCCGGCCATCATGTAGATCAGGGGTTTATGATCCGTGACGATTTCGAACACCTTGCCCCACAAGTAGTTCTTCAGTTTCTCCACCGCCCAGACACAGGCGAGCGTCTCGCGCTCGATGGTACTGTAGTGCTTCTCGGCGTCGGTCAAAGAGCGGGATATGAAGGCGATGGTGTTTTCTTTCTGCCCGTGGAACTGGCAGAATACCGCCCCAATGCCCTTTGCACTGGCATCGACAGTGACCACATTCCGCAAGTCCTTGTTGTAAGGTTGCAGCACCGGAGCCAATGCGATACCCCTCTTGACGGCCTCGAACGCTGCGTCCTGCTCCGCTGCCCAGACGTACTCGACATTCTTCCTCAGCAAGGCCCTCAGTGGCTCCACCGTGGTCGCGTACCCCTGCAGGAACTTTGAATAGTACTCGCTGAGCCCCAGGAAAGACCGCAGGGCGTCCTTGTCGCCAGGGCACGGAGCTTCTCTGATCGCTCTCACCAGGTCATCCTTGGGAGCAATACCATCCGGGGACAGGACATGCCCCAAGTATTCGATCTTGGTCTCCATAAACTTACATTTGTCCTTGGAGACTGTCATCCCTTTCTCACGCAAGACCTCCAACACCTTGCCCAATACCACCAGGTGCTCCGCTTCGTCCTTGGTGTGAATCAAGATGTCGTCCTGGAACGCTTCGACCCCCTCCATGTCACAGAACAGCAGATCCATCAACTTTTGGAACACCCCCGAAGCAGAGGCGAGACCGAAGGGCAGCCGGACGTACCTGTACGCCCCGGACGGAGTGACGAACGTGGTCAGCTTCTTGGAGCCCTCGGTGAGGCAGACCTGGTGGTACGCAGACTTCAGATCAATCAGAGTAAAGAACCGGGACCCTGATGTTGACGCCAAAATGTCTTGAATGTTGGGCAGGGGATGGCAATTGACCAGGATATTGTTATTGAGGGAACGCAGATCCACGCATAGACGGATGTCTCCGGACCTTTTCTTCTTCGACACGACAATTGCGGACACCCATTCCGAAGCACCAGCACCTTCTATCACACCTTCATTTTCCAACTTGTCCAACACAGCCTTGAGTTCCGCCCTGACCGAGAGAGGCACGGTCCTGACCTTGTGTTTGATCGGCATAGCCCCCTCCTTCAGCTGTATGTAGTGCACAAAGCCCTTCACACACCCTACTTCATTCGCGAAGACTGAATTAAATTTTGCAAGGACTCCGGACAACCCACCCGGCTCATCGTCTGCCTGAATAGAGTTGACCCAGTCTGCCCTGAGGACTATGGGATCATCTGCCCCTGGGATTAGCATCACTCCCAACTTCGCCAGATCCTTCCATCCCACGAGGCTCCTCCCTTTCTCGGCCACGTAACTCTTAGTAGTGATGGCCCTCCCTTTGAAAGTGAGGGTATCGGAAAAATACCCTTTCATCACTATGTCCTGCTCCCCAAACGCTTTCGGGTTAACATCCGTCACACGCAACTGCACATCATGCCACTTCGCATCAAACGTGGTGTCGGAAATCAGGGTAATAGGGGAACCTGAATCAGCTGTAAACCAAAGCTCAACAGAGCCGATCATAACGGAGCCTATGGGCCCCTTCACTCGCCCATCCTCCGCATCAATAGAGAGTACAATATCCCCAAGCGCCTCGAGATCACTTTCGCTCACAGAACTCACTTTCACACTGCTAGCCGACTTCCTGGTTTTGCATACGGCAGCAAAGTGACCCACCCTTTTGCACTTAGTACACTTCCTACCAAGTGCTGGGCAGGCCTTACTGTCCGCCAAGTGATCCAGCGCTCCGCACCTGAAGCAAGCGAACGGCTTCCTACCCGCCCCCTTGTCACTCGCCCCTCTTTCAGGAGGCCTCTGGGCGGACCTGCTTCTGTCCTGCACAGAAAACACATTGGCAGCGTGGCTAGTATTGGCAAGTTCCTTTGCGGACACCAGTGATCTCTCGATGGCCTTCGCAATCGCCACCACCTCCTGCAGTGTAGGATCACGGCATGTCAGTAATCTTTCCTGCACCTTCTTGGAATGGCAGTAGAACACCACCTGATCCCTGATGTACGTGCCCGTCATGCTCGCAAATTCACAGTCTTGGGCCAGAACGCGCAAGCAAGCAATATATTCCTCTATGGTCTCCCCTTAATCCTGCTTCCGAAGAGCAAATTTGTGGCGCCCCACCATGATGTTAGTCTCCTCAGCATACTGCAGCTCTAACCTCTTCACCGCCTCCTGGAACACATTGAGCTGAGTGGTAACCCCAGGCGGATTCACGTACACGGGCAAACTGTCGAAGACTTCTTGCCCAGCCTTCCCCAGCAGTCCGAACAACAGCGCTTTCTTCCGCTCCGCCGCGTACCCTGCGCCGTCAATGGAGACAATATAGTTCTCGAAAGCCCTCAACCAGCTCTTCCACTTCATGCACGGCTTGCCGGGAACCTCCAGGAAGAGAGGCGGGACACAGATGTTGCCCCCGTGCGCCATCGTGAACGACGTATACTCCCCACAGACGTGGCACGGAAGGCAGGCACTCCCACGCAGCGGCAGCCCCCAGGCCTGGCAGAACGTGAGCACGATGGGGAAGCCCCAAGCAGGGCGCAAGCACCACTAGGCGAGACCCCGCAGCAACAGAAAGTACCTGGCACTCAGGGCTGGAGACAGCAGCTTGCAGGCCAACCGAGGCCAGAGGGGGGGGGGGCGCCAGCACAGAAAGGCCCCGGGAACAGCACCAGCAGGCAGGAGCACGTGGCCAGAAGACGGACGAGGCAGGCAGCAACACGGGAACCAGAGGATGCAGGGAGGGGCTTCAGCAGCAGACACCACGTGGGAGGGCTCCGCTTCAACCGGCGAAGGCAGCAGGTCATGGAGAGACACTCGTGGGCCCAGATGCAAGAACCCTCGTCGCCATTTGTTGTGCCAGGGGTACAGGAAGGACACTGGCATCAATTTAGTTACAGCGTGGTGATTTATTAACTGTATAACACCAACAACATGTGAAATACTGGGCCCACGAGGAGCGTCGATCTGCACTCGCCGGCCGCGCTCTCCTTCTATGTCCCGTCCCCCTCCGCGTCACGGAAACGCCCGTCCTGATAGGACGGGGCGTCACGTGACACAGAGGACAATGAGACATGCGTCTCTATGATACATAAAACACTAGACCGTACAACAACATGCGATATACAGCAGCTTCACTCGTTGTTTGACTTAATTTAGAATTTTCAATTTTTCATAGTCATTCTCTTTTTTAAGATCTTTTGGATTTTCTAAAAGTTTGCCAATTGTATTTGATGTCCTACATGAAACTTTATTTGAATATTTTCATTGGTAGGTAGATTTAGGCTACGGCTTTTTTTTCACTACTTTAACTTCTATTTCCCAAACAACAGTAGAGCTTTAATTCATCTGTAGGGATTTAAAAATATGTTTTACTTCTTCTTTTGACTGGTCATAGCGGAGATTGTCATAACTGGCGGTTTAAGGAAGTCTACTTGCACAATGAATAGTTTGCTCCGAGTTTTGAATCAGCGCCATCTTTGCTTATCGTTTTTTTATTTTCATAATGATCCGTAAATCACATGACATTTCCTTATCTAGACGGCTGTGGATATGAAGATGTGTTGGTACATTTTGGAGCGGAATTCACTAAACCCTCACGGTTAATGAAGGATTTTCATAACAATTTTCAGAATTCCCTCTGGCTTTTTACTCCTTTCCTATTGACGCCTCGTTTATGAGATGCTGTCTCCTTTCTGGTACCTTTCAGGGGCGTCCTGACTGCAGACTCAAGAGGCATTCCAAAGGGGTCAATCCTGTCTGTGTTGTTGTTGTAAAAGGGCATCTCTTTTCCTGGACTCATTTTTGGACGTTAGTATAAAGGTTTTTTTTTGTTTCTGCTTGAGCTTCTCTTTCTAGCTAGAAAAGATTTCACATTTATCCTTTATATTTTTGATTAGTTGCCTGTATTATTATAGTTAAAATGTTTTTTGTCTGTGTTTACCAATTTATTTATATTTATTCCTGCTTCGTGCTATGGTTTCCATTTATACCGGCAACGTGGACTTTCATGGAGCTACCATTTCCTGATTTGATTCTGTTTTGGAAATCATTAACCCTTTTTTCGGTGTGTGGTCCAGCTGGGGCCCTACACATTTCTTCTCAGTAACAGCAGCCTATAACTAAACATTGGGCAGTGTGACCAGCCTTCCAGGCAGGTGGTCAAGTCAGCACAACGGCCTGCACCACTATAGCACAAAGTGAGGACAAAGCACTATTTATAGCTTCCTTTGTGTCCAATCATAGTGCCCTCTTCAGGATAAGCCCCCCCGTCTGCCCACTGGTCCTGCTGAGTCCAATGCCCAGATTTAGAAAGATGTCACTGAACACAGTGTAGCAACCAAAGCTGCTGTGAGCAGGAGGGCACCATATCTACAGAGATATAGCACTATTCTGAGCCCCCCTCCTACCCCCCAGGGTATCACGGCTGGTTTAGGAAATATTCTGGCAGAAGTAAGAAAATTGCAGGCCAAAAAAACAAACTTTGCAGTATTTATGCGACAAGCCCATTATGTGCCTATCACAAAACTACTATGGCCCAGCCAGCAAACCAGCGCTGCACAACAAGTGTGAGCTGGGGAACGAGATGTCTGATCCCAGAGAGAGTGCAGAAAACTGTTTGAATTCTGCTCTCTCTCTGACACTATTTTGACACTCATTTTCCAGCGAGACACACGTGTACCCTCCTCCAACTTTAATGGATGGTGGTTGGAGAAGGCTACTCTAACGCCCCTCTGCTGGTTCATTTTCCATAGCCAACCACCCGTGTAGACAGTGCATCAAGATAGGACCTGAAGAATTGCTGAGTGATTACATACATAGGGTAAGAAACATGTTGACCATGCCTACACACATATAGACACCTCCGACCATTATAATTGGTGGTATCCCTTTTCTAGTTTTAATTGAGACGAGTGGGCTTGCAGATTAAAATTAGTTTTGGAGCACCACCTCACCTCATTTTATTTTTCCTCACATCTACATCACTAGGCCCCTCACACGCACCTCACCTATGCAGCTTGGGAAAAAGATCTCCGACAAAGAGCCCCTCATAGGGTGCCTGTCAGGCATTGGAGTGCCGGCCTGACGAGGAGCAAGCCCTATGATGAAGCATGACATCCAAATGGGTGTGTGAGGGCCCCACTTCCCAAATTGGGAGACACCCACACTCCACTACTGAGTAAGGGTGTGGATCAACCTAGTTTCGTTCTTCTTTCCCCACCCTACAGGAACTGCATACTCCTTCGGTGCTACGTTGTATTGATTGGGGCTTGGATGCTGGACCTATATGCGCTCCTTCTCCCTCATTTGAATTGAGTAATTAAAACATACTTCTCATTCCCAAAATGTAGGTGCAGCGCCAAAGCCCCTTTCTGCATAATACATATTTTCCACACGGCTAGAATGGGTTGAAAATCATGATTTTATTAAAAACACGGAGGCTGATATTTTGCATATCTCTTTAATTGCCAACTCACAGCAGCAACTACAAAACAATTGAAAGAACTTAGAATAGTAAATGTAATATTCTAAAGTCTATTTTATCCTGTATGTGGCAGCCATCTTCCTTCTTTTTGAAGCGAACATCCTGCCACATCGTTCCGTGAATAAAAACTGTTTAATAAACCAATCCTTAAATGTCCAATAGAACAAATAAAATCAATTTTCTTCTTTTCAAGTGACTTCTTGAAGTCCCCTCCTGAACAGAATCACAAACAATTGATTAAAGGGTGGGAATCAAAAGGGAGGGATAATATCAGCCTTCGTGTTTTTAATAAAATCATGATTTTCTACCCCTCCTAGCTGTTGAAAATCTAAATTTTATGGCAAGGCACGGAGGCCAATATTATGCATATTTTAAGCTTTGCCATAATATTCCTTACAACAAACAAATGATGGACGAAATGCTGACAATGCAAACATTCTTCCCTAGTCTTACAAAAAACAAGAATGCACACAACAGCTGACCAATGTCAAGCACTTAAATTCCACCAGTTTCATATATTCCACACAAGTGCAACTACTCCCGGCATCCGCTGCTGAGGAATGTCAATTAATAGAGAGAGTCCACAAAAAGGAAGGTGCACTCTGATTGAAGTCTGTCAGGAAACATACGTAGTCCCCAAATTTTTTTTTTAATTAAAGTTGTTAGTTTTTAAAAACCGGCAGACAGCCAATGCGTTTCGTTCCCTAGGGCCACAGGAACTTCATCAGGGCTTACTCAAAGGTCAAATAAATGCTTATAACAGGAATGGTCCCAGAAAGTCCATTAAGGTGTATCGCCACCTACTCGGATTGCCCAATTAGAAATAGTACAAATATCTCATGCAATTAAACAGATCTTCAAAAGAGTTATATTTTATGTGGAGTAAAACAAGGGAAGAATAACCGCTCCCCTTGGCTTTGAGAAGGCAAGTATAAATAGTACCAAAAAACAATATCTTAGAACGGATCAAAGCGGTATCCAAAGTTAGCGGCCTGAAGCACACAGTGGACCTAAAATTAAAACGCACGGCTGTCGATAACGCCCAAAAGTCCGTTCTAAGAACGGATCAAAGGGGCATCCAAAGTTAGCGGCTCCAAAGCACACAGCGGTCCTAAAATTTAATTTAGAACACACGGCTGTCGATATATTCCACATAAAATATAAACCTTTTGAAGATCTGTTTATTTGCAAGAGATATTTGGACTATTTCTAATTGGGCAATCCGAGTAGGTGGCGATACACCTTAATGGACTTTCTAGGACCATTCCTGTTATATCCATTTATTTGACCATTGAGTAAGCCCTGACGAAGTTCCTGTGGCACTAGGGAACGAAACGCGTTGGCTGTGTGCCGGTTCTTGAATAAACAAACAACTTTAATAAAAAGAAGATTTTTTGGACTACGTATGTTTCCTGACTGACTTCAATCAGAGTGCACCTTCCTTTTTGTGGACATTCTGTCCTAGTCAAAAGATCTGGGTATGCCCAGACATGGGTCCCTTGCTCACTGTGCCTCCGGATTCAAGCTAGCTTGACTGAAGAAGGGTGACATACCCTGAAACCGGTCCCAGGATGCTTGTTTCCGGTCCAGGGTGGACCTGGCCTGGCAGTTCGGTCTGGCTGTTCCCATGGGGCACAGGGTCAAGACTGATTTGCATATGGCTGGGTCCAAGCTGGGGTGGCGTAGTGGGCAAAAGAACGATGGATTTAACCCAGATCTTTTGGCTGGGGGAATGTTTGCATTGTCAGCATTCTATCAATCATTTGTTTGCTGTAACACTTTTCGCCCTAAGTGGGATGGGTATGCCCAGACCTGGGTCCCTTGCTGACTGTGCCTCTGGATTCCACGTTGCCTGGCTCGAGAAGGGTGACATACCCTGAAACCGGTCCCAGGATGCTTGTTTCTAGTCCAGGGAGGACCTGGCCTGGCAGTTCGGTCTGGACTGTTCCCATGGGGCACAGGGTCAAGACTGATTTCCATATGGCTGGGTCCAAACTGGGGTGGCGTAGTGGTCAAAAATGGATTTAACGCAGATCTTTTGAATGGGGGAGAGTGTTTGCATTGTCAGCATTCCGTCCATCATTTGTTTACTGTTAACACTTTTCGCCCTAAGTGGGATGGGTATGGCCAGACGTGGGTGCCTTGCTCACTGTGCCACTGGATTCAAGCTAGTCTGGCTGAAAAAGGGTGACATACCCTGAAACCGGTCCCAGGATACTTGTTTACGGTCCAGGGAGGACCTGGCCTGGCAGTTTGGTCTGGACTATTCCCATGGGGCACAGGGTCAAGACTGATTTGCATATGGCTGGGTCCAAACTGGGGTGGCGAAGTGGGCAAAAGAACAATGGATTTAACCCATATCCTTTGACTGGGGGAGAATGTTTGCATTGTCAGCATTCTGTCCATCATTTGTGTGCTGTAACACATAATATTCCTTACAGCACAATCCACAGGTTTAAAATAGAATTCCTTGACTACGGAATCTGATGACCAGTCGGCCGCAGCTTAGATCCCATGCAAACCTCCACCTAAAAGCAGTGCCATAGAAGCCATAGCCCCTCTAGCAGAGTGAGCTCCAAACCTAGATAAAGCTATCCCAGAGAGTTCCTTCAGGTCCAAAAACCCATTGTCGCTCCAACTCAATCGTTGTTTAAGAACTAGATCAACTTCCCACAGGGATGAATATTTCGCCCCCGGTGAATCGTTTATTCTTACGCTTCTCAATAGTCTCTTAACCACATCATGTTGACCTACATGCAAGCTGTCGATTAAGTCATGACCCCCTGAGATGGCAGACCTATTGATGTTAACTGCACTGTAAGACTTTCCTTCAAGGAATAACTCTGTCAAATAATTCACTACTTCCACCAGAGGTGCCGAAACGGGATCCAGACTCCTCGTAGAACACCAACAAACCCATCTTTTCCAGGCCAACCTGTATGCTTTTAAAATCCCTGGAGCCCATGACTCTTTAATGAGTTTCGAAGCTTCCAATGATAAGCCTGACACTTGCCAGGCTCTCCCGAGCTTAAATGACCTTGAAGAATCAACTTGTGATACTCCCCTGAAGCATTCGCCAATAACTCTGGGACACTCGGAAGAAGAACTGGGTCGGCAATCAGCATTTCCAAATGTCGGGAAACCAATCGTGGGAAGTCCAGAAAGGGGCTTTTAGCACTAATTCCTCTTTCTCCCTCTTTACTTTTAGTAACACCTTCTGAATTAACTTAAAAGAAGGGAATGATTAATTTGGTAATCTGCCAAAGACCTGCAGAAAAGCTTCTGCAGCTTTGGCTGCTGTGTTGAATTTCCATGTTCTTGCCCTCCATTTGGATAGAAGTTCCATAGTTGGAATCCCAAGATTTCTCAAATTTCATTTTAAGTCATGATCTTCATTAACTTTGGCTCTATGGGGTTGCGCTCTCTTTGTTTTGAATCTTGTAATACCACTATGATGCCCGCGTTGACCATACAATTTCTTTTCTAGGATTCACTGCACTTAGTCGTGTGATTGCTTTTAATAACTTGGCACATTCGCTGTTCCATGAACAGCTTGTGTTTGAATTGAACTATCACACACTGTCCCACAAACACACCTCAGTCAAGGGGTAGTGCCACACATGAGGGCATATGCTGCCCCTGCCCTCGGGAACAAGAGAGCATATAGTATTCTGCATGTGCTGTGGTGAATTTGTAAAAATACCAGACTACAAAAGTGTGCCAACACTGGTTCAGTATCAAGGTTAATAATGCATTTCAAAATATGCTTTATGTAAAAGAAGCATGACACAAAACGGAAGCACACGGGAAATGTAAAAAACACATTAGGTTAAAGAAGCAGTGACGGCATATGTCGACATAAATGAATCAATGGGGCACATATGCAATACAAATATGTACACTTTCGGATTGGCCGCAACAGAAGAGGCATAATGTGGATGCATACTGAAGTGCAAGCAAAGCACTGAAAAAAGCATGGTCTTCTGGTTAGCTATTGACGATGTAGGAGAAAATGTGTTCCAATCTTCTTTATTTTCAATATATGCATTTATGTTGTGTCTTCTTAGTAGAATAGTTGAACTAATGAAAAATATTGTGAAGTAAATATAGACGATCATGGGAACGCAAAGTACATTCCTGAATACCCAAGTTGATATATATTATGCTGTAATGGGAGAGAGTGAGAGAGTGTGTGTGTGTGTGTGAAACGTATTAAGTAGCATCGAAAGGTTACATTCTAGGAAACAATTATTAATATAAATCAATGTATCGTTTACTTTTGATATATAATCTTTGGTTTCAGTTTTATAAAGGTTCAATTAAAACTAGATACTACGAAATGCATTAAAAATAAACAATACAATGTAATCAAGGACAATTACAGGATTCGCAATTCTCAAGTGCACAGTCAGTGAAAGGTGAGTATCGTGTGTATGAAGAAGTGACAGCAGTTACTGTCCCGGAGGCATATAATAACGTAAAGTGTAGAAGATATTCATCGGAACATGCAAGCTATTACATTTTTTTCAAAACATGTAATGTTCCGAAAGACGCCCACAACAATGATACCACTGGAGTGAGATTTGAGGAGGAGAGTAGAAATCGGGGACTTGGTGCTTTGGTCCGCCAAGAGGTGCCCCTGCAACAGTGCACTGTGGGTCCAAATCTATGTAAATGAGCTACAAGCTAGAAGCGACTTAGAAAGAGGAGACACACAGGTAAGGATGGAGGATACCATGACAGCTCAGTAGGGGGGCTAGAGTATCACACAGGGCGAATAATTGCTTTCTCTATGACCCTGCGCCCCCTAAGACAGCGTTCAGGCAGCTCACAGTCGCTGCTCACTCACCTCCTCACTTTCGGTTCTGTAGGGAACGGCGGCTGCAGGAAAACACAGGGGTACCTAACGACTGCCGTACAGTAGGCCGCGCCATCATGGCAACAAAGGAGAGACTGCCAAAAGCGTGTGAGTGGGAGACTATAGCCAGAGAAGAAAGACACCCGTAGACAAAGAAGAAGGACTACCATGTAAAGCAGGAGACTGCAGGCAGTTGGAGAGAGAAGACAGCAGAAGACGAGACCCATGTGAGCAAATGAAATAGTTACTGTAAGGAGGCTACTACAGGGTAACACCTTAACAAATGAAACAGAAAGGATAACATTTCAAATGGGAACCTTCAAAACACGGCTTTGTCCGCAAGCTACTGGACAGGAGTAAAACAAGCATTGGCCGCGCGACTGTGAAAGTAACACGGCTGCACGGCCGTAAAAGTGAAAGTGATCGCGATCAGCGAGAAACAAACTGAGCGGTGAAAGAATGTGCTAACAACTCCCCAGAGACAAGCATTGGCGGCGGGGGGCGGGGGAGTGGAGGCCAGCAGAGTGACATGATCTGTGGTGGGGGAGGGGGAGGGAATTGCAAGGTGGAGAGAGGCACACAAGGCTTAATGAGCCTTGACAGAAACCCACATGGTGGCTGCGCGCGTGCACGCGCGCGTGAACGCAAGCTTGAGGTCAGCAAATGCCTCTGGTAGCACTTTAAAAATACACTAACGGGGGCGTGTCCAAGATGGCGACGGAGTAGGACGTGTCTTCAGTCCCTCCGCTGCCGTACCTGCTTAGCGTTGTTTAGCGCCTTCCCTCGCCCTTCCCGCTTAACATCCTGAGCTGGCGCTGGTCCCCTAGGGGCCCGGGAGGAGGTCTGGCGATCCTTGTACCTGAGGGGCAAGAACAGGGGCCTCGGACAGCTTTGGGGCCTGAGGCGAGAGCGGCGGCCGCAGCCGGGAGACTTGCGTGGCGACGCGGCTGGAGGCGGTGCCCTTTGCCGCGCTGCCACTACGCCGCTGAACGCCGCCCCTGACCGCCGGAATGGCGGAGCGAGACCTGGGACCCGGTGGAGGAGGAGGGCCCGGCTGACTCTGTCGCGGGGTTGCCGAGGTGGGCAGAGCGCGCCTGGGACTGGTGGTGACGGAGCGGCGTGTGGGCCTCGCCCACGAGGGACGATACGGAGGTGCGGAGGGAGCCTGCGGCCGCGGCCCGAGGAGAGACGCTGGTCCGCTGGTGCTGAGGGTCGTCTGGGCCTGTGATCGACTGGCAGGTGGGGTGGCCCCGGCCTGGACTTCCCGGGCCCCTGGGGGCTCCATCCACAGCGTTGTGTCGGCGGGGACCCTGTGGAATCCGGGGGCCGCCTCCCTTGTGAAGCGCCCGGCCCTGAACAGCCTTTCCGGAGTGAGGCCTGCTGCCGAGCTGATCTCGAAACCCGCCGGTGAGTTCCTCCCCCCGCCCCTCTTTCGGCTGGTGGGCCGCTGCGAGGGCCGCATATCTGATGCTGCTGATGGTGCCTACGGGAGCGGGGTGAGCTGCCACCTGTGCTACGGTGAACCGGGGGTGGCCGGCCGCCTTCCCACCTGTGACTGCGAGGCCGGGGGTCGGTCAGTGATGACGTGGCCTGGAGAACTGAAAGCTGGCCCTGGTGTCCTTTGCGCCCCCCCTGGCTACTGATGGCTGACGAGGGCCCTTGGGGGGTGCGGTCTGGCCCGGGCCCGGACCCCGAGAGCGCTGGAGCGTGCTCTCTGTGGCGAGTTGGCGGTGGATCGGACCCCGGAGCGCTGAAAAGAGGTGGCCCCGGCGTGGGACGAAGTGGGGAATCTGGGGCTCGGGACTCCCCGCTAGTGCTGGCCCGGGCGAGGCATTGGAGAGGCTGCCGGCCGGGGCGAAAGCGTGGGGTCTACGTGCGGTCTGGAGCCCCGGTCGCTCGTGGTGCTGTTCGCGATGTCGACGAAGCCCCGCAAGGAAAAACCGGGCAGGATGGGGCCCCCGAAGGGTGCGCTGCCAACGACGCCCCCGGGTGCCAGCGCTTCCCCCCAGCAGAACGCAGATGATGCGCCGGCCACCAAGGCCTTCATGATGGAGCTTTTTTCCGCTATCAAGTAAGACATCTTGAATCTCCGCTCCCAGCTTGCCTCTTACCTCAGAGAAGTGCGGCGAGAAGTGGATGGCATTGGCGAACGCGTGGCAACGCTGGAAGAGCACGATCTAGGTCTGGCGGGGGATGTCCATCAGCTCCAACAGGATGTGCTCCGACTAACGGAACAGAACTTGGACCTCCAGGCCCATGCGGAAGACCTGGAAAACCGGTCTCGGTGGAACAACATCCGTATCCGATCTGTGCCCTGGGGGGGCGAAGCTGGGGATCTCCGTGGGTATGTAGAGGCTCTCTTCTTGCAAATCCTGGGCGATGACGATCTCCACGAAGTCAAGATGGACAGGGTCCACAGAGTGGGCCTACCGAGGGGCTCGGGGGCTCCGCCGCCGGACATTCTGGTCTGCGTCAATGATTTCCAGCTCAAGGAAAGTATTCTTCGGAAGGCGCGGAGTATTCCTAACCTGCTATTCAGAGAGCACCATCCCCAACTCTTCCAAGATCTGGCAGCTTCTACGCTGCAGAAGAGACGTGCCTTTCGTCCTGTGACGGCGTTTTTGCGTGATCAACAAGTGGCATACTCCTGGGGTCATCCCTTTTGCCTCATCTTCAGGTGGCAAAACAGACTGGTCCAGATTCGCTCTCTGCAGGCTGCCAAGGACCTCCTGGGGCTAGATGACGCCTCGGACTCCCCGAGGGGGAGCCGCTCACCTTCGCGGCGCAGAAGGCGCTCTTCCTCCTGGCACAGAGTTGGGCGTCTGGGGACACAGAATGGGCCGGATACCGCGTCCAGTCAACAGAAAAGAGATGGAGCAGTGGCCTCCGTAGTGGATGTGATGGTGTCGTCGCAGCGGGACAGCTCATCGGCAGCTTGATGGTAGAGGGAAGGCTGCTTGGTGGCGGGGGGACGCCTCCCTCCTGTTCAGGTACCGTGGGTAACTATGTACTTTTGGGGAAGACACCCCAGACCGGAGAGCGGTTGGGACACTGCCTATTGCCTGCGACCCCGCTCTCCGAGGGTCTCATCACCAGCCCTCCTGGTTGCAGCATTCGTTTTTTGGACTTTCTTTGGGGGGGTCCAGTTGACTCCTCTGCCTGTTGTATATGTTTTTTTTCTGAGTTATTGGGAAGGGGTTTTTGGGGATGGGGTGGGGGGGCGCCGGGGTGGATGGGTGGGGGTGGAAGGGGGGGGCAGTGGTGGTGGCACGGAGTTGTGGAGAGGTAGGCTCTGGGAGTTGCGCTTAGTGGGGGCTCTAGGGGGGGGAACTCGAGGAGGTGGCGGGGGTCGCTCTTGACTGGCAGAAAGGGAGCTCCACTTGCTTTGGCGGGGGTCCTGATCCTGGGCGAGGTGGGGGAGGAGGGGGGGGCCGTCGCTGGGAACCTGCTCTGGCTGGGTCTGGGCTGCGGGCCTCCGTAGGAGAGATATCGTGGGATGGTCTGAGGACTGCGGTCCTGGGGAGCACTGCGGGCCCACTTCTGCCAGGGCCTTTCTGGTCGGGTTAGGTCCCTGGGACGGGGGCGGCGTTTTGTCTGTGGCTGGCCTGAGAGAGCTGAGAGTGGAGAGATCTGCGGCATGCCTGTTACCCTAGGAACTTGGAATGTGAAGGGGTTGAATTCACCTCAGAAGCGCCAGAAAGTTTGGAAATATGTACTGGATCATCTGGATGTGGATCATCTGGATGTGGTGGGTCTCCAGGAGACCCACCTGGCTCGACGGGATGAGGCCAGGCTGAAACATAAGCAGTTCCCCCTTATCTATAGATCCTCGGCGGTTTCGAAGCATAGGGGGGTGGCGCTGCTGTTCCGCTCGACTCTCCACTTCCAGCCCTTGGGAGTCCGGAGTGATAGGGAGAGTAGATGGCTTCTTGTTAAGGGGGTGCTCCTTGGCAGGACATGTTCCTTCCTTGTGCTGTATGCTCCCAATGCGAGGAAGAATGGATTTCTTTTGAACTTACTGCGAACGGTAGAGGATTTTGTGGAGGGGGCGCTCTTCGTATTGGGGGACTTCAATCTCGTTTGGGATCCGGACTTGGACTGCTCCCACTGCCGGAGGGCCGAAACTGGGGTGTTCTCTGATGAGTCGCGCCGGCGGATCGAGGAGCTGGGGTTGCTAGATGGGTGGCCCTCTCTGCACCCCCTCTGTCGGGACTACACCTTCTTCTCTCATGTCCACCACTCGTATTCCCGGTTAGATCATAGTTTTTTACAACCAGTCCCTCCGGGGTTCTGTGAGTGAGGCCAAGATTTTTCCTCTTTCCATTTCTGACCATAGCTTATTCGCGCTGGGGCTCCAATGGGCGCCTGTGGGGGACGTTCCGCGCAGATGGTACTTTCCGGCTTCCCTGGTGAGGGACGATTCCTCTTGCAAGGAGCTCCGTGTGGCGATTTGGGACTTTTTCGACCTTAACCCGGTTCAAGACACATCTGTTTTTACTACCTGGGATGCCTTTAAGGCCTCCGTGAGGGGTAGTTGCTTAGCTATTAACGCGGCACTTAATCGATTGAGGAGAACGGAGCGAGAGGCGTTAGAGGCGGAACTGGCGGTGCTGGAACGGGCGCATAAAGACCAACCTTCCAAACTCACGTTGCGACCGCTTACTGCTCTGCGGGGCAAGCTACGGGCGCATTACAATAATAGGTCGGAGTTTACCCTCCTGAAGCTCCGTCATCTCTCTTATGCTCAGGGGAACAAGGTGGGGAAACACCTGGCCCGCCAACTGCGCCGTAAGCGGGAGCGAGAATACATCGGAGGCATTCGGGACGCGGCGGGCGCGCTGCAGCACCACGATACGGACAAGGCGGCGCGCTTCGGCGAGTTTTATGCGACGTTATACGCGGGAGACTCCCTGGACCCCTCTGCCCAGAGGGATTACCTGCGTACTCTCCCGCTCCCACAGGTTTCTGCGTTCTGGAATGAGCTGCTCTCTGCTCCCATCACGAGGGAGGAGGTGCTGGGTGCCATCAAGTCCCTGAAGCCTCATAAGGCGCCGGGTGCAGACGGCTTCACGACCCTCTTTTATCAGACCTTTGCCGCCGATATCAGCGATTTCTTGGTCCAACTGTTCAATGCGATGGCTGAGTCGGGGGTTACCTCGGCCTCTATGGCGGGAGCCGTCATCTCCGTCATCTCTAAGCCTGGTAAGGACCCTGCTCTCTGCTCATCGTATAGGCCGATCGCCCTGCTCAATGTCGACGCCAAACTCTATTCTTCCATCCTAGCGTCCCGCCTGCAAGACCTGATGCCGGTGCTAATCCACCCGGATCAATCGGGGTTTATTAAAGGCCGACAAACCCATGATAACACCAGGAGGATGATTCACCTCATCGAGAAGGCCAACCGCTTTAATATTCCAGCAGTTTTGCTTGGCCTGGATGCCGAGAAGGCGTTTGACCGGGTGGACTGGCAGTTTCTCTTCCGTACCTTGGAAGCGTTTGGGTTCTCTGATAGATTCCTCACCATGCTTCGGGCCAATTATAGCGGGCCCCGTTCCCGTGTCGCGGTCAATGCCTGCCTTTTGTCCTTCTTCCCACACTCGCGGGGTATGAGGCAGGGGTGTCCGCTCTCTCCCTTGCTGTTCGCTCTGAGTATTGAACCACTGGCGCTGGCAATACGGGAGCACCCGGTATCCGGGGGTTACCCTTTACGGGCGAACAGCACAAGATCTCCTTGTTCGCAGACGACATCTTGCTCTCGCTGGCAGACCCTGCGCACTCCCTCCCCCACGTCCAGATGACCCTGGCACGTTTTGAAACAGTGGCAGGTTTTAAGGTGAACTACGACAAATCGTATATCCTTAATCTTACACTCTCGCCGATGGAGGTGGACCGCCTTCGGCCGCTCTCGCCTCTCCCTTGGACTCAGTCCTCATTACTATACTTGGGGGTGCGCTTGACCCCACAGTGGGGAAACTGTATTCTGCCAATTTCCCCCCTCTCATGGATGCGATGCGGGCTGACTTGAACCGGTGGAAACCGCTGTTTACCTCCTGGCTAGGTAGGATACACGCGATTAAAATGACGCTCTTGCCGAAGCTTTTATATCTGTTCCAGGTGCTCCCCATTGTCTTGGACACTGATTTCTTTCGCCGCGTTAAGACTCTCATGCTCCGGTTCATATGGCGGGGGGGCGAGCTAGATTTTCTTTTGCCACTCTCCGACGTCCTCGGGGAGAGGGAGGGGTGGGCCTCCTGGACATGCTCCTCTACTATAAAGCTGCGCAGTTGAGGGTCTTGGTGGAATGGACCCAACCGCTTTCGGAGAAACACTGGCTCCACATGGACAGAAGTGTGGCGGGACGCACGATATGGGATCTGGTATGGAAACCTAAGGGGGACAGGCCCCAGAATGCATACATCAGCACCCCTACCGGCACCACCCTTAAGGTCTGGGACTCGGTCTCTGGGGATGAGCGCTGGACTACGTTCCCGTCGCCTTTTACTCCCATACATTTCAATCCGGCCTTTCCCCCTGCTATGCAAGAGGGTCCATTCAACGCGTGGAGAAGCGGGGGCTGTCTTGCCCTCACGCATTTGTTTCATGGCTCTGCCCCGCTCACCTTTGCCAACTGTGGACGGGATTATGGGGTTCCTCGGACGAAGCAGTTCCTCCACACCCAACTGCTGCACTGGGCTATGTCTCCGTCGGTGCGAGAGGCGGCAACTAGACCGCCCACCCCCTTTGAGGCTTTCCTCTCGCGCACCTCGAAGATGCGCGGAGCCATCTCCTTTATCTATGGCCACCTCTTGGCAACCGCTCTCTCTCCGAGGCCGTGTTATATGGGCTGCTGGGAGGACATCCTGGGGAGGGACGTTGCGGATGAAGAATGGTCTTACCTGTGGCGCGATTTGACCAGCCACAACCTCTCGGTGGAACTGCGCGAGGCGCACCTCAAGACAATGATGGACTGGTATCTCTCTCCCGCCAAGATACACCGCATCTTCCCTACCTCTTCGGACAGGTGTTGGAGGGGATGTGGTCTCTTGGGGGACTATCGCCATATTTCGTGGGATTGCCCTGTCATCCGCCCCTACTGGCAAGAGATACTGTCCCATATTAAAGAGATCTTGGGTTACCCGATCGCGGACTCCGTGGCTCACGTATTACTGGGTCTCCGGGATCCCCTCCTTGAGCACCAGATGCGTGCGGACAAACAGATCCTTTGGTTGTGTTTGGGGGCGGCTAAGGTCACTCTGGCGGCAGCCTGGAAGAAGAAGGAAGCCCCGGCGATATCTCTGTGGCATGCGCGATTGTGGAAATTGTTGAGCATGGAACGGATGGCGGGTGTCTTCCTGGGGTCCTTTAAAAATTTCAGTTTCCGCTGGGGCCCTCTTGTGCGCTTTCTCTCTAGGGGACTGCCGGCAGCGGTATGTCCTCCCTCAATTCGAGCCCTTCACCTGTTCCAGGTGTGATTATCGCTTGGGGAATGCCTTGCGTGCGACTGAGAGTTACCACCACTGGGGGGAGGGTGGGAGGGTTTGGGAGGGTTAGGGAGGTTGCGGGCTGGGGGGAGTTCTTTTTTCTTTTGAGTTTGACTTTTGGAGAGGCGCCTGAAGAGGAGGGGAGAGCTAGATCTTTCCCGATCGTTGGGCATTGCCAGATAGCCTGGGCTTTTGCAGGGGCATGTTACTGGGTGGAAGTGAGGCCCCACAATTGTCAATCTCCCTGCTACCTCAGATGCGTTTGGGTCTCCTTCTAGCTATAGGGCTGATTGCTTAGCGTGGTGCTACACCAAGCGGCTGCTTGGCTCCCTGGCCCCCCCTCCTCATATGCATCCCCCTGCGAGGGAAGTTGTGCGGGACTGTCGCCGATGATTTCTTTTTGTGTTTTCTTATCAATAAAGACATCTTTTACAAAAAAATCCACTAACTAAATGTCTCGCAGCGCATGCGCTGGCTCAGGCAAGACCTAAAAAAACATAACAAACCCGAGCGCAGTGTCCCTGAAGCAGGCGCTGCGCCCGCTATTAAATTAAACAAGCATTGGCATAGCCAATAGGTCTCGCCTTTAGGTCTGTATATATGTTTAGCCAGGCAGCAGATTAACCTGGGTGCTACAACATCCATTGTTACTAAATGAGAAGCACAATATCCAGTGTGTGTGTTAGGGTGCACTGTTCCAGTGTGTGTGGCCTATCCCTGCGGTTCCTTCTCTGACTATTCTGTGACCCATGCCAGTGATCCCATCCCGAGAGCAGCGTGGGAGAGACTGTAGGAGTATGTATAACTTGTGACAGAAGTGCGGTGAGCGAATGAACTTAAGGAATGTATGTGACGTGCACAGCAGTGGCCGGTTGAAACTGCAGGAATGTGTATAGCTCCTCTGAGCAGTGAGAGATTGTGCAAAAGTATGAGCTGCTCTTGAAGGCAGTGTGATAGAGAGTGCCGAAATGCATGTGACGGGCGGCAATGTGTTGGGGTGAGCCTACAGGAGTGCATGCAACTCGACGAAACATGTTTAACTCGATACCAGGCAGATATGGATTTCATTCATGTATAGTCGGTTTGTGCATCCGTGTGCGTGTGTTTGGTTGTGTGTTTGAGAGCGAGCGAGAGAAAGAAAGTGAGTCCTCTGAATGTTTAGTAGAGGGCCGGCAGAGGTGAGTGGGCTTGGAGAGCAGTGGGGGAGATATATTCCGCTCTTCACCATCCCAAAGTAGATAACAAAAGTACTACTGCCATGATTATTATCAATGCACCTTTTATTTTAAAGTCAATTCTGTTTTTTTTAATTTTTGGTCTAAATATTATGTAAAAGCACCCACCCCTCTAGCAGGGTGCCGGACTTGTGTAGTCTCGGTTGTATAAATAAGGGACACAGTTACTTTAAATCTGTGGAACACACATAGGAATAAAAATGAATGAAATTAGCCAGAGGCGGAGTTGACTTTCCAAAGTCAACATAATTAGAGATACGGAGATTAATCAGGAACCGGGGCTGGGGGTGGGGGGTATGCTGCATGCCTAGGGTCCGGCTGATGAGAAGGGACCAGTTCTTCCCGCTACGTGTTAGGTATGGCACATGTTGAAAAGAGCTGAAAAAATTAGGAGTTACTATCACTCCATTCAGTGGTACTCCTTTTATCAGTCTTAGCAGGACCTGCTACTTAGACATAAAAAGTTGCGATACATAAACCTTTGCTGCTTGCTTCACATGGAAAATTGTAAATACAGTTTTCTCCTTTGCATATTTCGGAATGTTGTTTGTGGCAAAAAATGGAGGAAACTGAAATTAGTTAATTAATCGCTTTTTTACTAAATGATAAAACAAACAAATGTGCACACATGGTCTGATTCAGCGGGAGGAGGGTGATTTGGGTCGGGACAAGTAACCAGATAAGTAAGATAAAAAGTGTATTACGCTTTGACGTTAACAGGACCCCTTATAGCGCCACACTGAGAAGTACTTATTGAAAGTGAAAGTTTTGTACCACTGGTAGTCTGAACTTGCATATTTGAAAGTGCTTAGGACTGGACGTTCTGGGCCTGGCTTCTTCTTTGATGCTGTCTGACAAGACTGGACTAGAGCCCCCCACACGACCCAATGATGTGGGGTGAGATGACAGAATGGAGGGGGGGTTGACCAGAAGCAGGTCCTACTGGCATGGGCCTGGCTTGTCGTACTGGCATGCACCCCGCATCTGCATGCGCCCTGGCTTGTCGGGCACCCTCAGCTTCAAAGTCACCTTTGCCCCAGACTTTGAAAAAAACACATACACACCCCATTTGAAGCCCATGCCACACTAACTCATAAACAAACCAGATTTTGTCAAAAATTGCATATGTCACCTTTACATCATTAGAAAAACACGACTGGATCTCAGCACAACTTCTAGGTAAAACTTCTCTGGCTTGGAGGAGTCCGACAAAGGCTGAATTACAATTTGAATCACTTAAACATGCTTGGCTTAAACAGAAAAACAGTTCTCAAACAAGCTGCAGAAATGTGTGTACCGTGGGTAAAACCAAGCTTAAATCTCGGATGGGCTCCTCCTTTCACCCTTTCAAGTTCAATAAAAATGAAAGCCACAGAGGTGGTTATATGGTGAAACCTGTAATTTTAGTGCTACAACCACGCACTGCATGGCGCTGGCAGCAGGCGCTACACAAATTGCATTGGTATTCATGTTTCCATTTGACTGACTTTTGTGGCACCACACCTGAATTAAATTACCTGTATGGTAATTCCATTACTTCTAGAGTGTAGACTTTCCCGTCATCAACAATGTGGGTATTCAGCCGACAAGTCGAAAGGTTGGAAGTGCTTCAAAAGCTATTAAATCAGAGCCTGCCAGACATACTGCGTTTCCCTTGCGGGAGCGAGCAGGGACACCATCTGTTTGCAAGATAATCCCAAACAGATGTCGCCAAAGCTCGCTCCCGCAAGGGAAACGCCAAACGTGCATGCGTTGCATGCGTTGCAATTGAAAGCAATGCAAAGGGTGCACGTTTTTTTGGGCCAAAAAGCGAATCGATTCCAAGAGCTCCTCCCTTAGTCGCGCATGCGCACTGCGTATGCGAGACCTAAAAAAAAATAATAATAAGCTGAGCGCGGTATCCCTGAAGAGGGCGCCGCACTCAGTATTAAAGATTGAAATAAAAAAAAACAGAAAGTGGTGTCCCCGAAGCAGGCGCCGCGCTCAACATGCAAATACCACAAAATAAAGTAGCCACGATTGTCCCCATTGTGTCAATAACAAAAATAGTGCTCACTCACTAGATAAAGCAGTCTGTATAATGTGCCAAGTAAAAGGTCCAGTCCTTATGGGCGGTAACAAATGTCAACAAGACGGTAACAAGGAGGGACTAACAAGCCTCATAATGAATCAGAAGCCAGCATATGCCAAGGACAATGACACCAGTGAAAAATATGGGAGGAGAGTGGGCGAGGCTTCCACAGCATACTCTACTACAGCACGCCTCGCAGACTGAGCAGTGCATGCGCGCTGTTGCTAGTCTCGACCTAAAAATGAATGTGGTGCTCCTGTAAAGCTCTCTGATACCTTTCTGGTCATGTTTGCGCTATATAAAACTCCAGAGAAAGAAATGCCCGTCCAAGAGCCCTCATTAAAGTAAAAATCAGCGCTACCTAACAGTATTGCACAGGTGGTCCTGCTCCAAGGTTAGAAGACACCCATGCTGTAGGCTAGCTACACATTTTCGGCAATAAATTAAGTGGTATAATATGTATGTTACTGAGACTATACTGCTATACTAGAGTTTCTTTTCAAGCACATATTTGTTAGCGGGGATCAATGTCCAGTTTCATACTTTGCATTCTGTGAGCACTGATACACAACTGTCAGGTTGTGGAAATTAACATTTACGTATTCCACTGGAGTGCACGGCAGGTTTCTCCCAAGTAGTGCATTGAATTTCCACAACCCCACACACTATCACCTTTGCCCAGCAGACACCAAGATCAAACAATTCAAATGGGACCTCCCCCGTTTATTTTTTATTTTTTATAATGGCCTAGACATGTTGCTAAACTTGTCAATATAGTTTAAGCGCTATGTCTTTTCTATAAAGCAGAGGCTATGAAGAAGCTGTAACAATAAGCAGCTATACTACTATTTAGCGACATTTCTTTTCCTGCAAAATGCCACATTTCCCACTGTGACAATTTTCGGGAAATTGATCGCTTGTTTTAATATTTTGTTTTATAATTTTTGTTAACTCGACCCTGGAGCTTCTACTGACATTGTATTGGCTTGTCAATCACAGCACAACGCATCTATATGCAGCACTATTATATACTATAAAGTATCAATATGGTAGCGCCGCCAAAGTCTCGCTTCATGTGAAGCCCCAGACTGCATCGTTTCAGTTAGTGGAACCTGCCTCTTAATTTGACTCTGCCTCAGCTGAGCAAGACTTCCCGAGCCTCTGACATGTTGTGCCATCTTTCAGTGTTCTCAGGCAAATCAATTTTAAGGTGGAAGTGTTAACAAATGGTTGCCCTTCTCAATCATAACTTTAAGAAATATTTTAAATAATAATAAAAAAGAGAATTTTATCTCATCAAAAAACCTTTACCCCCTTCTATTTCTGTGAATTTTAATGAATGGATTGGTTCGAGTAGCTGCTTATAACACTTTATGCGGCAGGGGTGAGCAAATTATGCGGCAAGAAAAGGAAGAATTGCAATATTGAAAGTACAATCAGTGGTAGCTGAGGTGCTTTGGTACAAATTTAGCAACCACTCTCATTGCACCCACAAATGACCATAATGATACTTTCAAAGCAGTGCTATTAGTGTCAACGCTTCCATGTTGAAGAACAGTAGATGTTGCAGCACCCAGGAAAATGTGCTGCTTTGCTAAATACTTATAGGGTTCCCAAGCGAGACCGATTGCATTGCAAATGCTTGTTTGTTTTCACATGCGATATACAGCAGCTTCACTCGTTGTTTGACTTAATTTAGAATTTTCAATTTTTCATAGTCATTCTCTTTTTTAAGGTCTTTTGGATTTTCTAAAAGTTTGGCAATTGTATTTGATGTCCTACATGAAACTTTATTTGAATATTTTCATTGGCAGGTAGATTTAGGCTACGGCTTTTTGTTCGCTACTTTAACTTCTATTTCCCAAACAACAGTAGAGCTTTAATTCATCTGTAGGGATTTCAAAATATGTTTTACTTCTTCTTTTGACTGGTCATAGCGGAGATTGTCATAACTGGCGGTTTAACGAAGTCTACTTGCTCAATGAATAGTTTGCTCCGAGTTTTGGATCAGTGCCATCTTTTCTCATCGTTTTTTTATTTTCATAGTGATCCGCAAATCACATGCCATTTCCTTATCTGGACGGCTGTGAATATGAAGATGTGTTGGTACATTTTGGAGTGGAATTCACTAACCCTCATGGTTAATGAAGGATTTTCATAACAATTTTCAGAATTCCCTCTGGCTTTCTACTCCTTTCCTATTGAAGCCTCGTTTCTGAGATGCTGTCTCCTTTCTGGTATCTTTCAGGGGCGTCCTGACTGCAGACTAAAGGAATCAATTCTGTCTTTGTTGTTGTTGTAAAAGGGCATCTCTTTTCCTGGCCTCATATTTGGACGTTGGTATAAAGGTTTTTTTTTGTTTCTGCTTGAGCTTCTCTTTCTAGCTAGGATAGATTTCACGTTTATCCTTTTTATTTTTGATCCGTTGCCTGTATTATTATAGTTGAAATAATTTTTTGTCTGCGTTTACCAATTTATTTATATTTATTCCTGCTTCGTGCTATGGTTTCCATTTATACCGGCAACGTGGACTTTAATGGAGCTACCATTTCCTGATTTGATTCTGTTTTGGAAATCATTGTCCCTTTTTTCGGTGTGTGGTCCAGCTGGGGCCCTACACATTTCTTCTCAGTAACAACAGCCCATAACTAAACATTGAGCAGTGTGATCAGCCTTCCAGGCAGGTGGTCAAGTCAGCAGAACGGCCTGCACCACTATAGCACAAAGTGAGGACAAAGCACTATTTATAGCTCCCTTTGTGTCCAATCATAGCGCCCTCTTCAGGATAAGCCCCCCCCCCTCCCGTCTGCCCACTGGTCCTGCTGAGTCCAATGCCCAGATTTAGAAAGATGTCACTGAACGCAGTGTAGCAACCAAAGCTGCTGTGAGCAGGAGGGCACCAGATCTACAGAGATATAGCACTATTCTCAGCCCCCCCCTCCTACCCCCCAGGGTATCACGGCTGGTTTAGGAAATATTCTGGCAGCAAGTAAGAAAATTGCAGGCCAAAAAAACAAACTTTGCAGTATTTATGCGACAAGCCCATTATGTGCCTATCACAAAACTACTATGGCCCAGCCAGCAAACCAGCACTGCACAACAAGCGTGAGCTGGGGAACGAGTTGTCCGATGCCAGAGAGAGTGCAGAAAACTGTTTGAATTCTGCTCTCTCTCTGACAGTACTCATTTTCCAGCGAGACACACGTGCACCCTCCTCCCACCTTAATGGAAGGTGGTTGGAGGAGGCTACTCTAACGCCCCTCTGCTGGTTCATTTTCCATAACTAACCACCCCTGTAGATAGAGCATCAAGATAGGTCCTGAAGAATTGCTGAGTGATTTACACACAAAGGGTAAGAAACATGTCGACCATGACTACGCACATATAGACACCTCCGACCATTATAATTGGTGGTATCCCTATTCTAGTTTTAATTGAGACGAGTGGGCTTGCAGATTAAAATTAGTTTTGGAGCACCACCTCACCTCATTTTATTTCTCCTCACATCTACATCACTAGGCCCCTCACACGCACCTCACCTATGCAGCTTGGGAAAAAGATCTCCGACAAAGAGCCCCTCATAGGGTGCCCATCAGGCATTGGAGTGCCGGCCTGACGAGGAGCAAGCCCTATGATGAAGCATGACATCCAAATGGGTGTGTGAGGGCCCCACTTCCCAAATTGGGAGACACCCACACTCCACTACTGAGTAAGGGTTTTGATCAACCAAGTTTCCTTCTTCTTTCCCCACCCTACAGGAACTGCATACTCCTTCGGTGCTACGTTGTATTGATTGGGGCTTGTATGCTGGACCTATATGCGCCCCTTCTCCCTCATTTGAATTGAGTAATTAAAACCTACTTCTGATTCCCAAAATGTAGGTGCAGCGCCAAAGCCCCTTTCTGCATAATACAGATTTTCCACAGAGCAAGGATGGGTAGAAAATCATGATTTTATTAAAAACACGGAGGCTGATATTATGCATATCTCTTTAATTGCCAACTCACAGCAGCCACTACAAAACAATTGAAATAACTTAGAATAGTAAATTTAGCATTCTAAAGTCTATTTTATGCTGTGTGTGGCAGCCATCTTCCTTCTTTTTGAAGCGAACATCCTGCCACATTGTACCGTGCATAAAAACTGTTTAATAAACCAATCCTTAAATGTCCAATAGAACAAATAAAATCAATTTTCTTCTTTTCAAGTGACTTCTTGAAGTCCCCTCCTGAACAGAATCACAAACAATTTATTAAAGGGTGGGAATCAAAAGGGAGGGATAATATCAGCCTTCATGTCTTTAATAAAATCATGATTTTCTACCCCTCCTAGCTGTTGAAAATCTGAATTTTATGGCAAGGAACGGAGGCCAATATTATGCATGTTTTAAGCTTTGCCATAATATTCCTTACAACAAACAAATGATGGACGGAATGCTGACAATGCAAACATTCTCCCCTAGTCTTACAAGACTGCACACAACAGCTGACCAAGGTCAAGCACTTAAATTCCACCAGTTTCATATATTCCACACAAGTGCAACTACTCCCGGCATCCGCTGCTGGGGGATGTCAATTAATAGAGAGAGTCCACAAAAAGGAAGGTGCACTCTGATTGAAGTCAGTCAGGAAACATACGCAGTCCAAAAAATCTTCTTTTTATTAAAGTTGTTTTTTAAGAACCGGCACACAACCAATGCGTTTAGTTCCCTAGGGCCACGGGACAGATCAAAAGATCTGGGTATTCCCAGATGTGGGTCCCTTGCTCACTGTGCCACTGGATTCAAGCTAGTCTGACTGAAGAAGGGTGACATACCCTGAAACCGGTCCCAGGATGCTTGTTTCCGGTCCAGGGAGGACCTGGCCTGGCAGTTCGGTCTGGACTGTTCCCATGGGGCACAGGGTCAAGACTGATTTGCATATGGCTGGGTCCAAACTGGGGTGGCGTAGTGGGCATAAGAACAATGGATTTAACCCAGATCCTTTGACTGGGGGAGAATGCTTGCATTGTCAGCATTCTGTCCATCATTTGTGTGCTGTAACACATAATATTCCTTACAGCAAAATCCACAGGTTTAAAATAGAATTCCTTGACTACGGAATCTGATGGCCAGTCGGCGGCAGCTAAGATCCCATGCAAACCTCCACCTAAAAGCAGTGCCATAGAAGCCATAGCCCCTCTAGCAGAGTGAGCTCCAAACCTAGATAAAGCTATCCCAGAGAGTTCCTTCAGGTCCAAAAACCCATTGTCGCTCCAACTCTTTAAAAACTAGATCAAAATCCCACAGGGATGAATATTTCGCCCCTGGTGAAGCCTTTATTCTTACGCTTCTCAATAGTCTCTTAACCACATCATGTTGACCTACATGCAAGCTGTCTATTAAGTCATGATCCCCTGAGATGGCAGACCTATTGATGTTAACGGCACTGTAAGACTTTCCTTCAAGAAAAAACTCTGTCAAATAATTCACTACTTCCACCAGAGGTGCCGAAATGGGATCCAGACTCCTCGTAGAACACCAACAAACCCATCTTTTCCAGGCCAACCTGTATGCTTTTGAAGTCCCTGGAGCCCATGACTCTTTAATGGGTTTCGAAGCTTCCAATGATAAACCTGACACTTGCCAGGCTCTCCCGAAACCAGCCAGGCCCTCAAGCTTAAATGACCTTGAAGAATCAATTTGTGATTCTCTACTGATGTGGTAGCCAATAACTCTGGGACACTCGGAAGACGAACCGGGTTGGCAATCAGCATTTCCAAATGTCCGGAAACCAAACGTGGAAAGTCCAGAAACGGGCTTTTAGCACTAATTCCTCTTTCTCCCTCTTTACTTTAAGTAACACCTTCTGAATTAACTTAAAGGAAGGGAATGATTAATTCAGTAATCTGCCAAAACACCTGCAGAAAAGCATCTGCAGCTTCGGCTGCTGTATCGAATTTCCATGTTCTTGCCCTCCATTTGGATAGAAGTTCCATAGTTGGAATTCCAAGATTTCTCAAATATGATTTTAAGTCATGATCTTCATTAACTTTGGCTCTATGGGGTTGCGCTCTCTTTGTTTAGACTCTTGTAATACCACTATGATGCCCGCGCTGACCATACAATTTCTTTTCTAGGATTCACTGCACTTAGTCGTGTGATTGCTTTTAATAACATGGCACATTCGCTGTTCCATGAACAGCTTGTGTTTGAATTGAACTATCACACACTGTCCCTCAAACACACCTCAGTCAAGGGGTAGTGCCACACATGAGGGCACATGCTGACCCTGCCCCCGGGAACAAGAGAGCATATAGTATTCTGCATGTGCTGTGGTGAATTTGTAAAAATACCAGACTACAAAAGTGTGCCAACACTGGTTCAGTATCAAGGTTAATAATGCATTTAGAAATATGCTTTACGTGAAAGAAGCATGACACAAAACGGAAGCACACGGGAAATGTAAAAAACACATTAGGTTAAAGAAGCAGTGACGGCATATGTCGACATAAATGAATCAATGGGGCACATATGCATTCCAAATATGTACACTTTCGGATTGGCAGCAACAGAAGAGGTATAATGTGGATGCATACTGAAGTGCAAGCAAAGCACTGAAAAAAAGCATGGTCTTCTGGTTAGCTATTGACTATATAAGAGAAAATGTGTTCCAATCTTCTTTATATTCAATATATGCATTTATGTTGTGTCTTCTTAGTAGAATAGTTGAACTGATGAAAAATATTGTAAAGTAAATGTAGACGATCATGGGAACGCAAAGTACATTCCTGAATGCCCAAGTTGATATATATTATGCTGTAATGGGAGAGAGTGAGAGAGTGTGTGTGTGTGTGAAACGTATTAAGTAGCATCGAAAGGTTACATTCTAGGAAACAATTATTAATATAAATCAATGTATTGTTTACTTTTGATATATAATCTTTGGTGTCAGTTTTGTAAAGGTTCAATTAAAACTAGATACTACGAAATGCATTAAAAATAAACGATACAATGTGATCAAGGACAATTACAGGATTCACAATTCTTAAGTGCACAGTCAGTGAAAGGTGAGTATCGTGTGTATGAAGAAGTGACAGCAGTTACTGTCCAGGAGGCATATAATAACGTAAAATGTAGAAGATATTCATCGGAACATGCAAGCTATTATTTTTTTTTTTTAAAACATGTAATGTTCGGAAAGACGCCCACAACAATGATACCACTGGAGAGAGATTTGAGGAGGAGAGTAGAAATCGGGGACTTGGTGCTTTGGTCTGCCAAGAGGTGCCCCTGCACCAGTGCACTGTGTGTCCAAATCTATGTAAATGAGCTACAAGCCAGAAGCGACTGAGAAAGAGGAGACACACCGGTAAGGATGGAGGATACCATGACAGCTCAGTAGGGGGGCTAGAGTATCACACAGGGCGAATAATTGCTTTCTCTATGTCCCTGCGCCCCCTAGGACAGCGTTCAGGCAGCTCACAGTCGCTGCTCACTCACCTCCTCACTTTCGGTTCTGTAGGCAGCAGCGGCTGCAGGAAAACACAGGGGTACCTAACGACTGCCGTACAGTAGGCCACGCCATCATGGCAACAAAAGAGGGACTGCCAAAAGCGTGTGAGTGGGAGACTATAGCCAGAGAAGAAAGACACCCGTAGACAAAGAAGAAGGACTACCATGTAAAGCAGGAGACTGCAGGCAGTTGGAGAGAGAAGACACCAGAAGACGAGACCCATGTGAGCAAGCGAAATAGTTACTGTAAGGAGGCTACTACAGGGTAACACCTTAACAAATGAACAGAAACAATAACATTTCAAATGGGAACCTTCAAAACACGGCTTTGTCCGCAAGCTACTGGACACGAGTAAAACAAGCATTGGCTGTGAAAGTAACACGGCTGCGCGTCCGTAAAAGCAAAAGTGATCGCGATCAGGTGAGAAACAAACTGAGCGATGAAAGAATGTGCTCACAACTCCCCAGAGACAAGCATTGGTGGTGAGGGGGGAGTGGAGGACAGCAGAGTGACGTGATCTTTGGTGGGGGAGGGAATTGCAAAGTGGAGAGAGGCACGCAAGGCTTAATGATCCTTGACAGAAAACCACATAGCAGCTGCGCGCGTGGCCGCGTGAACGCAAGCTTGAGGCCAGGAAAAGCCTCTAGTAACCCATTAAATATCCACTAACTAAATGTCTCGCAGCACATGCGCTGGCTCAGGCGGGACCTAAAAAAACATAACAAACCCGAGCGCAGTGTCCCTGAAGCAGGCGCTGCCCCCGCTATTAAATTAAACAAGCATTGGCATAGCCAATAGGTCTCGCCTTTAGGTCTGCATATATGTTTAGCCATGCAGCAGATTAACCTGGGTGCTACAACATGCATTGTTACTAAATGAGCAGCACATTATCCAGTGTGTGTGTGTTAGGGTGCACTATTCCAGTGTGTGTGGACTATCCCTGCGGTTCCTTCTCTGACTATTCTGTGACCCATGCCAGTGATCCCATCCCGAGAGCAGCGTGGGAGAGACTGTAGGAGTATGTATAACTTGTGACAGAAGTGTGGGGAGCGAGTGAACTGAAGGAATGTATGTGACGAGCACAACAGTGGCCGGTTGAAACTCCAGGAATGTGTATAGCTCCTCTGAGCAGTGAGAGATTGTGCAAAAGTATGAGCTGCTCTTGAAGGCAGTGTGGTAGAGAGTGCCGAAATGCATGTAACAGGCAGCAATGTGTTGGGGTGAGCCTACAGGAGTGCATGAAACTCAACGAAACATGTTTAACTCGATACCAGGCAGATATGGAGTTCATTCGTGTATGGTCGGTTTGTGCATCCGTGTGTGTGTGTTTGGTTGTGTGTTTGAGAGCGAGAGAGAGAAATAATGTGAGTCCTCTGAATGTTTAGTAGAGGGCCGGCAGAGGTGAGTGGGCTTGGAGAGCAGTGGGGGAGATATATTCCGCTCTTCACCATCCCAAAGTAGATAACACAAGTACTACTGCCATGATTATTATCAATGCACCTTTTATTTTAAAGTCAATTCTGTTTTTTTGTATTTTTTGTCTAAATATTATGTAAAAGCACCCACCCCTCTAGCAGGGTGCTGGACTTGTGTAGTCTCGGTTGTATAAATAAGGGACACAGTTACTTTAAAACTGTGGAACGCACATAGGAATAAAAATGAATTAAATTAGCCAGAGGCGGAGTTGACTTTCCAAAGTCAACATAATTAGAGATACGGAGATTAATCAGTAACTGGGGGTGTGGGTGGGGGGTATGCAGCAAGCCTAGGGTCTGGCTGATGAGAAGGGACCAGTTCTTCCCGCTACATGTTAGGTATAGCACATGTTGAATAGAGCTGAAAAAATTAGGAGTTACTATCGCTCCATTCAGTGGTACTCCTTTTATCAGTCTTAGCAGGACCTGCTACTTAGACATAAAAAGTCGTGATACCTAAACCTTTGCTGCTCGCTTCACATGGAAAATTGTAAATACAGTTTTCTCCTATGCATATTTCAGAATGTTGTTTGTGGCAAAATATGGAGGAAACTGAAATTAGTTAATTAATCGCTTTTTTACTGAATGATAAAACAAACAAATGTGCACACATGGTCTGATTCAGCGGGAGGAGGGTGATTTGGGTCGGGACAAGCAACCAGATAAGTAAGATAAAAAGTGTATTACGCTTTGACGTTAACAGGACCCCTTATAGCGCCACACTGAGAAGTACTTATTAAAAGTGAAAGTTTTGTACCACTGGTGGTCTGAACTTGCATATTTGAAAGTGCTTAGGACTGGACGTTCTGGGCCTGGCTTCCTCTTTGATGCTGTCTGACAAGACAGGACTAGAGACCCCACACGACCCAATGACATGGGGTGAGATGACAGAATGGAGGGGGGTTGACCCGAAGCAGGCCCTACTGGCATGGGCCTGGCTTGTTGCATTGGCACGTGCCCCGCATCAGCATGCGCCCTGGCTTGTCGGGCACCCTCAGCTTCCAAGTCGCCTTTGCCCCAGACTTTGAAAAAAACACATACACACCCCATTTGAAGCCCATGCCACACTAACTCATAAACAAACCAGATTTTGTCAAAAATTGCATATGTCACTTTTACATCATTAATCGTATAACGCAAAACACGACTGGATCTCAGCACGACCTCTAGGTAAAACTTCTCTGGCTTGGAGGAGTCCGACAAAGGCTGAATTAAATTTAAATCACTTACACATGCTTGGCTTAAACAGAAATACAGTTCTCAAACAAGCTGCAGAAATGTGTGTACCGTGGGCAAAAACCGAGCTTAAATCTCGGATGGGCTCCTCCTTTCACCCTTTCAAGTTCAATAAAAATGAAAGCGATAGAGGTGGTTATATGGTGAAACCTGTAATTTTAGTGCTACAACCACGCACTGCATGGCACTGGCAGCAGGCGCTACACAAATTGCATCGGTATTCATGTTTCCATTTGACTGACTTTTGTGGCCCCACACCTGAATTAAATTACCTTAATGGTAACTCCATTACTTCTAGAGTGTAGACTTTCCCGTCATCAACATTGTGGGTATTCAGCCGACAAGTCGAAAGGTCGGAAGTGCTTCAAAAGCTATTAAATCAGAGCCTGCCAGACACACAGAATTTCCCTTGCGGGAGCGAGCAGGGACACCATCTGATTGCAAGATAATCCCAAACAGATGTCGCCAAAGCTCGCTCCCGCAAGGGAAATGCCAAACATGCATGCATTGCAATTGAAAGCAATGCAAAGAGTGCACGTTTTTGGGCTAAAAAGCGAATCGATTCCAAGAGGTCCCCTCCTATGCAGCGCATGCGCGCTGCGTAGGAGAGACCTAAAAAAAATGAAAAATAAGCTGAGCGCGGTGTCCCTGAGGCGGGCGCCGCACTCAGTATTAAAGTTTGAAATAATAAAAAGCAGAAAGCGGTGTCCCCGAAGCAGGCGCCGCGCTCAACATGCAAATAGCAGCCACGATTGTCCCCATCGTGTCAATAACAAAAATAGTGCCCACTCACTAGATAAAGCAGTACGTATAATGTGCCAAGTAAAAGGTCCAGTCCTTATGGGCGGTAACAAATGGCAACAAGGCGGTAACAAGGAGGGACTAACAAGCCTCATAATGAATCGGAGCATATGCCAAGGACAATGACACCAGTGAAAAATATGGGAGGAGAATGGGTGAGGCTTCCACAGCATACTCTACTACAGCATGCCTCGCAGACTGAGCAGTGCATGCGCGCTGTTGCTAGGCTCGACCTAAAAATGAATGTGGTGCTCATGTAAAGCTCTCTGATACCTTTCTGGGCATGTTTGCGCTATATAAAACTCCAGAGAAAGAAATGTCCTTCCAAGAGCACACATTAAAGCAGAAATCAGCGCTACCTAACAGTAATGCACAGGTGGTCCTGCTCCAAGGTTAGAAGACATCCATGCTGTAGGCTAGCTACACATTTTCGGCAATAAATTAAGTGGTATAATATGTATGTTACTGAGACTATACTGCTATACTAGAGTTTCTTTTCAAGCACATATTTGTTAGCGGTGATCAATGTCCAGTTTCATACTTTGCATTCTTTGAGCACTGATACACAACTGTCAGGTTGTGGAAATTAACATTTACGTATTCCACTGGAGTGCACGGCAGGCTCTCCCAAGTAGTGCATTGAATTTCCACAACCCCACACACTATCACCTCTGCCCAGCAGACACCAAGATCAAACAATTCAAATGGGACCTCTGCGGTTTATTTTTTATTTTTTATAATGGCCTAGACATGTTGCTAAACTTGTCAATATAGTTTAAGCGCTATGTCTTTTCTATAAAGCAGAGGCTATGAAGAAGCTGTAACAATAAGCAGCTATACTACTGTTTAGCGACATTTCTTTTCTTGCAAAATGCCACATTTCCCACTGTGACAATTTTCGGGAAACTGATCACTTGTTTTAATATTTTGTTTTATCATTTTTGTTAACTCGACCCTGGAGCTTCTACTGACATTTTAGTGGCTTGTCAATCACAGCACAAGGCATCTATATGCAGCACTATTATATACTATAAAGTATCAATATGGTAGCGCCGCCAAAGTCACGCTTCATGTGAAGCCCCAGACTGCATCGTTTCAGTTAGTGGAACCTGCCTCTTAATTTGACTCAGCTTCAGCTGAGCAAGACTTCCCGAGCCTCTGACATGTTGTGCCGTCTTTCAGTGTTCTCAGGCAAATCAATTTTAAGGTGGAAGTGTTAGCAAATGGTTGCCCTTCTCAATCATAACTTTAAGAAATATTTTAAATAATAATAAAAAAGAGAATTTTATCTCATCAAAAAACCTTTACCCCCTTCTATTTCTGTGAATTTTAATGAATGGATTGGTTCGAGTAGCTGCTTATAACACTTTATGCGGCAGGGGTGAGCAAATTATGCGGCAAGAAAAGGAAGAATTGCAATATTGAAAGTACAATCAGTGGTAGCTGAGGTGCTTTGGTACAAATTTAGCAACCACTCTCATTGCACCCACAAATGACCATAAAGCAGTGCTATTAGTGTCAACGCTTCCATGTTGATGAACAGTAGATGTTGCAGCACCCAGGAAAATGTGCTGCTTTGCTAAATACTTATAGGTTTCCCAAGCGAGACCGATTGCATTGCAAATGCTTGTTTGCTTTCACAGGCGATATACAGCAGCTTCACTCGTTGTTTGACTTAATTTAGAATTTTCAATTTTTCATAGTCATTCTCTTTTTTAAGGTCTTTTGGATTTTCTAAAAGTTTGCCAATTGTATTTGATGTCCTACATGAAACTTTATTTGAATATTTTCATTGGCAGGTAGATTTTTACGCTACGGCTTTTTTTTCACTACTTTAACTTCTATTTCCCAAACAACAGTAGAGCTTTAATTCATCTGTAGGGATTTAAAAATATGTTTTACTTCTTCTTTTGACTGGTCATAGCGGAGATTGTCATAACTGGCGGTTTAAGGAAGTCTACTTGCACAATGAATAGTTTGCTCCTAGTTTTGGATCCGCGCCATCTTTTCTTATCGTTTTTTTATTTTCATAATGATCCGCAAATCACATGACATTTCCTTATCTAGACGGCTGTGGATATGAAGATGTGTTGGTACATTTTGGAGTGGAATTCACTAAACCCTCACGGTTAATGAAGGATTTTCATAACAATTTTCAGAATTGGATGTATGACGTTACAACGCATGCTTTTACACCGCATGCCGTTACAACGCATTTTTTACACCGCAAGATCTGTTACAACGCAAGCCTTTACAACGCATGCTTTTACAATGACGTACACTAGATGGAGTGCTGACATTAGAAATGTATAATTTACTATTCCAACTCCAGTCCACGTTGCAGTAGGGAAGGTGTTTGGATAGTAAAACTACACTATTTCTAATGTTAGCACGCCATCTAGTGCATTTCGTTGTAATGGCATGCGTTGTAATGGCATGCGTTGTAACAGATTTCGCGTTGTTACAGTTTCGTTGTAATGGTAGTGCGGTGTAAAAGTTGCGTTGTAAACGTTGTATACCTTCAGAATTCCCTCTGGCTTTTTACTCCTTTCCTATTGACGCCTCGTTTCTGAGATGCTGTCTCCTTTCTGGTATCTTTCAGGGGCGTCCTGACTGCAGACTCAAGAGGCATTCCAAAGGGATCAATTCTGTCTTTGTTGTTGTTGTAAAAGGGCATCTCTTTTCCTGGGCTCATTTTTGGACGTTGGTATAAAGGTTTTTTTTTGTTTCTGCTTGAGCTTCTCTTTCTAGCTAGAAAAGATTTCACATTTATCCTTTTTATTTTTGATTAGTTGCCTGTATTATTATAGTTAAAATGTTTTTTTGTCTGTGTTTACCAATTTATTTATATTTATTTCTGCTTCGTGCTATGGTTTCCATTTATACCGGCAACGTGGACTTTTATGGAGCTACCATTTCCTGATTTGATTCTGTTTTGGAAATCATTGACCCTTTTTTCGGTGCGTGGTCCAGCTGGGGCCCTAGACATTTCTTCTCTGTAACAGCAGCCTATAACTAAACATTGAGCAGTGTGACCAGCCTTCCAGGCCGTTGGTCAAGTCAGCACAACGGACTGCACCACTATAGCACAAAGTGAGGACAAAGCACTATTTATAGCTTCCTTTGTGTCCAATCATAGCGCCCTCTTCAGGATAAGCCCCCCCCCCGTCTGCTCACTGGTCCTGCTGAGTCCAATGCCCAGATTTAGAAAGATGTCACTGTATGCAGTGTAGCAACCAAAGCTGCTGTGAGCAGGAGGGCACCATATCTACAGAGATATAGCATTATTCTGAGCCCCTCCTCCTACCCCCCAGGGCGTCACGGCTGGTTTAGGAAATATTCTGGCAGCAAGTAAGAAAATTGCAGGCCAAAAAAACAAACTTTGCAGTATTTATGCGACAGGCCCCTTATGTGCCTATCACAAAACTACTATGGCCCAGCCAGCAAACCAGCGCTGCACAACAAGCGTGAGCTGGGGAACGAGATGTCTGATCCCAGAGAGAGTGCAGAAAACTGTTTGAATTCTGCTCTCTCTCTGACACTATTCTGACACTCATTTTCCAGCGAGACACACGTGCACCCTCCTCCAACTCTAATGGAAGGTGGTTGGAGAAGGCTACTCTAAGGCCCCTCTGCTGATTCATTTTCCATAACCAACCACCCCTGTAGATAGTGCATCAAGATAGGTTCTGAAGAATTGCTGAGTGATTTACACACATAGGGTAAGAAACATGTTGACCATGACTACACACATATAGACACCTCCGACCATTATAATTGGTGGTATCCCTATTCTAGTTTTAATTGAGACGAGTGGGCTTGCAGATTAAAATTAGTTTTGGAGCACCACCTCACCTCATTTTATTTCTCCTCACATCTACATCACTAGGCCCCTCACACACACCTCACCTATGCGGCTTGGGAAAAAGATCTCCGACAAAGAGCCTTTCATAGGGTGCCCGTCAGGCATTGGAGTGCCGGCCTGACGAGGAGCAAGCCCTATGATGAAGCATGACATCCAAATGGGTGTGTGAGGGCCCCACTTCCCAAATTGGGAGACACCCACACTCCACTACTGAGTAAGGGTGTGGATCAACCTAGTTTCGTTCTTTTTTCCCCACCCTACAGGAACTGCATACTCCTTCGGTGCTACGTTGTATTGATTGGGGCTTGGATGCTGGACCTATATGCGCTCCTTCTCCCTCATTTGAATTGAGTAATTAAAACATACTTCTCATTCCCAAAATGTAGGTGCAGCGCCAAAGCCCCTTTCTACATAATACAGATTTTCCACACGGCTAGAATGGGTTGAAAATCATGATTTTATTAAAAACACGGAGGCTGATATTATGCATACCTCTTTAATTGCCAACTCACAGCAGCAACTACAAAACAATTGAAAGAACTTAGAATAGTAAATTTAATATTCTAAAGTCTATTTTATCCTGTGTGTGGCAGCCATCTTCCTTCTTTTTGAAGCGAACATCCTGCCACATCTTATCGTGAATAAAAACTGTTTAATAAACCAATCCTTAAATGTCCAATAGAACAAATAAAATCAATTTTCTTCTTTTCAAGTGACTTCTTGAAGTCCCCTCCTGAACAGAATCACAAACAATTGATTAAAGGGTGGGAATCAAAAGGGAGGGATAATATCAGCCTTCATGTCTTTAATAAAATCATGATTTTCTACCCCTCCTAGCTGTTGAAAATCTGAATTTTATGGCAAGGCACGGAGGCCAATATTATGCATATTTTAAGCTTTGCCATAATATTCCTTACAAATGCAAAAACAACAATTGATGAACAGAATGCAGAACAATGTCATACATTCACCCCAGTACAGAGATCTGGGCCTAAATCCATCGTTTTTTTGCTCACCATGCCATTCCAGTTTGGACCCAGCCATATGCAAATCAGTCTTGACCCTGTGCCCCATGGGAACAGTCCAGCCCGAACTGCCAAGCCAGGTCCTCCCTGGACTGGAAACCAGCATCCTAGGACCGGTTTCGGGCTTTCAGCCCTCGTCAGCCAGGATAGCTTGATTCCAGTGGCATGGAGAGTAAGGGACTCACGTCTGAGCATACCCTTCCCACTCGGGGTGACAAATGCAAAAACAACAATTGATGGACAGAATGCAGAACAATGTCATACATTCACCCCAGTACAGAGATCTGGGCCTAAATCCATCGTTTTTTTGCTCACCATGCCATTCCAGTTTGGACCCAGCCATATGCAAATCAGTCTTGACCCTGTGCCCCATGGGAACAGTCCAGCCCGAACTGCCAAGCCAGGTCCTCCCTGGACTGGAAACCAGCATCCTAGGACCGGTTTCGGGCTTTCAGCCCTCGTCAGCCAGGATAGCTTGATTCCAGTGGCATGGAGAGTAAGGGACTCACGTCTGAGCATACCCTTCCCACTCGGGGTGACAAATGCAAAAACAACAATTGATGGACAGAATGCAGAACAATGTCATACATTCACCCCAGTACAGAGATCTGGGCCTAAATCCATCGTTTTTTTGCTCACCATGCCATTCCAGTTTGGACCCAGCCATATGCAAATCAGTCTTGACCCTGTGCCCCATGGGAACAGTCCAGCCCGAACTGCCAAGCCAGGTCCTCCCTGGACTGGAAACCAGCATCCTAGGACCGGTTTCGGGCTTTCAGCCCTCGTCAGCCAGGATAGCTTGATTCCAGTGGCATGGAGAGTAAGGGACTCACGTCTGAGCATACCCTTCCCACTCGGGGTGACAAATGCAAAAACAACAATTGATGGACAGAATGCAGAACAATGTCATACATTCACCCCAGTACAGAGATCTGGGCCTAAATCCATCGTTTTTTTGCTCACCATGCCATTCCAGTTTGGACCCAGCCATATGCAAATCAGTCTTGACCCTGTGCCCCATGGGAACAGTCCAGCCCGAACTGCCAAGCCAGGTCCTCCCTGGACTGGAAACCAGCATCCTAGGACCGGTTTCGGGCTTTCAGCCCTCGTCAGCCAGGATAGCTTGATTCCAGTGGCATGGAGAGTAAGGGACTCACGTCTGAGCATACCCTTCCCACTCGGGGTGACAAATGCAAAAACAACAATTGATGGACAGAATGCAGAACAATGTCATACATTCACCCCAGTACAGAGATCTGGGCCTAAATCCATCGTTTTTTTGCTCACCATGCCATTCCAGTTTGGACCCAGCCATATGCAAATGAGTCTTGACCCTGTGCCCCATGGGAACAGTCCAGCCCGAACTGCCAAGCCAGGTCCTTCCTGGACTGGAAACCAGCATCCTAGGACCGGTTTCGGGCTTTCAGCCCTCGTCAGCCAGGATAGCTTGATTCCAGTGGCATGGAGAGTAAGGGACTCACGTCTGAGCATACCCTTCCCACTCGGGGTGACAAATGCAAAAACAACAATTGATGGACAGAATGCAGAACAATGTCATACATTCACCCCAGTACAGAAATCTGGGCCTAAATCCATTGTTTTTTTGCTCACCATGCCATTCCAGTTTGGACCCAGCCATATGCAAATCAGTCTTGACCCTGTGCCCCATGGGAACAGTCCAGCCCAAACTGCCAAGCCAGGTCCTCCCTGGACTGATAGCCAGAAACCGGTCCTAGGATGCTTGATTCCGGTCCAGGGAAGACATGGCGTGGCAGTTCGGGCTGGACTGTTCCCATGAGGCACAGGGTCAAGACTGATTTGCATATGGCCATGTCTGAACTGGGGTGGCGTAGTGGGCAAAAGAACGATGGATTTAACCCAGATCTCTTGACTGGGGGAGAATGTCTGCATTGTCAGCATTCCGTCCATCATTTGTTTGTTGTAACGCTTTTCGCCCTAAGTGGGATGGGTATTCCCAGACGTGGGACCCGTGCTCACTACGCCACTGGAGTCAAGCTATCCTGGCTGATGACGGCTGATAGCCAGAAACCGGTCCTAGGATGCTTGATTCCGGTCCAGGGAAGACATGGCTTGGCAGTTCGGGCTGGACTGTTCCCATGAGGCACAGGGTCAAGACTGATTTGCATATGGCCATGTCTGAACTGGGGTGGCGTAGTGGGCAAAAGAACGATGGATTTAACCCAGATCTCTTGACTGGGGGAGAATGTCTGCATTGTCAGCATTCCGTCCATCATTTGTTTGTTGTAACGCTTTTCGCCCTAAGTGGGATGGGTATTCCCAGACGTGGGACCCGTGCTCACTACGCCACTGGAGTCAAGCTATCCTGGCTGATGACGGCTGATAGCCAGAAACCGGTCCTAGGATGCTTGATTCCGGTCCAGGGAAGACATGGCTTGGCAGTTCGGGCTGGACTGTTCCCATGAGGCACAGGGTCAAGACTGATTTGCATATGGCCATGTCTGAACTGGGGTGGCGTAGTGGGCAAAAGAACGATGGATTTAACCCAGATCTCTTGACTGGGGGAGAATGTCTGCATTGTCAGCATTCCGTCCATCATTTGTTTGTTGTAACGCTTTTCGCCCTAAGTGGGATGGGTATTCCCAGACGTGGGACCCGTGCTCACTACGCCACTGGAGTCAAGCTATCCTGGCTGATGACGGCTGATAGCCAGAAACCGGTCCTAGGATGCTTGATTCCGGTCCAGGGAAGACATGGCTTGGCAGTTCGGGCTGGACTGTTCCCATGAGGCACAGGGTCAAGACTGATTTGCATATGGCCATGTCTGAACTGGGGTGGCGTAGTGGGCAAAAGAACGATGGATTTAACCCAGATCTCATGACTGGGGGAGAATGTCTGCATTGTCAGCATTCCGTCCATCATTTGTTTGTTGTAACGATAATATTCCTTACAGCAAACAAATGATGGACGAAATGCTGACAATGCAAACATTCTCCCCTAGTCTTACAAAAAACAAGAATGCACACAATAGCTGACCAAGGTCAAGCACTTAAATTCCACCAGTTTCATATATTCCACACAAGTGCTGCTACTCCCGGCATCCGCTGCTGAGGAATGTCAATTAATAGAGAGAGTCCACAAAAAGGAAGGTGCACTCTGATTGAAGTCTGTCAGGAAACATACGTAGTCCCAAAACATTTTTTTTTATTAAAGTTGTTAGTTTTTAAAAACCGGCAGACAGCCAATGCGTTTCGTTCCCTAGGGCCACAGGAACTTCATCAGGGCTTACTCAAAGGTCAAATAAATGGTTATAACAGGAATGGTCCCAGAAAGTCCATTAAGGTGTATGGCCACCTACTCGGATTGCCCAATTAGAAATAGTACAAATATCTCATGCAATTAAACAGATCTTCAAAAGGGTTATATTTTATGTGGAGTAAAACAAGGTAAGAGTAACCGCTCCCCTTGGCTTTGAGAAGGCAAGTATAAATAGTACCAAAAAACAATATCTTAGAACGGATCAAAGCGGTATCCAAAGTTAGCGGCCCGAAGCACACAGTGGTCCTAAAATTAAAACGCACGGCTGTCAATAACGCCCAAAAGTCCGTTCTAAGAACGGATCAAAGGGGCATCCAAAGTTAGCGGCCCCAAAGCACACAGCGGTCCTAAAATTTAATTTAGAACACACAGCTGTCGATATATTCCACATAAAATATAAACCTTTTGAAGATCTGTTTATTTGCAAGAGATATTTGGACTATTTCTAATTGGGCAATCCGAGTAGGTGGTGATACACCTTAATGGACTTTCTAGGACCATTCCTGTTATATCCATTTATTTGACCATTGAGTAAGCCCTGACAAAGTTCCTGTGGCACTAGGGAACGAAACGCGTTGGCTGTGTGCCGGTTCTTGAATAAACAAACAACTTTAATAAAAAGAAGATTTTTTGGACTACATATGTTTCCTGACTGACTTCAATCAGAGTGCACCTTCCTTTTTGTGGACATTCTGTCCTAGTCAAAAGATCTGGGTATGCCCAGACATGGGTCCCTTGCTCACTGTGCCACTGGATTCAAGCTAGCCTGACTGAAGAAGGGTGACATACCCTGAAACCGGTCCCAGGATGCTTGTTTCCGGTCCAGGGTGGACCTGGCCTGGCAGTTCGGTCTGGCTGTTCCCATGGGGCACAGGGTCAAGACTGATTTGCATATGGGTGGGTCCAAACTGGGGTGGCGTAGTGGGCAAAAGAACGATGGATTTAACCCAGATCTTTTGACTGGGGGAATATTTGCATTGTCAGCATTCTATCAATCATTTGTTTGCTGTAACACTTTTCTCCCTAAGTGGGATGGGTATGCCCAGACCTGGGTCCCTTTCTGACTGTGCCTCTGGATTCCACGTTGCCTGGCTCGAGAAGGGTGACATACCCTGAAACCGGCCCCAGGATGCTTGTTTCCAGTCCAGGGAGGACCTGGCCTGGCAGTTCGGTCTGGACTGTTCCCATGGGGCACAGGGTCAAGACTGATTTGCATATGGCAGGGTCCAAACTGGGGTGGCGTAGTGGTCAAAAATGGATTTAACGCAGATCTTTTGAATGGGGGAGAATGTTTGCATTGTCAGCATTCTGTCCATCATTTGTTTGCTGTTAACACTTTTCGCCCTAATTGGGATGGGTATGCCCAGACGTGGGTGCCTTGCTCACTGTGCCACTGGATTCAAGCTAGTCTGGCTGAAGAAGGGTGACATACCCTGAAACCCGTCCCAGGACACTTGTTTCCGGTCCAGGGAGGACCTGGCCTGGCAGTTTGGTCTGGACTATTCCCATGGGGCACAGGGTCAAGACTGATTTGCATATGGCTGGGTCCAAACTGGGGTGGCGTAGTGGGCAAAAGAATAATGGATTTAACCCATATCCTTTGACTGGGGGGGAATGTTTGCGTTGTCAGCATTCTGTCCATCATTTGTGTGTTGTAACACATAATATTCCTTACAGCACAATCCACAGGTTTAAAATAGAATTCCTTGACTACGGAATCTGATGACCAGTCGGCCGCAGCTTAGATCCCATGCAAACCTCCACCTAAAAGCAGTGCCATAGAAGCCATAGCCCCTCTAGCAGAGTGAGCTCCAAACCTAGATAAAGCTATCCCAAAGAGTTCCTTCAGGTCCAAAAACCCATTGTCGCTCCAACTCAATCATTGTTTAAGAGCTAGATTAACATCCCACAGGGATGAATATTTTGCCCCCGGTGAATCCTTTATTCTTACGCTTCTCAATAGTCTCTTAACCACATCATGTTGACCTACATGCAAGCTGTCTATTAAGTCATGACCGCCTGAGATGGCAGACCTATTGATGTTAACTGCACTGTAAGACTTTCCTTCAAGGAATAACTCTGTCAAATAATTCACTCCTTCCACCAGAGGTGCCGAAATGGGATCCAGACTCCTCGTAGAACACCAACAAACCCATCTTTTCCAGGCCAACCTGTATGCTTTTGAAGTCCCTGGAGCCCATGACTCTTTAATGAGTTTCGAAGCTTCCAATGATGAGCCTGACACTTGCCAGGCTCTCCCGAGCTTAAATGACCTTGAAGAATCAACTTGTGATACTCCCCTGAAGCATTCGCCAATAACTCTGGGACACTCGGAAGAAGAACCGGGTCGGCAATCAGCATTTCCAAATGTCGGGAAACCAATCGTGGGAAGTCCAGAAAGGGGCTTTTAGCACTAATTCCTCTTTCTGCCTCTTTACTTTTAGTAACACCTTCTGAATTAACTTAAAAGAAGGGAATGATTAATTTGGTAATCTGCCAAAGACCTGCAGAAAAGCTTCTGCAGCTTTGGCTGCTGTATTGAATTTCCATGTTCTTGCCCTCCATTTGGATAGAAGTTCCATAGTTGGAATCCCAAGATTTCTCAAATTTGATTTTAAGTCATGATCTTCATTAACTTTGGCTATATGGGGTTGCGCTCTCTTTGTTTAGACTCTTGTAATACCACTATGATGCCCGCGCTGACCATACAATTTCTTTTCTAGGATTCACTGCACTTAGTCGTGTGATTGCTTTTAATAACTTTGCACATTCGTTGTTCCATGAACAGCTTGTGTTTGAATTGAACTATCACACACTGTCCCACAAACACACCTCAGTCAAGGGGTAGTGCCACACATGAGGGCACATGCTGCCCCTGCCCTCGGGAACAAGAGAGCATATAGTATTCTGCATGTGCAGTGGTGAATTTGTAAAAATACCAGACTACAAAAGTGTGCCAACACTGGTTCAGTATCAAGGTTAATAATGCATTTCAAAATATGCTTTATGTAAAAGAAGCATGACACAAAACGGAAGCACACGGGAAATGTAAAACACACATTAGGTTAAAGAAGCAGTGACGGCATATGTCGACATAAATGAATCAATGGGGCACATATGCATTCCAAATATGTACACTTTCGGATTGGCCACAATAGAAGAGTTATAATGTGGATGCATACTGAAGTGCAAGCAAAGCACTGAAAAAAAGCATGGTCTTCTGGTTAGCTATTGACGATATAGGAGAAAATGTGTTCCAATCTTCTTTATTTTCAATATATGCATTTATGTTGTGTCTTCTTAGTAGAATAGTTGAACTAATGAAAAATATTGTGAAGTAAATATAGACGATCATGGGAACGCAAAGTACATTCCTGAATGCCCAAGTTGATATATATTATGCTGTAATGGGAGAGAGTGAGAGAGTGTGTGTGTGTGTGTGAAACGTATTAAGTAGCATCGAAAGGTTACATTCTAGGAAACAATTATTAATATAAATCAATGTATCGTTTACTTTTGACATATAATCTTTGGTGTCAGTTTTATAAAGGTTCAATTAAAACTAGATACTACGAAATGCATTAAAAATAAACAATACAATGTAATCAAGGACAATTACAGGATTCACAATTCTCAAGTGCACAGTTAGTGAAAGGTGAGTATCGTGTGTATGAAGAAGTGACAGCAGTTACTGTCCAGGAGGCATATAATAACGTAAAGTGTAGAAGATATTCATCGGAACATGCAAGCTATTACATTTTTTTCAAAACATGTAATGTTCCGAAAGACGCCCACAACAATGATACCACTGGAGTGAGATTTGAGGAGGAGAGTAGAAATCGGGGACTTGGTGCTTTGGTCCGCCAAGAGGTGCCCCTGCAACAGTGCACTGTGGGTCCAAATCTATGTAAATGAGCTACAAGCTAGAAGCGACTTAGAAAGAGGAGACACACAGGTAAGGATGGAGGATACCATGACAGCTCAGTAGGGGGGCTAGAGTATCACACAGGGCGAATAATTGCTTTCTCTATGACCCTGCGCCCCCTAGGACAGCGTTCAGGCAGCTCACAGTCGCTGCTCACTCACCTCCTCACTTTCGGTTCTGTAGGGAACGGCGGCTGCAGGAAAACACAGGGGTACCTTACGACTGCCGTACAGTAGGCCGCGCCATCATGGCAACAAAGGAGAGACTGCCAAAAGCGTGTGAGTGGGAGACTATAGCCAGAGAAGAAAGACACCCGTAGACAAAGAAGAAGGACTACCATGTAAAGCAGGAGACTGCAGGCAGTTGGAGAGAGAAGACAGCAGAAGACGAGACCCATGTGAGCAAATGAAATAGTTACTGTAAGGAGGCTACTACAGGGTAACACCTTAACAAATGAAACAGAAACGATAACATTTCAAATGGGAACCTTCAAAACACGGCTTTGTCCGCAAGCTACTGGACACGAGTAAAACAAGCATTGGCCGCGCGACTGTGAAAGTAACACGGCTGCACGGCCGTAAAAGTGAAAGTGATCGCGATCAGCGCGAAACAAACTGAGCGGTGAAAGAATGTGCTAACAACTCCCCAGAGACAAGCATTGGCGGCGGGGGGCGGGGGAGTGGAGGCCAGCAGAGTGACGTGATCTGTGGTGGGGGGGGGGGAGGGAATTGCAAGGTGGAGAGAGGCACACAAGGCTTAATGAGCCTTGACAGAAACCCACATGGTGGCTGCGCGCGTGCACGCGCGCGTGAACGCAAGCTTGAGGTCAGCAAATGCCTCTGGTAGCACTTTAAAAATACGCTAACGGGGGCGTGTCCAAGATGGCGACGGAGTAGGACGTGTCTTCAGTCCCTCCACTGCTGTACCTGCTTAGCGTTGTTTAGCGCCTTCCCTCGCCCTTCCCGCTTAACATCCTGAGCTGGCGCTGGTCCCCTAGGGGCCCGGGAGGAGGTCTGGCGATCCTTGTACCTGAGGGGCAAGAACAGGGGCCTCGGACAGCTTTGGGGCCTGAGGCGAGAGCGGCGGCAGCAGCCGGGAGACTTGCGTGGTGACGCGGCTGGAGGCGGTGCCCTTTGCCGCGCTGCCGCTACGCCGCTGAACGCCGCCCCTGACCGCCGGAATGGCGGAGCGAGACCTGGGACCCGGTGGAGGAGGAGGGCCCGGCTGACTCTGTCGCGGGGTTGCCGAGGTGGGCAGAGCTCGCCTGCGACTGGCGGTGACGGAGCGGCGTGTGGGCCTCGCCTACGAGGGACGATACGGAGGTGCGGAGGGAGCCTGCGGCCGCGGCCCGAGGAGAGACGCTGGTCCGCTGGTGCTGAGGGTCCTCTGGGCCTGTGATCGACTGGCAGGTGGGGTGGCCCCGGCCTGGACTTCCCAGGCCCCTGGGGGCTCCATCCACAGCGTTGTGTCGGCAGGGGCCCTGTGGAGCCGGGGGCCGCCCCCCTTGTGAAGCGCCCGGCCCTGAACAGCCTTTCCGGAGTGAGGCCTGCTGCCGAGCTGATCTCGAAACCCGCCGGTGAGTTCCTCCCCCTGCCCCTCTTTCGGCTGGTGGGCCGCTGCGAGGGCCGCATATCTGATGCTGCTGATGGTGCCTACGGGAGCGGGGTGAGCTGCCACCTGTGCTACGGTGAACCGGGGGTGGCCGGCCGCCTTCCCACCTGTGACTGCGAGGCCGGGGGTCGGTCAGTGACGACGTGGCCTGGAGAACTGAAAGCTGGCCCTGGTGTCCTTTGCGCCCCCCCTGGCTACTGCTGCCTGACGAGGGCCCTTGGGGGGTGCGGTCTGGCCCGGGCCCAGACCCCGAGAGAGCTGGAGCGTGCTCTCTGTGGCGAGTTGGCGGTGGATCGGACCCCGGAGCGCTGAAAAGAGGTGGCCCCGGCGTGGGACGAAGTGGGGAATCTGGGGCTCGGGACTCCCCGCTAGTGCTGGCCCGGGCGAGGCATTGGAGAGGCTGCCGGCCGGGGCGAAAGCGTGGGGTCTACCTGCGGTCTGGAGCCCCGGTCGCTCGTGGTGCTGTTCGCGATGTCGACGAAGCCCCGCAAGGAAAAACCGGGCAGGATGGGGCCCCCGAAGGGTGCGCTGCCAACAACGCCCGCGGGTGCCAGCGCTTCCCCCCAGCAGAACACAGATGATGCGCCAGCCACCAAGGCCTTCATGATGGAGCTTTTTTCCGCTATCAAGGAAGACATCTTGAATCTCCGCTCCCAGCTTGCCTCGGACCTCAGAGAATTGCGGCGAGAAGTGGATGGCATTGGCGAACGCGTGGCAACGCTGGAAGAGCACGATCTAGGTCTGGCGGGGGACGTCCATCAGCTCCAACAGGATGTGCTCCGACTAACGGAACAGAACTTGGACCTCCAGGCCCATGCGGAAGACCTGGAAAACCGGTCTCGGTGGAACAACATCCGTATCCGAGCGGTGTCCTGGGGGGGCGAAGCTGGGGATCTCTGTGGGTATGTAGAGGCTCTCTTCTTGCAAATCCTGGGCGATGACGATCTCCACGAAGTCAAGATGGACAGGGTCCACAGAGTGGGCCTACCAAGGGGCTCGGGGGCTCCGCCGCCGGACATTCTGGTCTGCGTCAATGATTTCCAGCTCAAGGAAAGTATTCTTCGGAAGGCGCGGAGTATTCCTAACCTGCTATTCAGAGAGCACCATCCCCAACTCTTCCAAGATCTGGCAGCTTCTACGCTGCAGAAGAGACGTGCCTTTCGTCCTGTGACGGCGTTTTTGCGTGATCAACAAGTGGCATACTCCTGGGGTCATCCCTTTCGCCTCATCTTCAGGTGGCAAAACAGACTGGTCCAGATTCGCTCTCTGCAGGCTGCCAAGGACCTCCTGGGGCTAGATGACGCCTCGGACTCCCCGAGGGGGAGCCGCTCACCTTCGCGGCGCAGAAGGCGCTCTTCCTCCTGGCACAGAGTTGGGCGTCTGGGGACACAGAATGGGCCGGATACCGCGTCCAGTCAACAGAAAAGAGATGGAGCAGTGGCCTCCGTAGTGGATGTGATGGTGTCGTCGCAGCGGGACAGCTCATCGGCAGCTTGATGGTAGAGGGAAGGCTGCTTGGTGGCGGGGGGACGCCTCCCTCCTGTTCAGGTACCGTGGGTAACTATGTACTTTTGGGGAAGACACCCCGGACCGGAGAGCGGTTGGGACACTGCCTATTGCCTGCGACCCCGCTCTCCGAGGGTCTCATCACCAGCCCTCCTGGTTGCAGCATTCGTTTTTTTGACTTTCTTTGGGAGGGTCCAGTTGACTCCTCTGCCTGTTGTATTTGTTTTTTTTCTGAGTTATTGGGAAGGGGTTTTTGGGGATGGGGTGGGGGGGCGCCGGGGTGGATGGGTGGGGGTGGAAGGGGGGGGCAGTGGTGGTGGCACGGAGTTGTGGAGAGGTAGGCTCTGGGAGTTGCACTTAGTGGGGGCTCTAGGGGGGGAACTCGAGGAGGTGGCGGGGGTCGCTCTTGACTGGCAGAAAGGGAGCTCCGCTTGCTTTGGCGGGGTCCTGATCCTGGGCGAGGTGGGGGAGGAGGGGGGGGCCGTCGCTGGGGGCGCTGCTCTGGCAGGGTCTGGGCTGCGGGCCTCCGTAGGAGAGATATCGTGGGATGGTCTGAGGACTGCGGTCCTGGGGAGCACTGCGGGCCCACTTCTGCCAGGGCCTTTCTGGTCGGGTTAGGTCCCTGGGACGGGGGCGGCGTTTTCTCTGTGGCTGGCCTGAGAGAGCTGAGAGTGGAGAGATCTGCGGCATGCCTGTTACCCTAGGAACTTGGAATGTGAAGGGGTTGAATTCACCTCAGAAAAGTTTGGAAATATGTACTGGATCATCTGGATGTGGATCATCTGGATGTGGTGTGTCTCCAGGAGACCCACCTGGCTTGACGGGATGAGGCCAGGCTGAAACATAAGCAGTTCCCCCTTATCTATAGATCCTCGGCGGTTTCGAAGCATAGGGGGGTGGCGCTGCTGTTCCGCTCGACTCTCCACTTCCAGCCCTTGGGAGTCCGGAGTGATAGGGAGAGTAGATGGCTTCTTGTTAAGGGGGTGCTCCTTGGCAGGACATGTTCCTTCCTTGTGCTGTATGCTCCCAATGCGGGGAAGAATGGATTTCTTTTGCACTTACTGCGAACGGTAGAGGATTTTGTGGAGGGGGCGTTCTTCGTATTGGGGGACTTCAATCTCGTTTGGGATCCGGACTTGGACTGCTCCCACTGCCGGAGGGCCGAAACTGGGGTGTTCTCTGATGAGTCGCGCCGGCGGATCGAGGAGTTGGGGTTGCTAGATGGGTGGCGCTCTCTGCACCCCCTCTCTCGGGACTACACCTTCTTCTCTCATGTCCACCACTCGTATTCCCGGTTAGATCATAGTTTTTTACAACCAGTCCCTCCGGGGTTCTGTGAGTGAGGCCAAGATTTTTCCTCTTTCCATTTCTGACCATAGCTTGTTCGCGCTGGGGCTCCAATGGGCGCCTGTGGGGGACGTTCCGCGCAGATGGTACTTTCCGGCTTCCCTGGTGAGGGACGATTCCTCTTGCAAGGAGCTCCGTGTGGCGATTTGGGACTTTTTCGACCTTAACCCGGTTCAAGACACATCTGTTTTTACTACCTGGGATGCCTTTAAGGCCTCCGTGAGGGGTAGTTGCTTAGCTATTAACGCGGCACTTAATCGATTGAGGAGAACGGAGCGAGAGGCGTTAGAGGCGGAACTGGCGGTGCTGGAACGGGCGCATAAAGACCAACCTTCCAAACTTACGTTGCGACCGCTTACTGCTCTCCGGGGCAAGCTACGGGCGCATTACAATAATAGGTCGGAGTTTACCCTCCTGAAGCTCCGTCATCTCTCTTATGCTCGGGGGAACAAGGTGGGGAAACACCTGGCCCGCCAACTGCGCCGTGAGCGGGAGCGAGAATACATCGGAGGCATTCGGGACGAGGCGGGTGCGCTGCAGCACCACGATACGGACAAGGCGGCGCGCTTCGGCGAGTTTTATGCGACGTTATATGCGGGAGACTCCCTGGACCCCTCTGCCCAGAGGGATTACCTGCGTACTCTCCCGCTCCCACAGGTTTCTGCGGCCTGGAATGAGCTGCTCTCTGCTCCCATCACGAGGGAGGAGGTGCTGGGTGCCATCAAGTCCCTGAAACCTCATAAGGCGCCGGGTGCAGACGGCTTCACGACCCTCTTTTATCAGACCTTTGCCGCCGATATCAGCGATTTCTTGGTCCAACTGTTCAATGCGATGGCTGAGTCGGGGGTTACCTCGGCCTCTATGGCGGAAGCCGTCATCTCCGTCATCTCTAAGCCTGGTAAGGACCCTGCTCTCTGCTCATCGTATAGGCCGATCGCCCTGCTCAATGTCGACGCCAAACTCTATTCTTCCATCCTAGCGTCCCGCCTGCAAGACCTGATGCCGGTGCTAATCCACCCGGATCAATCGGGGTTTATTAAAGGCCGACAAACCCATGATAACACCAGGAGGGTGATTCACCTCATCGAGAAGGTCAACCGCTGTCGTACTTTAATATTCGGGACCGCGTAGGGAACAGGGCCCTACCTCTGTCTATCTTGGTATTAGCGAACCGCAAATGGTAAATGCGGCACGTACGAGTGCTTTATATATCGTTCTAGCTATGAATGCACTGCGTACACGTTATTTTGCTTCGCTACGCGGGTTCCATTTTGGAAGCAGTGGCCATCTTGTCATTGCCCTCACATAGGCTATAATGGAGCAAATACGGGCCTCACAGTACATGGGCTTCCTCTCTGACTTCTCTGTGACCTGGGCAGCTGGCTCTGCTGCCCCGGGTCAAACTGGTCTCACGAGCTCCCCTTCCTCTCTCCACCTGTGATTCGTATCAGGGCTTGGCCCGTCATAAAACCCTTTTCATCCTACACAAGCCCCTGGCTAATCTCTTTCGCACCTGGCTGTTCCTGCTTTATGACTTGCTTCCCAAAACAGGAGATGCTCATGTTTATTGGGGGGATCTGTAAATCTAATGTGGGATCCGAACCTTGTTGTGTAAATCATTGTGGGCTGGCCGAACTGGAATGTGGGATGGTCATCATGACTCTGCCTTTTCTTTGTAACATATCCTTGTATATTGCCGTTTCATAAAACTCAGTAATGTATGCTTGGGGCCAGAAAAGGCCTATTTAAGATGTAGCCTGTTCCTATGATTTTCAGCAGTCTCCTGAGAACATACACGCTGGTGTACTTCTAGGATACCTGTAATTGGTCTGCAGCCAATAAACGATTCTTTGACTTCACCCAGAAGACTCTGTGTTTCTGTAGGTCCGGAACAGGGTGAAACCCAGAAGTCATAGGGTGTGTGCCCCTGCACCGCTGGGACTAAAATACCCAGTACTTCACCGCTTTAATATTCCAGCAGTTTTGCTTGGCCTGGATGCCGAGAAGGCGTTTGACCGGGTGGACTGGCAGTTTCTCTTCCGTACCTTGGAAGCGTTTGGGTTCTCTGATAGATTCCTCACCATGCTTCGGGCCAATTATAGCGGGCCCCGTTCCTGTGTCGCGGTCAATGGCTGCCTTTTGTCCTTCTTCCCACACTCGCGGGGTACGAGGCAGGGGTGTCCGCTCTCTCCCTTGCTGTTCGCTCTGAGTATTGAACCACTGGCGCTGGCGATACGGGAGCACCCGGATATCCGGGGGTTACCCTTTACGGGCGAACAGCACAAGATCTCCTTGTTCGCAGACGACATCTTGCTCTCGCTGGCAGACCCTGCGCACTGCCTCCCCCACGTCCAGATGACCCTGGCACGTTTTGAAGCAGTGGCAGGTTTTAAGGTGAACTACGACAAATCGTATATCCTTAATCTTACACTCTCGCCGATGGAGGTGGACCGCCTTCGGCCGCTCTCGCCTCTCCCTTGGACTCAGTCCTCATTACTATACTTGGGGGTGCGCTTGACCCCCACAGTGGGGAAACTGTATTCGGCCAATTTCCCCCCTCTCATGGATGTGATGCGGGCTGACTTGAACCGGTGGAAACCGCTGTTTATCTCCTGGCTAGGTAGGATACACGCGATTAAAATGACGCTCTTGCCGAAGCTTTTATATCTGTTCCAGGCGCTCCCCATTGTCTTGGACACTGATTTCTTTCGCCGCGTTAAGACTCTCATGCTCCGGTTCATATGGCATGGGGGGCGAGCTAGATTTTCTTTTGCCACTCTCCGACGTCCTCGGGGAGAGGGAGGGGTGGGCCTCCCGGACATGCTCCTCTACTATAAAGCTGCGCAGTTGAAGGTCTTGGTGGAATGGACCCAACCGCTTTCGGAGAAACACTGGCTCCACATGGACAGAAGTGTGGCGGGACGCACGATATGGGATCTGGTATGGAAACCTAAGGGGGACAGGCCCCAGAATGCATACATCAGCACCCCTACCGGCACCACCCTTAAGGTCTGGGACTCGGTCTCTGGGGATGAGCGCTGGACTACGTTCCCGTCGCCTTTTACTCCCATACATTTCAATCCGGCCTTTCCCCCTGCTATGCAAGAGGGTCCATTCAACGCGTGGAGAAGCGGGGGCTGTCTTGCCCTTACGCATTTGTTTCATGGCTCTGCCCCGCTCACCTTTGCCAACTGTGGACGGGATTATGGGGTTCCTCGGACGGAGCAGTTCCGCCACACCCAACTGCTGCACTGGGCTATGTCTCCGTCGGTGCGAGAGGCGGCAACTAGACCGCCCACCCCCTTTGAGGCTTTCCTCTCGCGCACCTCGAAGATGCGCGGAGCCATCTCCTTTATCTATGGCCACCGCTCTCTCTCCGAGGCCGTGTTATATGGGCTGCTGGGAGGACATCCTGGGGAGGGCCGTTGCGGATGAAGAATGGTCTCACCTGTGGCGCGATTTGACCAGCCACAACCTCTCGGTGGAACTGCGCGAGGCGCACCTCAAGACAATGATGGACTGGTATCTCTCTCCCGCCAAGATACACCGCATCTTCCCTACCTCTTCGGACAGGTGTTGGAGGGGATGTGGTCTCTTGGGGGACTATCGCCATATTTGGTGGGATTGCCCTGTCATCCGCCCCTACTGGCAAGAGATACTGTCCCATATTAAAGAGATCTTGGGTTACCCGATCGCGGACTCCGTGGCTCACGTATTACTGGGTCTCCGGGATCCCCTCCTCGAGCACCAGACGGGTGCGGACAAACAGATCCTTTGGTTGTGTTTGGGGGTGGCTAAGGTCACTCTGGCGGCAGCCTGGAAGAAGAAGGAAGCCCCGGCGATATCTCTGTGGCATGCCCGATTGTGGAAATTGTTGAGCATGGAACGGATGGCGGATGTCTTCCTGGGGTCCTTTAAAAATTTCAGTTTCCGCTGGGGCCCTCTTGTGCGCTTTCTCTCTAGGGGACTGCCGGCAGCGGTATGTCCTCCCTCAATTCGAGCCCTTCACCTGTTCCAGGTGTGATTATCGCTTGGGGAATGCCTTGCGTACGACTGAGAGTTACCACCACTGGGGGGAGGGTGGGAGGGGTTGGGAGGGTTAGGGAGGTTGCGGGCTGGGGGGAGTTCTTTTTTCTTTTGAGTTTGACTTTTGGAGAGGCGCCTGAAGAGGAGGGGAGAGCTAGATCTTTCCCGATCGTTGGGCATTGCCCGATAGCCTGGGCTTTTGCAGGGGCATGTTACTGGGTGGAAGTGAGGCCCCACAATTGTCAATCTCCCTGCTACCTCAGATGCGTTTGGGTCTCCTTCTGGCTATAGGGCTGATTGCTTAGCGTGGTGCTACACCAAGCGGCTGCTTGGCTCCCTGGCCCCCCCTCCTCATATGCATCCCCCTGCGAGGGAAGTTGTGCGGGACTGTCGCCGATGATTTCTTTTTGTGTTTTCTTATCAATAAAGACATCTTTTACAAAAAAATCCACTAACTAAATGTCTCGCAGCGCATGCGCTGGCTCAGGCAAGACCTAAAAAAACATAACAAACCCGAGCGCAGTGTCCCTGAAGCAGGCGCTGCGCCCGCTATTAAATTAAACAAGCATTGGCATAGCCAATAGGTCTCGCCTTTAGGTCTGTATATATGTTTAGCCATGCAGCAGATTAACCTGGGTGCTACAACATCCATTGTTACTAAATGAGAAGCACAATATCCAGTGTGTGTGTTAGGGTGCACTGTTCCAGTGTGTGTGGCCTATCCTTGCGGTTCCTTCTCTGACTATTCTGTGACCCATGCCAGTGATCCCATCCCGAGAGCAGCGTGGGAGAGACTGTAGGAGTATGTATAACTTGTGACAGAAGTGCGGTGAGCGAATGAACTTAAGGAATGTATGTGACGTGCACAGCAGTGGCCGGTTGAAACTACAGGAATGTGTATAGCTCCTCTGAGCAGTGAGAGATTGTGCAAAAGTATGAGCTGCTCTTGAAAGCAGTGTGATAGAGAGTGCCGAAATGCATGTGACGGGCGGCAATTTGTTGGGGTGAGCCTACAGGAGTGCATGCAACTCGACGAAACATGTTTAACTCGATACCAGGCAGATATGGATTTCATTCATGTATAGTCGGTTTGTGCATCCGTGTGCGTGTGTTTGGTTGTGTGTTTGAGAGCGAGCGAGAGAAAGAAAGTGAGTCCTCTGAATGTTTAGTAGAGGGCCGGCAGAGGTGTGTGGGCTTGGAGAGCAGTGAGGGAGATATATTCCGCTCTTCACCATCCCAAAGTAGATAACAAAAGTACTACTGCCATGATTATTATCAATGCACCTTTTATTTTAAAGTCAATTCTGTTTTTTTTTATTTTTTGTCTAAATATTATGTAAAAGCACCCACCCCTCTAGCAGGGTGCCGGACTTGTGTAGTCTCGGTTGTATAAATAAGGGACACAGTTACTTTAACCCCTTCGCTGCCAGGCCTTTTCCCCCTCCTGTGCCAGGCCTTTTTTTGGCTATTTGGGGTAGTGCGCGCTTAGGCCCCTGTAACTTTTTGACCGCATTAGGTAGCCACGCCAAATTTGCGTCCTTTTCTTCCAACATCATGGGGATTCTAAAGGTACCCAGGGTTTGTGGATTCCCCTGGAGGGGTCACAGAAAAGAGCCAAAATACAGCAAAATTTTGTTTTTTTTTGGAAAAATTGGAAAAACGGGCTGCAAATGAAAGCATCTGAGTTTTTACCTGCAAATGTTATCAAAAAAGGGTTTGTGGGGTTGAAATCACCATTTTCCCAGCTTTTCGGGGATACTTGACTTTTGATAGAAATCCAACATTTTTTACACAGTTTTGGCATTTTTCTGGGACATAGCCTATTTTTGCAATTTTTTGTGCTTTTGACCTCCTTCCAGTTAGTGGCTGAAATGGGTACAAAAGCAATAGTGGATCCTGGAAAGCTATACATTTTCGAAAGGAAGACAACATTCTGAATTCAGCAAGGGGTCATTTGTGTAGATCCATCAAGGTTTTTTTATAGAAACAAACAGTTAAATGTAGGATAAATTGAAATTCAGTTGAAAAAAACAGCCTTTTGTGTCAACGTTTTCACCTGTAACTTCTTCTAATTATGACAGCTCTTTGAAAGCAATTTACCGTTGCATCCGCTGGACATTACTGGTTGTGGGGATATATAGGACTTGTAGGTTCACCAAGAACCCGACGAACCCAGAGCCAAAAACTGAGTAGTAACTTGCAATGGTTTTTTATTATGTACCGGGTATATAGTAATTATTCTGTAAAAAAGTGTACATGGAAAAATCGGTATGAAAGACACCTATGTATTTCTGATTTGGGAACAAAATATAGAGTTTAGAAACAGTAGATATTTGCACATTTCTGAAATTGGGAATACTCATACTAGCATGAGAATTATCAGTCATTTTTTAGAATGACTTCTTTTTTACACAATATCTTTCATTTGGAAAGCAGAAATGCATGGAAAGTCAATAGATAATAACAGTTCCTTTACAAATCTGAATTACCCTAAGTCTCCCGATAAAAATGGTACCTCACTTGTGTGGGTAGGCATAGTGCCCACGACAGGAAACGGCGCAAAACGCAACGTGGTCACACCACATTTTCACAATGCAAAATTACCCTTTTTTTGCAAAGTGCCTAGTTCTAGTTTTTGAACCCTAGCTCTGTGGGCACCTTGGGAAACCTAGCAAACCTATACATTTTTGAAAAGTAGACAACCAGGGGAATCCAGGATGGGGTGACTTTACTGCCTCCCACCAGGGTCTGTTACCCAGAATCCCTTGCAAACCTAAAAAATTGGCAAAAAAACCACATTTTCCACACATTTCTGTCGTGGAAAGTTCCGGAATCTGCGTGGAACCACAAATTTCCACCCACCCCGCGTTCCCCAAAGTCTTACGAGAAAAACGGTACCTCACTTGTGTGGATCGGCCTAGTGCCCGCGACAGGAAACGGCGCAAAACGCAACCTGGTCACACCTCAATTTCGCAGTGAAAAATGACCCTTTTTTGGAAAAATGACTAGCTGTAGTTTTTGAACCCTAGCTGTGCGGGCACCTTAGGAAACCTAGGCAACCTATACATTTTTGAAAACTAGACACCCAGGGGAATCCAGGATGGGGTGACTTGACTGCCTCCCACCAGGGTCTGTTACCCAGAAACCCTTGCAAACCTAAAAAATTGGCAAAAAAAACACATTTTCTCCACATTTCTGTCGTGGAAAGTTCCGGAATCTGCGTGGATCCACAAATTTCCACCCACCCCGCGTTCCCCAAAGTCTTTCAAGAAAAATGGTACCTCACTTGTGTGGGTCGGCCTAGTGCCCGCGACAGGAAACGGCGCAAAACGCAACCTGGTCACACCTCAATTTCGCAGTGAAAAATGACCCTTTTTTGGAAAAATGACTAGCTGTAGTTTTTGAACCCTAGCTCTGCGGGCACCTGGGGAAACCTAGCAAACCTATACATTTTTGAAAACTAGACACCCAGGGGAATCCAGGATGGGGTGACTTGACTGCCTCCCACCAGGGTCTGTTACCCAGAATCCCTTGCAAACCTAAAAAATTGTGAAAAAAACCACCTTTTCCACACATTTCTGTCGTGGAAAGTTCCGGAATCTGCGTGGATCCACAAATTTCCACCCACCCCGCGTTCCCCAAAGTCTTACGAGAAAAACGGTACCTCACTTGTGTGGATCGGCCTAGTGCCCGCGACAGGAAACGGCGCAAAACGCAACCTGGTCACACCTCAATTTTGCAGTGAAAAATGACCCTTTTTTGGAAAAATGACTAGCTGTAGTTTTTGAACCCTAGCTCTGCGGGCACCTGGGAAACCTAGCAAACCTATACATTTTTGAAAACTAGACACCCAGGGGAATCCAGGATGGGGTGACTTGACTGCCTCCCACCAGGGTCTGTTACCCAGAATCCCTTGCAAACCTAAAAAATTGGCAAAAAAAACACATTTTCCCCACATTTCTGTCGTGGAAAGTTCCGGAATCTGCGTGGATCCACAAATTTCCACCCACCCCGCGTTCCCCAAAGTCTTACGAGAAAAACGGTACCTCACTTGTGTGGATCGGCCTAGTGCCCGCGACAGGAAACGGCGCAAAACGCAACCTGGTCACACCTCAATTTTGCAGTGAAAAATGACCCTTTTTTGGAAAAATGACTAGCTGTAGTTTTTGAACCCTAGCTCTGCGGGCACCTGGGAAACCTAGCAAACCTATACATTTTTGAAAACTAGACACCCAGGGAAATCCAGGATGGGGTGACTTGACTGCCTCCCACCAGGGTCTGTTACCCAGAATCCCTTGCAAACCTAAAAAATTGGCAAAAAAAACACATTTTCCCCACATTTCTGTCGTGGAAAGTTCCGGAATCTGCGTGGATCCACAAATTTCCACCCACCCCGCGTTCCCCAAAGTCTTACGAGAAAAACGGTACCTCACTTGTGTGGATCGGCCTAGTGCCCGCGACAGGAAACGGCGCAAAACGCAACCTGGTCACACCTCAATTTCGCAGTGAAAAATGACCCTTTTTTGGAAAAATGACTAGCTGTAGTTTTTGAACCCTAGCTCTGCGGGCACCTGGGGAAACCTAGCAAACCTATACATTTTTGAAAACTAGACACCCAGGGGAATCCAGGATGGGGTGACTTGACTGCCTCCCACCAGGGTCTGTTACCCAGAATCCCTTGCAAACCTAAAAAATTGGCAAAAAAAACACATTTTCCACACATTTCTGTCGTGGAAAGTTCCGGAATCTGCGTGGATCCACAAATTTCCACCCACCCCGCGTTCCCCAAAGTCTTACGAGAAAAACGGTACCTCCCTTGTGTGGATCGGCCTAGTGCCCGCGACAGGAAACGGCGCAAAACGCAACCTGGTCACACCTCAATTTTGCAGTGAAAAATGACCCTTTTTTGGAAAAATGACTAGCTGTAGTTTTTGAACCCTAGCTCTGCGGGCACCTGGGAAACCTAGCAAACCTATACAGTTTTTTAAAACTAGACACCCAGGGAAATCCAGGATGGGGTGACTTGACTGCCTCCCACCAGGGTCTGTTACCCAGAATCCCTTGCAAACCTAAAAAATTGGCAAAAAAAACACATTTTCCCCACATTTCTGTCGTGGAAAGTTCCGGAATCTGCGTGGATCCACAAATTTCCACCCACCCCGCGTTCCCCAAAGTCTTACGAGAAAAACGGTACCTCACTTGTGTGGATCGGCCTAGTGCCCGCGACAGGAAACGGCGCAAAACGCAACCTGGTCACACCTCAATTTCGCAGTGAAAAATGACCCTTTTTTGGAAAAATGACTAGCTGTAGTTTTTGAACCCTAGCTCTGCGGGCACCTGGGGAAACCTAGCAAACCTATACATTTTTGAAAACTAGACACCCAGGGGAATCCAGGATGGGGTGACTTGACTGCCTCCCACCAGGGTCTGTTACCCAGAAACCCTTGCAAACCTAAAAAATTGGCAAAAAAAACACATTTTCCACACATTTCTGTCGTGGAAAGTTCCGGAATCTGCGTGGATCCACAAATTTCCACCCACCCCGCGTTCCCCAAAGTCTTTCGAGAAAAACGGTACCTCACTTGTGTGGGTCGGCCTAGTGCCCGCGACAGGAAACGGCGCAAAACGCAACCTGGTCACACCTCAATTTCGCAGTGAAAAATGACCCTTTTTTGGAAAAATGACTAGCTGTAGTTTTTGAACCCTAGCTCTGCGGGCACCAGGGGAAACCTAGCAAACCTATACATTTTTGAAAACTAGATACCCAGGGGAATCCAGGATGGGGTGACTTGACTGCCTCCCACCAGGGTCTGTTACCCAGAATCCCTTGCAAACCTAAAAAATTGGCAAAAAAAACACATTTTCCCCACATTTCTGTCGTGGAAAGTTCCGGAATCTGCGTGGATCCACAAATTTCCACCCACCCCGTGTTTCCCAAAGTCTTACGAGAAAAACGGTACCTCACTTGTGTGGATCGGCCTAGTGCCCGCGACAGGAAACGGCGCAAAACGCAACCTGGTCACACCTCAATTTCGCAGTGAAAAATGACCCTTTTTTGGAAAAATGACTAGCTGTAGTTTTTGAACCCTAGCTCTGCGGGCACCTGGGGAAACCTAGCAAACCTATACATTTTTGAAAACTAGACACCCAGGGGAATCCAGGATGGGGTGACTTGACTGCCTCCCACCAGGGTCTGTTACCCAGAATCCCTTGCAAACCTAAAAAATTGGCAAAAAAACCACATTTTCCCCACATTTCTGTCGTGGAAAGTTCCGGAATCTGCGTGGATCCACAAATTTCCACCCACCCCGCGTTCCCCAAAGTCTTACGAGAAAAACGGTACCTCACTTGTGTGGATCGGCCTAGTGCCCGCGAAAGGAAACGGCGCAAAACGCAACCTGGTCACACCTCAATTTCGCAGTGAAAAATGACCCTTTTTTGGAAAAATGACTAGCTGTAGTTTTTGAACCCTATCTCTGCGGGCACCTGGGGAAACCTAGCAAACCTATACATTTTTGAAAACTAGACACCCAGGGGAATCCAGGATGGGGTGACTTGACTGCCTCCCACCAGGGTCTGTTACCCAGAAACCCTTGCAAACCTAAAAAATTGGCAAAAAAAACACATTTTCTCCACATTTCTGTCGTGGAAAGTTCCGGAATCTGCGTGGATCCACAAATTTCCACCCACCCCGCGTTCCCCAAAGTCTTTCGAGAAAAACGGTACCTCACTTGTGTGGGTCGGCTTAGTGCCCGCGACAGGAAACGGCGCAAAACGCAACCTGGTCACACCTCAATTTCGCAGTGAAAAATGACCCTTTTTTGGAAAAATGACTAGCTGTAGTTTTTGAACCCTAGCTCTGCGGGCACCTGGGGAAACCTAGCAAACCTATACATTTTTGAAAACTAGATACCCAGGGGAATCCAGGATGGGGTGACTTGACTGCCTCCCACCAGGGTCTGTTACCCAGAATCCCTTGCAAACCTAAAAAATTGGCAAAAAAAACACATTTTCCCCACATTTCTGTCGTGGAAAGTTCCGGAATCTGCGTGGATCCACAAATTTCCACCCACCCCGTGTTCCCCAAAGTCTTACGAGAAAAACGGTACCTCACTTGTGTGGATCGGCCTAGTGCCCGCGACAGGAAACGGCGCAAAACGCAACCTGGTCACACCTCAATTTCGCAGTGAAAAATGACCCTTTTTTGGAAAAATGACTAGCTGTAGTTTTTGAACCCTAGCTCTGCGGGCACCTGGGGAAACCTAGCAAACCTATACATTTTTGAAAACTAGACACCCAGGGGAATCCAGGATGGGGTGACTTGACTGCCTCCCACCAGGGTCTGTTACCCAGAATCCCTTGCAAACCTAAAAAATTGGCAAAAAAAACACATTTTCCCCACATTTCTGTCGTGGAAAGTTCCGGAATCTGCGTGGATCCACAAATTTCCACCCACCCCGCGTTCCCCAAAGTCTTACGAGAAAAACGGTACCTCACTTGTGTGGATCGGCCTAGTGCCCGCGAAAGGAAACGGCGCAAAACGCAACCTGGTCACACCTCAATTTCGCAGTGAAAAATGACCCTTTTTTGGAAAAATGACTAGCTGTAGTTTTTGAACCCTAGCTCTGCGGGCACCTGGGGAAACCTAGCAAACCTATACATTTTTGAAAACTAGACACCCAGGGGAATCCAGGATGGGGTGACTTGACTGCCTCCCACCAGGGTCTGTTACCCAGAATCCCTTGCAAACCTAAAAAATTGGCAAAAAAAACACATTTTCCCCACATTTCTGTCGTGGAAAGTTCCGGAATCTGCGTGGATCCACAAATTTCCACCCACCCCGCGTTCCCCAAAGTCTTACGAGAAAAACGGTACCTCACTTGTGTGGGTCGGCCTAGTGCCCGCGACAGGAAATGGCGCAAAACACAACCTGGTCACACCTCAATTTCGCAGTGAAAAATGACCCTTTTTTGGAAAAATGACTAGCTATAGTTTTTGAACCCTAGCTCTGCGGGCACCTGGGGAAACCTAGCAAACCTATACATTTTTGAAAACTAGACACCCAGGGGAATCCAGGATGGGGTGACTTTACTGCCTCCCACCAGGGTCTGTTACCCAGAATCCCTTGCAAACCTAAAAAATTGGCAAAAAAAACACATTTTCCCCACATTTCTGTCGTGGAAAGTTCCGGAATCTGCGTGGATCCACAAATTTCCACCCACCTCGCGTTCCCCAAAGTCTTACGAGAAAAACGGTACCTCACTTGTGTGGGTCGGCCTAGTGCCCGCGACAGGAAACGGCGCAAAACGCAACCTGGTCACACCTCAATTTCGCAGTGAAAAATGACCCTTTTTTGGAAAAATGACTAGCTGTAGTTTTTGAACCCTAGCTCTGCGGGCACCTGGGGAAACCTAGCAAACCTATACATTTTTGAAAACTAGACACCCAGGGGAATCCAGGATGGGGTGACTTGACTGCCTCCCACCAGGGTCTGTTACCCAGAATCCCTTGCAAACCTAAAAAATTGGCAAAATAAACACATTTTCCCCACATTTCTGTCGTGGAAAGTTCCGGAATCTGCGTGGATCCACAAATTTCCACCCACCCCGCGTTCCCCAAAGTCTTACGAGAAAAACGGTACCTCACTTGTGTGGATCGGCCTACTGCCCGCGACAGGAAACGGCGCAAAACGCAACCTGGTCACACCTCAATTTCGCAGTGAAAAATGACTCTTTTTTGGAAAAATGACTAGCTGTAGTTTTTGAACCCTAGCTCTGCGGGCACCTGGGGAAACCTAGCAAGCATATACATTTTTGAAAACTAGACACCCAGGGGAATCCAGGATGGGGTGACTTGACTGCCTCCCACCAGGGTCTGTTACCCAGAATCCCTTGCAAACCTAAAAAATTTGCCAAAAAAACACATTTTCCCCACATTTCTGTCGTGGAAAGTTCCGGAATCTGCGTGGATCCACAAATTTCCACCCACCCCGCGTTCCCCAAAGTCTTACGAGAAAAAAGGTACCTCACTTGTGTGGGTCGGCCTAGTGCCCGCGACAGGAAACGGCACAAAACGCAACCTGGTCACACCTCAATTTCGCATTGAAAAATGACCCTTTTTTGGAAAAATGACTAGCTGTAGTTTTTGAACCCTAGCTCTGCGGGCACCTGGGGAAATCTAGCAAACCTATACATTTTTGAAAACTAGACACCCAGGGGAATCCAGGATGGGGTGACTTGACTGCCTCCCACCAGGGTCTGTTACCCAGAATCCCTTGCAAACCTAAAAAATTGGCAAAAAAAACACATTTTCCCCACATTTCTGTCGTGGAAAGTTCCGGAATCTGCGTGGATCCACAAATTTCCACCCACCCCGCGTTCCCCAAAGTCTTACGAGAAAAATGGTACCTCACTTGTGTGGGTCGGCCTAGTGCCCGCGACAGGAAACGGCGCAAAACGCAACCTGGTCACACCTCAATTTCGCAGTGAAAAATGACCCTTTTTTGGAAAAATGACTAGCTGTAGTTTTTGAACCCTAGCTCTGCGGGCACCTGGGGAAACCTAGCAAACCTATACATTTTTGAAAACTAGACACCCAGGGGAATCCAGGATGGGGTGACTTGACTGCCTCCCACCAGGGTCTGTTACCCAGAATCCCTTGCAAACCTAAAAAATTGGCAAAAAAAACACATTTTCCCCACATTTCTGTCGTGGAAAGTTCCGGAATCTGCGTGGATCCACAAATTTCCACCCACCCCGCGTTCCCCAAAGTCTTACGAGAAAAACGGTACCTCACTTGTGTGGATCGGCCTAGTGCCCGCGAAAGGAAACGGCGCAAAACGCAACCTGGTCACACCTCAATTTCGCAGTGAAAAATGACCCTTTTTTGGAAAAATGACTAGCTGTAGTTTTTGAACCCTAGCTCTGCGGGCACCTGGGGAAACCTAGCAAACCTATACATTTTTGAAAACTAGACACCCAGGGGAATCCAGGATGGGGTGACTTGACTGCCTCCCACCAGGGTCTGTTACCCAGAAACCCTTGCAAACCTAAAAAATTGGCAAAAAAAACACATTTTCTCCACATTTCTGTCGTGGAAAGTTCCGGAATCTGCGTGGATCCACAAATTTCCACCCACCCCGCGTTCCCCAAAGTCTTTCGAGAAAAACGGTACCTCACTTGTGTGGGTCGGCCTAGTGCCCGCGACAGGAAACGGCGCAAAACGCAACCTGGTCACACCTCAATTTCGCAGTGAAAAATGACCCTTTTTTGGAAAAATGACTAGCTGTAGTTTTTGAACCCTAGCTCTGCGGGCACCTGGGGAAACCTAGCAAACCTATACATTTTTGAAAACTAGATACCCAGGGGAATCCAGGATGGGGTGACTTGACTGCCTCCCACCAGGGTCTGTTACCCAGAATCCCTTGCAAACCTAAAAAATTGGCAAAAAAAACACATTTTCCCCACATTTCTGTCGTGGAAAGTTCCGGAATCTGCGTGGATCCACAAATTTCCACCCACCCCGTGTTCCCCAAAGTCTTACGAGAAAAACGGTACCTCACTTGTGTGGATCGGCCTAGTGCCCGCGACAGGAAACGGCGCAAAACGCAACCTGGTCACACCTCAATTTCGCAGTGAAAAATGACCCTTTTTTGGAAAAATGACTAGCTGTAGTTTTTGAACCCTAGCTCTGCGGGCACCTGGGGAAACCTAGCAAACCTATACATTTTTGAAAACTAGACACCCAGGGGAATCCAGGATGGGGTGACTTGACTGCCTCCCACCAGGGTCTGTTACCCAGAATCCCTTGCAAACCTAAAAAATTGGCAAAAAAAACACATTTTCCCCACATTTCTGTCGTGGAAAGTTCCGGAATCTGCGTGGATCCACAAATTTCCACCCACCCCGCGTTCCCCAAAGTCTTACGAGAAAAACGGTACCTCACTTGTGTGGATCGGCCTAGTGCCCGCGAAAGGAAACGGCGCAAAACGCAACCTGGTCACACCTCAATTTCGCAGTGAAAAATGACCCTTTTTTGGAAAAATGACTAGCTGTAGTTTTTGAACCCTAGCTCTGCGGGCACCTGGGGAAACCTAGCAAACCTATACATTTTTGAAAACTAGACACCCAGGGGAATCCAGGATGGGGTGACTTGACCGCCTCCCACCAGGGTCTGTTACCCAGAATCCCTTGCAAACCTAAAAAATTGGCAAACAAAACACATTTTCCCCACATTTCTGTCGTGGAAAGTTCCGGAATCTGCGTGGATCCACAAATTTCCACCCACCCCGCGTTCCCCAAAGTCTTACGAGAAAAACGGTACCTCACTTGTGTGGGTCGGCCTAGTGCCCGCGACAGGAAATGGCGCAAAACACAACCTGGTCACACCTCAATTTCGCAGTGAAAAATGACCCATTTTTGGAAAAATGACTAGCTATAGTTTTTGAACCCTAGCTCTGCGGGCACCTGGGGAAACCTAGCAAACCTATACATTTTTGAAAACTAGACACCCAGGGGAATCCAGGATGGGGTGACTTTACTGCCTCCCACCAGGGTCTGTTACCCAGAATCCCTTGCAAACCTAAAAAATTGGCAAAAAAAACACATTTTCCCCACATTTCTGTCGTGGAAAGTTCCGGAATCTGCGTGGATCCACAAATTTCCACCCACCCCGCGTTCCCCAAAGTCTTACGAGAAAAACGGTACCTCACTTGTGTGGATCGGCCTACTGCCCGCGACAGGAAACGGCGCAAAACCCAACCTGGTCACACCTCAATTTCGCAGTGAAAAATGACTCTTTTTTGGAAAAATGACTAGCTGTAGTTTTTGAACCCTAGCTCTGCGGGCACCTGGGGAAACCTAGCAAACATATACATTTTTGAAAACTAGACACCCAGGGGAATCCAGGATGGGGTGACTTGACTGCCTCCCACCAGGGTCTGTTACCCAGAATCCCTTGCAAACCTAAAAAATTTGCCAAAAAAACACATTTTCCCCACATTTCTGTCGTGGAAAGTTCCGGAATCTGCGTGGATCCACAAATTTCCACCCACCCCGCGTTCCCCAAAGTCTTACGAGAAAAAAGGTACCTCACTTGTGTGGGTCGGCCTAGTGCCCGCGACAGGAAACGGCACAAAACGCAACCTGGTCACACCTCAATTTCGCATTGAAAAATGACCCTTTTTTGGAAAAATGACTAGCTGTAGTTTTTGAACCCTAGCTCTGCGGGCACCTGGGGAAATCTAGCAAACCTATACATTTTTGAAAACTAGACACCCAGGGGAATCCAGGATGGGGTGACTTGACTGCCTCCCACCAGGGTCTGTTACCCAGAATCCCTTGCAAACCTAAAAAATTGGCAAAAAAACACATTTTCCCCACATTTCTGTCGTGGAAAGTTCCGGAATCTGCGTGGATCCACAAATTTCCACCCACCCCGCGTTCCCCAAAGTCTTACGAGAAAAACGGTACCTCACTTGTGTGGGTCGGCCTAGTGCCCGCGACAGGAAACGGCGCAAAACGCAACCTGGTCACACCTCAATTTCGCAGTGAAAAATGACCCTTTTTTGGAAAAATGACTAGCTGTAGTTTTTGAACCCTAGCTCTGCGGGCACCTGGGGAAACCTAGCAAACCTATACATTTTTGAAAACTAGACACCCAGGGGAATCCAGGATGGGGTGACTTGACTGCCTCCCACCAGGGTCTGTTACCCAGAATCCCTTGCAAACCTAAAAAATTGGCAAAAAAAACACATTTTCTCCACATTTCTGTCGTGGAAAGTTCCGGAATCTGCGTGGATCCACAAATTTCCACCCACCCCGCGTTCCCCAAAGTCTTACGAGAAAAACGGTACCTCACTTGTGTGGGTCGGCCTAGTGCCCGCGACAGGAAACGGCGCAAAACGCAACCTGGTCACACCTCAATTTCGCAGTGAAAAATGACCCTTTTTTGGAAAAATGACTAGCTATAGTTTTTGAACCCTAGCTCTGCGGGCACCTGGGGAAACCTAGCAAACCTATACATTTTTGAAAACTAGACACCCAGGGGAATCCAGGATGGGGTGACTTTACTGCCTCCCACCAGGGTCTGTTACCCAGAATCCCTTGCAAACCTAAAAAATTGGCAAAAAAAACACATTTTCCCCACATTTCTGTCGTGGAAAGTTCCGGAATCTGCGTGGATCCACAAATTTCCACCCACCTCGCGTTCCCCAAAGTCTTACGAGAAAAACGGTACCTCACTTGTGTGGGTCGGCCTAGTGCCCGCGACAGGAAACGGCGCAAAACGCAACCTGGTCACACCTCAATTTCGCAGTGAAAAATGACCCTTTTTTGGAAAAATGACTAGCTGTAGTTTTTGAACCCTAGCTCTGCGGGCACCTGGGGAAACCTAGCAAACCTATACATTTTTGAAAACTAGACACCCAGGGGAATCCAGGATGGGGTGACTTGACTGCCTCCCACCAGGGTCTGTTACCCAGAATCCCTTGCAAACCTAAAAAATTGGCAAAATAAACACATTTTCCCCACATTTCTGTCGTGGAAAGTTCCGGAATCTGCGTGGATCCACAAATTTCCACCCACCCCGCGTTCCCCAAAGTCTTACGAGAAAAAAGGTACCTCACTTGTGTGGGTCGGCCTAGTGCCCGCGACAGGAAACGGCACAAAACGCAACCTGGTCACACCTCAATTTCGCATTGAAAAATGACCCTTTTTTGGAAAAATGACTAGCTGTAGTTTTTGAACCCTAGCTCTGCGGGCACCTGGGGAAACCTAGCAAACCTATACATTTTTGAAAACTAGACACCCAGGGGAATCCAGGATGGGGTGACTTGACCGCCTCCCACCAGGGTCTGTTACCCAGAATCCCTTGCAAACCTAAAAAACTTGGCAAACAAAACACATTTTCCCCACATTTCTGTCGTGGAAAGTTCCGGAATCTGCGTGGATCCACAAATTTCCACCCACCCCGCGTTCCCCAAAGTCTTACGAGAAAAACGGTACCTCACTTGTGTGGGTCGGCCTAGTGCCCGCGACAGGAAATGGCGCAAAACACAACCTGGTCACACCTCAATTTCGCAGTGAAAAATGACCCATTTTTGGAAAAATGACTAGCTATAGTTTTTGAACCCTAGCTCTGCGGGCACCTGGGGAAACCTAGCAAACCTATACATTTTTGAAAACTAGACACCCAGGGGAATCCAGGATGGGGTGACTTTACTGCCTCCCACCAGGGTCTGTTACCCAGAATCCCTTGCAAACCTAAAAAATTGGCAAAAAAAACACATTTTCCCCACATTTCTGTCGTGGAAAGTTCCGGAATCTGCGTGGATCCACAAATTTCCACCCACCCCGCGTTCCCCAAAGTCTTACGAGAAAAACGGTACCTCACTTGTGTGGATCGGCCTACTGCCCGCGACAGGAAACGGCGCAAAACCCAACCTGGTCACACCTCAATTTCGCAGTGAAAAATGACTCTTTTTTGGAAAAATGACTAGCTGTAGTTTTTGAACCCTAGCTCTGCGGGCACCTGGGGAAACCTAGCAAACATATACATTTTTGAAAACTAGACACCCAGGGGAATCCAGGATGGGGTGACTTGACTGCCTCCCACCAGGGTCTGTTACCCAGAATCCCTTGCAAACCTAAAAAATTTGCCAAAAAAACACATTTTCCCCACATTTCTGTCGTGGAAAGTTCCGGAATCTGCGTGGATCCACAAATTTCCACCCACCCCGCGTTCCCCAAAGTCTTACGAGAAAAAAGGTACCTCACTTGTGTGGGTCGGCCTAGTGCCCGCGACAGGAAACGGCACAAAACGCAACCTGGTCACACCTCAATTTCGCATTGAAAAATGACCCTTTTTTGGAAAAATGACTAGCTGTAGTTTTTGAACCCTAGCTCTGCGGGCACCTGGGGAAATCTAGCAAACCTATACATTTTTGAAAACTAGACACCCAGGGGAATCCAGGATGGGGTGACTTGACTGCCTCCCACCAGGGTCTGTTACCCAGAATCCCTTGCAAACCTAAAAAATTGGCAAAAAAACACATTTTCCCCACATTTCTGTCGTGGAAAGTTCCGGAATCTGCGTGGATCCACAAATTTCCACCCACCCCGCGTTCCCCAAAGTCTTACGAGAAAAACGGTACCTCACTTGTGTGGGTCGGCCTAGTGCCCGCGACAGGAAACGGCGCAAAACGCAACCTGGTCACACCTCAATTTCGCAGTGAAAAATGACCCTTTTTTGGAAAAATGACTAGCTGTAGTTTTTGAACCCTAGCTCTGCGGGCACCTGGGGAAACCTAGCAAACCTATACATTTTTGAAAACTAGACACCCAGGGGAATCCAGGATGGGGTGACTTGACTGCCTCCCACCAGGGTCTGTTACCCAGAATCCCTTGCAAACCTAAAAAATTGGCAAAAAAAACACATTTTCTCCACATTTCTGTCGTGGAAAGTTCCGGAATCTGCGTGGATCCACAAATTTCCACCCACCCCGCGTTCCCCAAAGTCTTACGAGAAAAACGGTACCTCACTTGTGTGGGTCGGCCTAGTGCCCGCGACAGGAAACGGCGCAAAACGCAACCTGGTCACACCTCAATTTCGCAGTGAAAAATGACCCTTTTTTGGAAAAATGACTAGCTATAGTTTTTGAACCCTAGCTCTGCGGGCACCTGGGGAAACCTAGCAAACCTATACATTTTTGAAAACTAGACACCCAGGGGAATCCAGGATGGGGTGACTTTACTGCCTCCCACCAGGGTCTGTTACCCAGAATCCCTTGCAAACCTAAAAAATTGGCAAAAAAAACACATTTTCCCCACATTTCTGTCGTGGAAAGTTCCGGAATCTGCGTGGATCCACAAATTTCCACCCACCTCGCGTTCCCCAAAGTCTTACGAGAAAAACGGTACCTCACTTGTGTGGGTCGGCCTAGTGCCCGCGACAGGAAACGGCGCAAAACGCAACCTGGTCACACCTCAATTTCGCAGTGAAAAATGACCCTTTTTTGGAAAAATGACTAGCTGTAGTTTTTGAACCCTAGCTCTGCGGGCACCTGGGGAAACCTAGCAAACCTATACATTTTTGAAAACTAGACACCCAGGGGAATCCAGGATGGGGTGACTTGACTGCCTCCCACCAGGGTCTGTTACCCAGAATCCCTTGCAAACCTAAAAAATTGGCAAAATAAACACATTTTCCCCACATTTCTGTCGTGGAAAGTTCCGGAATCTGCGTGGATCCACAAATTTCCACCCACCCCGCGTTCCCCAAAGTCTTACGAGAAAAACGGTACCTCACTTGTGTGGATCGGCCTACTGCCCGCGACAGGAAACGGCGCAAAACGCAACCTGGTCACACCTCAATTTCGCAGTGAAAAATGACTCTTTTTTGGAAAAATGACTAGCTGTAGTTTTTGAACCCTAGCTCTGCGGGCACCTGGGGAAACCTAGCAAACATATACATTTTTGAAAACTAGACACCCAGGGGAATCCAGGATGGGGTGACTTGACTGCCTCCCACCAGGGTCTGTTACCCAGAATCCCTTGCAAACCTAAAAAATTTGCCAAAAAAACACATTTTCCCCACATTTCTGTCGTGGAAAGTTCCGGAATCTGCGTGGATCCACAAATTTCCACCCACCCCGCGTTCCCCAAAGTCTTACGAGAAAAAAGGTACCTCACTTGTGTGGGTCGGCCTAGTGCCCGCGACAGGAAACGGCACAAAACGCAACCTGGTCACACCTCAATTTCGCATTGAAAAATGACCCTTTTTTGGAAAAATGACTAGCTGTAGTTTTTGAACCCTAGCTCTGCGGGCACCTGGGGAAATCTAGCAAACCTATACATTTTTGAAAACTAGACACCCAGGGGAATCCAGGATGGGGTGACTTGACTGCCTCCCACCAGGGTCTGTTACCCAGAATCCCTTGCAAACCTAAAAAATTGGCAAAAAAACACATTTTCCCCACATTTCTGTCGTGGAAAGTTCCGGAATCTGCGTGGATCCACAAATTTCCACCCACCCCGCGTTCCCCAAAGTCTTACGAGAAAAACGGTACCTCACTTGTGTGGGTCGGCCTAGTGCCCGCGACAGGAAACGGCGCAAAACGCAACCTGGTCACACCTCAATTTCGCAGTGAAAAATGACCCTTTTTTGGAAAAATGACTAGCTGTAGTTTTTGAACCCTAGCTCTGCGGGCACCTGGGGAAACCTAGCAAACCTATACATTTTTGAAAACTAGACACCCAGGGGAATCCAGGATGGGGTGACTTGACTGCCTCCCACCAGGGTCTGTTACCCAGAATCCCTTGCAAACCTAAAAAATTGGCAAAAAAACACATTTTCCCCACATTTCTGTCGTGGAAAGTTCCGGAATCTGCGTGGATCCACAAATTTCCACCCACCCCGCGTTCCCCAAAGTCTTACGAGAAAAAAGGTACCTCACTTGTGTGGGTCGGCCTAGTGCCCGCGACAGGAAACGGCACAAAACGCAACCTGGTCACACCTCAATTTCGCATTGAAAAATGACCCTTTTTTGGAAAAATGACTAGCTGTAGTTTTTGAACCCTAGCTCTGCGGGCACCTGGGGAAATCTAGCAAACCTATACATTTTTGAAAACTAGACACCCAGGGGAATCCAGGATGGGGTGACTTGACTGCCTCCCACCAGGGTCTGTTACCCAGAATCCCTTGCAAACCTAAAAAATTGGCAAAAAAACACATTTTCCCCACATTTCTGTCGTGGAAAGTTCCGGAATCTGCGTGGATCCACAAATTTCCACCCACCCCGCGTTCCCCAAAGTCTTACGAGAAAAACGGTACCTCACTTGTGTGGGTCGGCCTAGTGCCCGCGACAGGAAACGGCGCAAAACGCAACCTGGTCACACCTCAATTTCGCAGTGAAAAATGACCCTTTTTTGGAAAAATGACTAGCTGTAGTTTTTGAACCCTAGCTCTGCGGGCACCTGGGGAAACCTAGCAAACCTATACATTTTTGAAAACTAGACACCCAGGGGAATCCAGGATGGGGTGACTTGACTGCCTCCCACCAGGGTCTGTTACCCAGAATCCCTTGCAAACCTAAAAAATTGGCAAAAAAAACACATTTTCTCCACATTTCTGTCGTGGAAAGTTCCGGAATCTGCGTGGATCCACAAATTTCCACCCACCCCGCGTTCCCCAAAGTCTTACGAGAAAAACGGTACCTCACTTGTGTGGGTCGGCCTAGTGCCCGCGACAGGAAACGGCGCAAAACGCAACCTGGTCACACCTCAATTTCGCAGTGAAAAATGACCCTTTTTTGGAAAAATGACTAGCTATAGTTTTTGAACCCTAGCTCTGCGGGCACCTGGGGAAACCTAGCAAACCTATACATTTTTGAAAACTAGACACCCAGGGGAATCCAGGATGGGGTGACTTTACTGCCTCCCACCAGGGTCTGTTACCCAGAATCCCTTGCAAACCTAAAAAATTGGCAAAAAAAACACATTTTCCCCACATTTCTGTCGTGGAAAGTTCCGGAATCTGCGTGGATCCACAAATTTCCACCCACCTCGCGTTCCCCAAAGTCTTACGAGAAAAACGGTACCTCACTTGTGTGGGTCGGCCTAGTGCCCGCGACAGGAAACGGCGCAAAACGCAACCTGGTCACACCTCAATTTCGCAGTGAAAAATGACCCTTTTTTGGAAAAATGACTAGCTGTAGTTTTTGAACCCTAGCTCTGCGGGCACCTGGGGAAACCTAGCAAACCTATACATTTTTGAAAACTAGACACCCAGGGGAATCCAGGATGGGGTGACTTGACTGCCTCCCACCAGGGTCTGTTACCCAGAATCCCTTGCAAACCTAAAAAATTGGCAAAATAAACACATTTTCCCCACATTTCTGTCGTGGAAAGTTCCGGAATCTGCGTGGATCCACAAATTTCCACCCACCCCGCGTTCCCCAAAGTCTTACGAGAAAAACGGTACCTCACTTGTGTGGATCGGCCTACTGCCCGCGACAGGAAACGGCGCAAAACGCAACCTGGTCACACCTCAATTTCGCAGTGAAAAATGACTCTTTTTTGGAAAAATGACTAGCTGTAGTTTTTGAACCCTAGCTCTGCGGGCACCTGGGGAAACCTAGCAAACATATACATTTTTGAAAACTAGACACCCAGGGGAATCCAGGATGGGGTGACTTGACTGCCTCCCACCAGGGTCTGTTACCCAGAATCCCTTGCAAACCTAAAAAATTTGCCAAAAAAACACATTTTCCCCACATTTCTGTCGTGGAAAGTTCCGGAATCTGCGTGGATCCACAAATTTCCACCCACCCCGCGTTCCCCAAAGTCTTACGAGAAAAAAGGTACCTCACTTGTGTGGGTCGGCCTAGTGCCCGCGACAGGAAACGGCACAAAACGCAACCTGGTCACACCTCAATTTCGCATTGAAAAATGACCCTTTTTTGGAAAAATGACTAGCTGTAGTTTTTGAACCCTAGCTCTGCGGGCACCTGGGGAAATCTAGCAAACCTATACATTTTTGAAAACTAGACACCCAGGGGAATCCAGGATGGGGTGACTTGACTGCCTCCCACCAGGGTCTGTTACCCAGAATCCCTTGCAAACCTAAAAAATTGGCAAAAAAACACATTTTCCCCACATTTCTGTCGTGGAAAGTTCCGGAATCTGCGTGGATCCACAAATTTCCACCCACCCCGCGTTCCCCAAAGTCTTACGAGAAAAACGGTACCTCACTTGTGTGGGTCGGCCTAGTGCCCGCGACAGGAAACGGCGCAAAACGCAACCTGGTCACACCTCAATTTCGCAGTGAAAAATGACCCTTTTTTGGAAAAATGACTAGCTGTAGTTTTTGAACCCTAGCTCTGCGGGCACCTGGGGAAACCTAGCAAACCTATACATTTTTGAAAACTAGACACCCAGGGGAATCCAGGATGGGGTGACTTGACTGCCTCCCACCAGGGTCTGTTACCCAGAATCCCTTGCAAACCTAAAAAATTGGCAAAAAAAACACATTTTCTCCACATTTCTGTCGTGGAAAGTTCCGGAATCTGCGTGGATCCACAATTTTCCACCCACCCCGCGTTCCCCAAAGTCTTACGAGAAAAACGGTACCTCACTTGTGTGGGTCGGCCTAGTGCCCGCGACAGGAAACGGCGCAAAACGCAACCTGGTCACACCTCAATTTCGCAGTGAAAAATGACCCTTTTTGGGAAAAATGACTAGCTGTAGTTTTTGAACCCTAGCTCTGCGGGCACCTGGGGAAACCTAGCAAACCTATACATTTTTGAAAACTAGACACCCAGGGAAATCCAGGATGGGGTGACTTGACTGCCTCCCACCAGGGTCTGTTACCCAGAATCCCTTGCAAACCTAAAAAATTGGCAAAAAAAACACATTTTCCCCACATTTCTGTCGTGGAAAGTTCCGGAATCTGCGTGGATCCACAAATTTCCACCCACCCCGCGTTCCCCAAAGTCTTACGAGAAAAACGGTACCTCACTTGTGTGGATCGGCCTAGTGCCCGCGACAGGAAACGGCGCAAAACGCAACCTGGTCACACCTCAATTTTGCAGTGAAAAATGACCCTTTTTTGGAAAAATGACTAGCTGTAGTTTTTGAACCCTAGCTCTGCGGGCACCTGGGAAACCTAGCAAACCTATACATTTTTTAAAACTAGACACCCAGGGAAATCCAGGATGGGGTGACTTGACTGCCTCCCACCAGGGTCTGTTACCCAGAATCCCTTGCAAACCTAAAAAATTGGCAAAAAAAACACATTTTCCCCACATTTCTGTCGTGGAAAGTTCCGGAATCTGCGTGGATCCACAAATTTCCACCCACCCCGCGTTCCCCAAAGTCTTACGAGAAAAACGGTACCTCACTTGTGTGGATCGGCCTAGTGCCCGCGACAGGAAACGGCGCAAAACGCAACCTGGTCACACCTCAATTTCGAAGTGAAAAATGACCCTTTTTTGGAAAAATGACTAGCTGTAGTTTTTGAACCCTAGCTCTGCGGGCACCTGGGGAAACCTAGCAAACCTATACATTTTTGAAAACTAGACACCCAGGGGAATCCAGGATGGGGTGACTTGACTGCCTCCCACCAGGGTCTGTTACCCAGAAACCCTTGCAAACCTAAATAATTGGCAAAAAAAACACATTTTCTCCACATTTCTGTCGTGGAAAGTTCCGGAATCTGCGTGGATCCACAAATTTCCACCCACCCCGCGTTCCCCAAAGTCTTTCGAGAAAAACGGTACCTCACTTGTGTGGGTCGGCCTAGTGCCCGCGACAGGAAACGGCGCAAAACGCAACCTGGTCACACCTCAATTTCGCAGTGAAAAATGACCCTTTTTTGGAAAAATGACTAGCTGTAGTTTTTGAACCCTAGCTCTGCGGGCACCTGGGGAAACCTAGCAAACCTATACATTTTTGAAAACTAGATACCCAGGGGAATCCAGGATGGGGTGACTTGACTGCCTCCCACCAGGGTCTGTTACCCAGAATCCCTTGCAAACCTAAAAAATTTGCCAAAAAAACACATTTTCCCCACATTTCTGTCGTGGAAAGTTCCGGAATCTGCGTGGATCCACAAATTTCCACCCACCCCGCGTTCCCCAAAGTCTTACGAGAAAAAAGGTACCTCACTTGTGTGGGTCGGCCTAGTGCCCGCGACAGGAAACGGCACAAAACGCAACCTGGTCACACCTCAATTTCGCATTGAAAAATGACCCTTTTTTGGAAAAATGACTAGCTGTAGTTTTTGAACCCTAGCTCTGCGGGCACCTGGGGAAATCTAGCAAACCTATACATTTTTGAAAACTAGACACCCAGGGGAATCCAGGATGGGGTGACTTGACTGCCTCCCACCAGGGTCTGTTACCCAGAATCCCTTGCAAACCTAAAAAATTGGCAAAAAAACACATTTTCCCCACATTTCTGTCGTGGAAAGTTCCGGAATCTGCGTGGATCCACAAATTTCCACCCACCCCGCGTTCCCCAAAGTCTTACGAGAAAAACGGTACCTCACTTGTGTGGGTCGGCCTAGTGCCCGCGACAGGAAACGGCGCAAAACGCAACCTGGTCACACCTCAATTTCGCAGTGAAAAATGACCCTTTTTTGGAAAAATGACTAGCTGTAGTTTTTGAACCCTAGCTCTGCGGGCACCTGGGGAAACCTAGCAAACCTATACATTTTTGAAAACTAGACACCCAGGGGAATCCAGGATGGGGTGACTTGACTGCCTCCCACCAGGGTCTGTTACCCAGAATCCCTTGCAAACCTAAAAAATTGGCAAAAAAAACACATTTTCTCCAAATTTCTGTCGTGGAAAGTTCCGGAATCTGCGTGGATCCACAATTTTCCACCCACCCCACGTTCCCCAAAGTCTTACGAGAAAAACGGTACCTCACTTGTGTGGGTCGGCCTAGTGCCCGCGACAGGAAACGGCGCAAAACGCAACCTGGTCACACCTCAATTTCGCAGTGAAAAATGACCCTTTTTGGGAAAAATGACTAGCTGTAGTTTTTGAACCCTAGCTCTGCGGGCACCTGGGGAAACCTAGCAAACCTATACATTTTTGAAAACTAGACACCCAGGGAAATCCAGGATGGGGTGACTTGACTGCCTCCCACCAGGGTCTGTTACCCAGAATCCCTTGCAAACCTAAAAAATTGGCAAAAAAAACACATTTTCCCCACATTTCTGTCGTGGAAAGTTCCGGAATCTGCGTGGATCCACAAATTTCCACCCACCCCGCGTTCCCCAAAGTCTTACGAGAAAAACGGTACCTCACTTGTGTGGATCGGCCTAGTGCCCGCGACAGGAAACGGCGCAAAACGCAACCTGGTCACACCTCAATTTTGCAGTGAAAAATGACCCTTTTTTGGAAAAATGACTAGCTGTAGTTTTTGAACCCTAGCTCTGCGGGCACCTGGGAAACCTAGCAAACCTATACATTTTTTAAAACTAGACACCCAGGGAAATCCAGGATGGGGTGACTTGACTGCCTCCCACCAGGGTCTGTTACCCAGAATCCCTTGCAAACCTAAAAAATTGGCAAAAAAAACACATTTTCCCCACATTTCTGTCGTGGAAAGTTCCGGAATCTGCGTGGATCCACAAATTTCCACCCACCCCGCGTTCCCCAAAGTCTTACGAGAAAAACGGTACCTCACTTGTGTGGATCGGCCTAGTGCCCGCGACAGGAAACGGCGCAAAACGCAACCTGGTCACACCTCAATTTCGAAGTGAAAAATGACCCTTTTTTGGAAAAATGACTAGCTGTAGTTTTTGAACCCTAGCTCTGCGGGCACCTGGGGAAACCTAGCAAACCTATACATTTTTGAAAACTAGACACCCAGGGGAATCCAGGATGGGGTGACTTGACTGCCTCCCACCAGGGTCTGTTACCCAGAAACCCTTGCAAACCTAAATAATTGGCAAAAAAAACACATTTTCTCCACATTTCTGTCGTGGAAAGTTCCGGAATCTGCGTGGATCCACAAATTTCCACCCACCCCGCGTTCCCCAAAGTCTTTCGAGAAAAACGGTACCTCACTTGTGTGGGTCGGCCTAGTGCCCGCGACAGGAAACGGCGCAAAACGCAACCTGGTCACACCTCAATTTCGCAGTGAAAAATGACCCTTTTTTGGAAAAATGACTAGCTGTAGTTTTTGAACCCTAGCTCTGCGGGCACCTGGGGAAACCTAGCAAACCTATACATTTTTGAAAACTAGATACCCAGGGGAATCCAGGATGGGGTGACTTGACTGCCTCCCACCAGGGTCTGTTACCCAGAATCCCTTGCAAACCTAAAAAATTGGCAAAAAAAACACATTTTCCCCACATTTCTGTCGTGGAAAGTTCCGGAATCTGCGTGGATCCACAAATTTCCACCCACCCCGTGTTCCCCAAAGTCTTACGAGAAAAACGGTACCTCACTTGTGTGGATCGGCCTAGTGCCCGCTACAGGAAACGGCGCAAAACGCAACCTGGTCACACCTCAATTTCGCAGTGAAAAATGACCCTTTTTTGGAAAAATGACTAGCTGTAGTTTTTGAACCCTAGCTCTGCGGGCACCTGGGGAAACCTAGCAAACCTATACATTTTTGAAAACTAGACACCCAGGGGAATCCAGGATGGGGTGACTTGACTGCCTCCCACCAGGGTCTGTTACCCAGAATCCCTTGCAAACCTAAAAAATTGGCAAAAAAAACACATTTTCCCCACATTTCTGTCGTGGAAAGTTCCGGAATCTGCGTGGATCCACAAATTTCCACCCACCCCGCGTTCCCCAAAGTCTTACGAGAAAAACGGTACCTCACTTGTGTGGATCGGCCTAGTGCCCGCGACAGGAAACGGCGCAAAACGCAACCTGGTCACACCTCAATTTTGCAGTGAAAAATGACCCTTTTTTGGAAAAATGACTAGCTGTAGTTTTTGAACCCTAGCTCTGCGGGCACCTGGGAAACCTAGCAAACCTATACATTTTTTAAAACTAGACACCCAGGGAAATCCAGGATGGGGTGACTTGACTGCCTCCCACCAGGGTCTGTTACCCAGAATCCCTTGCAAACCTAAAAAATTGGCAAAAAAAACACATTTTCCCCACATTTCTGTCGTGGAAAGTTCCGGAATCTGCGTGGATCCACAAATTTCCACCCACCCCGCGTTCCCCAAAGTCTTACGAGAAAAACGGTACCTCACTTGTGTGGATCGGCCTAGTGCCCGCGACAGGAAACGGCGCAAAACGCAACCTGGTCACACCTCAATTTCGAAGTGAAAAATGACCCTTTTTTGGAAAAATGACTAGCTGTAGTTTTTGAACCCTAGCTCTGCGGGCACCTGGGGAAACCTAGCAAACCTATACATTTTTGAAAACTAGACACCCAGGGGAATCCAGGATGGGGTGACTTGACTGCCTCCCACCAGGGTCTGTTACCCAGAAACCCTTGCAAACCTAAATAATTGGCAAAAAAAACACATTTTCTCCACATTTCTGTCGTGGAAAGTTCCGGAATCTGCGTGGATCCACAAATTTCCACCCACCCCGCGTTCCCCAAAGTCTTTCGAGAAAAACGGTACCTCACTTGTGTGGGTCGGCCTAGTGCCCGCGACAGGAAACGGCGCAAAACGCAACCTGGTCACACCTCAATTTCGCAGTGAAAAATGACCCTTTTTTGGAAAAATGACTAGCTGTAGTTTTTGAACCCTAGCTCTGCGGGCACCTGGGGAAACCTAGCAAACCTATACATTTTTGAAAACTAGATACCCAGGGGAATCCAGGATGGGGTGACTTGACTGCCTCCCACCAGGGTCTGTTACCCAGAATCCCTTGCAAACCTAAAAAATTTGCCAAAAAAACACATTTTCCCCACATTTCTGTCGTGGAAAGTTCCGGAATCTGCGTGGATCCACAAATTTCCACCCACCCCGCGTTCCCCAAAGTCTTACGAGAAAAAAGGTACCTCACTTGTGTGGGTCGGCCTAGTGCCCGCGACAGGAAACGGCACAAAACGCAACCTGGTCACACCTCAATTTCGCATTGAAAAATGACCCTTTTTTGGAAAAATGACTAGCTGTAGTTTTTGAACCCTAGCTCTGCGGGCACCTGGGGAAATCTAGCAAACCTATACATTTTTGAAAACTAGACACCCAGGGGAATCCAGGATGGGGTGACTTGACTGCCTCCCACCAGGGTCTGTTACCCAGAATCCCTTGCAAACCTAAAAAATTGGCAAAAAAACACATTTTCCCCACATTTCTGTCGTGGAAAGTTCCGGAATCTGCGTGGATCCACAAATTTCCACCCACCCCGCGTTCCCCAAAGTCTTACGAGAAAAACGGTACCTCACTTGTGTGGGTCGGCCTAGTGCCCGCGACAGGAAACGGCGCAAAACGCAACCTGGTCACACCTCAATTTCGCAGTGAAAAATGACCCTTTTTTGGAAAAATGACTAGCTGTAGTTTTTGAACCCTAGCTCTGCGGGCACCTGGGGAAACCTAGCAAACCTATACATTTTTGAAAACTAGACACCCAGGGGAATCCAGGATGGGGTGACTTGACTGCCTCCCACCAGGGTCTGTTACCCAGAATCCCTTGCAAACCTAAAAAATTGGCAAAAAAAACACATTTTCTCCAAATTTCTGTCGTGGAAAGTTCCGGAATCTGCGTGGATCCACAATTTTCCACCCACCCCGCGTTCCCCAAAGTCTTACGAGAAAAACGGTACCTCACTTGTGTGGGTCGGCCTAGTGCCCGCGACAGGAAACGGCGCAAAACGCAACCTGGTCACACCTCAATTTCGCAGTGAAAAATGACCCTTTTTGGGAAAAATGACTAGCTGTAGTTTTTGAACCCTAGCTCTGCGGGCACCTGGGGAAACCTAGCAAACCTATACATTTTTGAAAACTAGACACCCAGGGAAATCCAGGATGGGGTGACTTGACTGCCTCCCACCAGGGTCTGTTACCCAGAATCCCTTGCAAACCTAAAAAATTGGCAAAAAAAACACATTTTCCCCACATTTCTGTCGTGGAAAGTTCCGGAATCTGCGTGGATCCACAAATTTCCACCCACCCCGCGTTCCCCAAAGTCTTACGAGAAAAACGGTACCTCACTTGTGTGGATCGGCCTAGTGCCCGCGACAGGAAACGGCGCAAAACGCAACCTGGTCACACCTCAATTTTGCAGTGAAAAATGACCCTTTTTTGGAAAAATGACTAGCTGTAGTTTTTGAACCCTAGCTCTGCGGGCACCTGGGAAACCTAGCAAACCTATACATTTTTTAAAACTAGACACCCAGGGAAATCCAGGATGGGGTGACTTGACTGCCTCCCACCAGGGTCTGTTACCCAGAATCCCTTGCAAACCTAAAAAATTGGCAAAAAAAACACATTTTCCCCACATTTCTGTCGTGGAAAGTTCCGGAATCTGCGTGGATCCACAAATTTCCACCCACCCCGCGTTCCCCAAAGTCTTACGAGAAAAACGGTACCTCACTTGTGTGGATCGGCCTAGTGCCCGCGACAGGAAACGGCGCAAAACGCAACCTGGTCACACCTCAATTTCGAAGTGAAAAATGACCCTTTTTTGGAAAAATGACTAGCTGTAGTTTTTGAACCCTAGCTCTGCGGGCACCTGGGGAAACCTAGCAAACCTATACATTTTTGAAAACTAGACACCCAGGGGAATCCAGGATGGGGTGACTTGACTGCCTCCCACCAGGGTCTGTTACCCAGAAACCCTTGCAAACCTAAATAATTGGCAAAAAAAACACATTTTCTCCACATTTCTGTCGTGGAAAGTTCCGGAATCTGCGTGGATCCACAAATTTCCACCCACCCCGCGTTCCCCAAAGTCTTTCGAGAAAAACGGTACCTCACTTGTGTGGGTCGGCCTAGTGCCCGCGACAGGAAACGGCGCAAAACGCAACCTGGTCACACCTCAATTTCGCAGTGAAAAATGACCCTTTTTTGGAAAAATGACTAGCTGTAGTTTTTGAACCCTAGCTCTGCGGGCACCTGGGGAAACCTAGCAAACCTATACATTTTTGAAAACTAGATACCCAGGGGAATCCAGGATGGGGTGACTTGACTGCCTCCCACCAGGGTCTGTTACCCAGAATCCCTTGCAAACCTAAAAAATTGGCAAAAAAAACACATTTTCCCCACATTTCTGTCGTGGAAAGTTCCGGAATCTGCGTGGATCCACAAATTTCCACCCACCCCGTGTTCCCCAAAGTCTTACGAGAAAAACGGTACCTCACTTGTGTGGATCGGCCTAGTGCCCGCTACAGGAAACGGCGCAAAACGCAACCTGGTCACACCTCAATTTCACAGTGAAAAATGACCCTTTTTTGGAAAAATGACTAGCTGTAGTTTTTGAACCCTAGCTCTGCGGGCACCTGGGGAAACCTAGCAAACCTATACATTTTTGAAAACTAGACACCCAGGGGAATCCAGGATGGGGTGACTTGACTGCCTCCCACCAGGGTCTGTTACCCAGAATCCCTTGCAAACCTAAAAAATTGGCAAAAAAAACACATTTTCCCCACATTTCTGTCGTGGAAAGTTCCGGAATCTGCGTGGATCCACAAATTTCCACCCACCCCGCGTTCCCCAAAGTCTTACGAGAAAAACGGTACCTCACTTGTGTGGGTCGGCCTAGTGCCCGCGACAGGAAATGGCGCAAAACGCAACCTGGTCACACCTCAATTTCGCAGTGAAAAATGACCCTTTTTTGGAAAAATGACTAGCTGTAGTTTTTGAACCCTAGCTCTGCGGGCACCTGGGGAAACCTAGCAAACCTATACATTTTTGAAAACTAGACACCCAGGGGAATCCAGGATGGGGTGACTTTACTGTCTCCCACCAGGGTCTGTTACCCAGAATCCCTTGTAAACCTAAAAAATTGGCAAAAAAACACATTTTCCCCACATTTCTGTCGTGGAAAGTTCCGGAATCTGTGTGGATCCACAAATTTCCACCCACCTCGCGTTCCCCAAAGTCTTACGAGAAAAACGGTACCTCACTTGTGTGGGTCGGCCTAGTGCCCGCGACAGGAAACGGCGCAAAACGCAACCTGGTCACACCTCAATTTCGCAGTGAAAAATGACCCTTTTTTGGAAAAATGACTAGCTGTAGTTTTTGAACCCTAGCTCTGCGGGCACCTGGGGAAACCTAGCAAACCTATACATTTTTGAAAACTAGACACCCAGGGGAATCCAGGATGGGGTGACTTGACTGCCTCCCACCAGGTTCTGTTACCCAGAATCCCTTGCAAACCTAAAAAATTGGCAAAAAAAACACATTTTCCCCACATTTCTGTCGTGGAAAGTTCCGGAATCTGCGTGGATCCACAAATTTCCACCCACCCCGCGTTCCCCAAAGTCTTACGAGAAAAACGGTACCTCACTTGTGTGGGTCGGCCTAGTGCCCGCGACAGGAAACGGCGCAAAACGCAACCTGGTCACACCTCAATTTCGCAGTGAAAAATGACCCTTTTTTGGAAAAATGACTAGCTGTAGTTTTTGAACCCTAGCTCTGCGGGCACCTGGGGAAACCTAGCAAACCTATACATTTTTGAAAACTAGACACCCAGGGGAATCCAGGATGGGGTGACTTGACTGCCTCCCACCAGGGTCTGTTACCCAGAATCCCTTGCAAACCTAAAAAATTGGCAAAAAAAACACATTTTCTCCATATTTCTGTCGTGGAAAGTTCCGGAATCTGCGTGGATCCACAAATTTCCACCCACCCCGCGTTCCCCAAAGTCTTACGAGAAAAACGGTACCTCACTTGTGTGGGTCGGCCTAGTGCCCGCGACAGGAAACGGCGCAAAACGCAACCTGGTCACACCTCAATTTCGCAGTGAAAAATGACCCTTTTTTGGAAAAATGACTAGCTGTAGTTTTTGAACCCTAGCTCTGCGGGCACCTGGGGAAACCTAGCAAACCTATACATTTTTGAAAACTAGACACCCAGGGGAATCCAGGATGGGGTGACTTGACTGCCTCCCACCAGGGTCTGTTACCCAGAATCCCTTGCAAACCTAAAAAATTGGCAAAAAAACCACATTTTCCCCACATTTCTGTCGTGGAAAGTTCCGGAATCTGCGTGGATCCACAAATTTCCACCCACCCCGCGTTCCCCAAAGTCTTACGAGAAAAACGGTACCTCACTTGTGTGGATCGGCCTACTGCCCGCGACAGGAAACGGCGCAAAACGCAACCTGGTCACACCTCAATTTCGCAGTGAAAAATGACTCTTTTTTGGAAAAATGACTAGCTGTAGTTTTTGAACCCTAGCTCTGCGGGCACCTGGGGAAACCTAGCAAACATATACATTTTTGAAAACTAGACACCCAGGGGAATCCAGGATGGGGTGACTTGACTGCCTCCCACCAGGGTCTGTTACCCAGAATCCCTTGCAAACCTAAAAAATTTGCAAAAAAAACACATTTTCCCCACATTTCTGTCGTGGAAAGTTCCGGAATCTGCGTGGATCCACAAATTTCCACCCACCCCGCGTTCCCCAAAGTCTTACGAGAAAAAAGGTACCTCACTTGTGTGGGTCGGCCTAGTGCCCGCGACAGGAAACGGCGCAAAACGCAACCTGGTCACACCTCAATTTCGCATTGAAAAATGACCCTTTTTTGGAAAAATGACTAGCTGTAGTTTTTGAACCCTAGCTCTGCGGGCACCTGGGGAAATCTAGCAAACCTATACATTTTTGAAAACTAGACACCCAGGGGAATCCAGGATGGGGTGACTTGACTGCCTCCCACCAGGGTCTGTTACCCAGAATCCCTTGCAAACCTAAAAAATTGGCAAAAAAACACATTTTCCCCACATTTCTGTCGTGGAAAGTTCCGGAATCTGCGTGGATCCACAAATTTCCACCCACCCCGCGTTCCCCAAAGTCTTACGAGAAAAACGGTACCTCACTTGTGTGGGTCGGCCTAGTGCCCGCGACAGGAAACGGCGCAAAACGCAACCTGGTCACACCTCAATTTCGCTGTGAAAAATGACCCTTTTTTGGAAAAATGACTAGCTGTAGTTTTTGAACCCTAGCTCTGCGGGCACCTGGGGAAACCTAGCAAACCTATACATTTTTGAAAACTAGACACCCAGGGGAATCCAGGATGGGGTGACTTGACTGCCTCCCACCAGGGTCTGTTACCCAGAATCCCTTGCAAACCTAAAAAATTGGCAAAAAAAACACATTTTCTCCACATTTCTGTCGTGGAAAGTTCCGGAATCCGTGTGGATCCACAAATTTCCACCCACCCCGCGTTCCCCAAAGTCTTACGAGAAAAACGGTACCTCACTTGTGTGGGTCGGCCTAGTGCCCGCGACAGGAAACGGCGCAAAACGCAACCTGGTCACACCTCAATTTCGCAGTGAAAAATGACCCTTTTTGGGAAAAATGACTAGCTGTAGTTTTTGAACCCTAGCTCTGCGGGCACCTGGAGAAACCTAGCAAACATATACATTTTTGAAAACTAGACACCCAGGGGAATCCAGGATGGGGTGACTTGACTGCCTCCCACCAGGGTCTGTTACCCAGAATCCCTTGCAAACCTAAAAATTTGGCAAAAAAAACACATTTTCCACACATTTCTGTCGTGGAAAGTTCCGGAATCTGCGTGGATCCACAAATTTCCACCCACCCCGCGTTCCCCAAAGTCTTTCGAGAAAAACGGTACCTCACTTGTGTGGGTCGGCCTAGTGCCCGCGACAGGAAACGGCGCAAAACATAGTGAGGTGACATCAAAATTGCCTATCTCAAAACCACCTGGTTTTGCAAGGGGGGTCTCTTGGCTTTTTGGCCCGGGGCACGGCGGCCATCTAGGGAAACCTACCAAATCCATACATTTCTGAAAACTAGACACCCGGGGGCTTCCAGGGAGGTATGGCTTGCGTGGATCCCCCAACGTTTCCTTACCCAGAATCCCCTGCAAACCTCAATTTTTGCTGAAAAAATCACTTTTTTCACACATTTTGGGGTGGGAAAGTAGTGGCATCACCGGGCTCACACAAATTTACCACCACCCAGCGTTCCCCCAGGTCTCCCGGTAAAAATGGTGCCTCACTTGTGTGGGAGGCCCAAGTACCCGCCGCAGGCAAGGGCCCAAAACGCAGTGAGGCGACATCAAAATGGCCTGTCGCAAAACCACCTGGTTTTGCAAGGGGGGTCACTTGGGTTTTTGGCCTGGTGCTCGGCGGCCATCTAGGGAAACCTACCAAACCCACGCATTTCTGAAAACTAGACACCCGGCGGCTTCCAGGGAGGTATGGCTTGCGTGGATCCCCCAACGTTTCCTTATCCAGAATCCCCTGCAAACCTCAATTTTTGCTGGAAAAATCACTTTTTTCACACATTTTGGGGTGGGAAAGTAGTGGCATCACCGGGCTCACACAAATTTACCACCACCCAGCGTTCCCCCAGGTCTCCCGGTAAAAATGGGGCCTCACTTGTGTGGGAGGCCCAAGTACCCGCCGCAGGCAAGGGCCCAAAACGCAGTGAGGCGACATCAAAATGGCCTGTCGCAAAACCACCTGGTTTTGCAAGGGGGGTCACTTGGGTTTTTGGCCTGGTGCTCGGCGGCCATCTAGGGAAACCTACCAAATCCATGCATTTCTGAAAACTAGACACCCGGCGGCTTCCAGGGAGGTATGGCTTGCGTGGATCCCCAAACGTTTCCTTACCCAGAATCCCCTGCAAACCTCAATTTTTGCTGGAAAAATCACTTTTTTCACACATTTTGGGGTGGGAAAGTAGTGGCATCACCGGGCTCACACAAATTTACCACCACCCAGCGTTCCCCCAGGTCTCCCGGTAAAAATGGTGCCTCACTTGTGTGGGAGGCCCAAGTACCCGCCGCAGGCAAGGGCCCAAAACGCAGTGAGGCGACATCAAAATGGCCTGTCGCAAAACCACCTGGTTTTGCAAGGGGGGTCACTTGGGTTTTTGGCCCGGTGCTCGGCGGCCATCTAGGGAAACCTACCAAACCCACGCATTTCTGAAAACTAGACACCCGGCGGCTTCCAGGGAGGTATGGCTTGCGTGGATCCCCCAACGTTTCCTTACCCAGAATCCCCTGCAAACCTCAATTTTTGCTGGAAAAATTACTTTTTTCACACATTTTGGGGTGGGAAAGTAGTGGCATCACCGGGCTCACACAAATTTACCACCACCCAGCGTTCCCCCAGGTCTCCCGGTAAAAATGGTGCCTCACTTGTGTGGGAGGCCCAAGTACCCGCCGCAGGCAAGGGCCCAAAACGCAGTGAGGCGACATCAAAATGGCCTGTCGCAAAACCACCTGGTTTTGCAAGGGGGGTCACTTGGGTTTTTGGCCCGGTGCTCGGCGGCCATCTAGGGAAACCTACCAAACCCACGCATTTCTGAAAACTAGACACCCGGCGGCTTCCAGGGAGGTATGGCTTGCGTGGATCCCCCAACGTTTCCTTACCCAGAATCCCCTGCAAACCTCAATTTTTACTGAAAAAATCACTTTTTTCACACATTTTGGGGTGGGAAAGTAGTGGCATCACCGGGCTCACACAAATTTACCACCACCCAGCGTTCCCCCAGGTCTCCCGGTAAAAATGGTGCCTCACTTGTGTGGGAGGCCCAAGTACCCGCCGCAGGCAAGGGCACAAAACGTAGTGATGCGACATCAACATTGCCTATCCCAAATGTTGCATCACTACGTTTTGTGCCCTTGCCTGTCGCGGGTACTTGGGCCTCCCACACAAGTGAGGCACCATTTTTACCGGGAGACCTGGGGGAACGCTGGGTGGTGGTAAATTTGTGTGAGCCCGGTGATGCCACTACTTTCCCACCCCAAAATGTGTGAAAAAAGTGATTTTTCCAGCAAAAATTGAGGTTTGCAGGGGATTCTGGGTAAGGAAACGTTGGGGGATCTACGCAAGCCATACCTCCCTGGAAGCCGCCGGGTGTCTAGTTTTCAGAAATGCGTGGGTTTGGTAGGTTTCCCTAGATGGCCGCCGAGCACCGGGCCAAAAACCCAAGTGACCCCCCTTGCAAAACCAGGTGGTTTTGCGACAGGCCATTTTGATGTCGCCTCACTGCGTTTTGGGCCCTTGCCTGCGGCGGGTACTTGGGCCTCCCACACAAGTGAGGCACCATTTTTACCGGGAGACCTGGGGGAACGCTGGGTGGTGGTAAATTTGTGTGAGCCCGGTGATGCCACTACTTTCCCACCCCAAAATGTGTGAAAAAAGTGATTTGTTCGGCTAAAATTGAGGTTTGCAGGGGATTCTGGGTAAGGAAACGTTGGGGGATCCACGCAAGCCATACCTCCCTAGAAGCCGCCGGGTGTCTAGTTTTCAGAAATGGTGGGTTTGGTAGGTTTCCCTAGATGGCCGCCGAGCACCAGGCCAAAAAGACAGTTGACCCCCTTGCAAAACCAGAACGTTTCGACATTGTTTCTACAACGTGAGAATTTTGGAACAATATTGCATGGACAATGTGATCGATATTTTGAGGTTTGCAGGACATTGAGGATAAAAAACCTTTTTGAAATTCACAAGAGAGACATCACCATGAACTCCCATGGGTTTACCACAATATTTACAGTCGGTGTGTTATTTTTACATGGAACATACACTTTGGCAGAGAAACTAAAAAGACAAAGAATCCTGCACAGCCACCTATTCCTCAAACACACACACATACTGGTTGGATTTGGCATGAGGGCGAGTGATGGTTCAGTATATTAAATTTTATTAACAAGAGATTTCACAAAAATGAAATGCACTGTCAATAATTCAATGGAGAAAAAACTGAACCAATGACTCGCAGCTCGTGAGCTGTAAAGCCACGGCAAGGCACCAACCGCTTTACAGGCCATTCACACATCTTTCATACGTGATACACACAAGACCATTCACACCACCAGGCACAAAAAAAACACATTACAAAATTCACAAAAGGGACAAGGTACACCCTGCTTCAGAAAGGCCAATATTACTGCACAGCCATCTAATCCTCAAGCACACACACATACTGGTTGGATTTGGCACGAGAGTGAGTGATGGTTCAGAATATACAATTGTATTAGCAAGTGATTTCACAAAAATGAAATGCACTGTTAATAATTGAAAGGGCGAGAAACTGAACCATTGACTCACAGCTCGTGAGCTGTAAAGCCACGACAAGGCACCAACCTCTTTACAGGCCATTCATACACCTTTCATACGCGTGAGACATACAAAACCATTCATACCGCCAGCCGCGGGCCCATCACATAACAAAACTCCCACCAGCACACAGCGCCATTCAAGGGCCCATCACTTTCACACGCCCACATTCCTGACACAGCAACTACACAAGCAGATGGATTGCGTGGAGTGGCACTCAGCTAGCAGTGTGTGTAGTGACCAGCAGCAAGTCACTACTCACACAGCCAGCCGAGCGCCAGTCCACGCACACCGCTAGCCGAGCACCAGTTCACGCACACCGCTAGCTAAACACCAGTCCACGCACACCGCCAGCCAAGCACCAGTCCACGCACACCGCCAGCCAAGCACCAGTCCACGCACACCGCCAGCCAAGCACCAGTCCACGCACACCGCCAGCCAAGCACCAGTCCACGCACACCGCCAGCCAAGCACCAGTCCACGCACACCGCCAGCCAAGCACCAGTCCACGCACACCGCCGGCCATGCACCAGTCCACACACACTGCCAGCCAAGCACCAGGCCACGCACGCCAACAGCCAAGCACCAGTCCACGCACACCGCCAGCCAAGCACCATTCCACGTACACCGCCAAAGAAGTGCCAGTCCACACACACTGCCAACACATTTAGGATTTTTTTAGACAAAAATAAAAACACAAACAAATCACAAATAGATAAAAATCTACAAACACAAAATCAGAAACTTAACACATTGCACTAAAGCCAACCTTGAAACAGAATCACATTTTCCAAAGAAAACAAACCAATCAGTTAACTTTACCACTCATGATTGCTCCCAAAACTTCTTTTGGGTATGGTACGCTCTAAAACAAGCAGGGACACACAGCCCAGGTTTAGATGGACAGTCGGAGCAGTACATACGAGTCTCCTTCCGCTTATCTCTTCGCCAACAGACTCTACATCTCCTAGTGGGAAAATCTTTTGCCGGTGTGGGAGGGATGAAATCAGGAAAGTGGCGATCTTTCAATCGAACCACATCCTCCACCACTCCAAATCTAGGAACACTTGCCTGTTCCACAACAACAAGGCTAGCTATCACAGAGTGCTGAAACTGAATAATGAACTGAATGTCGGCGCCACTCCTCATTACCTAGCGCCTGGGTGATTAATGTCCTCTTTCTGGCAGTAACATTGCTCATTTTTAAAAAGTGTATATATTTTAATTGTGACGCTTTTACTTACCTCATTCCGGGGCTCTGGTCTTTTTCGTTGGTGTCCCTGCCCGATCCGCCGCGGCTGCATTGCCGTTTGAGCGGCGGGAGAAAACACCTCTCTGACCCAGAACTCACTTCCGGCAGGACGCGGTCTAGTCGTCCGCCGGAAGGGAAGGTATTTTAAGTTGTCCTCTGGTGGGGAACAGCGGATTGTCGGCGCCACTCCTCATTACCTAGCGCCTGGGTGATTAATGTCCTCTTTCTGGCAGTAACATTGCTCATTTTTAAAAAGTGTATATATTTTAATTGTGACGCTTTTACTTACCTCATTCCGGGGCTCTGGTCTTTTTCGTTGGTGTCCCTGCCCGATCCGCCGCGGCTGCATTGCCGTTTGAGCGGCGGGAGAAAACACCTCTCTGACCCAGAACTCACTTCCGGCAGGACGCGGTCTAGTCGTCCGCCGGAAGGGAAGGTACTTAACCCGTATGTGTCATACGCGCAGCGGACGAGCGCAGCGGGCGCGCCGGATGCGCGCCGAAGGCGCACCTAAGGCAAGCCCGTCTGCGCCCGTCCGCGGCCGACCGGGGCGCGGGGCCATACCCCTTGGCTGTTTCTTGCCGCCTCGCCCTTACACAAAGGAGGAGCTCACCAATCTCCGCACGAAGATCACTAAGGAGTGTGAGCATAATATTGATATTGGCAAGAATGACCATGAACTGCCATGTAGGCATTGTGGATATATTCTGAGTGCACACTCCACAGGGAGACTTTCTGATACTCACAATGCACAGGGTAACAGCAGGAAGATTAGCTGCGCCCTGCTCAACTGCAGGTCCCTAAATAAACATAGGCTAGAGATTCATGATCTCCTGACTGATAATAAATGGGATATGCTGTTTTTAACAGAGACCTGGCTCAATGAGGATTCGGACCCTGAATTAACGGAGGCTCTTCCCCACGGTTATAAAATCTGTAGGCAAGACAGACTTAGCGGGAGAGGCGGGGGTATTGCAATAATTTATAAGGAGAGTGTTACATGCACCCTAGAGTCCGCCAATGTTGCAGACAGTGAAACAGGAGCTTTCTCCATTTTGATTGACACTAACACGGTTATTAAAGGCCTATTAGTGTACAGACCTCCTGGTGCCAGCAAGGTCTTCACTGATAGTTTGATACATAACACCATTTCCTCAGCCATGCGCTTTAATAAATATCTCCTGCTAGGTGACTTCAATCTTCATTTGGAAGACGTCAACAATACAGCAGCACAAGAAATGCGACAAGAGTTACATACTATGCAGTTACAACTATGCTCCACCCTTCCCACACATCGTCTAGGGCATCAGTTGGATCCCATTTTCTGCAATTGGGATAACATTAAGCCGGAACCCCCCATACCTCTGATATGGACAGATCACTACCTTGTCCCTTTTTCCTTCCACCTGAAGGATTATAATAATCGGAGCCAAGCCACTTGCATCAAGAGAAGACAAAGAAAATGGGCTAAATTCTCTCATAATATGTTCAGGGACAGCTTTATCCAGGAAGGCCCCCCCACTGAGCTGGGCACTACCCTCAATGAGGCTTGCGAAAACTTAGATGCACATATTACACTGGCTCTGAATTTAGCAGCTCCCTGGTCTAACAAGGGCCCGGTGCGATCAACTAAATCAGCACCTTGGTTTAATGCGGAATTAAAAGAAGCCAAGGCTGCCTGCAAATGGGCAGAACGGGCCTGGAGAAAGGCCTATCTTGTAGAAGCAGGAACGCGGTATAAAGTCTGCCTTAAGAACTATCATGCCTTGATTAGGAAAACCAAGGCAACGTTCTTCACCGATTGTATCGATAGGGCTAACTGCTCCACTAAGGAGCTATTTAGGATCTATAAAGAGATCTCTACATTAGCCTCCTTAGATGAATTGGCGGGCGCCTCTGCGCTAACCTGCAACAAAATCGCTGAGTTCTTCCAAAAAAAGGTGTTGGACATCTATTCCACTTTTCCTTGCGATGCCAGAACTGGCTCCAATAGGCTCCCCCCCCACGAGGAACCCAGATGGGGGGATGAGAAGGAAGGCTGCATCAGCCAGTTCCTTGTTCCAGAGGAGGAACTTTTGACAACAGTAGCGAGGGGAATTAAATCAGGCTCCCCGAGGGATCCCGCACCGGCCAGAATATTAGCTAGTTCTATGAGCTTCTTAGCCCCCTATGTCAGACATATACTTTCTCTATCCTTCGACTCAGGCAAGGTTCCGCCTGGATGGAAACAAGCAGTCGTGCTACCCCTAAAAAAAAAAACTCAAGTTAGTGCCACTCAGCTTAACAACCTACGCCCTATTTCCCTCTTACCCTTCTTTTCCAAACTTGCCGAAAAATTGGCCAACCAACAACTCACAGCACACATAGAGGCGAACAGCCTTTTCCACACTTGCCAGTCTGGCTTTCGCGCTCACCACTCCACGGAGTCAGCCCTACTTTTCTCTACAGAGGCGCTGAGGAAGCATGTAGACGAAGGGCAAGTAGCAGCACTGATACTTCTCGATCTCAGTGCTGCCTTCGACACTGTAGCACACCACACCTTGCTACAGTGTTTGAAGAGAGGGGGAGTGACGGGAAAAGCGTGGCTATGGCTAGAATCATTTTTGACTGACCGCAGCTTCTATGTGGAGCAAGGGGGCAACAGATCAGATGTTTTTGATCTTAGGCAGGGAGTCCCTCAAGGTTCTAGCCTCAGCCCCACCCTATTCAATTTATACGTTACACCTGTGGCGCTTATTGCTGAGCAGTATGGGGTTGAGGTAGTAACATATGCCGATGATACTCAGCTGGTTGTTGCCCTGACCCAGCCAGCTGAGCAGGCTGCTAGTAAATTCACATCCTGTCTCCAAGACCTTTCAGCCTGGATGACTAGTAACTGCCTCTGCCTGAACGGTGACAAGACAGAGGTACTTATCGTCGGCAGATCCCCCTCAGTCTGGACCTCGGCCTGGTGGCCGCAGGCCTTGGGACCTCTGCCGATTCCAAGGGATCAGGTGAAAAATTTAGGCTTTTGGATTGATTCAAACCTGACTTTTGACTACCAATCCCGGTGTGTCTCTGGCATCTGCTTTGCTATCCTTTGCAAACTGAGAAAGACGCTTGACCTGCTCCCGGAATCTGCTAGGAAAACATTGGTACATGCCCTAGTCACCTCTAGGTTGGACTATGGGAATGTCCTCTATTTGGGAGCAAATGCAAGCTGTCATCGAAGACTCCAGACTATCCAAAATGCCGCCGCTCGCTTGGTACTTCGGTTACCAAGAAGAGCTTCCTCAAAAAAATCCCTGGAGAAACTACACTGGCTTCCTATTAAGGAACGTGTTGATTTCAAGGCCCTATGCGTTGCCCACAAAATAATTCAGGGGAAATGCCCGGGCTTCTTGCGCAGCCTGCTTCTTCCCTATATTCCTGCTCGGCAGCTGCGCTCCCTTGGAAGTGGATTCCTATCGATTCCTAGAATCAAGAGAGCCAGGATGGGTGGGAGATCGTTCCGCTCCTTAGCTGCCCGCAGATGGAACACCCTTCCCCCCCGACTACGGACAGAAACATCAGAACTGACTTTTCGGAAAGAGCTGAAGACGTTTCTCTTCCCCAAAGGCTAATCATCTGCTCTCTTTGTTTTGCTGAGTAGGTGCTGCTACAATCCTTGATAGCGCGGGGACACACTGTTAAGTGTAACCAGGCGCTCTATAAACTCAGAAATAATAATAAATGTCAACTTTGACGCAGGAGAACACTCCTTGAACACAATAAAAGCATTGAACATTGCTAATTCGAAGAAATGGATGGCCAACTTCTTATACCAAACATAAGCCTTACGAATAGCAGAGTAAGGTTCCAACCTCTGATCTACTCTGTCAACACCACCCATGTGCTTATTGTAGTCTAGAATGCACACAGGTTTGCGCACTTCAGCAACCTGACCCCAAACAGCCACAGGTGAAGTACTCTCATCATGGATGGTAGTCAGCATGTACACATCCCTCCTGTCCACAAATTTCACAGCTAGTAGTTCATCACTACGCAAGGAACTGCACTGCCCCCTCTGAAGTTTTTTGCAAACAAGCTCTTTCGGATAAGCTTTACGGTTAGAGCGGATTGTGCCACATGCAAAAGTGTCCACTTTATACAATTCCTTAAATAATTGCACAGCAGTATAGAAGTTATCAAGGTACAAATGGTGGCCTCTGTTAAACAGTCTCCTAGCAAGATCCCACACAATTTTCTCTGCAACTCCAAAAGTGGACGGACATCCTGGGGGGTCAATGGCAGAATCTCTACCAGTGTACACACGAAAATTAAATACATATCCTGTCCTACTCTCAGACAACATATACAGCTTAATTCCATAGCGTGCCCTCTTGCTAGGGATGTACTGCCTAAAAACCAAACGGCCCTTGAACAAGACCAAAGACTCATCAATAGATATTTCTTTCCCTGGAGTATAGATCTCAGAAAATCGATCCACAAAGTGATCAAGAACGGGCCGAATCTTAAAAAGACGGTCACAGTAAGGGTGATCTCGTGGCAACGCCATTGAATTATCAACAAAATGCAGCATACGTAGCAAAAGTAAATACCGATTACGAGTCATAACTGCAGGAAATATGGCAGTTGCCAACAAGGGGCTAGTAGACCAATATGAAGCCAAGGTTGGCTTCCTTACCACACCCATCAATAAAGTCAAACCCAAAAACTTCTTAATCTCTTCCAGATATGTGGGAGTCCACCGGGTAGCTCTAGACTGGGGCCTAAGTTTGTCGCTGTTGATCCTCAAAAACTGTTCAGCATACAAATTCGTCTGCTCAACAATCTCACCCAAAAATACATCATCCATAAACAACTGAAAAAACTGAATAGGCAAAAAGTTTTCACAATTCACTGTACACCCTGCAACACCACTAAAGGCAGGCAACACCGGCTGCACCATGTTTGGATCAACCCAAAGTCCAGCACTTCCAGTTGGAAGCCTAGCAGCCTCAGACTGCAATCCAGATGCCTCTTGCACCATCGGCACAGCAGTTTCCTCCTCTAAGACAGGCACTTCATCCGCACTGAGAGTTGCTTCATCCACACCAAGAGTACCTTCATCTGCACTGAGAGTACCTTCATCATCCGATGATTCCATGTTGAGTGAAAACTCACTGCCAGAATCTTCCCCTCCCTCCTCTCCCTCAGACGCACTGTCAGTCTCATAATCATGATCAGAGGAAGATTCAAGAAGCATACCGACCACCTGTTGAGCAGTCATTCTACGGCTAGCCATATTGCTTACTAATAAATGTAACTTGTCAACAACAACAAACTCTTTGTAAAATAAGTAATAAGCAAAAAGCACCTTTATCAAAAACTCAAATATTCTCCAAAACAATACCACTCACTTGCCAGAGGCAGAAAAACTACTCACCACCACCAACTCTGTACAGACACAGTATGGATCAACAATATCCCACTAAAAAAGAAAGAGAAAAACAATTACACATAAGACTATGCAAAACACATCGCAAAGATTTTCATGCTCAAACCACTAACTAAATATGCCGCCATTATGACATCACTGACAAAAAAATTCATTCGGACATTATATTATTACTCATTTGGTGTAAATACAACAACAAAAAAATTTCTTACCAACACAATGCAACTACACAAAACTGCAGAACAGCCACCGTTGAAAAGCTTTAGTCTAGAAAAAAAAGAGGAAAAAAAACTTTATTGTAACATATGCATATAATGCTCTAGACCATCACGTACTGCGCAAAATGTATTGCTTGACCCTCCCACTTTCAAAAAGGAAAGATTGATGGCCCAATCCTTTACAAGCAACGCGGCGAGATTCTGGAACTGAGCCTCAGCTCCGGACCACCCTCTTCCCAGTCCTTCAAAACTAACCTCAAATTTCTCCTCCTGCAAAGACACTTCCAAACTTAATTCACACCCTCTCTATTGTGTGAAGTAAGTCTTTACATTATAGGAAATTCTGTTCTCCATGCCCGTAGAAGTGCCTACCCAGTGTGTTCCTGTGTTTTGCGTGTCTGCCATTTATTGAACTTTTATACCTCTACTTGTACTTTGTACTCTTTGTAAGTTGACACCACTACATTACACCTGCTTGTGCTAAGACATCAAGCCTTCTAAGGTCCAGTGGGGCCTTCTACGGTGGAGCATGGGAATGCGCTCCCTCAGTACAGTGGTGTGGTGGACTGGTCATGAATGCTGAACCCGGTTCCCCATTTCCAAATTCAACAGCTCCGGCCATAGTGCCACATCCCCACTGAACGCCATACTTGCCCACTGAGAGAAACTCGCACTGCCTTCAGCTATAACCTAATTGTGCCCGCTACAAACACTTGGATGTGGCTCAATTCAAATTATGCACTTGATAAGAGTAATACGCAGACAAAAAAAAAAAACTCCTAGGGAATGCCAAGCATGTGAAATGTAAGCAGAAACAACATGGTTACCTAAACGATCTCTCACTACCTATTCAGAAATCAGCGAGTGGTTTCACCGGAAAAGTTATGGACATGACTAGAGGGCCCTGAAGGGAAACGTTTCACTGTCCATTGCTTACATCCTTACAAAACATAAGCAGTATGGTAGACCACATCCATAAACACAGAACCATGGTGCACATTGTGTTTTCCAATTCACCCATTAACCAGGTATTGCAGTACCTACAGAAATGGTAACCTCTCCCACCCTAGAAACAACAATGCTGTTCAAAGGAAGACGAGAAAACGAAAGTAGCAATACACTGGCAAACTCTGACGCTGGTGTACTTGGATGCAAATGAAATCAATCTGGCCCCTTTGCAACCCCTCTGTCTTACATTATTTCGCCCCCCTGGAAACAACAATGCTGTTCAAAGTTAGATGAGAAAACGAAAGTAGCAATACACTGGCAAACTCTGAAGCTGGTGTACTTGGATGCAAATAAAAACAATCTGGCAACTTGGCAACCCCTCTGTCTTACTTTATTTCACCCCCCCCTGGGAACAACAATACCGTTCAAAGTTAGACGAGAAAACGAAAGTCGCACTGCACTGGCAAACTCTGATGCTGGTGTACTTGGATGCAAATGAAATCAATCTGGCCACTTTGCAATCCCTCTGTCTAACTTTATTTTGCCCCCAGGGAACAACAATGCTGTTCAAAGGAAGACCAGAAAACGAAAGTAGCACTTCACTGGAAAACTATGTGATGCTGGTGTACTTGGATGCACATAAAATCAATCTGGCCACTTTGCAACCCCTATGGCTTACTTTATTTCGCCCCCCCTGGGAACAACAACACTGTTCAAAGGAAGACAAAAAACCGAAAGAAGCACATCACTGGCAAACTCTGATGCTGGTGTACTTGGAAGCAAATAAAATCAATCTGGCCACTTGGCAAACCCCTCTGTCTTACTTTCTTTCAACCCCCTTGGTACAACAATGCTGTTCAAAGTTACACGAGAAAACGAAAGTCACACTGCACTGGCAAACTCTGATGCTGGTGTATTTGGATGCAAATAAAATCAATCTGGCCACTTTGCAACCCCTCTGTCTAACTTTATTTCGCCCCCCCTGGGAACAACAATACTGTTCAAAGTTAGGCGAGAAAACTAAAGACTCACTGCACTGGCAAACTCTGATGCTGGTGTGCTTGGATGCAAATAAAATCAATCTGGCCACTTTGGAATCCCTCTGTCTAACTTTATTTCGCCCCCCCTGGGAACAACAATACTGTTCAAAGTTAGGCGAGAAAACTAAAGACGCACTGCACTGGCAAACTCTGATGCTGGTGTGCTTGGATGCAAATAAAATCAATCTGGCCACTTTGCAATCCCTCTGTCTAACTTTATTTCGCCCCCCCTGGGAACAACAATACTGTTCAAAGTTAGGCGAGAAAACTAAAGACGTACTGCACTGGCAAACTCTGATGCTGGTGTGCTTGGATACAAATAAAAGCAATCTGGCCACTTTGCAATCCCTCTGTCTAACTTTATTTCGCCCTCCCTGGGAACAACAATACTGTTCAAAGTTAGGCGAAAAAACTAAAGACGCACTGCACTGGCAAACTCTGATGCTGTTGTGCTTGGATGCAAATAAAATCAATCTGGCCACTTTGCAATCCCTCTGTCTAACTTTATTTCGCCCCCCCTGGGAACAACAATACTGTTCAAAGTTAGGCGAGAAAACTAAAGACGCACTGCACTGGCAAACTCTGATGCTGGTGTGCTTGGATGCAAATAAAATCAATCTGGCCACTTTGCAATCCCTCTGTCTAACTTTATTTCGCCCCCCCTGGGAACAACAATACTGTTCAAAGTTAGGCGAGAAAACTAAAGACGCACTGCACTGGCAAACTCTGATGCTGGTGTGCTTGGATGCAAATAAAAGCAATCTGGCCACTTTGCAATCCCTCTGTCTAACTTTATTTCGCCCCCCCTGGGAACAACAATACTGTTCAAAGTTAGGCGAGAAAACTAAAGACGCACTGCACTGGCAAACTCTGATGCTGGTGTGCTTGGATGCAAATAAAATCAATCTGGCCACTTTGCAATACCTCTGTCTAACTTTATTTCGCCCCCCCTGGGAACAACAATACTGTTCAAAGTTAGGCGAGAAAACTGAAGACGCACTGCACTGCCAAACTCTGATGCTGGTGTGCTTGGATGCAAATAAAAGCAATCTAGCCACTTTGCAATCCTTCTGTCTAACTTTATTTCGCCCCTCCTGGGAACAACAATACTGTTCAAAGTTAGGCGAAAAAACTAAAGACGCACTGCACTGGCAAACTCTGATGCTGGTGTGCTTGGATGCAAATAAAATCAATCTGGCCACTTTGCAATCCCTCTGTCTAACTTTATTTTGCCCCCCCTGGGAACAACAATACTGTTCAAAGTTAGGCGAGAAAACTAAAGACGCACTGCACTGGCAAACTCTGATGCTGGTGTGCTTGGATGCAAATAAAATCAATCTGGCCACTTTGCAATCCCTCTGTCTAACTTTATTTCGCCCCCCCTGGGAACAACAATACTGTTCAAAGTTAGGCGAGAAAACTAAAGACGCACTGCACTGGCAAACTCTGATGCTGGTGTGCTTGGATGCAAATAAAAGCAATCTGGCCACTTTGCAATCCCTCTGTCTAACTTTATTTCGCCCCCCCTGGGAACAACAATACTGTTCAAAGTTAGGCGAGAAAACTAAAGACGCACTGCACTGGCAAACTCTGATGCTGGTGTGCTTGGATGCAAATAAAAGCAATCTGGCCACTTTGCAATCCCTCTGCCTAACTTTATTTCGCCCCCCCTGGGAACAACAATACTGTTCAAAGTTAGGCGAGAAAACTAAAGACGCACTGCACTGGCAAACTCTGATGCTGGTGTGCTTGGATGCAAATAAAATCAATCTGGCCACTTTGCAATCCCTCTGTCTAACTTTATTTCGCCCCCCCTGGGAACAACAATACTGTTCAAAGTTAGGCGAGAAAACTAAAGACGCACTGCACTGGCAAACTCTGATGCTGGTGTGCTTGGATGCAAATAAAAGCAATCTGGCCACTTTGCAATCCCTCTGTCTAACTTTATTTTGCCCCCCCTGGGAACAACAATACTGTTCAAAGTTAGGCGAGAAAACTAAAGACGCACTGCACTGGCAAACTCTGATGCTGGTGTGCTTGGATGCAAATAAAATCAATCTGGCCACTTTGCAATCCCTCTGTCTAACTTTATTTCGCCCCCCCTGGGAACAACAATACTGTTCAAAGTTAGGCGAAAAAACTAAAGACGCACTGCACTGGAAAACTCTGATGCTGGTGTGCTTGGATGCAAATAAAATTAATCTGGCCACTTTGCAATCCCTCTGTCTAACTTTATTTCGCCCCCCCTGGGAACAACAATACTGTTCAAAGTTAGGCGAGAAAACTAAAGACGCACTGCACTGGCAAACTCTGATGCTGGTGTGCTTGGATGCAAATAAAATCAATCTGGCCACTTTGCAATCCCTCTGTCTAACTTTATTTCGCCCCCCCTGGGAACAACAATACTGTTCAAAGTTAGGCGAGAAAACTAAAGACGCACTGCACTGGCAAACTCTGATGCTGGTGTGCTTGGATGCAAATAAAATCAATCTGGCCACTTTGCAATCCCTCTGTCTAACTTTATTTCGCCCCCCCTGGGAACAACAATACTGTTCAAAGTTAGGCGAGAAAACTAAAGACGCACTGCACTGGCAAACTCTGATGCTGGTGTGCTTGGATGCAAATAAAATCAATCTGGCCACTTTGCAATCCCTCTGTCTAACTTTATTTCGCCCCCCCTGGGAACAACAATACTGTTCAAAGTTAGGCAAGAAAACTAAAGACGCACTGCACTGGCAAACTCTGATGCTGGTGTGCTTGGATGCAAATAAAAGCAATCTGGCCACTTTGCAATCCCTCTGTCTAACTTTATTTCGCCCCCCCTGGGAACAACAATACTGTTCAAAGTTAGGCGAGAAAACTGAAGACGCACTGCACTGGCAAACTCTGATGCTGGTGTGCTTGGATGCAAATAAAATCAATCTGGCCACTTTGCAATCCCTCTGTCTAACTTTATTTCGCCCCCCCTGGGAACAACAATACTGTTCAAAGTTAGGCGAGAAATCTAAAGACGCACTGCACTGGCAAACTCTGATGCTGGTGTGCTTGGATGCAAATAAAATCAATCTGGCCACTTTGCAATCCCTCTGTCTAACTTTATTTCGCCCCCCCCTGGGAACAACAATACTGTTCAAAGTTAGGCGAAAAAACTAAAGACGCACTGCACTGGCAAACTCTGATGCTGGTGTGCTTGGATGCAAATAAAATCAATCTGGCCACTTTGCAATCCCTCTGTCTAACTTTATTTCGCCCCCCCTGGGAACAACAATACTGTTCAAAGTTAGGCGAGAAAACTAAAGACGCACTGCACTGGCAAACTCTGATGCTGGTGTGCTTGGATGCAAATAAAATCAATCTGGCCACTTTGCAATCCCTCTGTCTAACTTTATTTCGCCCCCCCTCGGAACAACAATACTGTTCAAAGTTAGGCGAGAAAACTAAAGACGCACTGCACTGGCAAACTCTGATGCTGGTGTGCTTGGATGCAAATAAAAGCAATCTGGCCACTTTGCAATCCCTCTGTCTAACTTTATTTCGCCCCCCCTGGGAATAACAATACTGTTCAAAGCTGGGCGAGAAAACTAAAGACGCACTGCACTGGCAAACTCTGATGCCGGTGTGCTTGGATGCAAATAAAATCAATCTGGCCACTTTGCAATCCCTCTGTCTAACTTTATTTCGCCCCCCCTGGGAACAACAATACTGTTCAAAGTTAGGCGAGAAAACTAAAGACGCACTGCACTGGCAAACTCTGATGCTGGTGTGCTTGGATGCAAATAAAATCAATCTGGCCACTTTGCAATCCCTCTGTCTAACTTTATTTCGCCCCCCCTGGGAACAACAATACTGTTCAAAGTTAGGCGAGAAAACTAAAGACGCACTGCACTGGCAAACTCTGATGCTGGTGTGCTTGGATGCAAATAAAATCAATCTGGCCACTTTGCAATCCCTCTGTCTAACTTTATTTCGCCCCCCCTGGGAACAACAATACTGTTCAAAGTTAGGCGAGAAAACTGAAGACGCACTGCACTGGCAAACTCTGATGCTGGTGTGCTTGGATGCAAATAAAATCAATCTGGCCACTTTGCAATCCCTCTGTCTAACTTTATTTCGCCCCCCCTGGGAACAACAATACTGTTCAAAGTTAGGCGAGAAAACTAAAGACGCACTGCACTGGCAAACTCTGATGCTGGTGTGCTTGGATGCAAATAAAATCAATCTGGCCACTTTGCAATCCCTCTGTCTAACTTTATTTCGCCCCCCCTGGGAACAACAATACTGTTCAAAGTTAGGCGAAAAAACTAAAGACGCACTGCACTGGCAAACTCTGATGCTGGTGTGCTTGGATGCAAATAAAATTAATCTGGCCACTTTGCAATCCCTCTGTCTAACTTTATTTCGCCCCCCCTGGGAACAACAATACTGTTCAAAGTTAGGCGAGAAAACTAAAGACGCACTGCACTGGCAAACTCTGATGCTGGTGTGCTTGGATGCAAATAAAATCAATCTGGCCACTTTGCAATCCCTCTGTCTAACTTTATTTCGCCCCCCCTGGGAACAACAATACTGTTCAAAGTTAGGCGAGAAAACTAAAGACGCACTGCACTGGCAAACTCTGATGCTGGTGTGCTTGGATGCAAATAAAATCAATCTGGCCACTTTGCAATCCCTCTGTCTAACTTTATTTCGCCCCCCCTGGGAACAACAATACTGTTCAAAGTTAGGCGAGAAAACTAAAGACGCACTGCACTGGCAAACTCTGATGCTGGTGTGCTTGGATGCAAATAAAATCAATCTGGCCACTTTGCAATCCCTCTGTCTAACTTTATTTCGCCCCCCCTGGGAACAACAATACTGTTCAAAGTTAGGCAAGAAAACTAAAGACGCACTGCACTGGCAAACTCTGATGCTGGTGTGCTTGGATGCAAATAAAAGCAATCTGGCCACTTTGCAATCCCTCTGTCTAACTTTATTTCGCCCCCCCTGGGAACAACAATACTGTTCAAAGTTAGGCGAGAAAACTGAAGACGCACTGCACTGGCAAACTCTGATGCTGGTGTGCTTGGATGCAAATAAAATCAATCTGGCCACTTTGCAATCCCTCTGTCTAACTTTATTTCGTCCCCCCTGGGAACAACAATACTGTTCAAAGTTAGGCGAGAAATCTAAAGACGCACTGCACTGGCAAACTCTGATGCTGGTGTGCTTGGATGCAAATAAAATCAATCTGGCCACTTTGCAATCCCTCTGTCTAACTTTATTTCGCCCCCCCCTGGGAACAACAATACTGTTCAAAGTTAGGCGAAAAAACTAAAGACGCACTGCACTGGCAAACTCTGATGCTGGTGTGCTTGGATGCAAATAAAATCAATCTGGCCACTTTGCAATCCCTCTGTCTAACTTTATTTCGCCCCCCCTGGGAACAACAATACTGTTCAAAGTTAGGCGAGAAAACTAAAGACGCACTGCACTGGCAAACTCTGATGCTGGTGTGCTTGGATGCAAATAAAATCAATCTGGCCACTTTGCAATCCCTCTGTCTAACTTTATTTCGCCCCCCCTCGGAACAACAATACTGTTCAAAGTTAGGCGAGAAAACTAAAGACGCACTGCACTGGCAAACTCTGATGCTGGTGTGCTTGGATGCAAATAAAATCAATCTGGCCACTTTGCAATCCCTCTGTCTAACTTTATTTCGCCCCCCCTGGGAACAACAATACTGTTCAAAGTTAGGCGAAAAAACTAAAGACGCACTGCACTGGAAAACTCTGATGCTGGTGTGCTTGGATGCAAATAAAATTAATCTGGCCACTTTGCAATCCCTCTGTCTAACTTTATTTCGCCCCCCCTGGGAACAACAATACTGTTCAAAGTTAGGCGAGAAAACTAAAGACGCACTGCACTGGCAAACTCTGATGCTGGTGTGCTTGGATGCAAATAAAATCAATCTGGCCACTTTGCAATCCCTCTGTCTAACTTTATTTCGCCCCCCCTGGGAACAACAATACTGTTCAAAGTTAGGCGAGAAAACTAAAGACGCACTGCACTGGCAAACTCTGATGCTGGTGTGCTTGGATGCAAATAAAATCAATCTGGCCACTTTGCAATCCCTCTGTCTAACTTTATTTCGCCCCCCCTGGGAACAACAATACTGTTCAAAGTTAGGCGAGAAAACTAAAGACGCACTGCACTGGCAAACTCTGATGCTGGTGTGCTTGGATGCAAATAAAATCAATCTGGCCACTTTGCAATCCCTCTGTCTAACTTTATTTCGCCCCCCCTGGGAACAACAATACTGTTCAAAGTTAGGCGAGAAAACTAAAGACGCACTGCACTGGCAAACTCTGATGCTGGTGTGCTTGGATGCAAATAAAATCAATCTGGCCACTTTGCAATCCCTCTGTCTAACTTTATTTCGCCCCCCCTGGGAACAACAATACTGTTCAAAGTTAGGCGAGAAAACTGAAGACGCACTGCACTGGCAAACTCTGATGCTGGTGTGCTTGGATGCAAATAAAATCAATCTGGCCACTTTGCAATCCCTCTGTCTAACTTTATTTCGCCCCCCCTGGGAACAACAATACTGTTCAAAGTTAGGCGAGAAAACTAAAGACGCACTGCACTGGCAAACTCTGATGCTGGTGTGCTTGGATGCAAATAAAATCAATCTGGCCACTTTGCAATCCCTCTGTCTAACTTTATTTCGCCCCCCCTGGGAACAACAATACTGTTCAAAGTTAGGCGAAAAAACTAAAGACGCACTGCACTGGCAAACTCTGATGCTGGTGTGCTTGGATGCAAATAAAATCAATCTGGCCACTTTGCAATCCCTCTGTTTAACTTTATTTCGCCCCCCCTGGGAACAACAATACTGTTCAAAGTTAGGCGAGAAAACTAAAGACGCACTGCACTGGCAAACTCTGATGCTGGTGTGCTTGGATGCAAATAAAAGCAATCTGGCCACTTTGCAATCCCTCTGTCTAACTTTATTTCGCCCCCCTGGGAACAACAATAATGTTCAAAGTTAGGCGAGAAAACTAAAGACGCACTGCACTGGCAAACTCTGATGCTGGTGTGCTTGGATGCAAATAAAAGCAATCTGGCCACTTTGCAATCCCTCTGTCTAACTTTATTTCGCCCCCCCTGGGAACAACAATACTGTTCAAAGCTGGGCGAGAAAACTAAAGACGCACTGCACTGGCAAACTCTGATGCTGGTGTGCTTGGATGCAAATAAAATCAATCTGGCCACTTTGCAATCCCTCTGTCTAACTTTATTTCGCCCCCCCTTGGAACAACAATACTGTTCAAAGTTAGGCGAGAAAACTAAAGACGCACTGCACTGGCAAACTCTGATGCTGGTGTGCTTGGATGCAAATAAAATCAATCTGGCCACTTTGCAATCCCTCTGTCTAACTTTATTTCGCCCCCCCTGGGAACAACAATACTGTTCAAAGTTAGGCGAGAAAACTAAAGACGCACTGCACTGGCAAACTCTGATGCTGGTGTGCTTGGATGCAAATAAAATCAATCTGGCCACTTTGCAATCCCTCTGTCTAACTTTATTTCGCCCCCCCTGGGAACAACAATACTGTTCAAAGTTAGGCGAGAAAACTAAAGACGCACTGCACTGGCAAACTCTGATGCTGGTGTGCTTGGATGCAAATAAAAGCAATCTGGCCACTTTGCAATCCCTCTGTCTAACTTTATTTCGCCCCCCCTGGGAACAACAATACTGTTCAAAGTTAGGCGAGAAAACTAAAGACGCACTGCACTTGCAAACTCTGATGCTGGTGTGCTTGGATGCAAATAAAAGCAATCTGGCCACTTTGCAATCCCTCTGTCTAACTTTATTTCGCCCCCCATGGGAACAACAATACTGTTCAAAGTTAGGCGAGAAAACTAAAGACGCACTGCACTGGCAAACTCAGATGCTGGTGTGCTTGGATGCAAATAAAATCAATCTGGCCACTTTGCAATCCCTCTGTCTAACTTTATTTCGCCCCCCCTGGGAACAACAATACTGTTCAAAGTTAGGCGAGAAAACTAAAGACGCACTGCACTGGCAAACTCTGATGCTGGTGTGCTTGGATGCAAATAAAATGAATCTGGCCACTTTGCAATCCCTCTGTCTAACTTTATTTCGCCCCCCCTGGGAACAACAATACTGTTCAAAGTTAGGCGAAAAAACTAAAGACGCACTGCACTGGCAAACTCTGATGCTGGTGTGCATGGATGCAAATAAAATCAATCTGGCCACTTTGCAATCCCTCTGTCTAACTTTATTTCGCCCCCCCTGGGAACAACAATACTGTTCAAAGTTAGGCGAAAAAACTAAAGACGCACTGCACTGGCAAACTCTGATGCTGGTGTGTTTGGATGCAAATAAAATCAATCTGGCCACTTTGCAATCCCTCTGTCTAACTTTATTTCGCCCCCCCTGGGAACAACAACACTGTTCAAAGGAAGACAAAAAAACGAAAGAAGCACATCACTGGCAAACTCTGATGCTGGTGTACTTGGATGCAAATAAAATCAATCTGGCTACTTTGCAACCCCTCTGTCTTACTTTATTTCACCCCCCCTGGGAACAACAATGCTGTTCAAAGTTAGATGAGAAATCGAAAGTAGCAATACACTGACAAACTCTGGTGCTGGTGTACTTGGATCCAAATAAAAACAATCTGGCCACTTGGCAACCCCTCTGTCTTACTTTATTTCGCCCCCCCTGGGAACAACAATACTGTTCAAAGTTAGGCTGAGAAAACGAAAGTCGCACTGCACTGGCAAACTCTGATGCTGGTGTGCTTGGATGCGAATGAAATCAATCTGGCCACTTTGCAATCCCTCTGTCTAACTTTACTTTGCCCCCTGGGAACAACAATACAGTTCAAAGGAAGACAAAAAAACGAAAAAAGCACATCACTGGCAAACTCTGATGCTGGTGTACTTGGAAGCAAATAAAATCAATCTGGCCACTTTGCAACCCCTCTGTCTTACTTTCTTTCGCCCCCCCTTGGTACAACAATGCAGTTCAAAGTTACACGAGAAAACGAAAGTCACACTGCACTGGCAAACTCTGATGCTGGTGTTTTTGTAAGCAAATAAAATCAATCTGGCCACTTTGGAACCCATAGGACTGACTTTATTACGCCCCCCACCCCCATCCCACGCTAGCAGCACCCCCCAGGTGAAACACGACAAAGAAACGAAAACGAGCGTTTTTTTTTTTTCACACTTCACATAAAATCGCCTGCGCTTGGACGATCCAAGCGCAGGAACAAAGCAGACTTTTCAAAAACCCATTTCCACCCCCCCCCAACATTGTGCCCCCACCCTACCTACCGCACAGATCCACTAATACCCCCTCCCCAGCCCCAAAACTGACCTTTACTCTCCGACGCGCAGGAAGCAAATGGCTTCCAGCGCCTCGGAGAGCAAAGGGGAAGCCTCCGGTGACGTCAGCGCGGCTCCCGCGCTGACGTCATTGATGACGCGGGCGGGGGGGGGGGCGGGGGGAGGCAGGGGAAGGTCTTCCCCTGCCTCCCCAGCAAAAAAAAAAAAGATCGCGTAATCACGGGGGGAGCGCCAGCGCTTCCCCCAAGCTGGACTCGTCATGGGCACAGCGCGACTGTGCTCCATGACGAGTCCAGCTCGTCATGGGCACTGAAGGGGTTAAATCTGTGGAACGCACATAGGAATAAAAATGAATGAAATTAGCCAGAGGCGGAGTTGACTTTCCAAAGTCAACATAATTAGAGATACGGAGATTAATCAGTAACCGGGGCTGGGGGTGGGGGGTATGCTGCATGCCTAGGGTCCGGCTGATGAGAAGGGACCAGTTCTTCCCGCTACGTGTTAGGTATGGCACATGTTGAAAAGAGCTGAAAAAATTAGGAGTTACTATCACTCCATTCAGTGGTACTCCTTTTATCAGTCTTAGCAGGACCTGCTACTTAGACATAAAAAGTTGCGATACATAAACCTTTGCTGCTTGCTTCACATGGAAAATTGTAAATACAGTTTTCTCCTTTGCATATTTCGGAATGTTGTTTGTGGCAAAACATGGAGGAAACTGAAATTAGTTAATTAATCGCTTTTTTACTAAATGATAAAATAAACAAATGTGCACACATGGTCTGATTCAGCGGGAGGAGGGTGATTTGGGTCGGGACAAGTAACCAGATAAGTAAGATAAAAAGTGTATTACGCTTTGACGTTAACAGGACCCCTTATAGAGCCACACTGAGAAGTACTTATTGAAAGTGAAAGTTTTGTACCACTAGTAGTCTGAACTTGCATATTTGAAAGTACTTAGGACTGGACGTTCTGGGCCTGGCTTCTTCTTTGATGCTGTCTGACAAGACTGGACTAGAGCCCCCCACACGACCCAATGATGTGGGGTGAGATGACAGAATGGAGGCGGGGTTGACCAGAAGCAGGTCCTACTGGCATGGGCCTGGCTTGTCGTACTGGCATGCACCCCGCATCAGCATGCGCCCTGGCTTGTCGGGCACCCTCAGCTTCAAAGTCACCTTTGCCCCAGACTTTGAAAAAAACACATACACACCCCATTTGAAGCCCATGCCACACTAACTCATAAACAAACCAGATTTTGTCAAAAATTGCATATGTCACCTTTACATCATTAGCAAAACACGACTGGATCTCAGCACGACTTCTAGGTAAAACTTCTCTGGCTTGGAGGAGTCCGACAAAGGCTGAATTACAATTTGAATCACTTAAACATGCTTGGCTTAAACAGAAAAACAGTTCTCAAACAAGCTGCAGAAATGTGTGTACCGTGGGTAAAACCAAGCTTAAATCTCGGATGGGCTCCTCCTTTCACCCTTTCAAGTTCAATAAAAATGAAAGCCACAGAGGCGGTTATATGGTGAAACCTGTAATTTTAGTGCTACAACCACGCACTGCATGGCGCTGGCAGCAGGCGCTACACAAATTGCATTGGTATTCATGTTTCCATTTGACTGACTTTTGTGGCACCACACCTGAATTAAATTACCTTTATGGTAATTCCATTACTTCTAGAGTGTAGACTTTCCCGTCATCAACAATGTGGGTATTCAGCCGACAAGTCGAAAGGTCGGAAGTGCTTCAAAAGCTATTAAATCAGAGCCTGCCAGACACACTGCGTTTCCCTTGCGGGAGCGAGCAGGGACACCATCTGTTTGCAAGATAATCCCAAACAGATGTCGCCAAAGCTCGCTGCCGCAAGGGAAACGCCAAACGTGCATGCGTTGCATTCGTTGCAATTGAAAGCAATGCAAAGGGTGCACGTTTTTTGGGCCAAAAAGCGAATCGATTCCAAGAGCTCCCCCCTTAGTCGCGCCTGCGCGCTGCGTAGGCGAGACCTAAAAAAAAAAAAATATTAAGCTGAGCGCGGTATCCCTGAAGAGGGCGCCGCACTCAGTATTAAAGATTGAAATAAAAAAAAACAGAAAGCGGTGTCCCCAAAGCAGGCGCCGCGCTCAACATGCAAATACCACAAAATAAAGTAGCCACGATTGTCCCCATTGTGTCAATAACAAAAATAGTGCTCACTCACTAGATAAAGCAGTCTGTATAATGTGCCAAGTAAAAGGTCCAGTCCTTATGGGCGGTAACAAATGTCAACAAGACGGTAACAAGGAGGGACTAACAAGCCTCATAATGAATCAGAAGCCAGCATATGCCAAGGACAATGACACCAGTGAAAAATATGGGAGGAGAGTGGGCGAGGCTTCCACAGCATACTCTACTACAGCACGCCTCGCAGACTGTGCAGTGCATGCGCGCTGTTGCTAGTCTCGACCTAAAAATGAATGTGGTGCTCCTGTAAAGCTCTCTGATACCTTTCTGGTCATGTTTGCGCTATATAAAACTCCAGAGAAAGAAATGCCCGTCCAAGAGCCCTCATTAAAGTAAAAATCAGTGCTACCTAACAGTAATGCACAGGTGGTCCTGCTCCAAGGTTAGAAGACACCCATGCTGTAGGCTAGCTACACATTTTCGGCAATAAATTAAGTGGTATAATATGTATGTTACTGAGACTATACTGCTATACTAGAGTTTCTTTTCAAGCGGTGATCAATGTCCAGTTTCATACTTTGCATTCTGTGAGCACTGATACACAACTGTCAGGTTGTGGAAATTAACATTTACGTATTCCACTGGAGTGCACGGCAGTTTTCTCCCAAGTAGTGCATTGAATTTCCACAACCCCACACACTATCACCTCTGCCCAGCAGACACCAAGATCAAACAATTCAAATGGGACCTCTGCGGTTTATTTTTTATTTTTTATAATGGCCTAGACATGTTGCTAAACTTGTCAATATATTTTAAGCGTTATGTCTTTTCTATAAAGCAGAGGCTATGACGAAGCTGTAACAATAAGCAGCTATACTACTATTTAGCGACATTTCTTTTCCTGCAAAATGCCATATTTCCCACTGTGACAATTTTCGGGAAACTGATCACTTGTTTTAATCTTTTGTTTTATAATTTTTGTTAACTCGACCCTGGAGCTTCTACTGACATTTTAGTGGCTTGTCAATCACAGCACAACGCATCTATATGCAACACTGTTATATACTATAAAGTATCAATATGGTAGCGCCGCCAAAGTCACGCTTCATGTGAAGCCCCAGACTGCATCGTTTCAGTTAGTGGAACCTGCCTCTTAATTTGACTCAGCTTCAGCTGAGCAAGACTTCCCGAGCCTCTGACATGTTGTGCCATCTTTCAGTGTTCTCAGGCAAATCAATTTTAAGGTGGAAGTGTTAGCAAATGGTTGCACTTCTCAATCATAACTTTAAGAAATATTTTAAATAATAATAAAAAAGAGAATTTTATCTCATCAAAAAACCTTTACCCCCTTCTATTTCTGTGAATTTTAATGAATGGATTGGTTCGAGTAGCTGCTTATAACACTTTATGCGGCAGGGGTGAGCAAATTATGCGGCAAGAAAAGGTAGAATTGCAATATTGAAAGTACAATCAGTGGTATCTCAGGTGCTTTGGTACAAATTTAGCAACCACTCTCATTGCACCCACAAATGACCATAAAGCAGTGCTATTAGTGTCAACGCTTCCAAGTTGAAGAACAGTAGATGTTGCAGCACCCAGGAAAATGTGCTGCTTTGCTAAATACTTATAGGGTTCCGAAGCGAGACCGATTGCATTGCAAATGCTTGTTTGTTTTCACATGCGATATACAGCAGCTTCACTCGTTGTTTAACTTAATTTAGAATTTTACATTTTTCATAGTCATTCTCTTATTTAAGGTCTTTTGGATTTTCTAAAAGTTTGCCAATTGTATTTGATGTCCTACATGAAACTTTATTTGAATATTTTCATTGGCAGGTAGATTTAGGCTACGGCTTTTTTTTCACTACTTTAACTTCTATTTCCCAAACAACAGTAGAGCTTTAATTCATCTGTAGGGATTTCAAAATATGTTTTACTTCTTCTTTTGACTGGTCATAGCGGAGATTGTCATAACTGGCGGTTCAACGAAGTCTACTTGCTCAATGAATAGTTTGCTCCGAGTTTTGGATCAGAGCCATCTTTTCTCATTGTTTTTTTATTTTCATAATGATCCGCAAATCACATGACATTTCCTTATCTGGACGGCTGTGGATATGAAGATGTGTTGGTACATTTTGGAGTGGAATTCACTAAACCCTCACAGTTAATGAAGGATTTTCATAACAATTTTCAGAATTCCCTCTGGCTTTTTACTCCTTTCCTATTGAAGCCTCGTTTCTGAGATGCTGTCTCCTTTCTGGTATCTTTCAGGGGCGTCATGACTGCAGACTCAAGGAATCAATTCTGTCTTTGTTGTTGTTGTAAAAGGGCATCTCTTTTCCTGGACTCATTTTTGGACGTTGGTATAAAGGTTTTTTTTTGTTTCTGCTTGAGCTTCTCTTTCTAGCTAGAAAAGATTTCACGTTTATCCTTTTTATTTTTGATCCGTTGCCTGTATTATTATAGTTAAAATGTTTTTTTGTCTGTGTTTACCAATTTATTTATATTTATTCCTGCTTCGTGCTATGGTTTCCATTTATACCGGCAACATGGACTTTTATGGAGCTACTTTTTCCTGATTTGAATCTGTTTTTGGAAATCATTGACCCTTTTTTCGGTGTGTGGTCCAGCTGGGGCCCTACACATTTCTTCTCAGTAACAGCAGCCTATAACTAAACATTGAGCAGTGTGACCAGCCTTCCTGGCAGGTGGTCAAGTCAGCACAACGGCCCGCACCACTATAACACAAAAGTGAGGACGATGCACTATTTATAGCTTCCTTTGAGTCCAATCAAAGCGCCCTCTTCAGGATAAGCCCCCCTCCCCACCCCCCGTCTGCCCACTGGTCCTGCTGAGTCCAATGCCCAGATTTAGAAAGATGTCACTGAACGCAGTGTAGCAACCAAAGCTGCTGTGAGCAGGAGGGCACCATATCTACAGAGATATAGCACTATTCTGAGCCCCCCCTCCTACCTCCCAGGGTATCACGGCTGGTTTAGGAAATATTCTGGCAGCAAGTAAGAAAATTGCAGCCCAAAAAAACAAACTTTGCAGTATTTATGCGACAAGCCCATTATGTGCCTATCACAAAACTACTATTGCCCAGCCAGCAAACCAGCACTGCACAACAAGCGTGAGCTGGGGAACGAGATGTCTGATGCCAGAGAGAGTGCAGAAAACTCTTTGAATTCTGCTCTCTCTCTGACATTCATTTTCCAGCGAGACACACGTGCACCCTCCTACCCACCTTAATGGAAGGTGGTTGGAGGAGGCTACTCTAACGTCCCTCTGCTGGTTCATTTTCCATAACCAACCACCCGTGTAGATAGAGCATCAAGATAGGTCCTGAAGAATTGCTGAGTGATTTACACACATAGGGTAAGAAACATGTCGACCATGACTACGCACATATAGACACCTCCGACCATTATAATTGGTGGTATCCCCATTCTAGTTTTAATTGAGACGAGTGGGCTTGCAGATTAAAATTAGTTTTGGAGCACCACCTCACCTCATTTTATTTCTCCTCACATCTACATCACTAGGCCCCTCACACGCACCTCACCTATGCAGCTTGGGAAAAAGATCTCCGACAAAGAGCCCCTAATAGGGTGCCCGTCAGGCATTGCAGTGCCGGCCTGACGAGGAGCAAGCCCTATGATGAAGCATGACATCCAAATGGGTGTGTGAGGGCCCCACTTCCCAAATTGGGAGACACCCACACTCCACTACTGAGTAAGGGTTTTGATCAACCAAGTTTCCTTCTTCTTTCAGATTGGGGCTTGTATGCTGGACCTATATGCGCCCCTTCTCCCTCATTTGAATTGAGTAATTAAAACATACTTCTGATTCCCAAAATGTAGGTGCAGCGCCAAAGCCCCTTTTTGCATAATACAGATTTTCCACACAGCTAGGATGGGTAGAAAATCATGGTTTTATTAAAAACACGGAGGCTGATATTATGCATATCTCTTTAATTGCCAACTCACAGCAGCAACTGCAAAACAATTGAAAGAACTTAGAATAGTAAATTTAACATTCTAAAGTCTATTTTATCCTGTGTGTGGCAGCCATCTTCCTTCTTTTTGAAGCGAACATCCTGCCACATCGTACCGTGAATAAAAACTGTTTAATAAACCAATCCCTAAATGTCCAATAGAACAAATAAAATCAATTTTCTTCTTTTCAAGTGACTTCTTGAAGTCCCCTCCTGAACAGAATCACAAACAATTTATTAAAGGGTGGGAATCAAAAGGGAGGGATAATATCAGCCTTCAAGTCTTTAATAAAATCATGATTTTCTACCCCTCCAAGCTGTTGAAAATCTGAATTTTATGGCAAGGCACGAAGGCCAATATTATGCATATTTTAAGCTTTGCCATAATATTCCTTACAACAAACAAATGATGGACGGAATGCTGACAATGCAAACATTCTCCCCTAGTCTTACAAAAAACAAGAATTTCATATATTCCACACAAGTGCAACTACTCCCGGGATCCGCTGCTGGGGGATGTCAATTAATAGAGAGAGTCCACAAAAAGGAAGGTGCACTCTGATTGAAGTCAGTTAGGAAACATACGTAGTCCAAAAAATCTTCTTTTTATTAAAGTTGTTCGTTTTTTAAGAACAGGCACAAAACCAATGCATTTCGTTCCCTAGGGCCACGGGAACTTCATCAGGGCTTACTCAAAGGTCAAATAAATGTATATAACAGGAATGGTCCCAGAAAGTCCATTAAGGTGTATCGCCACCTACTCGGATTGCCCAATTAGAAATAGTCCAAATATCTCATGCAAATAAACAGATCTTCAAAAGGTTTATATTTTATGTGGAGTAAAACAAGGTAAGAACAACCGCTCCCCTTGGCTTTGAGAAGGCAAGTATAAATAGTACCAAAAAACGATATCTTAGAACAGATCAAAGCGGTATCCAAAGTTAGCGGCCTGAAGCACACAGTGGTCCTAAAATTAAAACGCACGGCTGTCAATAACGCCCAAAAGGGCGTTCTTAGAACTGATCAAAGGGGCATCCAAAGTTAGCGGCCCCAAAGCACACAGTGGTCCTAAAATTTAATTTAGAACACATGGCTGTCGATATACTCCACATAAAATATAAACCTTTTGAAGATCTGTTTATTTGCAAGAGATATTTGGACTATTTCTAATTGGGCAATCCGAGTAGGTGGCGATACACCTTAATGGACTTTCTGGGACCATTCCTGTTATATTCATTTATTTGATCTTTGAGTAAGCCCTGACGAAGTTCCTGTGGCACTAGGGAACGAAACGCGTTGGCTGTGTGCCGGTTCTTGAATAAACAAACAACTTTAATAAAAAGAAGATTTTTTGGACTACGTATGTTTCCTGACTGACTTCAACCAGAGTGCACCATCCTTTTTGTGGACATTCTTCCCTAGTCAAAAGATCTGGTTATTCCCAGATGTGGGTCCCTTGCTCACTGTGCCACTGGATTCAAGCTAATCTGACTGAAGAAGGGTGACAGGATGCTTGTTTCCGGTCCAGGGTGGACCTGGCCTGGCAGTTCGGTCTGGACTGTTCCCATGGGGCACAGGATCAAGACTGATTTGCATATGGCTGGGTCCAAACTGGGGTGGCGTAGTGGTCAAAAATGGATTTAACCCAGATCTTTTGACTGGGGGACAATGTTTGCATTGTCAGCATTCCGTCCATCATTTGTTTGCTGTAACACTTTTCGCCCTAAGTGGGATGGGTATGCCCAGACGTGGGTGCCTTGCTCACTGTGCCACTGGATTCAAGCTAGCCTGGCTGAAGAAGGGTGACATACCCTGAAACCGGTCCCAGGATGCTTGTTTCCGGCCCAGGGAGGACCTGGCCTGGCAGTTCGGTCTGGACTGTTCCCATGGGGCACAGGGTCAAGACTGATTTGCATATGGCTCGGTCCAAACTGGGGTGGCGTAGTGGGCAAAAGAACAATGGATTTAACCCAGATCCTTTGACTGGGGGAGAATGTTTACATTGTCAGCATTCTGTCCATCATTTGTGTGCTGTAACACATAATATTCCTTACAGCACAATCCACAGGTTTAAAATAGAATTCCTTGACTACAGAATCTGATGACCAGTCGGCCGCAGCTAAGATCCCATGCAAACCTCCACCTAAAAGCAGTGCCATAGAAGCCATAGCCCCTCTAGCAGAGTGAGCTCCAAACCTAGATAAAGCTATCCCAGAGAGTTCCTTCAGGTCCAAAAACCCATTGTCGCTCCAACTCTTTAAGAACTAGATCAACATCCCAGAGGGATGAATATTTCGCCCCCGGTGAAGCCTTTATTCTTATGCTTCTCAATAGTCTCTTAACCACATCATGTTGACCTACATGCAAGCTGTCTATTAAGTCATGATCCCCTGAGATGGCAGACCTAATTATGTTAACGGCACTGTAAGACTTTCCTTCAAGGAAAAACTCTGTCAAATAATTCACTACTTCGACCAGAGGTGCCGAAACGGGATCCAGACTCCTCGTAGAACACCAACAAACCCATTTTTTCCAGGCCAACCTGTATGCATTTGAAGTCCCTGGAGCCCATGACTCTTTAATGAGTTTCAAAGCTTCCAATGATAAGCCTGACACTTGCCAGGCTCTCCCAAAACCAGCCAGGCCCTCAAGCTTAAATGACCTTGAAGAATCAATTTGTGATACTCCCCTGATGCATTCGCCAATAACTCTGGGACACTCGGAAGAAGAACCGGGTCGGCAATCAGCATTTCCAAATGTCGGGAAAACAAACGTGGAAAGTCCAGAAAGGGGCTTTTAGCACTAATTCCTCTTTCTCCCTCTTTACTTTAAGTAACACCTTCTGAATTAACTTAAAGGAAGGGAATGATTAATTCGGTAATCTGCCAAAACACCTGCAGAAAAGCATCTGCAGCTTTGGCTGCTGTATCGAATTTCCATGTTCATGCCCTCCATTTGGATAGAAGTTCCATAGCTGGAATCCCAAGATTTCTCAAATTTGATTTTAAGTCATGATCTTCATTAACTTGGGCTCTATGGGGTTGCGCTCTCTTTGTTTAGACTCTTGTAATACCACTATGATGCCCGCGCTGACCATACAATTTCTTTTCTGGGATTCACTGCACTTAGTCATGTGATTGCTTTTAATAACATGGCACATTCGCTGTTCCATGAACAGCTTGTGTTTGAATTGAACTATCACACACTGTCCCACAAACACACCTCAGTCAAGGGGTAGTGCCACACATGAGGGCACATGCTGACCCTGCCCCCGGGAAAAAGAGAGCATATAGTATTCTGCATGTGCTGTGGTGAATTTATAAAAATACCAGACTACAAAAGTGTGCCAACACTGGTTCAGTATCAAGGTTAATAATGCATTTAGAAATATGCTTTACGTGAAAGAAGCATGACACAAAACGGAAGCACACGGGAAATGTAAAAAACACATCAGGTTAAAGAAGCAGTGACGGCATATGTCAACATAAATGAATCAATGGGGCACATATGAATTCCAAATATGTACACTTTCGGATTGGCAGCAACAGAAGAGGTATAATGTGGATGCATACTGAAGTGCAAGAAAAGCACTGAAAAAAAGCATGGCCTTCTGGTTAGCTATTGACGATATAGGAGAAAATGTGTTTCAATATTCTTTATTTTCAATATATGCATTTATGTTGTGTCTTCTTAGTAGAATAGTTGAACTGATGAAAAATATTGTAAAGTAAATGTAGACGATCATGGGAACGATCATTCCTGAATGCCCAAGTTGATATATATTATGCTGCAATGGGAGAGAGTGAGAGAGTGTGTGTGTGTGTGTGAAACGTATTAAGTAGTATCGAAAGGTTACATTCTAGGAAACAATTATTGATATAAATCAATGTATTGTTTACTTTTGATATATATTCTGTGGTGTCAGTTTTTATAAAGGTTCAATTAAAACTAGATACTACGAAATGCATTAAAAATAAACGATACAATGTGATCAAGGACAATTACAGGATTCACAATTCTCAAGTGCACAGTCAGTGAAAGGTGAGTATCGTGTGTATGAAGAAGTGACAGCAGTTACTGTCCAGGAGGCATATAATAACGTAAAGTGTAGAAGATATTCATCGGAACATGCAAGCTATTAATTTTTTTTTAAAACATGTAATGTTCCGAAAGACGCCCACAACAATGATACCACTGGAGAGAGATTTGAGGAGGAGAGTAGAAATCGGGGACTTGGTGCTTTGGTCCGCCAAGAGGTGCCCCTGCACCAGTGCACTGTGTGTCCAAATCTATGTAAATGAGCTACAAGCCAGAAGCGACTGAGAAAGAGGAGACACACAGGTAAGGATGGAGGATACCATGACAGCTCAGTAGGGGGGCTAGAGTATCACACAGGGCGAATAATTGCTTTCTCTATGTCCCTGCGCCCCCTAGGACAGCGTTCAGGCAGCTCACAGTCGCTGCTCACTCACCTCCTCACTTTCGGTTCTGTAGGCAGCGGCGGCTGCAGGAAAACACAGGGGTACCTAACAACTGCCGTACAGTAGGCCACGCCATCATGGCAACAAAAGAGGGACTGCCAAAAGCTTGTGAGTGGGAGACTATAGCCAGAGAAGAAAGACACCCGTAGACAAAGAAGAAGGACTACCATGTGAAGCAGGAGACTGCAGGCAGTTGGAGAGAGAAGACACTAGAAGACGAGACCCATGTGAGCAAGCGAAATAGTTACTGTAAGGAGGCTACTACAGGGTAACACCTTAACAAATGAAACAGAAACGATAACATTTCAAATGGGAACCTTCAAAACATGGCTTTGTCCGCAAGCTACTGGACACGAGTAAAACAAGCATTGGCCGTGAAAGTAACGCGGCTGCGCGGCCGTAAAAGCGAAAGTGATCCCGATCAGCGAAAAACAAACTGAGCGATGAAAGAATGTGCTCACAACTCCCCAGAGACAAGCATTGGCGGTGGGGGGGGAGTGGAGGCCAGCAGAGTGACGTGATCTTTGGTGGCGGAGGGAATTGCAAAGTGGAGAGAGGCACGCAAGGCTTAATGAGCCTTGACAGAAAACCACATGGCAGCTGCGCGCGTGCACGCTCGCGTGAATGCAAGCTTGAGGCCAGCAAAAGCCTCTAGTAGCACTTTAAAAATCCACTAACTAAATGTCTCGCAGCGCATGCGATGGCTCAGGCGGGACCTAAAAAAACATAACAAACCCGAGCGCAGTGTCCCTGAAGCAGGCGCTGCCCCCGCTATTAAATTAAACAAGCATTGGCATAGCCAATAGGTCTCGCCTTTAGGTCTGTATATATTTTTAGCCATGCAGCAGATTAACCTGGGTGCTACAACATGCATTCTTACTAAATGAACAGCACATTATCCAGTGTGTGTGTGTTAGGGTGCACTATTCCAGTGTGTGTGGACTATCCCTGTGGTTCCTTCTCTGACTATTCTGTGACCCATGCCAGTGATCCCATCCCGAGAGCAGCGTGGGAGAGACTGTAGGAGTATGTATAACTTGTGACAGAAGTTTGGGGAGCGAGTGAACTGAAGGAATGTTATGTCACGTGCACAGCAGTGGCCGGTTGAAACTCCAGGAATGTGTATAGCTCCTCTGAGCAGTGAGAGATTGTGCAAAAGTATGAGCTGCTCTTGAAGGCAGTGTGGTAGAGAGTGCCGAAATGCATGTAACAGGCGGCAATGTGTTGGGGTGAGCCTACAGGAGTGCATGCAACTCAACGAAACATGTTTAACTCGATACCAGGCAGATATGGATTTCAATTATGTATGGTCGGTTTGTGCATCCGTGTGTGTGTTTTTGGTTGTGTGTTTGAGAGCGAGAGAGAGAAATAATGTGAGTCCTCTGAATGTTTAGTAGAGGGCCGGCAGAGGTGTGTGGGCTTGGAGAGCAGTGGGGGAGATATATTCCGCTCTTCACCATCCCAAAGTAGATAACACAAGTACTACTGCCATGATTATTATCAATGCAGCTTTTATTTTAAAGTCTTCTGTTTTTTTGTATTTTTTGTCTAAATATTATGTAAAAGCACCCACCCCTCTAGCAGGGTGCTGGAATTGTGTAGTCTCGGTTGTATAAATAAGGGACACAGTTACTTTAAATCTGTGGAACGCACATAGAAATAAAAAATGAATTAAATAAGCCAGAGGCGGAGTTGACTTTCCGAAGTCAACATAATTAGAGATACGGAGATTAATCAGTAACCGGGGGTGGGGGTGGGGGTATGCAGCAAGCCTAGGGTCTGGCTGATGAGAAGGGACCAGTTCTTTCCGCTACGTGTTAGGTATAGCACATGTTGAATAGAGCTGAAAAAATTAGGAGTTAATATCGCTCCATTCAGTGGTACTCCTTTTATCAGTCTTAGCAGGACCTGCTACTTAGACATAAAAAGTTGCGATACATAAACCTTTGCTGCTTGCTTCAGATGGAAAATTGTAAATACAGTTTTCTCCTATGCATATTTCAGAATGTTGTTTGTGGCAAAACATGGAGGAAACTGAAATTAGTTAATTAATCGCTTTTTTACTGAATGATAAAATAAACAAATGCGCACACATGGTCTGATTCAGCGGGAGGAGGGTGATTGGGGTCGGGACAAGCAATCAGATAAGTAAGATAAAAAGTGTATTACGCTTTGACGTTAACAGGACCCCTTATAGCGCCACACTGAGAAGTACTTATTAAAAGTGAAAGTTTTGTACCACTGGTAGTCTGAACTCGCATATTTGAAAGTGCTTAGGACTGGACGTTCTGGGCCTGGCTTCCTCTTTGATGCTGTCTGACAAGACTGGACTAGAGCCCCCCACACGACCCAATGATATGGGGTGAGATGACAGAATGGAGGGGGGGTTGACCCGAAGCAGGCCCTACTGGCATGGGCCTGGCTTGTCGCACTGGCACGCGCCCCGCATCAGCATGCGCCCTGGCTTGTCGGGCACCCTCAGCTTCTAAGTCGCCTTTGCCCCAGACTTTGAAAAAAACACATACACACCCCATTTAAAGCCCATACCACACTAACTCATAAACAAACCAGATTTTGTCAAAAATTGCATATGTCACTTTTACATCATTAATCGTATAACGCAAAACATGACTGGATCTCAGCACGACTTCTAGGTAAAACTTCTCTGGCTTGGAGGAGTCCGACAAAGGCTGAATTACAATTTAAATCACTTACACATGCTTGGCTTAAACAGAAAAACAGTTCTCAAACAAGCTGCAGAAATGTGTGTACCGTGGGCAAAAACCAAGCTTAAATCTCGGATGGGCTCCTCCTTTCACCCTTTCAAGTTCAATAAAAATGAAAGCGACAGAGGTGGTTATATGGTGAAACCTGTAATTTTAGTGCTACAACCACGCACTGCATGGTGCTGGCAGCAGGCGCTACACAAATTGCATCGGTATTCATGTTTCCATTTGACTGACTTTTGTGGCCCCACACCTGAATTAAATTACCTTTATGGTAACTCCATTACTAGAGTGTAGACTTTCCCGTCATCAACATTGTGGGTATTCAGCCGACAAGTCGAAAGGTCGGAAGTGCTTCAAAAGCTATTAAATCAGAGCCTGCCAGACACACAGCATTTCCCTTGTGGGGGCGAGCATGGACACCATCTGTTTGCAAGATAATCCCAAACAGATGTCGCCAAAGCTCGCTCCCGCAAGGGAAACGCCAAACATGCATGCTTTGCAATTGAAAGCAATGCAAAGGGTGCACGTTTTTGGGCCAAAAAGCGAATCGATTCCAAGAGGTCCCCTCCTAAGCAGCGCATGCGCGCTGCGTAGGCGCGACCTAAAAAAAATGAAACATAAACTGAGCGCGGTGTCCCTGAAGCGGGCGCCGCACTCAGTATTAAACCAGAAAGCGGTGTACCCGAAGCAGGCGCCGCGCTCAACATGCAAATACCACAAAATAAAGCAGCCACGATTGTCCCCATCGTGTCAATAACAAAAATAGTGCCCACTCACTAGATAAAGCAGTACGTATAATGTGCCAAGTAAAAGGTACAGTCCTTATGGGCGGTAACAAATGGCAGCAAGGCGGTAACAAGGAGGGGCTAACAAGCCTCATAATGAATCGGAAGTCAGCATATACCAAGGACAATGACACCAGTGAAAAATATGGGAGGAGAATGGGCGAGGCTTCCACAGCATACTCTACTACAGCATGCCTCGCAGACTGAGCAGTGCATGTGCGCTGTTGCTAGGCTCGACCTAAAAATGAATGTGGTGCTCATGTAAAGCTCTCTGATACCTTTCTGGTCATGTTTGCGCTATATAAAACTCCAGAGAAAGAAATGTCCTTCCAAGAGCCCACATTAAAGCAGAAATCAGCGCTACCTAACAGTATTGCACAGGTGGTCCTGCTCCAAGGTTAGAAGACACCCATGCTGTAGGCTAGCTACACATTTTCGGCAATAAATTAAGTGGTATAATATGTATGTTACTGAGACTATACTGCTATACTAGAGTTTCTTTTCAAGCACATATTTGTTAGCGGTGATCAATGTCTGTAGTGTCGCGATACTCGTCCCTGACGTGACACGCTATGGAACGTCAGGGCACGTTCGTTGTACGTAGAGCAATAAATATGACGTCACGCAGAACCGTTGGCAGAAGCGCCACGGCTGCGGAGACGGCAAGCAAGCACAACCAGTGTCCCGAGTCATCATTGAGCCCCACGTGTTAGGCCTATGCTAAGAGCCCATGTGCTAAGGCCCCCCAGCGACACAACAAGTTGGCGACGAGGGTGCGATCGTGCCCCCGCTCAGAATCAGCGCGTCCGGTTGGTGTGGCGGCCGTTAGCGCTCCTCGCTTGCGGTGCTCGTGCCCCGCTGGTGCGCGCTGCAGTCCCCACGCTGAGAGCGTGCCCTGGACGTGCGCGGAAGCGCCGGAGCGGTCCGTTGTGTGTGGCTGCTCGCGCTGGGGCCGTCTCTGCCATCGGCGCCCCAGCGCGTTTCAAAGACCTCACGTGCCCTGCCCTCTTGCCCTGGGGAGCGCGCAGCATGTGCCGTGCCCAGCCACCAGAAGCCAGACAGTGAAGCACACAGCGCGTTCTGCTCACCGGAGGCCCAGGAAGGTAGGGTCAAGCACCCCTGAGCCTGAATAAACCCTCAGCATTGCAGGACACGGGAGGGGCTGACACACACACGCCCCCTTGGGGAATTTGAGCTGCCCAAGGGAGAAGGGGTCTCGCCCAGCGCCAGCAACACACGGGCCAGAAGGTCTCGCCCAGGGGAATCTGAACTGCCCAAGGGAGAAGAGGTCTCGCGTCGCACCAGCCGCACACGTGCCAGAGGGTCTCGCCCAGCGTGAGGGCGCACGAGAGAGGGAGGTCCAACCTTGCGCAGGCCACGCATGCGCAACATGGCGACAATCCCGCCAATAGAGCCGTTCTCCGTCGAGGGGTCCCCATCGACAGTAGCAGCCCGGTGGAGAGACTGGGAGGACAGAGTGCGCATCTTCTTCGAGGCCACGAAGGTCCACAGAGATCAAAAGCGAGCAATGATAATTCACCTAGGTGGAAAAGAAATTCACAACATAGTGAAGACGCTCGCGGAAGCCACCCCCAAGACGCACACGACGCTCATAGCAGCTCTCAACGAATACTTTGAGCCAATGGCAAACCGCGACTATGAACGCTTCATATTTCGCCAAGCGCGCCAATCGCCGGAGGAGTCGCTCGACAAATTCTACGCTCGTCTAAAGAACTTAGCGGCCACCTGTGGGTTTCGAGACGAGACGGAGGAGATAAGAGGCCAGATAATACAAGGGTGTGCGTCCGCCAAGCTCAGGGAGAGAATCTTGGAGGAATCCGGTAAGCCCCTGGCGGACATCCTGACGATGGGCTGAACGAAGGAGCTGTCCAAGGCGCGCGCTGCGCACATGGAGGCGGCACTGCAAGTGCCAGTGAAGGTCGAGCCGGTCAATGCCGTGGCAGTCAAGCCGAAACAGAGGTGGCCCCGACGAAAGCCAGCCCCGGCTGCTCAAGAACAGCAAAAGTCCTGTGGATATTGCGGTGGCTCACCCCACGCCCCGTCGGAGTGCCCAGCAAGGGGGACCAAATGCAGAGGGTGTGGACGCTTCAACCACTTTGAGAAAGTGTGCCGATCGAAGGGCTTCCGAAAGCCCCGCCAGGCCGTGCACACGGTCGAGGAAGGAGGTCCGGGAGCCAGTGATATGGACGACGATGAAGAGGAGGAAAAAGTCATACACCGGGTGCACATGATAGGCACGGCGGCCCGCCGGACTAGGAGACTGCCGCAATGCAGCATCCGAGTAGGGTCAGAGGAAGTTACAACAGTGGTAGACACAGGAGCCAGCATCAACATCATGGCTGCCGCCATGCACAAGTCCATGCGTCCACAGCCCCCACTACAGCCCTCGACTATCACAGTGTTCGCCTATGGACAGGAAGAGCCGTTAAAGGTACGAGGAAAGTTCAGAACGGTGTTGTCCCATGGGACAAGGTCCATCACGTCGAATGTCTACGTCACCGAAGACGGGCAAGGCATGCTCCTGGGCTGTCGAGCGGCGGAAGATCTGGGAGTGGTAACCTTCGCGTTTGGGGTACACCAAGAGTCAGTACACCACACTCTGGAGGAGTTCGAGGAAATCTTTCAAGGGATAGGCAAGTTCCGGGGGAAAGAAGTACACCTACACATCGATCCCACGGTCCAGCCGATAGCACTCCGGCATCGCCGCATAGCATTCCACCTCAGGCCACTGGTGGAAGCGGAATTAAAGAAGCTTGAGGCAGCGGGGATCATTGAGAAAGTGTCCGGACCGACCCCGTGGGTGTCGCCAATTGTCGTGGCGAAGAAACCCAAGCAGCCAGGCGCTGTCCGTATATGTGTGGACATGAGGCTCCCGAACGTTGCCATCAAAAGGGAGCGACACATCACCCCGACCATCGATGACATCGTTGGGGAAATGGCCGGAGCCAAGTGGTTCTCAAAGCTGGACCTACGCTCGGGATATCACCAGCTAGTTCTAGATGAAGCATCCCGGAACATAACCACGTTCTCCACCCATGTAGGTCTGAGGCGTTACACGAGGCTGAGCTTCGGGGTATCGAGCGCTGCGGAGGTATTCCAGAATGTAATACAAGAGCTGATCGCTGGAATCCCCGGGGCGCTCAACGTCAGCGATGACATCATGATACACGCCACGACGGTAGCGGAACACAACGAGAGGCTGGTGCAGGTGCTGCGACGAATACGAGACGCAGGCCTCACGCTACATCGGGAGAAATGTGAATTCCTGTGCCGGAAGATCCAGTTCTTCGGCTACATCTTCTCAGCTGATGGCGTCAACCCCGATCCGGACAAGGTCAAGGATATCAAGGAGGCAGCCGCTCCTGCAAACGTCACGGAGGTGAGGAGCTTTCTAGGAATGGTGAACTACTGTGGCAGGTTCATCAAGGATCTAGCGAACCTCACAGCGCCACTGAGAGAACTCACAAAAGAATCCACCCCCTGGACATGGAACAGTGACCAGAGTAGAGCATTTGAAGAAGTCAAACACGCACTCTCAGAAGCCACGACGCTGGCCTTCTTCGATCCGGACAAGCTGACACAGATTGCCGTCGATGCCGGTCCAGTAGGGCTGGGTGCAGTCCTGCTGCAGCGGAAGACGGATGCCGAAGAATGGGCCCCGGTGGCCTTCGCCAGCCGGTCACTCACGGAGACGGAGCAGAGATACTCCCAAATAGAAAAGGAGGCGATCGCCATTCATTGGGGGTGTCGGCACTTCCACTTGTACGTCTATGGCAAACCCTTTGTTGTGACCACCGACCATAAGCCATTGGTCTCCCTGTTCGCAGGCACCTCAACGAAGCCGCCGCCAAGGATAGAGAAATGGATGTTGCAACTGCAGGACTACAACTGCAAGATTGAGTATCAGCCGGGGGCGCGGAACCCGGCAGACTACCTATCTCGCCACCCCCGCACAGCAACTCCAAGAGAAATAAAAGAGGCGGCAGAAACAGAAGAGTACGTCCGGTGCATCACGGCGCGGTCATGCCCCCGGCCAGTGTCCATGGCCAGCCTGTCCCAGGCAACCAGTGAAGACGAGTGCCTACAAAGAGCGAGAATGGCGGTCCGAGATAACAGCTGGACCCGCGCCCGAGAGGAGTGGAAGAGCCTGACGCCTCAGGCGAGACAGATAATGGAGAGTTTGTACCACGTGAGGACAGAACTGACGGAAGACGAGACTGGATGCCTGCTGAGAGGCCACCGGCTGGTCATACCGATGTCCCTCACCCAGAGAGTGGTGGATCTAGCCCATATCGGTCACCAGGGCATGGTCAAGACTAAGTCACGGCTCCGAACCAAAGTATGGTTCCCTCTCATGGACGAAATTGTGGAGGCTACCGTTCGAGAGTGCCAGGCGTGTCAGCTAACCGGTGAAATGCCCCGGCCGGCCCCTGTGGTGATGGAGCCTCGCCCGAGGAGGCCCTGGTCAAAGATCAGCGTCGATTTCGGCAGCCTGCCAGACGGACGGCACACCTTGGTGGCCATAGATGACCACTCCAAGTATCCGGAGGTTGAGATACTGACTGTTCTGAGTGCTCAGGAAGTAATCCCGAAGATCGAGAAAATCATGGCAACCCATGGCATTGTTAAAGAGATCAGAACCGATAATGGATCACCGTTTCAGAGCCAAGACTTCGCGGTGTACCTACAGGCTCTCGGGATTCACCACCGGCGAATCACCCCCCGATGGCCTCAAGCGAACGGAGAAGCAGAACGCTTCATGAGGACCCTCAACAAAGTGATACGGATCGCCCACGAAAAGAACCAGTCTGTAGAACTTGCCATTTTCACATTCCTCCGTAGCTATCGCCAAACGCCCCACTCCATTACGGGAGTGGCTCCCGCGCACTTGCTAATGGGGCGAGTTGTCACTGATTCAATTCCACATCACCCAGAATGGCAGCCCGAAACTCCCAATGACAGTGCCATTGATGCGCAACGACGTGGAGCGTTTGCCCAAGCCGACGCCCGCCGGAGGGCGGTGTCCTCACCAATAGCTCCAGGTGACCATGTACTAATTCGTAATCGGGTGCCAGGGGGCAAATTTCGTCTGAACTTCGAACCTCAGCCCTGGATGGTGGAGAAAGTCCGAGGCACGTGTGTGACAGCTCGGAAGGGTGCTGAAAGAATAACGAGGAACGTCTCATTCTTCAAGAAAATTCCCGTGCCCTCTGGAGGGGATGAACGACGCCAGGACAGGGTCATGAGGGACAGGCCGCGAGAGGAAGGACTCTTGGAACCCGAGGGCCAGGCGGGTGTGAGAGTAGAGCCCACAGGTCAAGGACATAACACTACGCAGCACCGGCCGGAGTCTTTGTTGCCTGGAGTAGCGGGCGTGCCCGAGGCTGAAGAGAACGACGCAGCAGATGACTCTGGGAGCGGAGGTCAGGATGCTGCTGTGGAACGTGGCGGAGTGCGATATGACCTGAGGCCGCACCCCGCGACTTCTTGCCGGTTACGAGACTACGTAAAGTAAGACTGTTTAAGTTTTATTGTTGGAACTGTAAGCTGCAGAGTGACGGACACTCTGAAACCGTTTGTCCATGCCTGGGGGTTGTATCAGGTGTGTTTTTCGTTTTGTGTGTTGGGGAGGAATGTAGTGTCGCGATACTCGTCCCTGACGTGACACGCTATGGTGTTCACGTCAGGGCACGTTCGTTGTACGTAGAGCAATAAATATGACGTCACGCAGAACCGTCGGCAGAAGCGCCACGGCTGCGGAGACGGCAAGCAAGCACAACCAGTGTCCCGAGTCATCATTGAGCCCCACGTGTTAGGCCTATGCTAAGAGCCCATGTGCTAAGGCCCCCCAGCGACACAACAAATGTCCAGTTTCATTCTTTGCATTCTGTGAGCACTGATACACAACTGTCAGGTTGTGGAAATTAACATTTACGTATTCCACTGGAGTGCACGGCAGTTTTCTCCCAAGTAGTGCATTGAATTTCCACAACCCCACACACTATCACCTCTGCCCAGCAGACACCAAGATCAAACAATTCAAATGGGACCTCTGCCGTTTATTTTTTATTTTTTATAATGGCCTAGACATGTTGCTAAACTTGTCAATATATTTTAAGCGTTATGTCTTTTCTATAAAGCAGAGGCTATGTATGAAGAAGCTGTAACAATAAGCAGCTATACTACTGTTTAGCGACATTTCTTTTCTTGCAAAATGCCACATTTCCCACTGTGACAATTTTCGGGAAACTGATCACTTGTTTTAATATTTTGTTTTATAATTTTTGTTAACTCGACCCTGGAGCTTCTACTTACATTTTAGTGGCTTGTCAATCACAGCACAACGCATCTATATGCAGCACTTTATATACTATAAAGTATCAATATGGTAGCGCCGCCAAAGTCTCGCTTCATGTGAAGCCCCAGACTGCATCGTTTCAGTTAGTGGAACCTGCCTCTTAATTTGACTCAGCTTCAGCTGAGCAAGACTTCCCGAGCCTCTGACATGTTGTGCCATCTTTCAGTGTTCTCAGGCAAATCAATTTTAAGGTGGAAGTGTTAACAAATGGTTGCACTTCTCAATCATAACTTTAAGAAATATTTTAAATAATAATAAAAAAGAGAATTTTATCTCATCAAAAAACCTTTACCCCCTTCTATTTCTGTGAATTTTAATGAATGGATTGGTTCGAGTAGCTGCTTATAACACTTTATGCGGCAGGGGTGAGCAAATTATGCGGCAAGAAAAGGAAGAATTGCAATATTGAAAGTACAATCAGTGGTAGCTGAGGTGCTTTGGTACAAATTTAGCAACCACTCTCATTGCACCCACAAATGACCATAATTATACTTTCAAAGCAGTGCTATTAGTGTCAACGCTTCCATGTTGAAGACTATTAGATGTTGCAGCACCCAGGAAAATGTGCTGCTTTGCTAAATACTTATAGGGTTCCCAAGCGAGACCGATTGCATTGCAAATGCTTGTTTGTTTTCACATGCGATATACAGCAGCTTCACTCGTTGTTTGACTTAATTTAGAATTTTCCATTTTTCATAGTCATTCTCTTTTTTAAGGTCTTTTGGATTTTCTAAAAGTTTGCCAATTGTATTTGATGTCCTACATGAAACTTTATTTGAATATTTTCATTGGCAGGTAGATTTAGGCTACGGCTTTTTTTTCACTACTTTAACTTCTATTTCCCAAACAACAGTAGAGCTTTAATTCATCTGTAGGGATTTCAAAATATGTTTTACTTCTTCTTTTGACTGATCATGGCGGAGACTGTCATAACTGGCGGTTTAACGAAGTCTACTTGCTCAATGAATAGTTTGCTCCGAGTTTTGGATCAGAGCCATCTTTTCTCATCGTTTTTTTATTTTCATAATGATCCGCAAATCACATGACATTTCCTTATCTGGACGGCTGTGGATATGAAGATGTGTTGGTACATTTTGGAGTGGAATTCACTAAACCCTCACGGTTAATGAAGGATTTTCATAACAATTTTCAGAATTCCCTCTGGCTTTTTACTCCTTTCCTATTGAAGCCTCGTTTCTGAGATGCTGTCTCCTTTCTGGTATCTTTCAGGGGCGTCCTGACTGCAGACTCAAGGAATCAATTCTGTCTTTGTTGTTGATGTAAAAGGGCATCTCTTTTCCTGGACTCATTTTTTGGACGTTGGTATAAAGGTTTTTTTTTTCTGCTTGAGCTTCTCTTTCTAGCTAGAAAAGATTTCACGTTTATCCTTTTTATTTTTGATCCGTTGCCTGTATTATTATAGTTTAAATGTTTTTTTGTCTGTGTTTACCAATGTATTTATATTTATTCCTGCTTCGTGCTATGGTTTCCATTTATACCGGCAACGTGGACTTTTATGGAGCTACCATTTCCTGATTTGATTCTGTTTTGGAAGTCATTGTCCCTTTTTTCGTTGTGTGGTCCAGCTGGGGCCCTACACATTTCTTCTCAGTAACAGCAGCCTATAACTAAACATTGGGCAGTGTGACCAGCCTTACAGGCAGGTGGTCAAGTCAGCACAACGGCCTGCACCACTATATATAAAGTGAGGACAAAGCACTATTTATAGCTTCCTTTGTGTCCAATCATAGTGCCCTCTTCAGGATAAGCCCCCCTACCGTCTGCCCACTGGTCCTGCTGAGTCCAATGCCCAGATTTAGAAAGATGTCACTGAATGCAGTGTAGCAACCAAAGCTGCTGTGAGCAGGAGGGCACCATATCTACAGAGATATAGCACTATTCTGAGCCCCCCTCCTACCCCCAGGGTATCACGGCTGGTTTAGGAAATATTGTGGCAGCAAATGAGAAAATTGCAGCCCAAAAAAACAAACTTTGCGGTATTTATGCGACAAGCCCATTATGTGCCTATCACAAAACTACTATGGCCCAGCCAGCAAACCAGCACTGCACAACAAGCGTGAGCTGGGGAACGAGATGTCTGATGCCAGAGAGAGTGCAGAAAACTGTTTGAATTCTGCTCTCTCTCTGACACTATTCTGACACTCATTTTCCAGCGAGACACATGTGCACCCTCCTCCCACCTTAATGGAAGGTGGTTGGAGGAAGCTACTCTAACACCCCTCTGCTGGTTCATTTACCATAACCAACCACCCGTGTAGATAGTGCATCAAGATAGGTCCTGAAGAATTGCTGAGTGATTTACACACATAGGGTAAGAAACATGTCGACCATGACTACGCACATATAGACACCTCCGACCATTATAATTGGTGGTATCCCTATTCTAGTTTTAATTGAGACGAGTGGGCTTGCAGATTAAAATTAGTTTTGGAGCACCACCTCACCTCATTTTATTTCTCCTCACATCTACATCACTAGGCCCCTCACACGCACCTCACCTATGCGGCTTGGGAAAAAGATCTCCGACAAAGAGCCCCTCATAGGGTGCCCATCAGGCATTGCAGTGCCGGCCTGACGAGAAGCAAGCCCTATGATGAAGCATGACATCCAAATGGGTTTGTGAGGGCCCCACTTCCCAAATTGGGAGACACCCACACTCCACTACTGAGTAAGGGTGTTGATCAACCTACAACAAAAGTCCTGGGCACACGTTTAAAAATAAATATACGTTAGTGTTTTTCTTTTCAAAGCAACATTTGAAAACATCAAAGAGAAAACCAGCCGACACGTTGTTTTCTCTTTGATGTTTTCAAATACATTTCAACTTGAAAAGAACTATAAAACCTGTGTCGACCTTACCTCCATTCCATACTGTCATATCATGTTGCTTTGAAAAGAAAAACGCTAACGTATATTTATTTTCAAATGTGTGCCCAGGACTTTTGTTGTATTTACTGAGTGGGCCCTTGCCCCTCCCTTCAGGGGTTTTTGGGGTTTCCTCTGACCTAGCGGCACCGTATCCTCCTTATTTTCTAATTACTCTGACTCACCGCTACCAGGCAGGGCGCCAATTTTCCTGTACAATCAAAACCCTATACGGAACCCTCGTGTTGATCAACTTAGTTTCCTTCTTCTTTCCCCACCCTACAGGAACTGCATACTCCTTCAGTGCTACGTTGTATTGATTGGGGCTTGTATGATGGACCTATATGCGCCCCTTCTCCCTCATTTGAATTGAGTAATTAAAACATACTTCTCATTCCCAAAATGTAGGTGCAGCGCCAAAGCCCCTTTCTGCATAATACAGATTTTCCACACAGCTAGGATGGGTAGAAAATCATGATTTTATTAAAAACACGGAGGCTGATATTATGCATATCTCTTTAATTGCCAACTCACAGCAGCAACTACAAAACAATTGAAAGAACTTAGAATAGTAAATTTAACATTCTAAAGTCTATTTTATCCTGTGTGTGGCAGCCATCTTCCTTCTTTTTGAAGCGAACATCCTGCCACATCGGACCGTGAATAAAAACTGTTTAATAAACCAATCCTTAAATGTCCAATAGAACAAATAAAATCAATTTTCTTCTTTTCAAGTGACTTCTTGAAGTCCCCTCCTGAACAGAATCACAAACAATTTATTAAAGGGTGGGAATCAAAAGGGAGGGCTAATATCAGCCTTCATGTCTTTAATAAAATCATGATTTTCTACCCCTCCAAGCTGTTGAAAATCTGAATTTTATGGCAAGGCAAGGAGTCCAATATTATGCATATTTTAAGCTTTGCCATAACATTCCTTACAACAAATAAATGATGGACAGAATGCTGACAATGCAAACATTCTCCCCTAGTTTTACAAGAATGCACACAACAGCTGACCAAGGTCAAGCACTTAAATTCCACCAGTTTCATATATTCCACACAAGTGCAACTACTCCCGGCATCCGCTGCTGGGGGATGTCAATTAATAGAGAGTCCACAAAAAGGAAGGTGCACTCTGATTGAAGTCAGTCAGGTAACATATGTAGTCCAAAAAAAATTCTTTTTATTAAAGTTGTTCGTTTTTTAAGAACCGGCAGACAGCCAATGCGTTTCGTTCCCTAGGGCCACAGGAACTTCATCAGGGCTTACTCAAAGGTCAAATAAATGGATATAACAGGAATGGTCCCAGAAAGTCCATTAAGGTGTATCGCCACCTACTCGGATTGCCCAATTAGAAATAGTCCAAATATCTCTTGCAAATAAACAGATCTTCAAAAGGTTTATATTTTATGTGGAGTATATCGACAGCCTGTGTGCCGGTTCTTGAATAAACAAACAACTTTAATAAAAAGAAGATTTTTTGGACTACGTATGTTTCCTGACTGACTTCAATCAGAGTGCACCTTCCTTTTTGTGGACATTCTCCCCTAGTCAAAAGATCTGGGTATGCCCAGACGTGGGTCACTTGCTCACTGTGCCACTGGATTCAAGCTAGCCTGACTGAAGAAGGGAGACATACCCTGAAATCGGGGTGGTGTAGTGAGCAAAAGAACGATGGATTTAACCCAGATCTTTTGACTGGGTGGAATGTTTCCATTGTCAGCATTCCATCCATCATTTGTTTGCTGTAACACTTTTCGCCCTAAGTGGGATGGGTATGCCCAGACCTGGGTCCCTTGCTCACTCTGCCTCTGGATTCAACCTTGCCTGGCTGAAGAAGGGTGACATATCCTGAAACCGGTCCCAGGATGCTTGTTTCCGGCCTGGCAGTTCGGTCTGGACTGTTAAATGTAAATGTAATGCATTTATATAGCGCTCCGCACATCCCCGAAAGGGTCTCTCAGGCGCTGTGCACATACCGCTGTGGAACCCTTCCTGGCCTTTCCCTCTGAAGTGCCCACTCCTGGGCACCCCCAAGGTGAAGCCAGGCATCCTAGCGCTTTTGGGGCCGTTGTGGAGATTAAGCAAGCTATTGCCCAGAGTTGCAGAGTGGGACCCATGATTAGAATAGGCACCGAGGCGAGAATTATCGGGTCCGGGGAAATTGAGCCCAAGACCCGCCGGGGCGGGAATTGAAACCTCGTCCAGGCCAGACCTCTGCATCAGGGTCTGCCGCTCTAACCATTGAGCCACACTTCTCCACAAGTGACATGGGGCACAGGGTCAAGGCTGATTTGAATATGGCTGGCTCCAAACTGGGGTGGCGTAGTGGGCAAATAAACAATGGATTTAACCCAGATCCTTTGACTGGGGGAGAATGTTTAAATTGTCAGCATTCTGTCCATCATTTGTGTGCTGTAACACATAATATTCCTTACAGCACAATCCACAGGTTTAAAATAGAATTCCTTGAATACGGAATCTGATGACCAGTCGGCCACAGGTAAGATCCCATGCAAACCTCCACCTAAAAGCAGTGCTATAGAAGCCATAGCCCCTCTAGCAGAGTGAGCTCCAAACGTAGATAAAGCTATCCCAGAGAGTTCCTTCAGGTCCAAAAACCCATTGTCGCTCCAACTCAATCGTTCTTTAAGAACTAGATCAACATCCACAGGGATGAATATTTCGCCCCCGGTGAAGCCTTTATTCTTACGCTTCTCAATAGTCTCTTAACCACATCATGTTGACCTACATGAAAGCTGTCTATTAAGTCATGACCGCCAGAGATGGTAGACCTATTGATGTTAACTGCATTGTAAGACTTTCCTTCAAGGAAAAACTCTGTCAAATAATTCACTACTTCCACCATATGTGCCGAAACGGGATCCAGACTCCTCGTAGAACACCAACAAACCCATTTTTTCCAGGCCAACCTGTATGCTTTTGAAGTCCCTGGAGCCCATGACTCTTTAATGAGTTTCAAAGCTTCCAATGATAAGCCTGACACTTGCCAGGCTCTCCCAAAACCAGCCAGGCCCTCAAGCTTAAATGACCTTGAAGAATCAATTTGTGATACTCCCCTGATGCGTTCGCCAATAACTCTGGGACACTCGGAAGAAGAACCGAGATCGGCAATTAGCATTTCCAAATGTCGGGAAACCAAACGTGGGAAGTCCAGAAAGGGGCTTTTAGCACTAATTCCTCTTTCTCCGTCTTTACTTTTAGTAACACCTTCTGAATTAACTTAAAAGAAGGGAATGATTAATTAGGTAATCTGCCAAAGACCTGCAGAAAAGCATCTGCAGCTTCAGCTGCTGGGTCCAGTCTCCAACTGTAGAACCTGTGAATCTGAGCATTCAACCTCTTTGCAAACAAGTCCACTGACAGAGGAGCTCATCTCCTTTCTATAGAATTGAACATTTTGCTGTTCAACCGCCAATCACTGAAATCCACCAGCTGTCTTGAATTCCAATCTGCAACGGAATTATTTATTCCCGGAAGGTATTTAGCTAGAATCATAATGTTTCTGCTCAGGCAGTAATGCCAAAATTCCTTCACCAACTCTGCTAGAGCTTTCGAATGAGGGCCCCCTAACTTGTTTACATATCTTACTGCCGAAATGTTGTCCATCTTTAAGAGTACACAGCACCTCGCCTGATCCTTGACAAAACTCTTACTGCAAACAAACCTGACAGCAACTACAAATAGTTGATGTGTATTTTTTCTCCTGACCTGCCCATCTCCCACCTGTTGTCAGAGAGCCACATCTCGCTCCCCAACCCTGCAGACTGGCATCCGATTCTATAACTGCATCCGGCCTCGGCCCGAAAATCACCTTTCCATTTCAAACCTCTAGATTCTCCAGCCACCACCTAATTCCCCTCTTGTTTCGGAATCCGTCTGAACCTTCTGAGAATATCTTACTCCTTTGTGCAAATACAGAGTTTTTAGTCTTTGGATAGCCCGATAATGTAAGGCAGCCGGGAAGACCGCCTGAATGGGGGCTGAGAGGAGATCCAGAACTCTCGCTATCTGTCTCAAAGTTACCCAGTCGCTTGCTAACAACCTCCTGATCTCCCTGCAAATTTTCCTCACCTTTCCATTGATAACTTCAATACACAGTCCAATGTCCAAAACTGAAAACCCAAGAAAACAGTCGACTTCTTTCTGTTTACCACAAAATCCAAGTCCTCTATCACACAAACTGCCAACGTGGTGTATTCCTGAGCTGTCTCTGTGCTTTGAGACATAATCAAGATATCGTCTAAGTAGATGATCAGCCTGACCCCTCTCGATCGCAACCAAGCTGCCATCGGTCTTATCATCTTTGTAAAGCCCCATGGAGCTGATGTTAAACCGAAGGGAAGGTTTTGAATCTCCACATGCTTCCCTGCCATTGGAGCCTCAAAATATCCCTCTTATCGTGGCAGACAGGGACGGTCAAGTATGCATCTTTTAGATCCAGGCGGGTTAACTAATCTCCTTTCCTTAAGGGATCCCTTAACATATGGATACCCTCCATTTTGAAATGGTTGTATTCCTCCCATTCAATCAAATCTTTCAAGTTTATGACTGGCCTCGTGGCCTTGTCCTTTTTCTCGACCAGAAATAAATTGCTTACAAACACTGGGGAGAATTCTGATGCTAACTCTATGGCACCCTTCTTTTCCAACTCTTGAACGTCCTGGTCTACTAATTTGTCTTCCTCTCTTGCAAACCTTAAGGTAGGCGGACGTCTTACCTGGACTGGTCTCTCTTCAAAATCTATTTGATAGCCACTTACAGCCTGTAACACCCTTGAATCGGAAGTAATCTCCTTCCATCTGTCTAAAAAATGGGCGAGTCTGCCACCCAATTTTACTGGAATAGACAAAGGGTGGTTTGCCAAACATACCTTGATTCCTTGATCTCCTCCCTCCCCTAATTAACCACTTCCCCTCTGCCTTTGGGGGCAGCAACCGGGAATATAGTTTCCTGCTTGAAAGGTCCTGGGTCTGTACCCACAAGAGAATGAGCTTCGTGAGATTCCACTATCGACCCCGCATTCTCCCGGCCGATCCAAAAACCTTTCTGATGTCCTTCTGGACATTCTGTATTGAATTAAAGGCTCCCGCATACCGAGCCATCTCTCTAACAAATTCCTCTTCAAAGAGGAAACCATTTGCCTCCAGGCCGGACTCTTTTCCAACTACTTCTGCCAATTTTGGATCTATTTTCATAACTAGGCTCTTCCTATGTTCAATACACAGGGATGCATTTACGTTACCCAACCAACAGACCGCTCTCTGGCTCCACTGTCTTAATTCCAGAATATCAACAACAGATTCCTGCAAATAAGCCTCCTCATAGAGGTCGAAAATCTTCGTCAAAGGCCAAAACACATCAAGAAGGCAGTCCTGACACCCTTTCTGTCCCTTCTCGGGTCTCTTCCAAATTTATTTAGGAAGGTTAACATCTTTGCATCTAATTCTGGTGTTTAGGCCACCTTACTCAAAAGGGAGGGTATTGGACACTCCGATCGGAGCCTTGTCCTAACCTCCTTAGGCATTTCCCTCCTAATCCAATATTCCATGTGCTTTGAAGGGACCCATTGAGGAGAGAGAGGGTGTTGGATAGTACTGGGATCAAACATAAGGTCACCCAGGGGATCTACAACTTGTTCTAAAGTTTGTTTCTCACTCTCCTCCTTTTTAACCTTCTTCTTCTTAATCTCTTCCTCTGAGGAGTCAAAGTCTGAGGAACATGAAATAATGATATCTCCAATACTGGAGGATTCATCGCAGGCAATAGCCCTGTGCTCCCTTTTAGTGGCCTTTTTAGCCTTCTAACTCAACCATTTTTATGAGGTGACTTCCCAAAGCCTTACTGATTAAAGGCCCAATTTCCTTTAGTGATCCTCTCTTTCTCCAAATGTTTCCACTTTTGGGTAACCTTTCTGGCACTTCCACTAGCTGAGATGTTACCAATCACCTGCTCAACCAACCAGAACTGCTCCTCATTTTGTCTCTCAACAAATCTCCCTTCCAGCATGTCCATACAATCATCCATTTCATTACCCAACTGAGACACTAAAGCAGAACCTGTATTATCTACCCCTTCTTGTACTTTTATCTCCATATACGATTCAATTGTCCGATTTTCTTTCATAATCTCTATGAAAAAACAATCACCAAAACTAGAAGTAATCACCCTCAAAAACTTACTATACCAAGATTTCACTATGTGCCCTGAAATTCCCAAACTAAAAAATTTAACCTCAAGTATCGACCGACCAGCTGTTGAACTGTTGGCCCTGACAAGCTGCCTGTGGAGAAAAAACAGTAACTCTGGCTCTCCCAAAGCCCAAAAGATGGCCGCTTGAAAACAAGGTAAATGCGCTCTTCTAACTAAAGCTAAAATGGCCACTGCGTCATGAGACGTTGTTACGATGGACTAGGAGGCTTCAGTACATGCTTCAAGTAAGTGCTCCAACTTAACTGTCTAATGTTTTAATACTAGTTTGTTCCAGTAAATGTAATAAAGCTAATATCATAAACCGAGCGCAAGATCCCTGCTCGCAGAACAAAATGTTGCACCGTGTAGCAAAAAAGCGTTTCAGAGATCAAGCGCGAGGGTAATTCACCCGTTTGCAATGTCTTCTTTTTAAAACAACGCAGTGGGGATGTGAGGGCAATGACCGTGCCCTCGCGCCTCCTTCCCGTCTCTAGCGTTTTGGTCAAAAAGACCATACGTGAAAAAGAAACAGTCCTCTGGGAATTTGGTGGCTAGTGAAGAACTTGAGTCCCCACAGCACCCTCAAAGATTCAAGGGGGGATCGAGCGTAACGACCGTGCGCTCGCGTCTCCACCTGAATCGAGGCCATCTGTAAAAAGGATATTCTTAATCTAAGGATTCTGCAAGGTGGTGAAAAACCCCAGCACCTAATAAAAGGCGCAGAGAAGGATGATAATTTTAAAATGGCAAAATCATGCACTGACAAATTATTACATTTGAAAAAGAACAATATGATACAAGAATAAGCATGTCACATATCACAGACAAATGTGTCACATACCCTAAAGTCAAAAACACGCTTACAGAGACACAAAAGCGCCAAAAACGTCAAAAGGCAAGCAGATTTTTTTATTTTTTTTTATTTTTTATACAGAAACAATTGCAATATCTGTTACAGGGTTAGCATATGATGAGTAGGTGCCGTTTATACATCGGTGTTTAAGCAGCTAGCCCCACCTGTCTTTGTTATGAAAGCTAGAGAAAGACAAGAAGGAGAGGACAGAAAAATAAGTGGTGAAAAGAAAAGAAGAAGAGGTAGGGAACAGGCGCTGAGAGTGAAATAGTCGCTATACAATACATTTGATATTCGCTGTAAATTACATCTGACATACAGTGCGGATGTTTGTGCTTGCCTACAGACCCACCCGGGCTATATTCGGAAGTCCCTTTGGATCGAGGTCTATATGTTTGTCTTGGTATTCTTGCAGCTCATGGTGGTTCAAAGGAGTCTAGGTAGGTGTCCAGAGTTCTCCACAACCCTCTGGAGGACGATTTCCAGGGAGAGTAGGGCAATATTGTCCGCTCCTCTGAGATGCGTAATCCAGTTGATCCAGCCTTTGTAGGTTGCCTTGCTTCTGTCCTTCCAGTTGGCTAGGACCATTTTCACTGCTGCTGTCAGTAATAGGTCTAGTAGGTCCCTATCTTGTTCCTTTCTTAAATTCGTGTTTATGCATGCCGAGGTGAGGGTGGAAAATTCTATTGCTAGAGTGCAGTCAAACAGATCATTTGTGAAACCAAAGATTTTCCCCCAGAATACCTTGACTGTTGGGCTTTGGAAGATAAGGTGTGCTAGGTCCCCCCTCCCCTTGTTACAGTTCCAGCATAGTTCGTCCTCCCTGAGGCCTTATGAGAATAACCGCGTAGGGGTCCAAAAGGCCTTGTGGAGCAGCCAAAATTTTGTTTGTGCTAGCACTGGGGAAATCTTATTGCGTGGGACCGAGGACCATATTGTTGCATATTCCTCTTCGTTGAGTGGAGTTTTAGATTGTTTAGCCCAATAGGTGACTGTCTTTACGTTAAGTTTGGAGGTTTTTGGGCGGTGGAGTTTGTAGAGCTCCAAGACTTGGTGTCCTAATTTGTTAATCTTTGACAGATATTGGAATAGCTTGAAGTCTGCTAGGTTTACCCTGCCTTGGGTTTTATCTAGTCTTAGTTTCTTGATGCTTATTCGTGCCTTCTTACCGCGCCAGAGGAATTTAGTGATCATGATATCGATTTTCCATTGGAAATCCTCTGTGAGGAGGAGTGGGAGCATACTGATCAAATAGTTAATCATTGGGGTGATCATCATTTTAATAGTTTAGATTCTACCCCACCACGTTATAAATTTAGGGTACCTTCTAATTGTAGTGTAACGTATCTATTAGTTCGCTCCCGAAGTAAATGCCTAGGTATTTAATATGCCCCGTCTGCCAGGCCAGCCCCGAGTACCCCAGGATGTCTTTCATGCAGTGAATGTTTAGTGGTTTACATTCCGATTTGTTCGTGTTTAGCTTATACCCTGCGAGCCTGGAATATTCTGCTATCGTAGTCATCAGGGCCCCGATTGAGGGCTGCGGCTGTTCCGTTAGTATCAGTATATCGTCAGCGTACGCAGCTAATTTTATTTCAACGCCATTGATGTCGACCCCTTTTATGCCAGTGCTTGACTTTATATCCTGGATTAGGGGTTCTAGGACCAGTAAGAATAGTGCAGGGGACAGTGGGCATCCCTGCCTGGTTCCTTGTTGCAGTGTAAAGGGGTCAGAGAGTGAGCCATTGACTATGATACGAGCTGAAGGAGCACGATAAAGGGCCATAACCATCCGAACGAAACCCTCCCCCAAGTTGAAGGATTGCATGCAGTATTCCAGGAAGGCTCAGGAAACTTTGTCAAAGGTCTTCTCGGCATCTAATGCGATAGCTACTGCTGGTTCTGGTTTAGTGGACACATGTTCCAATATGTGGCAGAGAAGTTTGGTGTTGTCGTTAGACAATCGGTTGCGCAGGAATCCTACCTGGGAGTTACTTATTCCTAGCATAGATTTTACAATCTACGTTGATGAGGTATATGGGTCTTTAGTTTTTTGGTGAGCGGAGGTCTTTGCCCTCCTTTGGGATAACTAGTATGTTGGCTTCTGACATGGATTGTGGAACTTCCCCCTTAGCTGCAGAGTGGTTAGAGACCTTTCTCATGGTTGGTTTTAGCTGAGTTAGGAAGGTCTTGTAAAAATCAGCTGTGTATCTGTCTGTTCCCAGGGCTTTATTTTTTTTCAGTGATTTGACCGCCATTTCAATTTCGGTGTAGCTAATTTCTTGACCTAACCTGATTGTGTCCTCCGTGCTTAATTTCGGAAGCCCGATCCTGTCAAGGTATTTTGTGCAGTTATCTTGGTTGAGGTTCTGGTCATTTTTGTAGAGCTCTGAGTAGAACTCTTGGAATGTCTTGAGGATGTCTTTGTGTCTAGTGTGGGTTTTGTTGTTTGAGTCTGTGATAGCTGAGACCGCAAACTGGTAGCGTTTATGTTTTAGGTAGGAAGCTAGAAGATTCCCTTCATATTTATTTTGTGTTAGTTTTGCTAGGAGCTTGTTATCATTTGCAGCGTTTGCAAGGGCTGATTCTAAGCTCTTGATCTCCTGCTCGAGTTGATTTAGTCTCAGGTTTGTATTCTTGTTTATTTTTGACTTAATTCCAATTATTGTGTCGCTTTTAGGGCATCTCAGAGTGTGTTGACGCTAGTCTCCGGGGAATCGTTATGACTTAGGTAGTCAGTTATGGCCTCCTCAATCTTTTTTTTGTTCTCGGGGTCTGATAAAACTTCGCTGTTGAATCGCCACCTCCGGGGGAAGGCTTCGCTATGGCACCCGCTCAGTTTCAGACTGATACACGAGTGGTCTGATACTAACCTTGGCACTATTTCAGAGTGTTTGATTAGATGTGTATGCGTTCCCGAGATAAGTATGTAGTCTATCCTGGTGTAGGAATTGTGTGGGTTAGACTAGAATGTGTAGTCCCTAGTATCGGGGTGATGTAGACGCCATGCGTTTTTAAGATTGAACTTGGAGCAGATGTTTTGGAGTGTAGCGTGCAAGTTAGTGGGGTAGTCTGTCCATTATGTGATCCAGTGGGATGTTAAAATCCCCCACCACAACCATGAGCTTGTTTTGGGGGAAACTGTCTAGCGTTCGTGATACCTCCGCCCAGAAGGATGGATCGTCTGCATTGGGGCCGTATATGTTCGCTACATGGATCCACTCCTCCCCCCTCCTCAGATGTGTTACTAGAAGTCTGCCCTCATTGTCGTGGGAATGTGAGTCTATTGTTATGTTTGACCTTTTGGATATTAAGGTCAAGACCCCTCGCTTCTTTTTGTCGGCTGGCGAGCAAGCCATCTGTGCAATCCAATTACCTCGGACTAGTTTGGCATCGTCCATGGATAGTTTGGTTTTCTGTAGGAGGACTATATCGCCTTTAGTTTTAGATAGGTAGTCTATTATCTTCTGGCGCTTAATAGGGTGATTCAGACCTTTGACATTGAGGGACACTATGTTGAGGTCCGTTGTCAGGGTGAGTGTGTTGTTAAGAGCCATCAACTATAGTGTGGTGTGGTGGATTTGTATGTCCAATACTCAGGTGTATTTTGCCTCTCAGGTGCATTATCACGGGGTGTTTGTCTAAGCTCCCCAGGTGTATCGGCAGTCAAAAATGATTTCCACCCGTTGTGTACGTCTGGGTGGTCCACCACATGCGTTGGATATCAGGATCTGCCAGATGCAATTTGTAGTGAAAAAAAAGGTGTGAGATAGAAAAAAGGATAGAAAATATTGAAGACAGAGAGCTGAGAATCCCTAGTGCGGATTCTCCCCACCCACCCGCTCCCCCCTCCCAGTCCTCCCTCCCCCATTGGAAAAACGTGTATGTCGGAGGTGTGACGGCAGGATCGCCGTTCCGCCTCACGGAGAATTGCTGTCAGGTAATTGTCATTCCTAAGTGTTGGGACCCATGCAAGTATTGTTATCTACTATACATACATACAAGGCGTTGTGGGTATAAGCCATATACAATATAATTGTCCAAAAAGGATACAATGCTGTGCTTCCAGTGGCTCCTTGAAGTTGGCTACTTGAAGTTGGTCTTTCATCTTTGTGAGCTCGTTGGGGGCTGTTAGCGAGTCTGTTGAGGACTTTTGCCGTAAGCCGATCGAGGTAGATGTTGCTTCGTTGTTGAGGTAGATAACAGTTGTAGACCTTGGTAACTGAGGTAGATATGGTTGTTGGTTCCTTCTTCAAGCAGTTACCTTAGAGCTGCTGTTCACCCGGTATTCGGCTCTGGCGACAGTCTTCTTTTAGTGGAGCCGGGTTGTGACGTTTCCATGTCTAGAACTGCTGGGCCGTCTAGGAAGTTCACCAGGTCCTTTGGATCGGTGAAAAAGTGGAGTTTGCATTTGTCTATTATCTTGAATTTTGCGGGGCCCACAAATGAGAATTGGATGTTTTTGCTCTTGAGCTTGTCGCGTAAGGCAAGGAAACCCTTCCTGGTGTCGACAGTGGGCTTAGAGAAGTCTTGTGTGAGGATGATCTTGTGTCCTTTCCAGCTAATTTGGTGATTTTTGCAGGCATAGTTAAAAATGGCCTCCGTATGCTTTGATCTCAATGGCTTGCAGATGATAGGCCGTGCGGTTTGGGTTGTTGAGGATTTGAAAGTGGGAATTCTGTGAGCCCTCTCAAGCTCAAATTGGCGGTCGAATTTTAGGTTGGTAAGTTTGGGGATCAGGTCTTCGAGGAAGGCCGAACAGGACCCTGCTGCATCCTCTGAACCCTCCGGGATACCTAATATGCGGATGTTCCCTCTGCGGTTGCGGTCCTCAATCTCCGCTGTCTGTTTCTGGAGTGACGCGGTCATTTTCGATATTATCTTCATCTCCTTGCTTGAGCTGTGGGGAGAGTCCTCTACATCACTGATCCTTTGTTCAGCAGCTGCTAGTCTGATGTTAACTGAGTTCAGGTCTGCTCTGACTGCTGCAATCTCTAGTTGGGTCGCGTCCGTGGTATGCTTCGTAGCTTTCGCCAAGTCGTGTACTCGCGTACATCGGCTAGCTTTTTTAGGATCATTTCTAGGGTGCTGTTGACGTCTGGCTTTTGTTTGATAGGGGAGTCAGATAATGCCCGCTCACCTTTGCTCTTCTTTAGTTGTTGTTGTACTCTTGATTCCCTGTCCGCCATGTTTGCATGGTGTCTTAAGGACCCTCTGACCCTCTGTACACTTGTCATTGCTGCCGTTGTTGCCGTTTCTACCCCTCACTATTTCGACTTCTATCAGCAGCGATCTGCTTGCTCGCCTTTCCTAGTAGCTTCTTCTGGATGTCTTTCCTCCTGGAGTGATGCAGATATCCCAAGTGTTGACCTCTGCGTCCAACAGCTGTTGGACTTTACGGTTCCTTCAGGTTCCTACGAGCCTGGTGTGAGGCGGGAGGAGGCAGTATGTGGCAGTGTGCAGCCAGAGAGTCTAGCTTGTGTCTGCTTACAAGCTGCGGGTAGTGCGTTCCAGCTTCCAGCTTGGTCCCTTACTACAATACTGGGTATCTCAGAGATTAAGTGGTTATCGTTTGTCCCCGCTTGGGTTTGTGCAGTCCTGGGCTTGCCCCGGTGTCTCTCACTGAGTTCATGCTGCGTTATGCACCCCCCACTTTGCCAGCTGCGCTGTTATTTGGGTTAGGTTCCTTACTGTGTGCACGGGTGAGCCAGTGGTGCAAGACCACCCCGTTCAGTACCAGTATCTCCCCCTTGGCGTTCCTTCGAAAGGTGGTTGCCAGATTGAAATGTGTACCGGGTTGGCTCGCTGCTCATTGGTCCTCTTGCCGGTTTGGTTTTCGCCCTGCATGGGGTGTGAAAGTTATGAGCCTCCTCTAGCTTGTAGCATGTAGCCCTCTTCAGTGTTTGTTCTTATTGACAACAATTAAAAGCGGGGTGTGCTCAACTTACTTAACGTCTCTAGGTTAAATGCCCTCTTATTCCCTTATGACCCCTGTGGCCTTATGGAGTCATGCAGCTCCTGCAGCTGCAGCCACTTCCGGTGTCCTGGTCTTCCGTGTGGGTCGCACCGGGTTTTCATATGTAGCGGGCGCCTTTGTTGTTTGCCGCTGCGGCCATTACTTTCGCCCTCTTGCTCCAGTCTCTCGCCGCTGCATGCACTTAGTCCCTGCCCTCTGTGCTGTGCCTGCCTGTCTATATTTCAATTAACTTATCTTGGCTGTGAGCAGCAACAAAAAAGGAAGATGGATGCCACACACAGGATGAAATAGACATTAGAATGTTAAGTTTACTATTCTAAGTTCTTTCAATTGTTTTGTAGTTGCTGCGGTGAGTTGGCAATTAAAGAGATATGCATAATATTGGCCTCCGTGCCTTGTCATAAAATGGTATGGTGATAGTTGCATTGTCAAGCCAGTCAATAAAAATGTTCAATAAGCTGCTGGCCAGCACACATGTTGTTAAATTCCAAGTTGAGCAATAGGGTGCAGATCAAAACCCTATCACTATCCAGTGCATTCTCCAAACTCAAAGGGTCCATAAGTCAGATTGGGGTCAGGTTTCCCTCCTCAGAGTCGAGTTTGGCATAACAGAAGCCTCTTCCTATGTGCAGATGCTCATGTGAACCTACCAGAGGCTTCTCTGGATGCAAACTGTGTGCATTCTCTCAAAGTTAGGACAAAGCATGAGGAAGAATTCTTATCTTATGACTCATGTTCTCATACATTTACAGGAAAATCTGATTTTGGTGGATGGGCAATGTTGTTTGCCATTCTTTTTATAATCCAAATACACAAATGTTTGCAAAAGATTATGTCAGGAGTACCATCGAAATCCCTCATTACAAAATGCATTAAGCAGTATCCTCAGGAGGATAGTGTTTGTGGCACCTATAAGTTTTCCGGTGTTTCTGTACCTGAATTTCAAACTCCTGAAACACCACACGGTTTTATTGGCCACAGCGCACCCCACTACCATCCCCTCTAGCATGGAGGGGGGGCAGACAATTCTCACAAATGAGTGCATAATCTCCCCATTTCTAAGACACTCTCCCCAATCCCAGCCCAATAACCCTTATCTGACACCTCTGAGACGAAACATTTATTGGTTGGCAGAGTCAGGCCAGGTCAGTGTTCCTGCCGGCAGCCGTAATAATAATGTTCATGTTAATGAGTCTTATAAAGCCCACGAATACCCGCAGTTGACTTAAGGCTGGTTTAGATTGATGAAGAAATACAGGTGTATTTAGGTTAGCCGGTGTTCAAAAGCCAGCTACTCTGCTGGGGGCATTTCTGTATCACTGGAACAATCGGTTGGGGCAATTTTGATCATTTTTAAATATTATGCTCTAAACTGTTGTTATGGTTGAATTTGATATACTTAATTTTCTGTTTTTAAAAAGCTGCACATTGAGCTTTGCTTGCACCTGAACGGGTCCACATTTTTGGTAGTGGTCCGTGCGGTCAATGCGTTAAGTTCCGGGCGTGCTATACTGGAACACATGTTATTTTACGCTCCTTTAACCACGGCCAACCCGAGCCACCATGCCAGTTTTACTACAGTTAGAAGCCAGAGAATTGTTTACTCAGCCTCTGTACTGAAAGGTCTGAGGTGAGGTGTGTAGTGCGTGTGCCCCATTCCTCCTTGGGTATGTGGCTCCTATCTCTTGTGCTTACTGTAGGTGTAGACTGTTCCCTGTTAGTCTAGGAATCCTTCTGGTTTTAAGTCTGCCCTGATTAACATGCATTAGACATATTTAGTCTACTGGATGAGAATACACTGGACGCACTCTTTTTAACAGAGACATGGATGAAAGCGGATCCCTGTCCTGATTTACAACCAGCTATCCCAGATAACTACGTCTGTGTGCATGCGGAGAGGACGGGCAACAGAGGTGGGGGGGGGGGGGGGGAGTTGCCATCATTTTGAGAAAGAGTTTTAAATGTAAGATATTTAAATTGGAGGAATTGAAGGGTGCTGGAGCCCCTGGCTCTAGCATCTTCCCCAACGCCAAACACTCATTTCCTGGTGTATTGATCTGCCGCCCCCTGGGCAATACAGGATTTTCTAGCATCTCGTGACCAGGCTCTAGCCTCTATTTGCATGAATTATGCAAATACTGCGATCTTAGGAGATTTCAATACTCACCTGGAGAAAGTTAAGGATCCCTGGTCTCCCTGTTTTTTGGAATCCCTAGCCTCATTTAAGCTGATGCGTGTTGAGATGGGGACCCACACTCAGAGCGGGACATGCTATTGATGGTATTATTTCTAATTGAGTGGTTCAATGGGAGTGTCCGGTACAGGTTTGCTGGTCTGATCATTTCCTGCTTCCTTTCTCCTGGCCTTATTTGGGCACAGTGGAAGAGGAGCCTCTATCCAAGAGCAAGGATATAGATCTTCCAATAAGGTCACACTCATCGACCTAAAAAAAATCTCTAGATATGTCAAGACCTCCACTTTCAGGCAGGGTCAATGAATGTAATAAAGCGATTTCGAATTGGCTCTTGATAGCGGCCAATTTGACCGTGCCGATGAAGTCCATTAGGAAGGGGCGTAATGCTCGCTCGGCCAGATGGTTTTCCCAGGAGCTGGACATGGTCTGGAGAGTGAGGCGCAGCCATTACTTAGAAGAGGATAAAGCCGGTATAAACTGGCCCTCAATTTGTATTGTAATAACATAAAAAAGCACATTGGTCCATCTATACTAAACGCATTAGGGAGGCCGACAATGATAGCAAGGAGATCTTCAAGATTGTCTCCAGTTTTGTCGACCCTAAATTAAAAGCCCCCTGTCCCAGTGTATAATCAAACTGTTTGCACAAGATTAAGTGACTTCTTCAAAGAGAAACTCTTCAAAATTCAAGCCAATATGGGAAGTCCTAATTCCCTGGTTTCTGTCACAGTACCTAGTGATTTTTTAGGGCCAAGGGCGGAAAATAAGTTGACACTCTTTGTACCCCCTACAATAGAGGACTTGAAGAAGCAGTTGGCATTGTGCAAGCCAGGCTCACCTGAAGACCCATTCCCTCCACATAGTTTGGCGGCTGTCGCTGATTATATTGCTCCAATTTATCAGGAGATGTTCTCTGTTTTAATTCAGTCAGGTGCTATTCCTGATTTTTGGAAGAGAGCAAACGTGATCCCCCTTCTTAAAAAGGCTGATGCAGACCCAGAAGTACAAACTGATTTCCGACCTGTTTCATTACTCCCTGTGGCTGCTAAAAGTTTGGTAAATGTGTTAACCATAAGACTAATACTAAAAGTGCTACTTGAGTAGCTCTGTAGGAACACACTTCAGTGCAACCTGGATAGGACCGAGGTGCAGCTATTTGGGCCAGACCCTCTACTGTAATGGAGAGGTGTTTTACCAACTAATGTTCTGCCTCCTCTGCCCCCCACAGATGTGGCTAGAATCCTGGGTGTTCTGTTTAACTCAAACCTGTCTTTTAATGCCCAGTTCTCATGGGTGGTGAAATCCTGTTTTGGATTCACCCCTACTTTGGAAATTTTGCACCTCATCCCTCACCAAGTACAGGTCACAGTGGTTGCTAGGGCATTGATATTGTCATGGCTGTTTTGTGTTTCGATTTAGATGCCCGTACATAGGTTTCCCTGAATCATGTCCTTATATAGGCACAATTCACATTGCCCTTATTTAGGCATAGAATTCCAGTCCTTATTTAGGCAATAGCCATGCAATCCAAATACAGGCCACCTACATTCGTCCATCCCACGTCACGAGTTCTTAGAAACCAGACCCTTAAGCCATCGGGACTTTCCCTAGCTAGGATTATTGATTTCTCCAAGAAATCATCTATTATACATGAACATTCCTTAGGGGTTCATCCATGACGTCTTCCTCTGCCCGACTTTACGTCAATGCTAGCATTCTTAAGCACCTTCCAGGTATAAATATACCTTTCCTTACCATGGCAAACCACGGCACGGCTCACCACGACTTGACTGCACGGTTCGCGATGGCAAATTCAGAAGAGACCATATCCCGGCCTGACGCACTGACCAGACACTGTCATCCCTGCTCGCAGAGAATCGAACTTCCAGTATTCTGACTCCCTTTGCGGGGTGTTAGAGTTTGAGACCTGGAAAGAGATTCCCACCTCTCTCATTCTAAAGGTATGGAGTTGACTAGAACCTACAGGAACTCTTGGCATACAAACTTCGTATATACCATACTATAGAAAACAGGACCTACTTTTACCTCACACTACACTTAGGTTAGGTACACTGGGGTAGAACTATTTAGAAGCATCAGACGAGTATTCACTTTTTAGCCTGTGTTATTTATGGATGTATATATGAATGTATGACATAGCTAAAAGACAATGCTATTGCAGTATTATTTCTTCTTACTGCTTACGCTGTGCGTATTATATCTTTCTTACTGTCTAATGATTGTAACAGCTCATATCTCTTACACGAGAAACAAGACTGTTTAATAAATAATTTTATTGAAACGCCCGTCTATCTATTTCTGTGTAACTTTTGAGAAACTAAGGGGCATATTATCAAGCACTGCGTTAAAATTATCGCCGCTTTAGCGGCAGAAAACTGCAGCTAAAGCGGCGATAATGGGCATGATAATATGCCGCAGAGAGTTCCAATAGAAGCCCATGTTGACACCAGAACATGGGCGTCTATGGGAATTCTCCAGGGCATATTATCAAGCCGATTATCGCCGCTTTAGCTGCAGTTTTCTGCCGCTAAAGCGGCGATCATTTTAACGCCGTTTCTTGATAATATGCCCCCAAGCATGCACGATTGACTGAGTGAAACTGTTATCTATTGTTTCCACGATACTTAGACGCGTTCCGATTCTAAGGTAAACAAAGTTGTCATGTTTATGCGGTTGTCAGAAACTAATCCCTTCTTGTTTATTCGAGAAGTTTCTAGTGACCTCTGAGTTAGCTAGCACACAAAGTAATTAAGTTTAATGTACTCGATAGGAGCATACTGACTTTAGTCCTATGCAAAAACCATAGTGTATACTATTCCAATGCGCAGAGCCTATAAGGGAAATAAGAACTACACTACAGCTGGATTATGTCAATGTCCTGTAAATGGGTATCCCAGATTATGTAATCCAGTGTTTACAGTTTGTGCAAAATATGTCAGTCTGCTTATTATATAAGCTACCAAAGCATTCACCTGTATCGCTTTTTGGCAAGAAGCTCCATTGGCTCCCAGTACACAAGCGAGTGATGTTCAGAGCATTCATTTTGACACATCAAGCCCTTCACAACACAGGTCTGTCGTATTTGAACTAAATGATTACGGTTTCAGACCTTAGAGACCTCCAGTCAGGCTGGGCTGTCGGCAGCTCCTGGCTTCCAAAAGCAGCATAGAGGGGGTTCTTCTTTCACGGTCCTGATGATGGGCCTGTGTAATCAGCTCCCTAGACATCTGAGATTAATGATAGAGAAGGGCAGTTTTTAAACAAGAACTGAAAACATATCTTTTTAGTAGTTAGAGCATTTGGGATTCTGACTAAGTTTTGCTCTCTGGTAGGCCTCAGAAGATGTTCTCTTACCCAGAATCCCCTGCAGATCTGAAATTTAGCTGAAAGAAAATCATATTTTCCTAATTTTTCTGTGTGGGAATGTTGTGGGATCACAGGGCTGAAACAAATTTCCTACCACCTAGCGTTCCCCCAGGTCTCCCAATATAAATGGTACCTCACTTGTGTGGGTAGGCATAGTGGCTGCAACAGGAAATGGCCCGAATCGTACTGTGGAGACTTCAGAATTACCTATCATAAAACGACCTGGTTTTGAAGGGGGGGCATCTAGGGAAACCTACCAAACCCACACTTGTCTAAAAACTAGATACCCAAGGGAGTCCAATGAGGTATGGTTTGCGTGGATCCCCCAACGTTCCCCACCCAGAATCCTCTGCAAACCTCAAATTTAGCTGAAAAAAATCACTTTTCCCACCAATTTCTGTGTGGGATCACTGTGCTGGCACAAATGTCCTACCACCTAGCGTTCCCCTTGGTCTCCCGAGTAAAATTATACCTCACTCGTGTGGCTGTCTAACGCAGAATCAGCTAAAAACTTATTTTTTTTAAAATGTAGCGCTTAGAATTTGCTGTGCTATACCTTTAATCCCTATGATTTTGGCTCTTTCCAGTCATAGGTCTGTGGCAAGTGAGTCATTTTGTTTTTGAGTATATAGATCTTTCAGATAAAGCCACACTTTGTTTATTACTTATTCTGCTCAGTGTTGGTTGTTGTTGTCTTGGTTGTGAAGTCTCCTTTCTTTTTAAAGATTATTGCTTGCCGCAGGATTACTACTCAGCAGGTTGTTGTGTTGTAAATTGAAACAACGATGTGATTAAGCATTTACTAAAGACATTAGTTCCTCTGTTATAGATCGTGTTTTCTCTGTTATGTTGACCGAAGCTTGGACTCCATTTTGTATTGTCATGCCTCCACGTGTTCCCCACGAGAAGAGTCCAACCTCTGTGTTAGTTGCTCTTGTAATCTGCCCAGTAACAGTCTATAAATAGCTCCTTTGTCCATCTGGCGCATGCCCAGACTTGACCACATCTGTTATCAGTTAGCCTTGCTTGACCATGTTTTCGCGGGCTCAAGGAGTGCGTTAGCTCCGCCCACATATTGATTCAGTATCGAAAATGACCATAAATGGTAATGTTCTTCGTCTTCATGTTGTATCCACCCACTTATGAGCCCCTCTACTGTGTATAAAAGGGGACCATGTACGAAGGTTCTTTGTGCTACTCTATGCAATACTGAAGAGTGTTGTGTGGATTGTAGGACCACCCTTAAGGGTTAATAAATGCTGTCTTTGTACTTTGCAGTTTCCGTGCCAACTTCCTTATAGATTCCATTACAGGAGAGCGAACCCTTGTGTCCTGCGGACCTAGCTGGGGCCTGTATTCATCAATTGGCGCCCGTCACGTGGGGCTCATCGGCGACTCGGATGCTCGAAGGATTGGTCGCGACGAAGGTGAGGAATTGGGCCGGGGACGTGATCACTGCCAGCGGCGTCTTAGCCCTGGCATCCCAAGGTTTTTCTTCCTTCCCTTCCGAGCTGACCGTCTGGGTGGCGCCGGTCCTCGACTGAGACCTCTTCTGTCGGTCTTGCCGTGAAAGCCGTTTGGGCGATTGTGGAGCTTGGCAGTTGGAATCTGGACTCTTGATTGGTAAGAATCGGTGTACGGTACTTGCTCCGAGTTTTTGAAGCCTGATCTGGCTATTTGAGTTTGATTTGTGATGACTAGTCATATTTTGGATTTGTCTTTGTGAATATATATGCGTTGCAACACATATAGGCAGGTAATGTGGAGAGATTTCTCCAGAGCTGTGTAACTTTGAACGGCGCAACGATTAAGTGCCATTTTTTATAATATTGCATATTTTGCATTATTTCTGAGCATGCCTGCTTTCAGCGCACTCCGTAAGTGGTGCTGCTGTTTCGGAAACCGGTTGAACCTCGAGGAATCTGCTCCAGCTCCCCCAGAGGGGACTCCTAATAGGGATATGTATGTGAAGCATGGTCTTTCTTCCATAATGTACAGCACGGTATGGAGGAAATATACACAAAAAGATCCTGAGTTGCGATGGCCTTTGTATGGATCGTTTGATATACGTAAGATTGAGTATGTGGAACAGTGCATGTGTAAGCGGCGGGCTCGTCAGGATATGTTTGAGTGTGTGCGGTTGTGGGTGAAGGAGGTGCGTGAGCGAGAGAAGCGTGAGAAAGCGCTGTTTGATAAAGAACAACGGAAGAATGATCATGTGCGAGCACAGGAAGCGAAGCGTCGGGAGGACAGGGAGCAGACGGACAGGCAAGAGAAGGAGCGTAGGCTACAAGTTTCGGGTCAATACGTTGTTCGGCAGCCACTTTATCCTGTCCTTAATAATCTCGATGATGATTTTTCTTTACTAGATCGCCCTCCGCCCCCTTATGTCGGCGCATCTGCTCCGGGGCCGCAAGATTCTGTCCCGGGTCCGGGTAAGGTAGATACGCGGTCCATGTTATCAGCCGACCAAATGGCTGAGCTTCGACAAATTTCCTTCCGTGCACTTAACGGCAAGATATCTATAGAGGAATTATTTCATACTTGGGGGTCGTGGCAGGAGAGAGATAAATTGTATTTTCTGGGTCATTTCGCGGATGAAGTGATTGATGCTTTCCGGAAACGTTCTGGTGTTTTTGAGCCCGACGAAGTATCATCGGATGCTAAAGCATTGCGTAATGGTGTTTTCTCTTTTTCTAAGGCTCCAGATACGGTTCGGCGGCTGTTCGCCTTGCGGGACGAGGTGCTGGTCTATAAAGAGAAAGCGCGCCAGCGAGCAGGGAAGGAGAAGCAGTCGGATTCGTGCACAACAGAGGGCCACTCATCCACCTCCCAGTCAGATAAGGATGACATAGTGCATGTTAAACCAATGCGAGAGGTGGCGCCTTTGTATGTTCCTCCTAAAGGAGCGGGGACTAGCTCGGACATTACCTCCGCCGATGCTAAGGGATATTTCGTGTATAATTGGGTTTACACTCCGTGGCATAGAGCTGATGTTATGGCATTAAAGAATGCGCTGCCCGACCCCCGCAAGAATCCAGCGGCCTTCTATGAAGAAGTCGAGGGGGCCTTGAATTCTTGCGTTATGACTTTAGCAGATATAGACCTGTTCTTTGGCCTTATTCTACCACCAGACATGTGGCGATCTGTGCGGAAGGTAGATGATGTTGCCACTTTTAAGGCTCGATGGTCTGACTTGGAGGATGAGGATAGGGAGAGGAAGCCTGCGCAGAAACCGCCCCAGAATATTTTAGATCTCCCTGCTGCTATTGTGACTAAGTTGAAGACAATTATCCCCCCTAAAAAGATTGACTGGAATATGTTAGCTGCATGTAAACAGAAAGTTGATGAGTCAGTTGCGGACTTCTTTACGCGCTTTGAGGAGACGTTTCATGATTTTAGTGGCCAGTCGCTTACCGACGATACGGGACGCCACCTTTTTGCGGATAAATATGTAGCTAATCTGCTGCCGGCAGTTGCGGCCCGTCTAAAAGCGAGTGAAAGTTCTTGGTCCTCCGCTACGCCGACGGCCCTCCTGACTATCGCTCAGTATTATGAGCGTCAGGAGCAAGAAGCAAAGGGCCAGGAGGAAAAGAAATCGAAAGATTTGAAAACAAAGGTGATGTTGGCGCAAGTCTATGGCCCGCCTCGACGGGGTAGTAATAGAGGTAGGGGAGGATCTTATGGTCCTCCCTCGGGCCGGTCTGATTTGAATAGGAATCAATGTGCGTATTGTAAGCAATCGGGTCATTGGGCTAGGGACTGCCCGGTGTTGCATGCATCGCGTCAGGGGCATACCCCCGGTGGCCCGCGAGGTAGAGGGGGTTTCTCCAACTTTCGAGGGAATTCTAACGAACAGGCTCGACTTGAGTCTGCTGGGCAGCACCGAGATAGATCAAATGTTTTCGATCGCCAGCATCAGTATCAAGCATCAGGAATTGACCGGTCGGGGTATCATGACTCTCAGCATGCATAGGATTGCGTTGGATGGGGGTTAGAATCAGTTGAGGTGCCGGTCGATCAGAAGGGCCCTTATGTATCGGCTGAGGTTTTGGGCTCTACTGATCAGTTTCTAGTGGATACTGGAGCGACACGTAGTGCGCTATCTAAGCAATTGGTTCCGGGGGCTCCCCCATCCGGCTTAATGGTCACATCGGTAGGGTTTGATGGTACACTCTCCCGAAGCCCTCTTTCACAGCCCCTCATGTTTAAGGTTGATTCTTTTTCTGCACCCTGTCCGTTTTTGCTTGCCCCGTACACACCGGACAATATAATGGGTCTTGATATGTTAAAGCACTTTAGGGCTACTATCCGCTGCTCCCCTGCTGGTGTGCGGGTAATATTGAATGATAATTACCCCCGATCTGAACGGATGTGTACGGTGTCAGAGGATGCGCTGTTAGCTACCCACCCTCGTGCTTTGTGGGCAACTTCGGATACTGATGTGGGACAAATGGTGATTCCGCCGGTCCACATTAGTGTCCAGGAGGGGGCGGTGTTACCACGCCTCCCACAGTACCGTATTTCCCAGGAGGGCGAGGAGGCTCTCATACAGATAGTGCAGGATTTGATAACGGTTGGGGTAGTCGAGGAAGTCCCCTACAACATTTGTAACAGTCCGATTCTTCCCATACTGAAAAAGGATACGGATGCCAGAGTTTATCGGTTTATAATTGATTTGAGAGAAGTGAACAAGATCGTGATACCTCAATACCCAGTGGTTTCTGATATCACGACGTTGCTTACCTTGGTCCCGCCTACGGCGACCATGTTCTCAGTGATTGATTTGAAAAATGCCTTCTTTTCCATTCCCATTCACCCTGATAGCCGATATCTTTTTGGGTTTACACTGAATAATAGATCTTATCGTTTCTGTAGGATTCCCCAGGGCTATACAGAAAGCCCTAGCATTTACAGTCAGGCTTTGAAACGACAATTGGATTCCTTTGTCCTGCTCGAGGGTGTCGCCCTCATTCAATATGTCGATGATATCTTACTGGCGGCTGACACCCTGGAGTTATGTGAAAAAAGTACGTTATCTTTACTTTCCTTTCTAGCGTCCCGCAATCATAAGGTATCTAGGAAGAAATTGCAATTCTGTAGACCAAAGGTGACTTATCTGGGTCACCTTTTGTCTAAGGAGGGACGTGCACTCACACCGGATCGTATCCAAGTAATTTTGGATACACCGAGACCATCCACACAGAAGGATGTGCGTGCATTTTTGGGCCTTGTTTCTTTTTGTAGACAGTGGATATTGGGGTTCTCGCACATAGCTAAGCCATTGTTAGCCCTCTTGACAAAGGACACGCCTATCCCAATCCCTTGGTCAGATGAGTGTGATACTGCTTTTCAGCAACTACGACAGGCCCTTTGTTCAGCACCAGTGTTAGGAACCCCTGATTATGCAAAACCCTTTTCGTTGTATGTGCATGAGAAAGATGGATGTGCATTGTCAGTTTTAGTGCAGATGCACGGTGATAAGCAGCGCCCATGTGCATATTTTTCGGCTGTACTTGATCCTGTTGCCCGAGCATTACCAGGGTGTTTTCGCTCGGTTGCGGCGACAGCTGTGTCAATACGCCAAAGCGAGGGAATTGTGTTATCTCATAAGTTGTTGGTATTAGTCCCCCATGCTGTCGACGCCCTGCTCAATCAAACGAAGACGCAGCATTTGACCAGCGCCCGTTTAACGGGATATGAGTTGACGCTTTTGGCTCCTCATATTACGTTGAAAAGGTGCGTAACGCTAAACCCGGCAACATTGCTGCCATACCCCGAAACCCAGCCTGAGGCGCGGAAAGCGCATGATTGTATTCTCGTGACTGAGGAACAAACAAAGGGTCGTATTGATCTCCAGGATACGCCCTTTCCAGATGTAGATGGAGAACTGTGGGTGGATGGATCCTGTCTGAAGCTACCAGATGGTACGGCTTCAGCAGCATATGCAATTACCACATTACAAACGATAGTGGAGACAGCACGCATACCACAGAAATCAGCTCAAGCAGCGGAACTGATAGCATTAACACGAGCATGTGAGCTCAGTACAGGATTATGTGTGAATGTTTATACAGATAGCCGCTATGCCTTCGGAGTAGCGCATGACTTCGGCCTACTCTGGAAGGAGAGAGGGTTTTTAACGTCACATGGAGTACAGATAATGCATGGAGAGTTAGTTCATAATCTTTTAACTGCATTGACATACCCAAAGAAAATTGCCATTGTTAAGTGTAGCGCCCATAGGAAAGTGGTTGATAAAGTTGGAGAAGGGAATGCGTTAGCGGATCGAGTAGCACGGGAGACTGCGATGCAGCCCGGTACTACTGCCATGTATGTAGTGAAGTCACAGGTGGAGAGATGGCATGATGCGAAGGAGGAAGTGCGAGAAATGCAAAGGACCGCTTCTGACAAAGAGCGGGAACAATGGGCTAGCGAGGGAGAACTGGATGACGAGGGTTGCTGGAGAAATAAGCAGATGGATAGATGGAAATTACCCACGGCCTTTGTACAACCTATGGTTCAGATGGCACATGGGCTAGCACATGTTGGAGCTTCCGCAATTGTGAAATTGCTTACCCAAGTCTGGGAGCATCCAGAGATTGCTAGCACGGCAAAGAGAGTGGTGCAGACCTGTATGATCTGCCTGAGGTACAACCCAGGAAAGGGTACTCGAACTCCAGCAGGAGGCTTTGTGACACCCACTGCACCCTTTGAGGTTTTGCAGATGGATTACATCCAGCTTGAGCGCTGTAATAATTTGAAGTATGTTCTAGTAGTGGTCTGCGCTTTCAGCAAATGGGTTGAAGCGTACCCTACGAAAGACAATACTGCAATGACTACTGCGAAGCTGTTGCTAAAGGAGTTTTTCCCCCGATATGGCGTTTGTAGACTTCTGTGGAGTGATAATGGCCCTCACTTTGTAGCGGATGTTATAAAGTATGTCTTGAAGGGTCTAGGCATCACTCAGAAGTTCCACGCCGTGTTTCACCCTCAGTCTGCAGGCCTAGTTGAGAAGTATAATGGTACACTGAAGCTTAAGATCGCCAAAATTCAAGCTTCGACGTCTTTGACTTGGCCAGACGCTCTGCCACTGGCGTTATTGTCAATTAGATCAGTACCGCACTCTCGAACTGGCCTTACGCCATACGAGATCGTTTTTGGACGCCCAATGAATATTTGGGGTCCACCAAGACCTAAGGCTGTGTATGATGTACCTTGTGTAATGATGAGCGATTATTTGGCACAGTTAATGGATAACTTGGTTTCTATCCATCAACAGGTCCGAGAGGCGCTCCCTGATCGGTCTACCGGCGAAGGACATGGTCTCCGGCCTGGTGACCATGTCATGGTGAAAGTCTTCGACAGAACGAACAGCTTGGAGCCGAGATGGGTGGGCCCTGAGCAGGTCCTCCTCGCAACGAGGACGGCTGTGCGAGTCTCCAACCGAAAGAATTGGATCCACTCCCTGCACTGTAGGAAGGTGCCGCCCGGATTGGTGGAACCTGCCGTGCTGACCGATCAACGAGAAATTCTGGCTGCAGAGACAGGTCGTGCTGCGGAGCCAAACGCCACTGAGGAGCTCTTTCCGGACCACGCGACTCCTGGAGGAAGGCGATATCATCTTCGACCACGGAAGTGAGTTTTCCAGTACCGGGACATACTGTCAGAACGGCCCTTGGGTTAGTGAAACGGAGAGCCGATGAGGCAAGGGGGGGGGATCAGCCCTGCATTAGTGTAGCGACACCCGTCTTGGCCCGCTGGTGAAGAAATCAACCGCTGCCCAAGGGGAAGAGTTCTGACAGACTTCTAGTTTCAGGAAGATATTGGGTTTTATTTTTGCTTTGATATGGAGAAAAAGAAAATACTCTGTGCATTAGGGTTCATGTTGACAGTAGCCATTGTTGGGATAACCACATGGTTCGTGGAGGATGTAACTCCCGCTCGGAAGATTCTTGTGTTGACAACTCCGGTGCCTGAGGAGCACTATTTTTATACATTACCGTATCAAGAGTTGAAGCATCGACAATCTTACTTGAATAACACTTTCATCCAGATGCTGCATCATACCCACGTTGCTACGAATGCTACGAACTGTTGGATATGTGGGATGATGCCAGCTCATCAGAAGAAAGGAGGAACGCCATTTATACCCCTTCCTTTCTCTCATAATGGCTCTTGTAGAGCATGGTATACTTTGCTTTTTGCCACTCGGAAACCGACAGTGGGACGATTGCTTTTTAGACTTAATAAAGAATGCCATCAAGACAAGAATGGGTATCCACAAGCGAATGGGACAATTTGGGAGTGGGAAGAGTACCGACCAGACAATGAATCCATTCCCTACATCTTCACGAACACCAGAGACACTATGGGAAAAGACAAATTTGTGATTCAAGTAGCACAAGCTCAAGCGGACCTGTGTGTCCAGAGTGTGGGTTTCATCCCTGTTGGTGTCAGTGATTGCATTACTGTTTTGAATATTGATGGGTTGAACAATAGTACCTTTTTAGCCTCCCATAATACGTACTATGTGTGTGGAAATAAAGGTTATTACCGTCTGCCGGCTGGGTGGTCTGGGGTATGCTATGTATCATTTCTATTACCTCCTGTATTCTTAGCTCCCGCATCTTATCATAAGGATTTGAAATTATTAAATAATGTGACTGTAAATAGGTATAAACGTACTTTATCAATTGATGATGTAGATCAGACTGACACCAGTCTGCAACAGTACATTGATTTTAACTTAGGACTGTTTTTCTTTGTTGGAGCTGCCCTGAACAGTAGGAAGATCCGAAGATTAACAAGAGTGGTAGAAGCTGTGACAAATCAGACTGCTGCTGCTCTTGGGAATCTTACGGAGGAATTGCAGATCACAAGAATTGTTGCATTGCAGAATCGTATGGTATTAGACGTTATGCTAGCTGATAGAGGAGGAGCATGTAAAATTATTGGAAGTAGCTGTTGTGTGTTTATCCCTGATCATACGCCATCAGTTTATAATGCCATCAATAAACTGCATAAAATTGCAGCTGAGATCCATACAGAAAACGGCACTTGGTCTTTTTCTGGATGGTTTTGGGCGTTAATTACCGCCTGGGGATGGAAGGTTCTAACTGGTCTCTGCATTGTTGTAGCGGTTCTGTTTTCATGCTGTATTTGTATTCAGTGTGGTCCCTTACTCTGCTCATTATGTGTATCATTCTGTATCCCTGATAAGAAAGCTATTGCCGATGTTGCCCACCAAAAACGTTTAGCTAAAGAAGTTGAAGAAATGATGACAATTGATATATATGATGATTATCCTAACAAGCCGGATGTCTTCAGTAAATGCTGAAAGGGTCGTCTGTTGTAAATTGAAACAACGATGTGATTAAGCATTTACTAAAGACATTAGTTCCTCTGTTATAGATCGTGTTTTCTCTGTTATGTTGACCGAAGCTTGGACTCCATTTTGTATTGTCATGCCTCCACGTGTTCCCCACGAGAAGAGTCCAACCTCTGTGTTAGTTGCTCTTGTAATCTGCCCAGTAACAGTCTATAAATAGCTCCTTTGTCCATCTGGCGCATGCCCAGACTTGACCACATCTGTTATCAGTTAGCCTTGCTTGACCATGTTTTCGCGGGCTCAAGGAGTGCGTTAGCTCCGCCCACATATTGATTCAGTATCGAAAATGACCATAAATGGTAATGTTCTTCGTCTTCATGTTGTATCCACCCACTTATGAGCCCCTCTACTGTGTATAAAAGGGGACCATGTACGAAGGTTCTTTGTGCTACTCTATGCAATACTGAAGAGTGTTGTGTGGATTGTAGGACCACCCTTAAGGGTTAATAAATGCTGTCTTTGTACTTTGCAGTTTCCGTGCCAACTTCCTTATAGATTCCATTACAGGAGAGCGAACCCTTGTGTCCTGCGGGCCTAGCTGGGGCCTGTATTCATCAGTTGGCTTTATGAGTCTTCCTCATGGTTCAGAGACTGACTCTGCATCTGAGGCAGAGGAGGCAGTGGAAGATTCTGGCAAAGAGTTTTCTGTCCACGAGGAATCATTGGATGATGAAGCCATTCTTAGTGCAGATGAAGTGCCTGTCTTAGAGGATGACATTGATGTGCCGATAGTGCAGCTAGAGACATCTGTGTTGAAGCCTGGGGCTGCAAGGTCTCTCATTGGAAGTGCTAACCTCTGGGTTGCCCCCGGCATGGTGCAGCCAACATTGCCAGACTTTACTGGTGTTCCTGGGTGTAGAGTGGATACTGAAAACATTTTGCCTATACATTTTTTTCAGTTGTTTATGAATGATGTATTTTTTGGCAGTGATCGTTGAACAGACTAATTTGCATGCTGAACAGTATTTGAGGGACAACAGTGCCAGCCTTAGGCCCCACTCTAAAGCTACCTGGTGTAATCCCACAAATCTGGAAAAGATGAAGAAGTTCTTGGGTTTAACTTTTTTGATGGGTTCGCTAAGGAAGTCTTCATATTGTTCTATTAGTCCCTTGATAGCAACAGCTATATTTCTGGTAGTCCGGAGTCATGATCGATGTTTGCTTTTGCTTCGGATGCTGGATCTTGTCGATAATGGTCTATTAGTCTCTTGATGGCAACAGCTATATTTCTGGTAGTCATGAGTCATGATCGGTGTTTGCTTTTGCTTCGGATGCTGCATTTTGTCGATAATGGTTTAGCATTGCCACGAGATCACCCTGATTGTGATTGTCTTTTTAAGATTCGGCCTGTCATTGTTCACTTTGTAGATCGATTATCTGACATCTATGCTCCAGGGAATCAAATAGCTGTGAATGAGTCTTTGCTCTTGTTCAAGGGCCGCTTGGTTTTAGGCAATACATTCCTAACAAGAGGGTACGCTATGGAATTAGGATGTATATGCTGTGTGACAGTAGGACTGGATATGTCTCTAATTTCAGGGTATACACCAGTAGGGATTCCAGGATTGACCCCCCTGGTTGTCCATCCACTTTTGGAGTGACTGAGAAAATTGAGTGGGAACTTGGTAGAGGACTTTTAAACAAAGGTATCCATTTATATGTAGATAACTTCTACACTGGTGTGCAATTGTTCAGGGAATTGGACAAAGTGGACACTGTTGCTTTTGGAACAATCTTCTCTAACCGTAAAGGTTCCCCAAAAGAACTTATTTGTCAAAAGCTTGTGAGGGGACAGTGCACTGCGTTGCGTAGTGAGGAACTTCTAGCTGTGAAGTTTGAAGACAAGTGAGATGTCTACATGCTGACTACCATCCATGATGAAAGCACTTCACCTGTGACTATATGCTGTCAGGTTGCTGAAGTGCGCAAACCTAGGTGTATTTTAAACTAGAATAGGCACATGGGTGGTGTTGATAGAGTAGATCATAGGTTGAAACGTCACACTGCTCTTCGTAAGGCTTACATTTAATATAAAAAGTTGGCTATCCATCCTTTCCACTTGGCAACCTTTAATGCTTTTGTTGTATTGAAGGATTGTTGTTGTCCTGAGTCAAAGGTGACTTTTGCTAAGTTTTAGGAGTCTGTAATAGGCAGCCTTGTTGTAGTGGAACAGGCAAGTGTTCCTCCTAGAGGTGGAGTGGTGGAGGATATGGATATATTGAAAGATCGCCACTTTTCTGCCACGCCCTCAAAAGGCTTTCCTAGTAGGAGATGTAGAGTGTGTTGACAAAGAGGTATGCGGAAGGAGACTCGTATGTACTGTCCCAAGTGTCCTTCTAACTATGCGCTGTGTGTGCCTGCTTGTTTTAGAATGTACCACACACACAATAATTTTTGGGAGCATCCATGAGTGCTAAAGTGATCTGCCTGGTCAGTATTGTTTAAAACCTTGTGTTCAGTTTCAAGGTTGGCATTTGTGCAATGTATTTAGTTTCAGATTTTGTGTTAGTAGATTTGTGTCTATTTACAATTTGTTTGTGTTTTCTTTTTTGTATAAAAAAATCCTAAATGTGATGGCGGTGTGTGTAGGCTGGCGCTTGGCTGATGGTGTGCATGGACTGGCGCTTGGCTGGTGGTGTGCATGGATTGGCGCTTGGCTGGCGGTGTGCGTGGACTGGCACTTGACTGACAGTGTGCCTGGAATGGCGCTTGGCTGATGGTGTGCATGGACTGGAGCTTAGCTGGTGGTGTGAATTGACTGGCTCTGGGCTGGTAGTATGCGTGAACTGGCGCTTGGCTGGCGATGTGTGTGGAGTGGCACTTGGCTGGCTGTGTGTGAGTAGTGACTTGCTGCTGGTCACTAAACACACTGGTAGCCAAACGCCAGTCCACGCAATCCGTCAGCTGGTGTGGTTGCTGTGTCAGGCATGTGGGCATGTGAAAGTGATGGGCACTTGAATGGCGTTGTCTACTGATGTGAGTGTTGTAATGTGATGGGCCCGCGGCTGGCAGTTGAATGGTTTTGTATGTGTCACACATATGAAAGGTGTATGACTGGCCTATAAAGAGGTTGGTGCCTTGTCGTGGCTTTGCAGCTCACGAGCTGTGAGTCAATAGTTCCGTTTCTTGTCCTATCAATTATTAACAGTGCATTTCATTTTTGTCAAATCTCTTGTTAAAAAAATTGTATATACTGAACCATCACTCGCCCTCGTGCCAAATCTAACCGGTATGTATGTGTGCTTGAGGAATAGATGGTTGTGCAGTAATATTTGTCTTTTCTGTCTTTCTCAAGCAGTGTGTACCTTGTGACTTTTTGTGAATGTTGTAAAGTGTTGGTCCCATGCCTGGTGGTGTGAATGACCTTGTGTGTATGACATACGAAAGGTGTGTGAATGGCCTGTAAAGTGGTTGGGGTCTTGACGCGGCTTCACAGCTCACGAGCTGTGAGTCACTGGTTCTGTTTTTTGTCCTTTCAATTAGAATATATGATGTTACAATGCAAACATTTACAACGCATGCTTTTAAACATGGTTTTTACATCGCAGCTACCATTACGTCGCATGATTTTACAACACGTGCCATTACAACGCATTTTTTAAAACTACCATTACAACACATTCCATTACAACGCATAATACTTTTAGTAGGGTAAGTGTTGGAGAGTATAGGGGTAAAAATTACTATTCCCACTCCAGTGAGTGCAACAGTAGGGTAAGTGTTGGATAGTGTAGGGGTAAAAATTAAATTTCAAATTCCAGTGAGTGCAACAGTAGGGAAAGTGTTGGATAGCGTATGGGTAAAAATTACCATTCCGATCTACCCCAAAACCCACACCCACCCTAAAACAAAACAATCTGCATTACTTACCTTATAATGCATTGTAATGGCATGCATTGTAATGGCATGTGTTGTAATGGCATGCGTTGTAGTGACAGGCATTGTAATGGCATGCGTTGGAATGGCATGCGTTGTAATGGCATGCGATGTAAAGGCAGTTGCGTTGTAAGAGCGTTGTTGTAAAAGAAGTGTGATGTAATGACTGCGTTGTAATGGATGTTTCCCTTTCAATTATTGACAGGGCATTTCATTTTTATGAAATCTCTTGTTAATAACATTTCATATACTGAACCATCATTCGCCCTCATGCCAAATCCAACCAGTATGGGTGTGTGCTTGAGGAATAGATGGTTGTGCAGTAGCATTTGTCTTTTTTGTCTTTCTTTGCCAAGGTGTACATTGCATCTAAAAAAAACCTACTAACTCTAGATAGTCTTATAAACTAAACATCCATGGGAGTTCATGGTGATGTCTCTATTGTGGATCCCAATAAGTTATCTTACCCACTATGTCCTGCAAACCTCACAATGTGACTGTCATATTTTCCTTGCATTACTGTGCCAAAATATTCACGTTTCAGAAAGAAAAAACTAATTTCTCACTACCTAGCATTTCCCCACGTCTCCCGATAAAAATGATACCTCATTTGTGTGAGTGGGTCAAGTACCGACAGCAGGGAAGGGCCCAAAACTTATTGTGGAGACATCAAAATTATCTATTATGAAACGACCTGATTTTGTAAGGGGGTGTCACCAGAGTTTTTGGCCCCAGGCTCGGTGGCCATCTTGGGAAACCTACCGACCCTATACATTTCTGAAGACCAGACACCCTGGGGAGTACAGTGAGGTATGGCTTGCATTGATACCCAACGTTTTCTTACCCAGAATCCCATGCAAACCTCAAATTAAGCTGACAAAAATCACATTTGCCTCACTTTTCTGTGTGGGAATGTTGTGGGATCACAGGGCTGACACAAATTTCCTACCACCTAGCGTTTCCCCAGGTCTCTCGATAAAAATGGTACCTCACTCGTCTAGGTGGGCATAGTGGCTGCAACAGGAAATGGCCCAAATCTTACTGTGTAGACATCAAAATTCCCTATCATAAAACTACCAGGTTGTGCAAGGGGGGTACCTGTTTCTATACCCCGAGCTCATCAGCCATCTAGGGAAACCTACCAAACCCACACATTTCTGAAAACTAGATACCCTGGGGAGTCCAGTGAGGTATGGCTTGAGTAGATACCCCAACGCTTCCCTACCCAGAATCCCCTGCAAACCTCACATTGTGCTGAAAAAGTCAAATTTTTCTCAACTTTTTGTATGGGAAAGTTGTAGGATCGCCAGACTGACACAAATTTCCTACCACACAGCGTTCCCTCAGGTCTCCCGATAAAAATGGTACCTCACTCGTGTGGGTGGGTCAAGTACCCGCGACAGGCAAGGGCCAAAAACGTATTGTGGAGACTTCAAAATTACCTATCATAAAATGACCTGGTTTTGCAGTAGGGGCACCTGGGCTTATGGCCCTGGGCTCTGCGGCCAACTGGCGAAATCTACCAAGCTCACACATTTCTGAAAACTAGACACCATGGGGAGTACAGTGAGGTATGGCCTGCGTGGATCCCCTGACGTTCTCTGACCCAGAATCCCCTGCAAATATGAAATTTAGCAGAAAAAAAATCACATTTTCCTAATTTTTCTGTGTGTGAATGTTGTGGGATCACAGGGCTGACACAAATATCCTACCACCTAGCGTTCCCCCAGGTCTCCCAATATAAATGGTACCTCACTTGTGTGGGTAGGCATAGTGGCTGGAGGGAAATTGCCCGAATCGTGCTGTGGAGACTTCAGAATTACCTATCATAAAACGAGCTGGTTTTGCAGGGGGGGAACCTGTTTTTTTGGCCCCGGGCTCACGGCCATCTTGGGAATCCTACCAGGAGACCTGGGAGAACACTGGGTGGTAGGCAAGCTGTGTCAGCCCGGTGATCCTAAAACTTTCCCACACATAAATGTGAGCAAAATTAGATTTTTTCATCAAAATCTGAGGTTTGCAGGGGATTCTGGGTAGGAAAACTTTAGGGGATACATGCGAGCTATACCTCACTGGACTTCCCAGGGTGTCTAGTTTTCAGAAATGAGTGGGTTTAGTAGGTTTCCCTAGATGGCCGCGAGCCCGGGGCTAAAAAAATACAGGTAGCCCCCTTGCAAAACCAGGTAGTTTTATGATAGTTAATTTTGAAGTCTCCACAGTACGATTTGGGTCATTTTCTGTTGCAGCCACAAGGCCTACCCACACAAGTGAGGTACCATTTTTCTGGGAAGACTTTGGGGAATGCAAGACTTTGGGGAATGCAGGGGGGGTGGAATTTTGTGGATCCACGCAGATTCTAGAACTTTCCATCACAGAAATGTGAGGAAAATATATATTTGTTTACAATGTTAAGGGTTTGCAAGGGATTTTGGGTAAGAGAACTTGGAAAGAGCCAGACAAGTATCCCCATCCTGGATTCCCCTAGGTGTCTAGTTTTCAAAAATGTATAGATTTGCAAGGTTTCCATAGGTGCCGGCAGAGCTAGGGTTCAAAATCTGCAGCTAGGCACTTTGCAAAAAAAAGGTCAGTTTTCATTGAAAAAATGTGGTGTGTCCATGTTACGTGTTGTGCCATTTCCTGTTGCGGACACTAGTCCTACCCACACAAGTCAGGTATAATTTGTATTGGAAAACTTTGGTGAATGCAGGGAGGGTGAATTTTTGTGGATCCATGCAGATTACAGAACTTTCCATCACAGAAATGTGAGGAAAATGTGTTTTTTTTTACAATGTTAGAGGTTTGCAAGGGATTTTGTGTAAGAGAACCTGGAAAGAGCCAGACAAGTCACCCCTTCCTGGATTCCCCTACGTGTCTAGTTTTAAAAAATGTATAGGTTTGCTAGGTTTCCATAGGGGCCGGCAGAGCTAGGGTTCAAAAACTACAGCTAGGCACTTTGCAAAAAAAAGGTCAGCTTTCGTTGTAAAAATGTGGTGTGTCCAGGTTGCGTTTTGCACCGTTTCCTGCTGCAGGCACTAGGCCTACCCACACAAGTGGAGTAGTATTTTTCTCAAAAGACTTTGGGGAATGCAGGGTGGGAGGAATTTTGTGGATACATGCAGATTCCAGAACTTTCCATCACAGAAATATGAGGAAAATATATTTATTTTTACAATGTTTGAGGTTTGCGAGGGATTCTGGGTAAGAGAACCTGGTGAGAGCCAGACATGACACTCCATCATGGATTCCCCTGGGTGTCTAGTTTAAAAACATGTATAGGTTTGCTATGTTTCTCTAGGTGCCGGCAGAGCTAGGGTTCAAAACCTACAGCTAGGCACTTTACAATAAATGGGTCAGTTTTCACTGTTAAAATGTGGAGTGTCCACGTTGCATTTTGGGCCGTTTTCTGTCGCAGGCTCCAGGCCTACCCACACAAGTGAGGTACCATTTTTATTGGGAGATTGAGGGGAACACAAAATTGTAAAGCAACTGTTATTACCTATTGACTTTTGATGCATTTTTGCCTTCCAAATGTAAGGCAATGTGTAAAAAAGCAATCACTGTCCTATAATTCACAATTTTGGAGATGTGCAAATAGCTTCTGTTTCTAAACTCTATATTTTGTTCCTATTTCAGAAATATATGGGTGTCTTTCGTACCGATTTTTCACTGTTTATATTTTTCCAAATGAATTGCTATATACTCTGTACCCAGTTAAAAAACCATTGCAAGACGTTGTTCAGTTATTGGCTCTGGGTCAGTCGGATACATGGTGAACCTACAAGTCTTATATATCTCAACAACCAGAAATGTCCAGCGGATGTAACGGTATATTGCTTTAAAACATCTGTCATACTTAGAAGAAGTTACAGGTGAAAATGTTGGCACAAATGGCAGTTTTTTTCAACTCATTTTGAATTTTTCCTATTTTCAACTGTTAGTTGGGGACGGGACCTTAGCCTAGATGGGGTGCCAGTTGAAGTATTCATCAGGGGGACAGTTTGCGTTGAAATTGGGTAGTTGTCCTATTAAGGAAGTGGTGACTATATACAAAGCAAAGGGTGTACCAACGGCAACCTATGGAGCCGGTTTGTGGGGTCATGCAAATTGAGGGAAATACATTTCTGAAAAGGTTGTTATTCTTGGCACTTTGTGCAGCAAACACCATAGTACACAATGAGGTCAACATGCAATTTCTAGATGACACCCTTCTGGTCAAACCCCTGTTATTATCAGTGGCGGCTGGTGACATTTGAAAGCAGTGAGGGGGAAAAGTTGGGCATGACTTTTAAGCTGCAAGCGAAGCGAGCAAAAGTGGGGTACAGGTTGGGTCCTCCTCCCAAGAGAAAATTGGAAAAAGATTGGCAAATGGGGCAGTTTAAAGCAAATGCATTCCATGATAAAGCCAGGCTTATAAAGTAGTGGGAACGTATAGTCTTGAAATAGTGGGCACCCACCCAGAATCTCAACTCTGCCCAACCCCATCAACAGGTTCAAACACCTTCAGCCATCATAAACATGTTTATAACTATTTCCTTGATGGTCTGTGTCATCATTAGCAAACAATCACCCTCTACAGTAGTCATCTACTGCCAATTACATTATAATTGACACACTTAGAGACTCATTGGCACTAAACCACTAACACCGCCTCTTACCGAGGGCCACTTTCACTATTACCCACGCTATGCTTTCTCCTGACACCATGACCTCCCCACTGCCACTTTCACTCAACTCCTATATCGCCACTCGGACCACTACTTTTCCAAAGCCACGCAAGTTATCAATTTCATAGTCACCCACTCACCTAAACCTAGCCACACTACTACCAATCACTCACTGCCACTGACGAAGGACAAATTTGATTGCGACATTCATATTTTGTATGCTTTGTACCTAGACATGATGCTGACATAAAAAACACTGTAATGTTCCGACTAACAGTCACTATTTTTCATCTGAATGTAATAACTACCTTTCACTGAGAAACTGTCCTAGCTAAAGAAATGATGGGTTTAGAAGATAGTTTAATCAAGCAGGGATGCTTAGAACTGAACCAGGAAGACAATCATTGAAAGGTGCAAATCTCAACCAATCATCAGCAATACTCTTAGGTACAGAACGTAACTATGGCAGTGAGACAGCAGTGCGCGGGTTATTACAGAATGACAAAGCAGTTGTTGGCCACCGCAATGCAGTTACATTGCCGTTAATTATACTGGAAATGTTTAATTAATTGATTTCTGTCCCGCAAGATCCCAGACAGAGTGACAGACACTACTTATTCAGGAGAACATGACACGTAGAGCAGTGAAAATCAACCGCACAAGCACAAAACTTAGCTGTAGGCGAAGCACCGATTCTTCGAGAAGCTGGAGACTCGTCCCTGGAGGAAAGCAACTCAGAGCCAAAATCCATCTGAAAACTGCATTTCCTGTTTTTGAAATATGGAGCCAATCCGCCCAACTTACTTACTAGTATTACACGTCATGTTTCAGTGTAAGAGCGGCAGTCATGTTAAAATAGGCTTCCTCGTAGCAATTCCACCATTACTTTCCTATGGTAATATGATATTTCCCACATAATCATTAAGCTTTTAAACCCCGCTCACAAAAAATTTCAAAGCCTCGCAGGCAACGAGTAAACATCTAAACAAGCATTGGCATAGCCAATAGGTCTCGCCTTTGGGACCTTATAAGTGTTTAGCCATGCAACAGTTGATGTTGTTGCACCAAGGATATTGTGCTGGATAACTAAACACTTATAAGGTCCCAAAGGCGAGACCTATTGGCTATGCCAATGCTTGTTTCAGATGGCATAGGTGCATGGCACAGCCTGGCACAATGCATAGGTTTCTGAAAGTTGTTTGTGCTACTAGTGGCCATAAGCTAAACTTGAATCGATGCATATCAGAATGTCTTCCATCCCTCTGCTCATCTTCAACAAAAAATGTGCACTGTTTCTGGAACAAAAAGCATGTTTTAGATTAGATAAAAATTGGTCCTTTTTTGACAAAATATTAGGTAGCTTAAAAAGATTACTTAAAATAGAATTTGAGTATTGCCTGAACCTCAAACAGTCACTTCTAAGTGTATACTTTGATGTCTTCAAGTACGAATATGGATCAAGAAAGTAAGAATTTTGGCAGCACTCAACTTGTAGAAACGCTAGGGTTATTGGTAGTGCACTTCCAAAAATGTTATTTCCTTCGGATAGGTGATTAGCCCGCAGTATTTATAGCACTGTCCAGTGACGGTGTGTGAAAGGGAGGGGTCGGTGGGCTGCTCTGTGAGAGCTGAAAATGATGGAAGGGCTTATTCCATCATGGTGCCGACCGCTGTAGGAGCACATTATATTTTACAGCCACTCAAGAAAGAGAAGGGAGGAAAAGATCAACAAAAAGAAAATGGGAAGAAAGACCTGGAAGAGGAGAAGACAGAACAAGTGGATAGAGAGAATGAGACAGAAGAGGGCAAAACTGAAAACAGCGATAGAGAGAACTACATAGAGAGGGAACAGTGGTACAAGATTGAGGAAGAAGCACAATAAAACTGCATGGACGATAGAAAGATGTAAAAGAGAGGCGGCAACCAACTTTGTAAAATGAACGAGAGGACCAGATGAAAGAGGGGAAGAGTGAAGTCTGGAAAGAGTGACATAGAAGCGGGGTAGGCCAAAGACAAAAAGAAACACCGACTAGAAGAGAGAATAAATTGAGTAAGATAGACAGGAAACAGCAATAAAGAGGTGGAGCAAGGAGTAAATTGTAGAGGAAGACAGAATATCACAAAGAAGGGGGAAGACTAGATGCAGTACTTTGTAAAGAAAAAACAAAAAACTAAAGTGCAGTAGTGCAAAGCTTTTCTTAAGAGCGCCAGGGCAGTCGAGTACAAATCCTTCCTGGTTGTTTCCAATTCAGTCAATTTTCATTTACCCCCAACAGTTCCTGTGTCTTTGTTTCATATCTGCAAGTTGTTTTTCTTCCGAATGTTCTCCCTTTATCACCGTTTTCCTACTTTTCTTTTCCTCCTTGGTCCATTTCTACGTTCCTCTTTCACTTGGTCCGCGGCAAAGTATCCAAAAATAAGTCCATATGCTCACCACCTGCACAAATTAAGCACTGATTACATACTCCAATGGGCAGTGCTTTAAATGGGCCACTGCGGTCAAGTTCTGAGTACCTGCACTTATTTATCTTGAGAGGGAGAGTACCGGCAGAGATGAAACAAGGAGCGACCTACTAATAGAAAGCAAGAAGTGAAAGACAATATGAGAGCAGGGAAGAAGAACGAAATGAAAGACTTAAAAGGAGAATGACAGGGAAAAAGAAGAGAGTTAAAGAAAGAGAGGGAAAGCGTGACCAAATTGAAAGAGGGGAGGAAGAACTAAACAAGAGAAGAAGTGAGAGCAAAAGGCAAGAGAGTGATCTAGCCCAGAAGAGGAGACGAGTTAAGAAGAACTGAAGGGAGAAAGCAGGAAGAAAAGAGTAAGAGGAAGTAAAGAGTAGGGAATGAGGCGGATCTGGGAGGGAGGAGGGGAGAAAGGTGGGAAGTGGAGTAATGAGTTGAAGAAAGGGAGAGGGAGTCAGATAGGGCGCAAGGCCCGCGGCGAGCAGGCAGCTATCCGCTTAAGCATGCTCCCGCCCCGAGCCCCGGGCTCTAATCCGCCCCGCGCGCTCTAATCCGCCCCGCGCGCTCTAATCCGCCTCCTCCTAGTTGATAAAACACAACTAAAATTGTTTCCCTATCAGAAGTACCTGTTTCCTTCTGTACCGTGAGTGACGCTCCTGTGTCTGTCTGAGCACCAAGACAAACAGTGATCTGTAATTAAACGGGTCAGTGACTCAGGAGGGCTCGCGGGGGAATTGTGTGTGTGTGCTGGATGAAGGTTTGACTGCTATTTAAAGAGTGTAGTTAAGTAGGAATGAAATTAATTATGTAGCACTGGAAACAGCTGCTCGCAGGGGGCGGATGGGAGCAAAAGGAAAGAACGAGGGAATGAGAGCGCGAGGAAGAGAGGAAAAGGAGGCGAGGTGAGGGAGGGGGGAGAGGGTGTCAAGGAGTGGGAGGGTAGGAACGGGCCGGTGGAGGGGGGCTGGGTGAGTAAAGAAAATCAAGAAGTAGATCCCGAGAAAGGGAAATACGCATGGGGCAGAAAAGAAAGAGTGAGTGAGAAAGAGGGACAGATAAGAAAAGAGAAAGTGCCGTGTGGTGCAGGAAGGAAACCAAAGAGGGGCGGTAAAGACAAGGTGATGGATGAATAGTGGGAAGGAAGGAATGAATTTGAGAAAGAACCGGAGGAGCGAACGAGATGGGGAAGCCAGAGAAAAGAGGCCGGTGGGTGACAGGGAAAGGGGGGCACGATATGACAAGTTTGTGGAGTGCTTTACTGCAAAACCTTAAGTTTAGCAATGTCTCTCTTTAAATAGACACATCAATAACACCAATGCTAATCAAAATTCAGATGTATGGCAAGAATAAATATAATGTAATCCGTGTAAAAAAAAAAAAGTACAGTAACGTTTTAATAAAGTTGCTTGAGGCCCTTTTCTAAAATTCAAAGACAGCTCGTTTAAAGTCAAAGTCAAAGTCAAAGTCAAAAGATTTGTATAGCGCGCTACATACCCAGAGGGTCTCAAGGCGCTTGTAGAAGGGTGGGGAGTTACTTGTCGAATATCCACGTTTTGAGTTGCTTTCTGAATGCTAGGTGGTTCTGAGTAAGGCGAAGGTGAGTGGGAAGTGAGTTCCAAGTTTTAGCTGCTAGGTAGGAGAAGGATCTACCTCCCATGGTGGTTTTGTTGATGCGAGGTACATTAGCAAGGGCTTGGTTGGAGGATCGTAGCTGGCGGGAGGGGGTGTAGAAGGATAGTCGTGTGTTGAGGCATTCGGGTCCGATTTCGTAGAGTGCTTTGTGTGCGTGGGTTAGGAGCCGGAAAGTGATCCTCTTATTGACGGGGAGCCAGTGGAGGTTTTTCAGGTGATCAGAGATGTGTTCTTTACGCTGGATGTCTAGTATGAGCCTGGCTGAGGCGTTCTGGATGCGTTGTAGTTTTTTCTGGAGTTTTGCGGTGGTGCCGGCGTAGAGGGTGTTTCCGTAGTCCAGTCGGCTCGTGACCAGAGCGTGGATGACTGTTTTTCTAGTTTTGGTAGGGATCCAGCGAAATGTTTTTTTGAGCATGCGAAGAATGTTGAAGCAAGATGAAGAAACGGCGTTGACTTGTCTGTTCATCGAGAGTGAGGAGTCCAGGATGACGCCCAGATTCCGTGCGTGGTCCGTCGGGATGGGTGCTATTCCAAGGGCCTCTGGCCACCAAGAGTCGTCCCAGGCGGAGGGGGAGGTACCTAAGATGAGGACTTCTGTTTTGTCTGAGTTCAGTTTCAGACGGCTGTGCTTCATCCATTCGGCTACTTCTTTCATTCCTTCGTGTAGGTTGGTTTTGGCCGTGTTAGGGTCTCTGGTGAGTGATAGGATCAGTTGAGTGTCGTCGGCGTAGGAGATGATGTTGAGGTTGTGTTGACGTACAATGGCCGCGAGGGGGCTCATGTAAACGTTGAAGAGGGTGGGACTGAGTGAGGACCCTTGAGGTACGCCGCAGATGACTTCAGTGGCCTCTGACTTGAATGGTGGGAGGCGGACTCTCTGGGTTCTTCCGGAGAGGAACGAGGTGATCCATTCCAGTGCTTTTCCTTGGATTCCGATGTTTTTGAGGCGCTGTAGAAGGGTGCTATGGCAGACTGTGTCGAAGGCTGCGGAGAGGTCGAGGAGGATGAGGGCGACTGTGTCTCCATTGTCCAGTAGAGTTCGAATGTCGTCTGTTGCTGCGATGAGGGCGGTTTCGGTGCTGTGCTTGGCTCGGAAGCCGGACTGTGAGGAGTCGAGGGATTTGTTGGTTTCGAGGAATGCGGCGAGCTGGTTGTTGACAGCTTTCTCGATGACTTTGGCCGGGAATGGAAGGAGTGAGATAGGGCGATAGTTTTTGAGTTCGGTGGGGTCAGCTGTGGGTTTCTTCAGGAGGGCGCTGAGTTCGGCATGTTTCCAGCTTTCCGGGAAGGTTGCGGAGTTGAGGGAGCAGTTGATGACGTCTCGGAGGTGCGGTGCAATAATGGAGTCTGCTTTGTTAAAGATGTGGTGAGGGCAGGGGTCTGTGGGGGATCCTGAGTGGATAGAGTTCATCAGATGGATGGTGTCCTCAGTGGAAATTGGCTTCCAGTCGTTGAGGATGTTCGGGGGGGGTGGGGAACCTGCAGGGGATTGGGAGGCTTGGACTTCTGGTTGGTTGTCGAAGCTGTTGTGGATGTCTGCAATTTTGTTGTGGAAGAATGAGGCTAGGGAGTTGCAGAGGGCTTGAGAGAGGGTGATGTCGTTGGAGTTGGCTGAGGGGTTGGTAAATTCCTTGACGATGTTGAATAGTTCCTTGCTGTTGTGGGCGTTGTTATCTAGACGGTCCTTGAAGGCTGCTTTCTTGGCATTTCGGATTAGTTGGTGGTGAATGCGGGTGGCGTTTTTGAAGGCGTCCTTGGTGCTGGTGGTTGGGTCTTTTTTCCAGGCCTTCTCGAGGGAGCGACAGAGTTTCTTGGATTTCTTAAGATCATCGTTGAACCAGGAGGCCTTCTTGCTGCCTAGTTTGATTTGTCGTTTTTTCAGTGGTGCTAGGATGTCGGCGCTGTTGGATAACCATTGGGTGAGGTTGGTGGCTGCTTGGTCTGGGTTTGAGGAGTGGGCGGGGGGCTTTTGAAGAAGCGATGAGGAGATCTGGTTGATGGTGATTTTGTTCCAGTTTCTTTGCAGAGTGGGTTGGGGGTGGTTGTTGGATGTGGGCTTGTTGTAGGTGAAGTGAACGCAGCTGTGGTCAGTCCAAAGGAGAGCAGTGGAGTGGCTGAAGGAAACATGCTTGCTGGAGGTGAAGATAGGGTCGAGTGTGTGACCTGCGATGTGGGTGGGGGTAGTGACAAGTTGTTTAAGTCCAAGGTTTGCGAGGTTGTCCAAAAGGGTGGTGGTGTTGCGGTCGTTGTTCTTTTCAAGGTGAAAGTTGAGGTCTCCCAAAAGGATGTAGTTCTCGGAGGGGAGCGCGTGTGGAGTGATGAAGTCCGTGATGTCCTCACTGAATTGTGCGCGGGGTCCTGGTGGCCTGTAAAGGAGGGTGCCTCTGAGTGTGGTCTTGGGGTCGATGTGGATCTGGAAGTGAAGGTGTTCAGAGTTGGCGAGGTTGACGTCTGAGTTGGTTGAGATACGGATGGATTTCTTATGACGATAGCGATGCCTCCTCCTGTGTGGCCGGTACGGTCCTTGCGAATGATCTTATAGCCTTCCGGGATGGCGATGGTGATGTCTGGGGCTGAGGAGGCATTCATCCATGTTTCTGTTAGGAAGGCGACGTCCGGAGAGATGGTGTCGAGTAGATTCCAGAGGTCAGTGGCGTGTCTGTGGACCGAGCGGGTGTTGAGCAGGAAGCATTGTAGGTGGTTGGGATCGGATATCTGTTGTGTGTTCGTGGATGCGGAGTTGTTCTTGGTGCCGTCGAACTTGCAGGAGTAGCAGGAAAAGGGTCCATGGGTGTGTCCAGGAGCGGCTTGGACGCAGTTGGGGGAGCAGCCAGGGTTGAGGGCTAGGAGGGTGGTGGCATCGTAAGTAATGCGGGAGGGGTGGGCAATACGGGGACCAGGGGGTCTGGCGCTGGGCGCGGTCCAGGCGCGGACGGGCGTAGACGGGCTTACCTTTGGCGCACCTTCGGCGCGGATTGGGCGCGGTCGCTGCGCGTGAACGCTGCGCGCGGGAGCAACTGTCATATATGGATAGTGGAGGGGGAGGGGCGAGGGCGGCTCAGCTGGGAGGCGGGGCGGGCAACAGAGGACGACAACAACAAACAAAATGGCAGCGGAGGGGTGAGCACAGCAGAGCGCTTGAGGAAAACGCGCAATCAGAGGGAAAGTTACAATGGCAATTTAAAAGTGCATACAAAGCAAAGCGGCAACCTAGGCAGACTGCAGGCAAAATAATGAGGCAGTTTAGAATACAAGCGAAGCACAACGATACCAAATGTCGCCAGGGACACTGGGGAGCGACCACTCAGCCCAAGAGCGAAGAGCGAGTCACAGCGCTTCTAGGTAAGGGAGCGCTGTTTGTAGTTTGTGGGAGGGCGGCTCAGCTGGGAGGCGGGGCGGGCAACAGAGGACGACAACAACAAACAAAATGGCAGCGGAGGGGTGAGCACAGCAGAGCGCTTGAGGAAAACGCGCAATCAGAGGGAAAGTTACAATGGCAATTTAAAAGTGCATACAAAGCAAAGCGGCAACCTAGGCAGACTGCAGGCAAAATAATGAGGCAGTTTAGAATACAAGCGAAGCACAACGATACCAAATGTCGCCAGGGACACTGGGGAGCGACCACTCAGCCCAAGAGCGAAGAGCGAGTCACAGCGCTTCTAGGTAAGGGAGCGCTGTTTGTAGTTTGTGGGAGGGCGGCTCAGCTGGGAGGCGGGGCGGGCAACAGAGGACGACAACAACAAACAAAATGGCAGTGGAGGGGTGAGCACAGCAGAGCGCTTGAGGAAAACGCGCAATCAGAGGGAAAGTTACAATGGCAATTTAAAAGTGCATACAAAGCAAAGCGGCAACCTAGGCAGACTGCAGGCAAAATAATGAGGCAGTTTAGAATACAAGCGAAGCACAACAATACCAAATGTCGCCAGGGACACTGGGGAGCGACCACTCAGCCCAAGAGCGAAGAGCGAGTCAAGCACATGGCCTTCAACTTACTGATGCTGCACCTCTTTATGAAACCATGCATGGGCACGTAGCTGCTGCAGGTTTTTTGTGTTTTCATGTTCAGATGTAATTATCAAACCTCTTGCCATTAGTGAGACCAGACGAGCTGCAGGTCGAAGCACAATTACAGATGCTCTCCTGGCCCGAATGTGGCTGAGGGACACAAATGTGGTCATGTATGGAGAAGCGCAAGTCAAATAGCAAATGTAAAGTGTTATTCAGACCAGTTCCACACACAGCACTTCCAACACATTCCAGAAAGCAGTCGCAACAAAAATAATTGAGAATTGGTGGCAACTTACGGAGGGGCTGATGGAAAGAAGCATCAAAACTGGCTCTTGGAAAGGAAATTATGAGTTACGAGCTGAAAGCAGGGAAATTGTGTTCAGAATTTATAGGCCTCAGACCATATTCGATGACTCCCTCCATTCTAAGCCTTGTGTGATGAGAAAACCACACTATTGTTCGTTCCCGAGCCACTGTTAATGGGATAAGACCGCAAGGTTAAGCGTGAAACACGAGTAAACAGGCATGGGATTTTTAAGGCGTCAACGTGACAATTAGGGCCTGGGGTTATTTGCAATATCACAAACAGCGCCGGTCAAGTTCCAATGCAGCTTTAAACAAGCATTTGCAATGCAACAGGTCTCGCATCAGTTAGAGTTCGAGTTATTGGCATAGTAATTACAATTGTGTTTTATCGAACTCTCAATACTTCACTGAGGTTCTGTTTGAATTCAACAGATATTGTTATATCTTCTGCTTTGACAACAGCAGGAAAATATTCTGCCGGTCTATAGTGGCATGTCATTTTGCTGAGGTGTTTGGGAACTCTGCTCAGTATGTTTCCAGGTTCTAAGCAGTTTTGTTGCAAAGTTAAACTCTGATCATTTGGGAGTCAATGACTGAAATGATGGTGATGTGCGACTCATGTGCTGTAATCCTACAAGGACTAGTCAGGTGGCTAGGTTAACGACTGGTTCAAATTGTCTCATTGTCTTCTTGGGTGACCTCGTTACATACTGATTAAATAGTCCGTCCAAGACACCACCGGGCGTGTGGACTAGGTTTTCTTTAACTGCTACCCCTCTGGTCAGGGTAGTGTCTAGGACACAAGATGGGTCAACAATGAGTGTGTGATTTGCAACTAATAGTAGAGTCTGAGATTGCTACCTCTTGCAGTGCGGAGAATTGCCTGTTCCTTACTATACTATAGAGTACTGATTATGTCAATAATAAGGACTGTTATGCATGGTGTGCTTCAAGTGCCTAGAAATGGAATAAACCATCAAGTGAAATCTAAGCAAATTGATATCTGAAACTGAGGTCTGCAGAAAAGTTCAGACTTCTAGGCCTTATTGTAAATGGATTGACTCACAAACTGCCGAACAGAGCAAACAGATGAAGGTAGACGTATGCAGAATGCACATATCCACCAATCAAACTGTGTATCAGAGTAACCAGCACAGTGATGTGCGTGATACTTTGCATTGCCAATCTCAAGTGGTCATTTACTGATGCGACTTGACTTGCTCTGAAAAATGATATTTGATAATGATGATGATGACTTGCAGTTTTCTGACGCTAAAGCGGCGATTATTTTATTGCCTGGCTTGATAATATGCCCCCAAATGACATGCCAAGGCATTTATCATGTGTAACTGTGCATGGCGTACATGTACATAAGCACAAATACCTTGCAATAGTGCAACTGTATTACTTTTTCCTTGAAACCGTTCATTTATTAGCATCATTTAGTGTGGGCCATGCAGCCTTCCTCTTCAACGGTAATAAACGCTACCACGACAGGAACGTGGGATGCATTTGACCTTTGTTTGCATTTGGAAATTTATTGCCAGATTACCATTCCCGTGCCCTGCGAATATTTACAAACCAATCGTGTGTGTTTTTCTCATCTAGTGGGCGTCTATGCGACACTTCAGTACGATACCACCAAGTTGACAGTTATGGATCATGTACATACCATATTCGGTTATTGTCATTGGGAAAACAGCGGTGGTTGAAATGCGGCATTCAGAACCATGGAATCGTACCGGTGAATTAATTATGTTATATAACCAGAAGTGACGCCGACAGTAACGCCATTCTTGTGAATTGCAGGTTTTTAAGCAATAAAGAGCGTAAAAGACTATTTTAACAAAATAGATAATGAGGTACAGATGGTGTATTTACCCAACTCAATATAACTGACTTTATAAATGAAAGAATGAATTGTCCTTCGGAAATGCGAACATCTGTCTGTCTAACCTACAGATTACTTACAGATAACTGCAGCTGCGCGCGGCGCTCAGGTCCCGATTGGGACTGGGGAGTTTCCTGTTTAAGGACTGCTGTTGAAGCACCCCATCAGCTCACAGCGCCTCAAATCTGCTGTTTGTTATCAGCTCCATCACCCACGGGCAGGTGTCAGATGCACAGTGAAAAAAGCAAAAGTCTGGGCGACCTATACATGCATAGACCTCGGCAATTAGAGAGCTCCATAAAAGCTACAAATTGAAAAACATTCTGTAAAGAAATGTAACCCTGAGATCTGCTGCTGTGTCTCTTCATATAACTCTATTTTCAAAAGACGGGCGAAGGAGATGCGATACACAAATCTCGAAAGATACCAAGTATTATGTCATATTCTTAAGCAGACGACGCTCTCTAGATTGCTATTATTCTATTGTACGGGTGCGCAAACCCTCTTTTCGAATGGTTCTTTTTCTTCTACATACACATCTCGCTCAGCTTGGTGGACTCTAGTAAAAGGAGAAAAGTGCGATCTGTTTCTAGTACTCGGTCCCTGATCCGGTGTCTGTCAGTATCATCAAGAAATACCAGGGCTGCGACTTGTTTAGTCAATACATCTGAATTGAGTACGTTACCACGGATGGGTATCCAGCTCAGTGGTAGAGCGCATGCTTCGCATGTATGAGGCCCCGTGTTCAATCCTCGGCATTTCCAGATTACATATTTGTATTTCACGAAAATTGATTTATGTTATACCATTGTGCCACATATATTTGCTGTGCACGAAATATAAATTAATTCAGTAAACAGGAGGAAAACAGTGTCAAAAATGTGAGTTAGCTTGCACAGATTGCGAAAGCTCGCGGCCGTTAACCTATGAAACATTTCATGCACGTTTGCAATGATTCATAAGACGTCACGTAGAAAAAGCTGACATACCAGCTGAACTAGAAAGTGAAAGTTAAAGTCATTGGGCGGAGGCAGAGGAGAATGCAACTTAATGACCCGTGACGAAGGAGACAGATGGTGGCTGTGTCCGCGAAAGTGATCAGGCAGTGCTTTTCAGGCTGCCAAATGGTGCGCGCGCCCGGCGAACATGCACTGTATTTGGAGGCCTGAGAGCACTAGTTTGCACTTCCAGATCCCCTTTTTACAAAAGCTTTTGCGAGAGCAGCGCTAAAGAGCTGGCTCAGGCGAGACCTAAAAAATCGCTGGGCAGAAAGGTAGGAAAAGCAAGAGCTTCTGAAGGAAATAGAGATACAGGGACTAACGAGGGTAAAGAGAATGTCTCCGTGTGCCTTGTGCTCGGCTGGCGCCTCGGGCATGTTTACTGCGGGAACACATGGGAATGCAAAGCCATTAATCAAGCAGGATGGCTCTGTCTCCCTTCACGCCCAGGGAGGAGGGAGATGCGATCAGAGCATCAAAGGGCTGGGTGAGAAGGGAGGGGGGAATGCAAGGAGCAGAGAGCAGCTGTGCACGTGCACGCCATCGTGCACTCAAGCTCTAGGCCAGCAAAACCATGTGGGTAGCACTTTTGAAAACCCACTTATAAAATGTCTCAAAGAGACAGCTTTCGCTGTCTCAGCGAGACCTAAAAAAAACCCCAGATAAAATGGACAGGGCTCAAAGCGTGAAATTCTGTTTTTTTTCATTCCAAACTCAGGCCCTCAACACGAGAAATATGCGATTACCCATGACAGCAGCAATGCTGTCTTTCAGTAGATTGCTGTACTGACTAGTCAGTTGATAAAGTAATCATGACGGTCGGCAGACATGCCCAGTGTCAGGGAAGAAGGTATGCGCCTCCATCACTCGCTGGCCAGAGAGGGCTCCGTGTAATTAGGTCATTTTTGGTGGGCAGGGGAGGGGCTGGGGCCCGCACTCTCTGCGAAGGAGCTGACAGCTCCCTCCCGGAGCAGCACCACGCCAGACCGGCAATTACCTCGCCGCCGGTCCCGCAGGGCGACGGGCAGTGAAAAGCTGGCACTTCAGAGGGAGGAAGTGCTCGGATGTGTGTCCCCTCAGCCGTCCCATTGGCTGCGCCGCCACGTTACGGGAGACTAGACATTAATGACTTGACATTCTCGAAACTTCTTATATTGAGCGGGCTTTTTCCATGCATGCTGCTCTCTTCCATATTCTCATCAGTCCCTGGGAAAAATTAAAGCGCCCTTTTTCCCCGTTCACTGGTGATTTATTGAGCAGCAAGAATTTTGATATGAGCCCAGCCCTCTTTCAAAGAAATGCATGTCTGATGGACTCTAATGTAACAGATTATAAACTAAACAAAGCCAGACAATGAGCAAATCTGGTGTCACTTATCCAGAGTGGTATTGAAACACTTCAGATTCAAAATCTGAATTTTTTGTGGGCTTTGGATTCCTAAAAATATTTGCTCTCAATACATATAGAATAAAAGGCTCAGCGTCTTACTTCGACAACCATTGCTGCTTGTATTTTCATCCTGAACTCGGCAGCTGTACGGTGAATGGCGCAGATAAATCTACCTGAGTTGCCTCCACTTAAGGCTGACCACGCTCCACTGGTGAGTCTGCGTGTTCCTGCCCTCCCCTACGCAATGCAACTCAAGCCATGAAGCCAATCACAAGGCTGGTAGGCGCAGCAGGCGAGCGCCCCAGCCGGGACATTTTTTCTGTGTAGAGAACAAGGGAGAATGGGCGGTCCTGCTCGAGGACAGGGGGGGAGTGGCTTACCCACTGTTGTGGGTACTGACTGTTTGGTCGGCTCCAGGGCAGACCAAACAGTCAGTACCCACAACAGTGGGTAAGCCACTCCCCCCCTGCCCTCGAGCAGGACCGCCCACCCTCCCGCCCCCAACCAGACAAAGCGGCACTTCTGCTTTCTCGCGATGCGAGAAGGCAGAAACATAAATGGTAGTTTTTACCGTTTATGTTTGTGCCTTCTCGCACCGCGAGAAAGCAGTGAGGCGACGCCCCCACACCCCAATGGGTGAGCCGCCACTGGTTATTATGGATATCATTGTGGGCTAAGAATGTGGTTATTTTTTACAGAAACATAATCCTCAATTGCCTAACAATGGATAAAGCCCTAAACATACAGTTGCTATTTTACATTAACTCTCACGGGTGAATTGTGCAACTTGTCAGTTTGGTCTCTAGCCAGTTCATGCTACTTAATAGGAATGAGATCAAGCAAACTTTTCTCCAATATAGGCTTATTAAACGTGATCTGGACGAAGAGAAACATCGCTTGTGACATTTTACAAGACCCTGGACAAGGAAGTGGGGGCAAACCACTATTTGACATATGTAAATATTATTCAACACCGCTTTATGCTGACAAGGTTGAGATGCAGCATTGGGCATCACCTAGTCACTTTCCACAAATGAGGTTGTGCCCCTCTGATGCAAGTTTGTGCCCTTGTGATGGCCACCGTAAACAAAGTACTTTGCATATTTTACTATTTTGTAAATTGTACCAGAATCCAAGGGGCTCTTTCTGAAACCTATGCTTATTGTCCAGAATATCGGAACGCATGGAAAAGCATTGAACTTCTTTGTCTCACTAGGTAGCCCGCATGTGTGTTATAATGCTGCACTATTTATAACAAACACTATTAAAATTAGGACAATATACCGTAATAGCTAAAGGTGACGTACCAAATGGTCCTGGAAGGGTGGACCTTGATATGCTTAAATTATCGATTGTAGTACCCACCTATCATATTATCTGTACATATTATTTTAAGTACGTTTTAAACACTTGCCTCATTTAGTATTTTATATATATGATGTATGCATCTATGTATGTTTATATGGAATGTGTGATTTTAGCTATGTACTTTTATGGCTGTATTTTTTATGCATCCGAATAAAGTTTATGAACAAACTGTTAGTTTCTATTAAAAAAACCTCAAAGGATCTACACAAATAACCCCTTGCTGAATTCAGAATTTTGTTTACTTTTTTTTTAAATGTATAGCTTTTCAGGATCCATTATTGCTTTTATACCCATTTGTACCATTAACTGGAAGGAGGTTGAAAGCACAAACAATAGCAAAAATAGGCTATGTCCCAGGAAAATGCCAAAATTGTGTAAAACATTTTGGTTTTCTGACAAAAGTCTGTCAGTCACTGAAATCTGGGAAGATGGTGATTTCAGCACCACAAACCCTTTGTTGATACCATTTGCAAGGAATAAACCAGACGCTTCCATCTGCAGCACTTTTTTCCCTAAAAACAAAATGTGGCTTTATTTTGGCTAAACTCTGGGTCCCCTCCAAGGGAATCAACAAACCCTGGGTACCTTTAAAATCCCCATGATGTTGGAAGAAAAAGGATGCAAATTTGGTGTGGATACCTTATGTGGTCAAAAAGTTACAGGGGGCCTAATTGTGAAGTACCCCAAATAGCCAGAAAAAGGCTTAGCACAGGGGGGAGGGGGGAGAGAAGGCTTAGCAGCGAAGGGGTTAAAACGTTGGACATGTACGTTTAGGTTTTACATGTCCTGGCAGTGAAAAACTCTTTAATTTGTGTTCTACTGCTGCAAGGCCTACCTCTCCCATAGAATACCATTGGATTTCATTATTATATTCATTCAAGTGTTAACATTCAATTAGGATCAAGTACAAATTTGGAGTTTGGAGTCTAAAATATTGAAATTTAAAACCCTTGTTAATGGAAGGTAGGATTTTAAGTGACAACTCTGAAAATGCCACTTTTAGGAAGTTTAAGAGACTAGATGCGAAATGCACTAGACAGGGACTGCACTACTCTTGAGACTCAAGACTGAGTAAAGAACAAGTTGAGCATCATTTATCAATTTAACAAAACATTGAAATGTGTTCATCATCAATCTGCCAATGATCATTTATAAATGAAAGTAGCGATTCATCATTTCTTCTTGTCAAAGTGTTAATTTATTCACACTTTTACCAAGGTCAAAGCGTACCAAAAAATCATGTTTATACAGTGCTATAATACATATTATCTAGCTTGATCTTCCCAATGCATTTCGGGCGCAGTATTCGCCCTTCTTCAGGGGTGATCTGGAAATGAAACATCAGTCAATAATATGCAAAATCATTAAAGGATTCACAACGCTAAAAGTATTCGGAAGGCAATTCTGGCGTCACACGGGTGTAAGACAAAATGAACAATTAAGATGAAAAATTAAAAGTTAAAGCCACAAAGTTACATCACCACCAGGTTGGTGGGGGTTCTGATAAGTATATGCAAAGAGGAGGGGTGGTCCCAAGCAGAAGAGCAACGCGATTAAAAGCGAAGGGGAAAGTGCAACACCATGTGCCAATGGGCATAATCCCACATAGAGGATGTGAAAAAAGTGAAAACCGTCACCAGACCAGAAAGGCAAATAGTTACCTGAAAAAGCTAGTGTTGCTGAAAGCTGTCCGGAATTGTATGCATTACAGGAAGCAATCTAAAAAGAGTGAAACCTGTGTCTTGTAGAAAATCAGAATGAAATATGAGGCTTTTTTATGGCGTGAAACAAACTAAAGGGGGCTTACCGAAAGTTCTATCAACTCTAGTGTACACATGACAACAGTCGGTAACTGTGTTTACAAACGCGAAGATGCGGCACAATGTTGGAGAAGACAAGAGCCTGCAATAATAGATACGGGAAATTCAATTCAACACTATATTCACTAAACGAGACTGTTGAATGCTTTAACAAAAGTCACCCATGTTACCTTAAAGTTACTATCCGTGTCTGTAAAAGGAGTCCGTATGTACGTCAAACAGCGAGAAGTTTTCCCTCGTGAATTCGGTGTGATGAAGGTGCACGAGTGGAAATCACAGAATAAGAAAGCGAAGAGGGGTTTATAACGCGCGGGGCCGGGAGAGGCCATATTGGGTTGGGAAATGTATTCAATTAGACAAGAAATGAATCGGAAAGTGAAAGAGGCCAATATTCAAAGGCGTAATTGAAAAAAATGAGAAAGAGTAACAAAACCAGAGTGAAAGACACACCTGTGCTTTGAAATATCCACATAAAAGTGCATGCACAAATTTTGAAAACAATGAGCGTAATCCTACCTATTTACAAACTAATAAAAGATGACAAGTGATAATCCCTAAAGTGACATCCTGCTTGTTTATAATATGCATCAACAAGAAGTGCCAACAATATCACTAACAATAAGAGCATTTCTAATAGCAACCTGCCTATTTACAATCTAAATGAGAATGAAAATTATAACAATATGTCTAACGAATGACACCATCACACTTATAAAGTGTGGTAAATACATGAGTGAAAACAAAAATCTTTATTGACAACTAAAGAAGTGAGATTGACAAGTCTCTAAATACAACGTAATGTATCTTAACTGGTGCAATAAACGTGTGAATGTATGGAGCAAAAAGGTAGGGTATACTGTGTGTAGCGAAGAGTCCGCAAGTGTATGAAGGGAAAGAAGGAACCAAACTCCATGAACAAATATAAGAATGTGTTCGTGCTCTAATGCAAAATAGGGACTGCTATGTCCCTTCCCCTTTTTTTTGAAATTGCAAGACGGAAGTACTTACAGGAAGCATGCAAATTCAATTTTATCATTGAGACCCTTGGGACTCAAGGTATTAAGATACCGAATCCAGAAGGACTCCCTTTGAACAATGAGTTTGCTCGTATCTCGGTCATTACAGCATTTAATAACTTCAATCACACTGAATTTAAGTTGAGCAATCGTGTGATGTGAATCGCACCAGTGACTCGCCAATGGTGAAGATGTAGATTTAGTACGGATACAACTTTTGTGCTCCGTAATGCGAGTACGTAATGATCTCTCAGTTTTGCCTACATAATATAGGCCACAAGGGCATCGTATGATGTATATGACATTTGGGGTGTTGCAATTGGCAGTGAAGTTAAATTTAACCGGCTTGCCCGACCAGGGGTGAGCCATAGACACACCTGTAATGACATTATTACAGTGTGAGCAATTGTAACATCTAGACATCCCTTTAGGTGCCACATCAGTGATGGGTTCTCGTTTTTTAAGAAGTTCCTTCAGATTATTAGACCGTTTATATGCAAAAAGCGGTGGATTTGTAAACAGGTTCCCAAAGTCTGGTTCCGTCTGCAATATATCCCATCTAGTGAGAATCGTTCTTTTGATAGCAGGGGAGAGGGTCGAGAACTTGGATACATAAACCTCCCTGGTTTGGGTAGGTTTAGTACGATTCTCCAGGAGTGTTTGTCGGGACACCTGGTTCAACCGTTGAACTGAAGATTCAATGAGTTTTTTAGGGTAACCACGTGCCAAGAACTGAGTTTTAGTCTCTTCGAGGGTAGTGTAGAATTGTGAATCATCAGAGGTGATACGTTTAATTCTCAAGAATTGAGAATAAGGAAGATGTCTTTTCAGCGATTGCGGGTGAAAACTGTCATACAGTAGCGTGTTGTTGCGATCTGTAGGTTTTTTGAACAGAGAGGTAACCAAATGGTTGGATGATAATTCTATGTGTACATCAAGGTACGAAATTGAATGTTTATCCAATGTGTGTGTAAACTGGATTCTAGGATTAAAATCATTTAAAGCTGCAAGTTTAGATTCCAATACCTGTCTGTTGCCTTGCCACATAATAAAGATGTCGTCAATATATCTGCGATAAATGACGAGATTATCTGTCCATTCATTGTCATTAAGGATGTTCTCCTGTTCAAATTTCATCATATAGATGTTTGCGTAGCTGGGAGCTCCCGCAAAACCCATAGATGTTCCGTGGGTTTGGAGGAAAAATTTATTTTTCCATTTGAAATAACTGTGAAATAAACAAAAATGTAAGAGTTCCAAAAGAAAAAGTTTGTTGGCCTGAATGGTGTCCATTTGGAGAAGTGCCCATTCAATAGCTTCAATGCCCTCAGAGTGTGGGATCGAAGTATATAAGGCAACAACATCAACTGTAAGTAACCATATGTCATCAAAACTCTGAAGATTGAGGTCATTGAGTATTTTCAAAAAATGTGTGGTGTCTTGTACATATGTTGACCCAGCCTGAACAAATGGTTGCATGAAGTAATCCAAATATTGACCAATGGGGTCGTGAATAGAATCACACCCTGATACTATTGGTCGAAACGGTGGATTAATAAGACATTTGTGTATCTTCGGGAGTGCGTAGATGACAGGTCTACGCGGATGTTTATTGTACAAGAAATCGTGTGTTTTAGTGTTAATCCACCCCATATCTTTAGCATGTTTAAGAATAGTGGTCAAGATGTCCTGAAATTCAACTGTGGGATCCGATTGTAATGGAACATAAGTGGACTCATCAGACAGCATTTCATTGATTGCAGATTCATAAAAACTTGTGTCCATTATAACCAATGCACCACCTTTATCAGCCGCTTGGAATGTGAGGGAGGAGTTGTTTCTCAAACTTTTCAATGCTGTTTTATCCTGTGATGTCAAATTCTGATGTTTTTTCGAGGGTGTACTAAGATGTACTAAATCATGTTTAACCAGTGATTCAAAAGTATCTAATACTTTATGCGAACCAGGAGATACAAAAGTGCTCTTGGGTTTAAACTCCTTGTATTCAATCTCACTCATTATCGGAGCGGAGACAATTTGGGTGGAGAAGAAGTATCGCAATCTTAGTTTTCTCATGAATTTGTAAAATTCAACCTCCGATTGAAATGGAGTGGTGTGGTAAGTGGGAACAAAGGATGTTCCCTTATTAAGAAAAGCAATTTGAGATTCTGACAAACTGGAAGAAGAGATGTTCACAACTAATGTTTTTTCTGTCTCCTGCCTGTGCTTTGTGTTTTTGTACTTTCCGCTACCTCTGCGGGTTTTGCTGGGATTGAATCGAGGGAAGATTGATTCGTCGGTGGACTGTTGGCTGCTGGGCTTGTTTCTAAAAAAGAAACCTTAGTACTAGAGGTTGATGGAACTGCTGAAGTCCCTGACTCACTTGAAGAGGGTACTGGAGGTCTAGTTAAGCGGGTGTCACTTACCGAAGCTACACTTTCCTCAGATGAAGCGTCTCCTGTTTTAGCAAATGTTCGTTTCTGGGCGTAGACTTCCGCCCAGGAATAAACTTCATCGAGTTTATAGTCAATAGTATCCCGCCTAAACTTGCGGACTTTGCGTTCGTGGATTTCCTTGGCGTAACCATCCAGGTTATTGTTAATTATTTCAAGGGAGTGTGACCAGTCTTCTCCAGTCATATGTTTTTTTAAAGAATCTTGTAATTCAGAAATTTCTGATTCAAGATCAGTCAAGACTTTAGAAAGTTCTTCCACAATCAATAAAATTAAGTCTAGTGAGCATTTATTGAGTATTGAGTACCACTTTTCCATGAATTTTTTATTCATCTTAAACATCATGGGCCTTAGTGGAAGTCTCAGCCCTCTCGGAATCCTGCTGGCTTTGTGATACTGTACTAAAGTCGTGGCATGCAGTCGCTGATTGATTTCGCGGCGCATCAAATATTCCAATTGTCGTAATTGTTGCGTTGTTGAGCCCTGTGTGGCGTCAAATGTGCGAGCCTCCCGAATGAGACCGTATATTTCTTGTGCTTCAGTGTGTATGCCTTGGTGTCCGCCTTGTTGGCGGTGAGATTGAGAATGTCCTCAAATGACATGTTGAGTGTGGTGCTACAGTTAGCTGTTGTAGGTGGAAGTTAATGCACTAAATGTGGGAGAAGAATAGACAGCTGGCGTGCACTCAATTTTTTTTAAATTAGTCCCAAATTTAAAACAATGTTCAAAAACTTCAATTATACTTGGTGTGCTGTCCCCTTCAAAAAAAAGGGGAAGGGACATAGCAGTCCCTATTTTGCATTAGAGCACGAACACATTCTTATATTTGTTCATGGAGTTTGGTTCCTTCTTTCCCTTCATACACTTGCGGACTCTTCGCTACACACAGTATACCCTACCTTTTTGCTCCATACATTCACACGTTTATTGCACCAGTTAGGATACATTACGTTGTATTTAGAGACTTGTCAATCTCACTTCTTTAGTTGTCAATAAAGATTTTTGTTTTCACTCATGTATTTACCACACTTTATAAGTGTGATGGTGTCATTCGTTAGACATATTGTTATAATTTTCATTCTCATTTAGATTGTAAATAGGCAGGTTGCTATTAGAAATGCTCTTATTGTTAGTGATATTGTTGGCACTTCTTGTTGATGCATATTATAAACAAGCAGGATGTCACTTTAGGGATTATCACTTGTCATCTTTTATTAGTTTGTAAATAGGTAGGATTACGCTCATTGTTTTCAAAATTTGTGCATGCACTTTTATGTGGATATTTCAAAGCACAGGTGTGTCTTTCACTCTGGTTTTGTTACTCTTTCTCATTTTTTTCAATTACGCCTTTGAATATTGGCCTCTTTCACTTTCCGATTCATTTCTTGTCTAATTGAATACATTTCCCAACCCAATATGGCCTCTCCCGGCCACGCGCGTTATAAACCCCTCTTCGCTTTCTTATTCTGTGATTTCCACTCGTGCACCTTCATCACACCGAATTCACGAGGGAAAACTTCTCGCTGTTTGACGTACATACGGACTCCTTTTACAGACACGGATAGTAACTTTAAGGTAACATGGGTGACTTTTGTTAAAGCATTCAACAGTCTCGTTTAGTGAATATAGTGTTGAATTGAATTTCCCGTATCTATTATTGCAGGCTCTTGTCTTCTCCAACATTGTGCTGCATCTTCGCGTTTGTAAACACAGTTACCGACTGTTGTCAAGTGTACACTAGAGTTGATAGAACTTTCGGTAAGCCCCCTTTAGTTTGTTTCACGCCATAAAAAAGCCTCATATTTCATTCTGATTTTCTACAAGACACAGGTTTCACTCTTTTTAGATTGCTTCCTGTAATGCATACAATTCCGGACAGCTTTCAGCAACACTAGCTTTTTCAGGTAACTATTTGCCTTTCTGGTCTGGTGACGGTTTTCACTTTTTTCACATCCTCTATGTGGGATTATGCCCATTGGCACATGGTGTTGCACTTTCCCCTTCGCTTTTAATCGCGTTGCTCTTCTGCTTGGGACCACCCCTCCTCTTTGCATATACTTATCAGAACCCCCACCAACCTGGTGGTGATGTAACTTTGTGGCTTTAACTTTTAATTTTTCATCTTAATTGTTCATTTTGTCTTACACCCGTGTGACGCCAGAATTGCCTTCCGAATACTTTTAGCGTTGTGAATCCTTTAATGATTTTGCATATTATTGACTGATGTTTCATTTCCAGATCACCCCTGAAGAAGGGCGAATACTGCGCCCGAAATGCATTGGGAAGATCAAGCTAGATAATATGTATTATAGCACTGTATAAACATGATTTTTTGGTACGCTTTGACCTTGGTAAAAGTGTGAATAAATTAACACTTTGACAAGAAGAAATGATGAATCGCTACTTTCATTTATAAATGATCATTGGCAGATTGATGATGAACACATTTCAATGTTTTGTTAAATTGATAAATGATGCTCAACTTGTTCTTTACTCAGTCTTGAGTCTCAAGAGTAGTGCAGTCCCTGTCTAGTGCATTTCGCATCTAGTCTCTTACGCTTTTGAATTCAGGTGGCGGGTGGAACCACCTCAGGGACAGCACACCAAGTTTAATTGAAGTTTTTGAACATTGTTTTAAATTTGGGACTAATTTAAAAATTTTGAGTGCACGCCAGCTGTCTATTCTTCTCCCACTTTTAGGAAGTTAGCATTGTTTTGTCTTAACCATTTGGTGCCTGAAGTCTGTATCATGGGTCACATGACTAGGTGTAACTGCCTGTTGGCCTGTGTGTATTACTCCCAGACAGTGATACAAAGGGGGAATAGTTGTTGGCATGATGGCCATCTCAAACTTGTGTGGGGGCAAAGTCATCACCTACCACACTTGCACATCACAAAGGCTCTGCTTCAGCACACTCAGAAAGGGTTTGGCACCAGGGCATGGATGAAGGAAATTTCAAACACCTCGGGGGCCCTCTAGAAACCTCTCCTACTTGAAAATTGGCACAAAGGATAAATAGTGGCTCCTCAGACCCAACACTTCAGTACACCTCTGGACCTCTGGGAGACTCAAAAAAAGACTGCTGTGCTGCTCTTCTGCAGGAAGGGCTGCTAGTCTGCTGTTCTGCTACTCTACTGCCTCACTGCCCTGATCACGTAGTGAGAAAGACTGGGCCTGTATCTTGAACCCAGGACCACCAGAGTGACTCTAAGGGCAAGTTGGCTTGCCTCCATAGCATAAGCGATAAAAAAGGCTCTAACAACATTTAACCCAGCACCTGGACTCTGTCTGCTGTAAGTCTGACCCCAACATCTCTGATCCAGGACATCGCAGCTACTCGGAACTGCTGCTCCGTGATGCATCCTCGACACAGGACCCCGCATCGCAGACCTGCAGTTCCACCGAACTGCTGCTGCACAATGTATCCTTGATGCAGGACCTCACATCGCAGCCCACAACTCCTTGGAACCGCTGCTGCATGGCTCTTCCTTGACACAGGAGTTCGCAAAACATTGCAACCAGGATTTAAGTGACTTTGTTCAGCGCGCTTAACTAGGTCCCTGAGTCGGGCCTGCACACCATCGTGGTCCACCTGAACTTGTGCCTTTGTCTCAGTCCAGTACCAGTTTCTGCTTTAAGCACTATTTTTGTCTAAATCTTTCAAACTGCATATCTGCTGTTCTACTTTTGGATTTTTGTTATTTTGATGTCACAAAATTTATGAACTCTTACTCTATTTCTCTAAATTGCTGTTTTTTTTTCTTATGTTGAGTTCTTACTTTATTATGGTTTGTGTGCTGCATAAATACTTTGCACATTGCGTCTAAGTTAAGCCTGACTGTTTTTGTGCCAATATACAATAGGGTTAAGCACAGGTTAATTTGAGATTTGCTTGCATTTCACCCTGACAATAATTGTGGTTGCTGCTTGAGTAGGTTTTCACACCCCCACCAGAAACCCAATGTCCTACACCACAGTATTCTATAGTATTCTGAGGTATAACTGGTTACATGGGTCCCTGGCACAGCTTAAGTGGTGATCTGGGTGGGGCTTGAAAGTTGCGGAAGAACAGGCACAGACAAAGTGGGGAGTAGAATTGCGTCTAACAACTGCCCAGCACATCCCCTTGCTGTAACTGGAACAGTTGCCACCCTTTGTCTATTCACTTCACAAACTTTGCAAAGATTACAAAAAAATGGTGAAGTTGCATTTCACTCCACTTCCCAACACAGCACACACATGCTTACTTATCGAACACCATGACCAGTGCTTAATTTGAGCCGGATGTTTCCTGTGCTCAGCACCGGCACTTAATCATCAACACCGTCACTTGAGCATCAGTTAAGGACACATTCATTTTTAGTAGGCACAGGGAGAATAAATGATTCGCACAGAATCACAGGATGTTGAACTGACGCCAAGACTCGAACCTGGTTTTCCAGTTCCGAAGTCGGCAGTTCTGGCCATTAGGCCACATCCTCTCCCCACTTGTAGGTTTTGTTGCTGCTGCATTAGGCAGCGCTAATAGGAGAAATGGGCTGGTCAAAGCTACCTCCTGACGGGAGCCCCGGCACTTCTTTTTTTTTACAAATTAACCACTGGCCTGAACAAATTTGTCATTTGTAGATTGAGGAAGGGTCCCATGACTAACTAATGTCGACATATCTCATCATAGAAATAGCTACGGGAATACCTGGTCACCACGCCATGCAAGGGGCTCCCAGCTGCTCAGCACTGGGGCAGGACACACACGAGGAAGTGTTTGCACAAGGTTACTGTAACCAGTTAATAGGAGGAAGTAGTTCCCATCTTAAATCATACTGCTTCACGGAGACAGTTATACTTGTGAAACCTTTTGATATCACATGATTTATAGAAGTGCAGTTATGACATACAAGCAATTAAGGGAAGTCGAGCAATTTTAACCAGAATGGAGGGAAGTCTGGAGTGAAAAAGCAAGATTTCATGAAAGCATTGTGCCCTCCAAGACCTCAACAGGGGTGAAATTGTCACTCACTTCCTGTCATCATTTACAAAAACATTGCACTGCGCAAAAAGGATTGTAAATCTATTTGCACCGTTTTTGTTGCATGTGTAAGAAAGAATGGGGTAAATAGTATGAGCACAATTACACATAGGGCATAAACTGTTTTTGATGGTTTACATAATAAAAAGTGGAAAAAACCCATATCCACTTGCCAACTATGAACGATTTTATTATATCTGACACAAATTCAAATTTTTAGCTGCGTAAAGATCACGGGCATATTCACAAAAACATTACGCAGTGCGGCGCTGGAAGCAACTTAGCAGTTCCGCGCTGCGTCATTTAAAAAATGCAGGGATGTGTTGTATTCACAAGAATATGGAGCACCCCCGTGTTTTCCCTTGCGTTGGCGCTGAAAAAAGCTGCCGATCACCAACACAGACACCCTTGCGCCATGGTGCAAGGGTGTCTGTGTTGCACATAAATAATAATTAAAGACAATTTGCTCCTTCTTAAAAGCAAAAACCAGGAGAAATAAAAGTATTTCTTCTCTTTGCCCCAATCTAACACCTGCTTATGAATGGCTTTAGTTTTTGGCGCTGCAACAGATTTGCACATCCTTGTAAATCTGTGGCAGCGTCAAAATGCAATGGGTGTAGTGGAACGCCCACAGCAACACCCATTGCATGGCCTTTAATGCGGAAACCTGCGTGACAGGGTACGATAGTTACAAAGTGGTGTTGAGCCACACAAAGTGGCTTAAATCCACTTTGTAAATATGGGGAAGGCCATTGTGCCTCCTGAATGTACTAAAAAGTGATGCTCCGATGGCGCAATCCCCTTGTCACCGTTTCTTTGAAAAGTACAACAAGAAGTGGAGAAGGAGAGTGGGTTTTGCGGGTCAACCCTTGGCTTTCACATGTTTTTGGCGGTTTGCCATTGCTTCGATGGCCAGTCTATCAAGAAAATTGCATTTTGTTCACTCTCAACCTCAATTCCTTTGCGCAACCACTATTATCAGTTTGGCGATAACTATTGCCAACGCCAGTTAGCGGGAGTATTGTTATCGCCGTCTATACCCGGAAATGTATTGCCTTGTTAGCGACGTATTACCAACATGTCGATAACAGGCTATAGTTCCATGGAACGGTGGTGAAAACTCCCGCTAACTTCTGCGTGATGGCGATAGTCATTCAGGCGATACCTAGACTAGGGAACGCTACATTAGCGGCAGGAAAAGTTCCTCTAACGTGGCGATAATGGGCTTGACAATATGCCATGGTATCTGTTGCGTTCTGGTGGCTCAGCAGAGCTGCCGGTGCCAGGCCATGCTGGGGGGGCGCGACACGTGTGTGGGGCCTAGCGCGCGCTGTGGGCAATGAAGACATGGAGCCAGTGTTGAGGTTGGGCGCGAACTGAACTCTGTTCGCCCGCCCCTTTATTTTATACCCCTCCGCTCCGTCCGCCGACGTGAGCGTAAGTTACGTGTTATCCCTGGCGCTCTAGCCAAAGGCTAGAGCGCTAACTGTAACATCCCTCTCCAAGTTAGTCCTTGACAACAGTTCAAGCTTTAATTCGCGGCGCCACTTACTTGACATGCAAAGTCTCGTAATCAGCTGCTGGGCCTGGGGTTATCTCTTAGTCCATACCTCGCGGTTCCCCGAAGAGCCGGGGCTTGGGTCGTTGGGGCGGCCTCTTGCTCTGGTCCGCTGCCCGGGCGTTCGGTATTGTCCAGGCCGGCCCCTGGGCTGCCCTGCGAGGCGGGGCTATGCACACTCACTGGGAGGACCTCTGGATCAGGCTCTTCGCCAACAACGGTAGCTTCATGTTCGACCGCGGGTCTCCTCACCACTTTGAACCATGAGATGTTTCGGGTGACCAGCTCGCTTCCCCGGCGTGCCGTCACCATGGTCCCTTGTCTGTCGACTACTCTCCAGTACCCCGTTCAAACCGAGTCTTGAACTTTCCTCTAGGTCGCCGCTCTCGTAGAACCACTGAATCCCCGGCGTGGACCTCCCTGGGCACCGCTCCTCGCGCTTTGCTGACTTTGTCGTTGCGCTCCTGGCGCCTCCGGAACGCACTCTCCGCGTCGAACGGTGGGGCTGTCCAGCCTGGGGCGACTGGTAGCCCGTCTCGGCGAGCCCCTTTGAACATCAGAGCCCAAGGTGCTTGACGCGTGGAGCAGTGGGGGGTGCTGCGGTATTCCCCCAGAAATCGCTGCAATTCTTGTTCTGGGTCTGACTGTTCCGACGCGGCAATGCGCAGTATTTTGTTGATGGTGCGCATAAGCCTTTCTACCTCTCCATTGGCCTGTGGCCACTGCGGGGTGATGCGTCGATGGCGTATGCCATGGGACTTTAGGAGCTCTCCGAACTCGTGTCCTTGAAATGGGGGCCCGTTGTCGCTCCGCAGTTCTTCGGGGCACCCAAACATCCCAAATACCTTTTCTAGGGCGGGGCCCACGTGCACGAAAGCCTTGGACGGCAACGCCTCCGCTAGTGGGTACTTCGAGTAGCTGTCAATGATCACTAGCGTGACTCGCCCGTCCGTTAGGCTCCTGAAGTCCACACTGATCTTCTCCCATGGGCCTTTCCCATGCTCCTCGGTGATGATGGGAGCCGGCGGTTGAGCTCCGCTGGTTAACTGGCATGACTGGCAGCTGCGAACCGCATCGTCTACGTAGGTGTCCATGCTCGGGAACCATACCTTCTCCCTCATCCGAGCCTTCATTCTCTCTGTTCCTTGGTGTCCTTTGTGCGCCAGTTGTGTGGCCCAGATCCTGAGGGCAGCCGGGATGACGATTCGGGATCTTCGGATGACGAGCCCTCCTCTAGTCACGCTTAGCTCGTGACGCACTCTCCACATGTGTTGGAGATCATCTCTCCCTTCGTGAGACCATGAGTTCGCTGCCTGGTGAAAGTGCTGCCAGGTTCCCGCGAGTATGGTGTCCTTGACCTTGCTGAGCACTGGGTCTTGTTCGGCCGCCTCCATGATTTCCTCTAGCGTTAAGGCCCGGGGCACGCCAGGGCAGCCACCATGTCGAGATGACCTTCAGCATCCTCTTCCCCATCCATCGGTGTCGGGTCGCTGTGGGTCTCGGGGTGTCGGGATAGAAAGTCTGCTGGGTTTTTGGCCCCTGGCCTGTATACCACAGTGAGGTGGTACTGTTGAAGGTTTATGGCCCACCGTTCTATTCGTGGGGGCGGATGTGGTGCCGTCCCTTGGAACAGTGGCACTAGCGGCTGGTGGTCCGTCACCACCGTGAATGGGTGTCCGCACACGTATAGATGAAAATGACGGCAGCTCCACCGAATGGCTAGAGCTTCGCGCTCGATTTGGGAATAGCGCTTTTCCGTGTCTGTGAGGACCTTGCTGGCGTACGCCAGGGCTGCCCACTGCCCGGGTTCCTGCTCTTGCATTAGGACCGCGCCTAGTCCTACCGGGCTTGCGTCCACTAGGACTTCAGTCTTCTTGCTCGGGTCAAAGTAGACCAGTGTGGTCTGGTCCAAGAGGGCTGTCTTGATTGCCTTAAACGCTGCCTCTTCGGCATCTGTCCATCGCCACATTACCTCGGTCTTGGTGAGGTGTCTGGGAGGTTCGGCTAGAGTGGCCAAATTCGGGATGAACCGTCCACAGTAAGTGGCCATCCCCAGGAAGCTGCGGACTTCAGCTACTGATGCCGGAGCTGCGGCCGCTTTGATGGCGTGTGACTTCCGGGGATCTACTTGGATGCCTTCTTTGGTGAAGACGTAGCCGAAGAATTCGATGGGTTGTCGAAATAGTTGGCACTTCTCCCGGTGCAGGGTGACACCATGTTCTTGCAGCCGTGACAGTGTGGCGCGGACATGCCGATAGTGTTCTTCCACCGTCTTGGAGTAGATGAGGATGGTGTCACTCACGTTTACGACACCAGGTAGTCCGAGCAGGATATCTTTGATGGTATTTTGGAAAATCTCTGCTGCCGAGGAGATTCCAAAATTCAGGCGTTTGTATCTCCTCAGTCCTAGGTGCGTGCTGAACGTAGTAATGTATCGGCTTTCCTTTGCCAAGGTGAGCTGGTGGTATCCTGCATTCAAGTCCAGTTTGAAGAACCACCGAGCTCCGTTTAAATCAGACACAATGTCATCCATAGTCGGTGTGATGTGTTTCTCGCGCTTAATAGCTTTGTTTGGCAACCGCATATCTATGCATAAACGGATTTTCCCCGGTTGGCGAGGCTTCTCTGCGATCACCATGGGTGATACCCACGGCGTGGGTCCGGTCACCTTCTCAATCACTCCTTGCTCTTCCAGCCTTCGGAGTTCCTCCTCCACCAGCGGCCGTAGGTGGAACGGTATCCGCCTGTGCCTGAGGGCCATCGGTGCCACCGCAGGGTCGATGTGAAGATGTACCGGTGGCCTCTTGATCTTCCCTAGACCTGAGAAGAGGCCCTTGAAAGTATCCAGCAGGTCTTCGGCTTGCTTGTCCTGGATCTTCCTGAGGAACGCGATCAGCCCGAGGTCCTCGGCTGCATGACCGCTGAGTAGGGTGTCCACCTCCTGGTCAATGACGTGAATGTCAATCACTATTTCTGAGTTTTCCGCACTCACCGCCACCGTCATCTTCCCTTTTAGCGGTAATGGCGTGTCGCTCCCATAGGCGTAGATCTTGGCCTTGGACTGTCGGAGCTCCGGTCTCGGCCTGAGACGGTTGTACGGCTGTACGCCCATTACTGTCACGGACGCACCTGTGTCTATCACCGCGTTGACTTCCGTTCCTGCTAATAGTAGGTCGCATCGCGGCTGCGGTCGCCTGGTGCTTTTCAGGGCTTTCGTGAAGGATATGAAGTACGTTTCATCGCCATCCTCAGACTCAGTGCTCGAGTCCTGGTGGCCCCTGGCTTTCTCATACCTTGGCGGCGGTTGGGACGACAGCGACGCGTGTGAGAGCTGCCTTACCAGCTTCCTCTGCGACTTGTCCCACTTGTTCCCGCCTTTGTGCGCCTTCCTCCGGCAGACCGACGCGAAGTGGTTTTCGATTCCACAATTTGTGCACACTTTCCTTCTGGCTGGGCATGTCTTGAGCGGGTGGTCATCGTACCCGCAGTTCCCACATAGCCGGGCTTGGGCTGGGGGTCGCCGGTCTCGGGGCCTCTGTGGTCTTTCCCGCGCTCGAACCGCATCCTCCTTTTCTGTTTTCACTTCCACCTGTTTGTCTTTCCCCTTTACCAGGGCCTGGTCTATTTCCTCCGCTCGCGCCGCCGACAGGTCATGCGTCCTGGCCAGGACGAGGATATCGTTCATTGGGATGTTGGGCCTGCGAAGTATAAGTCCACGAAGCGTCTTGCTCCGGATTCCCAGAATCAATTGCGCCCTGATTTCTTCTTTGACCCTGTCCCCTATGAGGTGCGTGTCCGCAAGGGCTCTTAACCGTGTATGGAAAGCATCCACTGATTCTCCTTCGCGCTGCCTCACTTGGCGGAGCTTAAAGTGTTCATAGTCCGGATTGACCTGCAGGTCAAAGTGCGCATTTAGAGCTGTCACTGCCGCCGCGTAGTCATCCTGGTTCCCCGTGTTAGGCAGGTGTTTGAAAAGGAGGTAAACTTCTTCCCCCGCGTAGTGGAGTAGGAGGGACCTCTTCAGCGCCCCGTCTGTCTCCCTCGAACCAATGAAGTAGTTCTCTAGTCTGCCCAGCCAGGTTTGCCATCGTGGGGCAGCTGTGGTGGGGTCAGCGGCTTCACTGAATTGGGGCAGGACCCCTGTCGGGGGGTGATGTGGCATCGCTCTGGCTTGGTCCTGTTGTTCTGTGTCACTCATCGCAGCGCAGGAGCCACGTGCTCGGTGCACTAAAACAATAGCCACTGACCTCCTCAACAACTAGTCCACTTTTGTGCTGGTGCGCGCCGCGCCGCCTTGCTGGGCGAGGCACCCTTCTGGCCTGCAGGCCTTCTGCTGCTCCATTGGCTGGTGGCGTGGCCTCACGACCTCCAGGCCGGTCGTGCGAGCGTCTCAGGTGACAGCAGCTGTTCTCGCTCTTCGGAGGAGCCACTGGGCTGTTGGCTGTAGCCCCGGAGATCAGTGCAGGAAGGGGTGGGGTGGGGGCCCACCTCGTCGCCAGTGTTGCGTTCTGGTGGCTCAGCAGAGCTGCCGGTGCCAGGCCATGCTAGGGGGGCGCGCCACGTGTGTGGGGCCTAACGCGCGCTGTGGGCAAAGAAGACACGGAGCCAGTGTTGCGGTTGGGCGCGAACTGAACTCTGTTCGCCCGCCCCTTTATTTTATACCCCTCCGCTCCGTCCGCCGACGTGAGCGTAAGTTACGTGTTATCCCCTGGCGCTCTAGCCTTTTGGCTAGAGCGCTAACTGTAACAGTATCCCTGCTACGCTACCTGGCCTGTGTAACTGCATGAGGAGCAGGCAGGGTTGCGGTTTAATAGGAGTGCCAGTGTGGGCTAGTAGGTATCTCCATAAAGAGCAGGCATGCACCAGGCACTTCCATAGAGAGCAGGTGTAGACGAGGGTGAGGCGCCTTTATGGAGTGTATGCAGAGACTAGGGCTTAGAGGAAGAACAGGCAAGAATCATCGGCCAGCAAGAGGGTCATGCACTGAGTGGGCAACGGGTGGGGGAGGCAGTTACCTGCAAGAGAAGCAGGCGTGGCCCAGACACCTACAAGAGCAGGCAGGTCTTGGGGCTAACAGGGCAGCAGTCAATGCCTGACGACAAGCAAGAAAAGCACAGAGCGAGTGGGTACTTGCAAGAGGAGCAGGCAGCGGCTAAGTATTTACATGAGAAGCAGGCAGTGGTTTGGTGGCTTAGAATAGGGGCACACAGCTCGTCATTAAGTGGAGCATGCAGGGACTAGTATGTGACGTAGTGCCGAACATGCAGGGCCAAGCCCTGTTGGGAGGAACAGGTGTGGGTGTGACTGCAGGAGCAGTATAGATGGAGTGGATCCATGTTGGGGCAATGGCATGCAAGGACGGAGTAAAAACAAGCCCTACATGGGGGTGCATGGGCGAAGGACAGGCAGGAAAAGCAGCGATGCGCTCGGGGGCAGCAGGAAGCGCAGGGTGGACGCAGCTCACAGTAGCAGCAGGCATGGCAAGAGGACACCTAGGAAGAGTTCGCAGCCCCTGCAGGAGTGCGAGGCCTAAACGAGGGGGTGAGGTGGACTAGAGACCACCAGGGGAAGGCGCCACGGTCTCCCATCCAGCGGAAGTCGGGGGCACCGACTAGGGAGTTACAGAGTCCGGACCACAGGGGAAGCAGGTGAGGGTCTACGTTTGCCAGAGCCCACAGATGTGGCAGGCCTGGAGGATAGGCACCCGTGACCAGAGCTCTTCAGAGTGGGGTGGGGAGGCCTAGGGGACTGCAGAGGAGTGGGAGGGGCTGGTGACCGCCATGTCATCACAGTGATGTAGCAAGGGTGAATTAGGGCCTAAAGTAAGCAAGAGGAATGGGCCCCTTCCCATGGTATTAAAGTAACAAAAATGACTGTGATTGGGATAGAGTGGGCTCATAACAACCCTGGGTTCCCCCCAGTGATAGCTACGCATTTGAAAGGACCCACAGATAGATAAGGCCTGTAGCAGAGGGGGCAAAGGCAGTGTCCTCTAAAGGGTTTTGAGGGTTCCTTTTCGGAACAACATTGACATGTACTACATATTTGCTACTAATTCAAGTCCGCATAATGCCCAGATATACAGAATTATGTATACCAATAAGAAACTGGGCCACACAAAAATAATTGAAATAGGTTTTGACCAGAACCACAAAAAATACGAACTGATGAAGAAGAAGGAAAGATGCAAGAGATGCAGGGTGAGAGGTAAGTAAACCTTCAGCAGAAGCAGGGTAGAGACTGCCGCTCTACTGAAGCAGCAGGCAGATACGATGGCATGGGCTTGACAAGGAACAGGCATCCAAGCATGGGTGGGGTACAGAACCGCACGAGCCCATGAAGGAAGCTCAGGCCTGTGGTAGAGAGAGGCATGCATGAGCCGGGGCCCGCAAGAGCAGGGGGTGTGTGGCCTAGGAGTCTGGGGTGCATCCAAGTGCATGAGAACTAGCAGTGGCTATCACTGTGCAGCAGGTGCTGTGGCACCAGTGCTCTAGAGGCCCAATGCATTCAGATTTAAATTCGCTACCGGGACCCCAGGGCCCATTTGCTGGTTTGCACCAAGGCCCATGCCACCATTGCTGGGCCAGTGACGGGGAGCAGGTGGAGGGTGTGAACATGCAGGAGGAGCAGCAGCTGCAAGGGGGAAGTGCGGGCTCAGAGAAGCCAAAAAAACAGATTAAAAAGGGGTATACAAAGGATAAATCAATGATATAATTATGCTATGTATCCTCAGGGGGTGGGAGGGTGGTTAGGACTGCTCCAAACGTGGAGCAGAGCATAGGCGGATTGGCATGCCCACTGAATTGCGCAATGACTGTTTGGTCGGAACACTCAGGCCGCACAAAGCAGTCATGCGCACTTCTCTGTTTGCAATGCAGGCTGCATTACAGTCTGCATTGAGAACATGCCCACCCCTCCGGCACCTTGCTGCATGACTTATCCTGTTGCCAATTCCAAATGCCCCTGCCGCATCACAGCGTAGTGATTGACCCAGGGGAGGGAGCCTGACTGCCTACTTCATTTTCCTGGAAGCAGACGCAGGAGAGCAGGAGCTACGAAGACACAGGATACGGCTTACAGGTAAGACTTCCCTTCATTAATTTATGACAACACCTGTTCACACTCACATCCCAGCGTACACGCACCATCCAGTGTTCATTGCAGCCTTTACCATCTCACAGCTGCCCATCCCCCCGCACTTCTCAATGGTGGCCGTGGTGGGTCCATGCACAGCGGGCGTACCACTATTGTACGAAAGGCACATACGTAGTTGCGACGCATGCCATAACATCACATTCCATTCCAATGCATACTAATACTAGGCACATTGCAAAAGTAGAGTAGGTGTTGCATAGCGGAGACGTTAAGATCACTTTTCCCACTTCAGTGAGTGCAACCCAAAGCTAACATTTGCACCACAAACCCAACTGTGAAGGCTGGAATTCCTTTTTGAGCCCCCACAACACACCCAAAAATCTAATTTGAGACTAATGCACACCCCCTTTTCCATATTTTACCCCACAACACACCCCATTTTCCATATTTTACCCCCAAAAAACAAGCCAATTCTAAATTTTTACATCCAAAACGCATATCCACCCGAAAAAACTTTAAATTACCGCATTTCTGACCTCACAATGCATTGTATTCCAATGCGATGTTAAGGCACCTGCGTTGTCAGAGTTGCTTTGTTAATGATGTACTGCCTGCGTTGTAATGGTCCTCTCCCGTGCCAAAGGCAAACATAGGCTATGCCGTTTGCATCCGTCTGCCACTGGACCTCACTCAGCACCAAGGATCATTCCTCTCGGACACTCCACCGATACGACGCCAACAGACCCCTTGCCATCAACCCTGGACACCACCTCGCCTGCCAGGACCAACCTCTGCTCTGGACCGGACATCACCATCGCCGTCACTGACGACTGCAGTATCACCCGTTAGGAGCACGTCAGAGAGGAGCCATTGCCATCACCTACAGATGTACACTCCGACTGACCACACACTCTAATGACCCAAGCGCGACCATGGACTACGGCAACTCCAAGATCCGGACCAGGCCCAAGGACATCCTCTGTGGCCCCCTTGTGTGCAGGCCCCCCCAGGCCATGGCCCCCCATTCTACAATACCATTGTAGACCTCATTGAACCCAAGGGTCTCCCATCCACCATTGATGTCCTACTTGGCATACTCAAGTTTCACATGGACAACCCCAGTGACCAGAACACCACCCCCTCCTAGGGAAGGTCCCCTACATCAGACGCAAGCAGCAAGTCACCTCAACAAGTTACAAAGCAGGACACAAGGTGGAGCACGTCACCTCAGCCAGCGGGAACTTAGACTACAGCCACAACATCGTACTCTCCCGGACCGACCATCATTGGTAACATCATGTCTTCACCTTGCCCACTGGATGCTACCGCCATCATCACACCCTCTCGCAGCTGGATCAAGGCCACCGAAGAACACCTCGTCAACTCCCTCCGCACTAACACTCCACCAATGCTTCCACACGATGACACCGCAGCGCTCAACCACCACCGATGGATCTCCAACAGCGCCGACATTCGGGCACCCATCATGAACAGCACTGTATCAGTACCTTCCGCCTGCCTGATGGCAGGAGTGAGGGTGAGGCAGTGCCACACGGATGGGCTGGCCCCATGGATTGCTGGAGTTGCGTCATGGTTGTGACACGACTACAGCAATGCGTGACCTTAGCGCAGACAGATACTTCAGAATTCCTGATGTATCTGTCATTACTTGCATCATGGAACGCTGTCCAGTGAGTACAGCACATCCATGGTGTTGCAAGGAGGGCGTAATGAGAAGTGTTGCAACCCTCTCTTGTCACAGCGCAGCAACACTTCTCATGACTGGGGACCAGGAATGCGCACTATTTTATTGATGGTGCACATTCCTGCACTGTATATGTGTCGCAGGGCAGTGCTGCAACATTGCTTGCAGCGCTGTCCAGCACCAGAAACATGCATAGATGAGGGCCCAATACTTATCCTCATTTTTAAAACCAGCTATTTTCTGGTCTTAAATTCCTGCAGCTAACGGGCCTTAGCGCAACTTTTTTTATCGCTTCGTGGGTTTGGGCCATCCTTGCTAATAGGGCGAAGTGCGGTTAGCGGGAGTTTTTGTGAAATTCAGAGAAGGAATGCCTACCTTGCATTTCATTAGCGATAAATATTGCTGGCATGCACAGCGATAGAAAAAACGGGTGCTGTTGCTGGAAAGCTGTCTCTAATGCGGTGACAGCTTGCTAATAGGGGGATAAAAATATTGCCACTTTAGCGGCCCTTGATAATATGCCCCGATGTTTCCTTTTTCGCAGCTCTAACTGCAAGATAATAAAAATTCATAAGAAAATCAATTACTTGCAAAACCCTTTAACTTTTTTTTTATTTGATTTCTATTTGATGCATGAAATACTATTTTGCAGCCTGTGCCTCTGTAGTTGCTGTTATACAAAAAAAAATCACCTCTTTTGTCCACATCTAATTCGCTTTATCGTTTTTTCATTTATGTAATCTTGGAGCTTTCCACCATAACAAATTGTTTGTGATGCGTTGCTTTACCCTAACATTTTTATAGCACTGATACAATCTTACCGAATTTCCTATAACATTTTACCTCGATTTACAGGCTTCCCACCTCTATGTCACCCACCACAGAGGAGAAAAAATTCCAGCAAAGTAGAGAACACCTACTTCGCGCCTAGGAGAATATAATTATTGCTTCTGAAAGATGAGCTAATAATACAATTATCACAAGAATTGTAGCAGACATAAGGCCCAATTCACAAAAGTACTGACGTAAAGTAAGGTTACGTGTCCAGAGTCTCCACACTCGGGCAGGAATCTCTAAACCTGGGACTGAATCTCCACACTCGGGTCAGAATCTCCAAACTCAGGGTGGAATCTCCACACTCAGGGCAGAATCTCCACACTCGGGGCAGAATCTCCACACTCGAGGCAGAATTTCCACACTCGGGGCAGAATCTCCACACTCTGGGCAGAATCTCCACACTTGGGGCAGAATCTCCACACTTGGGGTGGAATCTCCACACTCGAGGCGGAATCTCCACACTTGGGACGGAATCTCCACACTCAGAGCAGAATTGCCACACTTGGGGCAAAATCTCCACACTCTGGGCAGACTCTCCACACTCGGGGAGGAATCGCCACAATCGGGGCAGAATCTCCACACTCGAGGTGGAATCTCCACACTACGGCCAAAATCTCCTCACTCAGGGCAGAATTTCCACACTCAGGGCAGAATCTCCACACACGAGGCGGAATCTCAACAGTCATGGCAGAATATCCACACTCGAGGTGGAATCTCCACACTCGAGGCAGAATCTCCACACTCGGGGCAAAATCTCCACACTCTGGGCAAAAACTCCACACTCTGGGCAGAAACTCTGCACTCTCTGCAGGGCGCAGAGCGAACATTCTGCCACGAGTGGGGTGATTCGCCCTGAGTGTGGAGACACTGCTCAAAGTGCAGAGACGCTGCACTGGTAACTTTATTACACATAGGTTACCTTCATGAAACAGGTCCAGATTAACTGTTGTCTTCTACACGTCTATCCTGTTCAGCCACCGGCTGAGTTCCAGAGCGGAGTGAGATCTGAGAGCAGCAGGGATGGAAGGAACTTGATTAGGGATGCTGTTAATTCCGGGAATTGGGGAATACCTGTCCGATGTGGAAGTCGGGTGACAGTGTCACACTTGTGTTATTTCAGGAACCATGTACTATAGCTCCATTTATGGAAAAGTCCTTGCTTACTTCCATATGAAAGGATCCCTGTCCACAACCACCACCATACTGGCAGCTAGAGCTGAAGCCCTTTTTTACTGCTACTCACCCCACAAAATCAGGTTGTTGTTGGTCAGGGGTAGTGTTAGTGTTATGGAAGAGATGCCTCTCTTAGTTATTGGGGCCAGTTCATTTGTTCCACATGGCAGCTATCTTGTAAACTAGTGGCTACTAACTTCTCCTTGAAGTATCTGATCCCTGTGTCCACCTGGTACTTCATCTTATAGTTCAATTTAATTGAATCTAATATATAGAAATATGCAATAAATCAAACAAAAAGCACTCTCCTGTAACATTTGAATACGGCAGTAGAGGTACATCATATTTTGAAGCATCCTTAAGAAGAATTATCTAGAAAAAGTCATTGAGTATATATTGTAGTGCAAGCTGTTACCAAAAGCGCAAGACCTAATGCAAAATCTGGGCTCGGTTCAAAGAGCATTGAATAAAATGTTGGTTTTACTTGCACCATGGTGACCATCCTATCTCCTGGTACTAATAGGTCTTTATGGTTGTTTGAGTTTGACTCAACTGTCCCCAGCAGTGGACTCAGCTTATTTCTATGTCAAAGCATTCAAATAGCTGAAGTATTGGAAGCTTCGTATAATTAGTAGACTGACCTTCCCTCTATCCATCTTTTTTAGAGAGTTTATCACAGTGATATCTCTATAACAACCTAAAATCTTCCCATCTAAATGTCCTGAAAACAAAGAGTATCACAAAATTGTGTCTGAAGAGATTTGTGTACTCTATTTCCACTGCTACCAACAATAACCTGGTTTTAGGTAGACCATGTCAGTTTATACTCACACACTCACCTGCCATTAAATATTTTGAAGCAGAATCATTTTAAGATTTACTGAAAGTAGTAACTGGTCTACTTTTTGGCCTACTAGGCCATAAAACAGCTGAGGACTCAAATCAATATCTGATGCTCCCATCGTTGCAAGGCAGCAAGCTCTGGTGGACATTTTCACAGGGACTCAATTTTTTGTGTAAATTTGCCTTCTCCAAGATTGCCTGCTTTCGACTTTTTGAGAAGCTTTGAAGCATTTAGCGCTGGTCTGGACAGAAATGTCAGATAAAAGATGTAATTTTTGGAGTTGGCTCATTATGACAACTAGGACGGCGATCCACTCCAAAGATGGCAAATTTTTAATTTTCTTATTTGTGAGATTTCAAGATTTTCAGGGGCATATTTACAAGACAATGGCATAGCCCGGTGTGGCAAGTAATTTTGCTGCACTGAGCTACGTCATTGTCTAAGTGTAAAAATGTGCCAACGCAGACACCCTTGCAAGGGTGTCTGCGTTGCAGGGATGATTGTTGTTGTGCAGGAAGGGACACCTTCCTGCACAAAAACAATCATTAATGGCATTTTGCTTCTTCTAAGTGTGATGAAGAATGCAGCACACATAGAAAGAGCAAAAAATGAGGAGAAATAAAAGTATTTCTCCTTGTTGCGCCACCCTTATTCCTCCCCAGGGAAGGCGTAAGTTTTTGGCTAGCCTCAGATTTATGATTACTTTCTGGTGTTGCTGGGAATGCCCACAGCAGCACCTATTGCAGGCCCCTTTAACCCAGAAAACGGCATCAAAGGGAACAATATTTGCAAGGCTGCGTAAAGCCACACAGAGTGGCTTAGCGCTGCGTTGTAAATATGGAGCAGGACACAGCGCCACCGTAGTGTTGCAAAAAGTGATGCTCCAGTGGCTCAGCGGCCTTGCAAATGAGGCCCTCAGTGTACTAATTTTTGACATTTCAATCCATTGTGAGTGACACTTCTTGAGTGACACTATACTCAGTAGGACAAACAACTGTAGCTATGTAATGACATAATGTCCACAAATTCTTCTTTGTTTAAATGTCATTCTCTAAAAATGGCTGCAACAGCCCTGGAGTACCTACCCTAATTTCTTAAGTAAAAAGAGCTCTTGGCTAAAATGCCAGGGCTATATGAAACTGCCAGTTACATGACACACTATCATATAAGAACTTTGTCATCGACTTATCCCTTCCCTCAAGTCTCACATCTCCTCACACATACTTGCACACACACACTGGTTCAATCGCTAGTATTCACCTTGTATTATAAACAAATAGATGAAATCGCAAATATTTCCACTTACTCGAATTGTTTATTTTTGTGAAAAACATTAGAAGCTACAAAACAATGCATTCTATTACTCCTATGAAATACATTTTCTAAACTTAGCAGAAGAGAGCTGTTGCAAATAGTTTCTGCCCATTTAGTGTGCCCATGAGTTTTGCTTTTTTGATCACCTGGTTGTGGATCTTTATTGTGGGTGAGTCTTCCTACCTGAGTTTCACCCACTATAATCACATGGTAATGGACTGAGACTGGTTATCACCAGTGTTCACCTTTTAAAATAATGCCGTTGTGATGCAGCAAGATGCACTTGGCTGGTTACATGTAAACATGTGTGAGGGCTGTAAGAGGGAGACTGCTATCACGTGGAAGCCCTGTAATTGTGTACAGTAGCCTTATCCAGAGTGCACTCTGCAGGGATAGATCTGACCTGGATATGTGTTTATATTGGTTGGCACTCAAAGGTAAGGTCAGTAAGGTTTCTGAATTATCTGAGATAAAAGGTGGAGAAGAAAGTCAGCATCTGGTAATTAGCTGTCACACTCTACCAGGGTTGTGACTGCCCAGGTCCACTAAACAAAGGAGGAAGCCCAGACATCTGAAGCCAATACAGGAGGGTCTCCCCGCTTGAAGGTTTGCTAGTAAAGTCCCTGATAGTTATGTCAGCTAGGGGTGAAGCTTAAGCCCCCAGTGGAGCTTAGCAGCGCCATCTTGGTGTGTTCCATCAAACTGGTCAGAAACGTGATGTGGTTTCCCAGGCTTGCCCAGACATTCCTGGGACATTCCTGGCAGCTAGAAATTTCCACCCCCACTTAACAACTCTTGCACAAGGGAGAGCCAAGGAGTTGGAACCTAGAATTGGGCAGCAGCAACATCATGGACAAGCTCCCTGATGCCCTAATGGACTAAGGATTCTTTGCCTGATTTAGATCTTGGCAGATGGGTTACTCCGTCACAATCGTGACAGATATCATATCCACCAAAATATAAATGTCATTATGTCCAGTGGGATTAATATGTTGGTGGATGGGATATCCGTCACCTTTGTGACAGAGTAACCCTTCCACTGAGATCAAAACCAGGCCCTCTTCCAGCATCTGACCCCAAGAAAAGTGGGTCTCTCAAGGGCCAGTAAGGCCGCATCCCTTGGAACCCCTGAGGACCAGTTGGGGAAAGACATGGAGTCCACTGCCCACCAGATGCATTCCAAAACGGCCAGGAGGCCATAGGGTATGTGGAGGGCACAGCACAGGAGAAAGCTGGTGCAGGCAGCCAGTGAACCCAGCTCCGTGAAAAATGCCCCCCTGGTGAGTTCAGGAGTCCAGCTGGAAATGTTCCAGGTGGCTAGGACTCATCACCAGGAGAATAATAAGCCCAATATGATTGAAATTGGCACATCAAGGACCGAGTAGTGCACGTTTGAAGGATTTCACATTGGACCTTTTGTGAGAGACCAAGCTCATGGCGCTCCGCTGTACTTTTCTGTGGTCTTTGGGGATGCATGAATAAGTGTGTGTATGAATGGGATATATGTGAATGGGTGGCTGAGATCCTGTGTTATATGCACTTGTACCACAGGGTATACCTTTCACCTTATGTGGCACTGTTACATGTATAGCACAAACATACATTAATTTTTTAAATGGGGGAAATTATAAGTGCATGAAAATAATCTGCAAAAATGTTCACAATATGGAAACATTTTCTTCACCTCAAATGTCTCCAAGTTAAAATAATGTCTGTAATATGCAGTTATAAATGTGCCATCCTGTCTCCCAACCACCGGGAGCAAGATGCCCGCTGTGCGTAAAGGCAACACTTTGAAGTGGGAGAAGATTAAACTAAAAAGCTAACATGGGGCCTTATTCTGACTTTGGCGGGGTGGCAGCAGGCCGACACGCCAGCGCCCCTCTGCCACACCGCCAAAGCCATAATGAGACCGCCCGTCGGATTCCGAATGGAATCCAGTTCGGGTGGTTCTGCAGTGACTGGGCCACGGCGGTGCAGTGCTAAGGCTCATATATGAGCCTTAGTAAGGCACAGCAATGGGAATACCAGTTCATGTTCCTGCGGGGCATGCCCTATAGGAACTGGAGGTGCATGCCAAACAGGTGAGCACACTATGTGCCCCTCTGCATGCATCCCTTTGTGCAGAGGCAACAGGGGGCCCCGTAGGGCCCCTTTGTTTCCTCACCACCACACTTTTCATGGTGGGCTCATCGCCATGAATACTGTGGCAGTGTGCAAACACCTAATATGCTTGATGGTGCCGCAGCGGCACCACCAGCATATTAGGGGCCTCTGACCGGTGCAAGACCACCAAGGATCATGGATCCCTGGCAGCAGCTGCGGTACCTTGATGGTCTGACTGCGCAACTTGCGAATGGGTGGTTAGGCCATTGTCGGTTTGGCCATCTATCGGAACGCCAAACTCAAAATAAGGTCCTTAATGTTTTATTGATTCCAGAAAATTCATCATATAAATGATCTCCCATTTCCAAGTGTCACATTTACAAACATCAGTCATCTTGCACCCAGTGGCATGTAGATGTGTGCCATATTTATAACAAAGAAATATAGCTATTTGTTTAAATGGGAGGAATATAAAGTGCAGAAAGATACTGCATAAAAATGAAGGCATAATTGACTTAATTGAAAGAGGAGAAAAATTTTAAGACTTAATGTTTCATAGAAATATTTTTTTTCACTTTAAATGTCTCACATTTAGAATAATGACAGTATTGCTTAGTTATAAATATGGCACAGTGGCTACTGCCCACGGAGAGCAAGAGGTCTGCTGTTTCCAAATGTGACACTTTAAAATGGGAGAAAATTAAAATAGAGCTAACTTAATCATTAAGGTAACATTTTGCTTTATTTTGTCTCTTATTCAAAAGAATTCAGAACCATCATTTTGTTCTCACACTCTAATCTTGAGTTTAAAAGGACTTTTATTTAGGAGTTAAACACCTCAGTGCTTCAGTTCTACACCTCTGTTCCCCAGCCTGGTTCATAAATCTGACTGAGCACTGCTCATTATCAGGCCCTGCTATCTGCAACCTGATGAAAATAATGTAAACTAAACACAGCCTTCAGAGCTTTAAAGGAAAATGGGACCCTTAACTTATTTAATAAGCATTGGCAAAGCCAATAGTTCTTGACAATATGAGAGCTATTGGCGTTGTCAATGTGAATAGCTGTTACTCATGTTGTAAAGAAGAACCTTGGCTGTTCAGCATGGCTAAAAGTCATAGAAAAAAGTGATTTGATGCTGCCAGCACTGGCCATGTCATATTGCTTTTTTGTCTGGCAGGAGGAGTGGGACAAGGAACACGGTAGGTGAAGAAAGAAATTAAGGCGTCCTCGCGTAATGTAACTGGTGCTCATGTAAAGTGCTCCAGTACCTTTGGGTTGAGTTTGTGCTCTGGAAAACTACAAGAACAACAAAAAAGCGGTATCAGAGCTGCTCTCAGCAGAAGGGGTGAGGGAGGGGCATCTGGGATCTCATCCCTGCATTTTACAATCTAATAGTATCGGGGTTTTGGGGAGAAAGCTTGAAACCAAGGAGAGGGGCTCTTTGAGTCCAAAGGGACAGAGCACCAAAATGTCTAAATAGTTAAAACACAAAATTCCCTTTGGAACTGAACCTCATATATACTTTTATATCAAGCATACAATTTCATACCAGGACCAACACTATCATTGTATAAAAATAGAACCACTCTACTCAACTTATGCACAGGTTTTAATACATCAATCATAAAAATTACATCAGAGCATAAAAATACATTAAGAAATACAATACAGTACACATTATATAGCAATATGCCAAAAATCCCAATACAAAAAGTTAAAAACTCCTGAAAAATTCAGTTGAGAGAAAAGTGCATAAATGAGCAAACTCCCTGGAAAGGAATCTACATAAGGCAGTAGATTTTGCCTTTGGATTGTTAATTTGAAACTTGTTTTGACAGAACCTAGCAGGATAAAAACTTTCCCTGTCTTAATGGCCATTGTCACACATCAAATTTAACAGCGATCACTGTGTCGACGCGTTTCGGTGGTCATAGATGGATAAGGCCACCTTCTTCAGGACTATAACTTTCTTTCCTCATCCACAATTCAATTATTAAACCTAACATAAATAAATTATGTTAATATACATTTATATCGTGTTCCTCTCATATTCTAACAATTTGACATATTTCACTGCCAATTATGATTCCATGCATATTTACAAGCAATAGCTTAACATTTAAGTAGAACCTTACTTTTATCTTTGTGCGGTAAAGTGTCTTTGCCTATCATTATATGCATTATTAGTTCAAAAAAATCATAAGTGCTCACACATCTCTTGAGAGAGTTCAAGTAAAAGAGTGCTACATATATCCGGCATCCATTCATTCAAGACAATTGCTCTTTTCCTCTATTTAAAAGAATTATAACCTACACCCACCAGTGCTACTGCACTCCGGTTGGTGTGGCTCCCACGTATATGTGGAGTCGTGAATCGATTTATTGTTTGTTACTGAAAGATATTTTTAACATCTTGTATTAGACTCACATATTCTGGTTCAATTAAATGGAGACGTGGGACATATTGAAAGAAAAGTGTAATACGTCTGTTTGTTGTTTCATATCGTCTTAAGATCTGTTCATTAAGTAGTTGATACTCTGGTCAAGCACCTCCCTATATGAATAATACGTGCATTAGTTCAAATAATCCTTAATTCCATCATTAAGACAAGTCACTATTAATATGATGCTTGACTCCCTGTGTGGCTAACTCAGAAATTCATCATGCTGAGGTTGATACATTTGGTGCCTCTTTGTGAGATATACTTAACATAAGCACTTTGAGACGTTAGTGATTAGGAACTAAATGGAATAAGAGCAAAGGTGAAAACATAGATGAGCCCAAATAGAGTGTATCCTTGAAAGGCAGGGAATGCAAAGATGTACTTGTATATCACAGTCATCCTGTTGACTTCCTTACCAGAGAGAGATTTATTTCAAGAAGATTAGAGCAGTTACTTTAAGATAGAAGATGAAGGGTGCTTTGTCTCATTATGAAGGGGTAAACTTTCAAATGCACCATCCTCGCGTAGACCAGAATTCAGCAGCAACATTGAATGGTTGCAAGTGGCTAAATCTTATTTGACATCTTCAGCCAAGTCTGGCGTTTTTAGCCACCTGTAAAGAAAACTGCATTGTGGGACATGGAGATTTGCATTGTAACATTGCAAGACTATGCTGCTGGCAAATAAGACAGGACTGGCTAAAGTGTAATACTGGCTGTGCTAAAAACCCTGATCTTAAGGCCTAGAAGAAGTGGGGTAACCTGCAGAAATGAGTAAAATGATAGAAACAAGATGGCATACAAATGGAAACTAACTCTATATCAGCATTCCTATAATTTATAGATAACTGTAGTGCTGTGCCTTGTGGACAACATGAAAGAGGAAATCAATTTATGTCTTGGTAAGCATTTATTACATTTTCTTATCACAATATAATCATTTTTCCACCTGTTTGTAGACCACGGCAGAACAGTAGCAATTACGCCTACACAGCTGCCAAGTTTTTGTTACGCTTATGAGTAACGGAGTAGATTTACAAGACTTTCACGCAGCGCAGCGCAGCGCAGCGCAGCACGTCACCTTGCTGCACTGCGTTACAGGGAAAGGGCAGGAATGCACTATATTGAAAGCATACTGCACATTCCTGTCTTTTCCATGCACTGGCGCAGTTTTGACTGCCTGTTACCAATGTAGGCATCCTTCCACCATGGTGCAAGGGTCCCTGTGTTGCGTGCAGGATTGTGTTTGTGCAGAAAGGGGCCCCTTCGTGCACAAAAACAATCCTGAGAGGCAAATTCCTCTTTCTATATGTGCTGCAAAATGCAGCACACATAGAAAGAGTAAGTAATGAGGAGAACTAAAGATATTTCTCTTTGTTACGCCTCTCCTGGGAAAGCGTATATTTCTGGCACATTCCCAGGTTTACCAGTTCTATTAAATCTGGGAATTCATCAAAAACCATGGGAGTTGCATGGGAACATCCAAGCAATGCCCATGAAATGCCTCCCTAGACAAAAGTATGGCAATACAGCGGTTTGCACTGCGTGGCTTTATTTCACATTTATGGAGCCAGTCAGGGCCTTGCAAAGTGGCCTTGTGGGGTTTTATAAATCGCACACATCGCGTGGTGCAAGAGTGGCACAAACCAGCTCATAAATATACCCCAACATCAAGGCTTGTCGTATTCCTAAGTCTGACATTTACATCATGCATGACACGTTAACAGTCAGTTAAATTGGGGTGCCAAAGTACTGCATTTCTAGTGGAAAAAGCAAATAGCACAGTTAAAGGTACCAGAACTGACAGAATAAACATGATGAGGGATAACCTGACAGATTTCCCACTGGCATGTCCGGGCCTACTTTCCTCTTTTTAGTTTAATTCAGAGCGCTCAAGATTTCAACATTCTTATGAGCATTAATTTGCATAAGCGGTGACCTCACATAACATTCTACTCCAACAACATCACAGGAAGTGACATTAGTGAAAGTGGTGTAATTATTCAAATAATGCTAAAAATAAGTAGCTTGATGCTATAGATAGTACAGTCAATGGTGGTCCTTGACATTATAAGCCCCAGTGGCCCATAGCAGTATACGCGCACAGACAATAATGATCATCAATTGCAACAGACAGCAATATGCATTATTGGCTCCAGGCACTATATGCATCAATAATCTCATGAAATAATTGGCATCAACTGTCCCAGGCAGTAATTATTGTGCATGGTACCCATATCAGGACGCAATGTGCTACTTTGCCGCACGGGGTAAAACACGGATGGTAATGATGTTTTTCCACACCACCACCCATGCTTATTTGGCACAAAGCCTTATTTACTAAAAAAAGAAAAGGTAGATGGGGCTTTGCAGCAAAATTGTATGCCTCCTGGAGGCAGGTGTAATATCAGAAAAAGTTTTCTTTTCTTCAAAATTTATTTTCCAATGTTGCATGTTTCATGTACTGTGTGACACACATACAAAGTGGGAAACAATTTTGTCTAAGCATAGTATTTTGCATAAACCTGTGGTAGACATTAAACACACTCTTCTCTTTTGGTACAAGGGTGTGTGCATGGCACAGGGCAAGCTAAAGTGCAACCGCACGGAGAGAGATATACAACGCCGTTATCTTAGTACATACCTTAGTAGATATGGCGCTGTTATTTGCTTTCCCTTTCCTGGGACACAGCGCACTAGCTTTGGTTGCTTCACTGAAAAATTACTACATTCGGACAAATATGTCACAATCCTAGGAGATTGTAGGAGTTATGTTGCCCAATATAGTGCCTAGGAGGCAGAGATAAAAAATACTTTTTGTGGCACAAGTGCCTGTCTACGGAGGCAGTATTTGTCTCATAATATGTAAATTGGGACAAGACGGGAGATGAGGATATAGAGGGTAGGCTGGAAGTAACGCTGTGGGAACACAAGCAAGGAAGGCTGAACATTCGGGAGAAATAGCAAGAAGAAGCAGGTTCAGGGAAGCTCAGTAGTGGACACTGAAACCAGGATGGAGGCAGAAGCATGGAGGTGCTTAGGCGAGGCAGACTTGAGATTGCAGCGGGGTGCACAGAAGGAGCAGAATGAGATGTCAAACGGGGGAAGGAAGCAGCATGGGCAACACTGAGAAGGTGAACTCTGAGCAATAGGGTGAAAGATAAGAGAGGGTGAGGGGCATCTACTTCGGACAAAGGTAAAGAAAAGTGGGTCACAGCCTGGAAGAAGTGGAGGCAGTGCTACAGGGGTACAGCTTCCATTTTAGGATGGTTTGGGAATTTTGAAGCAGAAGTAGGGATAATGGAAGAGAAGTAGAGATGATGAATGAGATGTAGGGAAGAGATAAAGAGAGGATGGATGAGAAGCAGGGAACGTGGAGGAGAGATAGGGATGATGAATGAAAAGGAGGGATAAGATGCTGGGATTTGAATGAGAAACAGGGACGATGGATAAGAAGTAGCAATGATGGATGAGAAGCATGGATGAGAAGTAGGGATGATGGATGAGAAGTAGAGATAAGAAGCTGAAATGAGGGGATGAGAAGCAGCGATGATGAATAAGAAGTGGGTATGATGGATGAGAGGTGAGGATGATAGATGTGAAGTAAAGATGATGGATGAGAAGTAGGGATGAGAAGCAAGGGATGAGGATTAGGGATAATGGATAAGAAACAGGGATGAGAAGTAGGAATGATGGAAGAGAACTAGGGATGAGAAGTAGGGATGAGGAATGAGGAATACGGATGTCCTAAAATGTATGTCATCAGTGATGTCATTTGAGATGTCATCAGTGATGTCATCAGTGATGTCACTGATCATGTCATAAATGATGCAATATGTGACGTCTATCAGCAGTGCATTGCGGGGGCGCGAGTTATAGTGAGCTCAACTAACTATAACGTCCGAATTTCTCTGGTTTTGTACGAGTGAATGGTCCAACTAACTATAACGTTCCTGAAACCTGTGGTTTTTTCAGTAAATTTCTAAGGTTTTTTAAATGCTCATTTCTAACTATGAGGTCCCTGAAACCTATGCTTTTTTCAGTGAATTTTAAAGGTTTTTTAAATGATAATTTCTAACTATAACATCCAAGAAACCTATGGTTTTTTCAGTGAATTTCAAAGGTTTTTTAAATGATAACTTCTAACTATAACGTCCCTGAAACCTATGTTTTTTTCAGTGAATTTCTAAGGTTTTTCAAATACTAATTTCTAACTATTCCTACAGAGGTAGGACATATGCAAAAAGAGGAAGAAATGCACAGAAAGAAGCAAACGAAATGCAGAAAGAGGCAACAGAAGTCCAGAAAGACGAAGAAAGGTGCAGAAAGAAGCAAGAGATATGCAGAAGAAACGAACAGAGGTGTTGTAAAGTCATCCTGTACCCCCAACTTTTTGCTGACTGGTACTGGTGGTAACTGACTCTGACTAACCAGGCTGTGCTATCCAGAAAGACACTTAGAATACAGTGAAAACACCTACATACACTAGGGTACACTATGGGTTGGAGTACCCCTGTGATTGGCATGACCTCCCCTGTAAGGTCATAGTACATAAAAGGGCAGGGGGATTAAAACTACCTCTATGTCAGAGGTGCAGAAAGAGGCTGGAGAAGTGCAGAAAGAAACAACAGAGGTGCCAAAAGAGGCAAGAGATGTGCAGAAGCAGGCAAGAAAGTTGCAGAAAGAGGGAACAGGGGTACAGAAAGAGGCACGAGGGATACAGAAATTTGCAACAGAGGTACAGAAAGAAGCAAGAGCAGTGCAGAAAGAAGCACGAGAAGTACAGAAAGAAGCAAAAGAGGGAGAAATAGGGAATAAGGTGCAGAAAGAGGCAATAGGGATACAGACATTTGCAAAAGAGGTGCAGAAACAAGCAAGAGAAGTGCAGAAAGAGGCAAGAGAATTGATGAAAGAAGCAACAAAGGTGTAGAAAGAAGCAAGAGAATTGCTGAAAGAAGCAACAGAGGCGCAGAAAGAAGCAAGAGCAGTGCAGAATAAACCAACAGAGGTACAGAAAGGGGCAGGAGGGGTGCAAAAAGAAGGAAGACGTGCTGAAAGAGGCAAGAGAATTGCTGAAAGAAGCAACAGAGGTGTAGAAAGAAGCAAGAGAGGTGCAGAAAAAGAAAAGAGGGGTGCAGAAAGGGGCAAGAGATCTGCAGAAAAAAGCAACAAACGTGCTGAAAGACACAAGTGAGGTGCAGAAAGAAGCAAGAGAGATGCAGAAAGAGGCAATAGAAGTGCAGAAAAAGCAACAGAGGTGCAGAAATAGGCAAGAGGGGTGCAGAAAGAGGAGAGAGAAGTGCAGAAAGAAGCAAAAGATGTTCTCAAAGACATAAGAGAGATGCAGAAAGGGGCAAGAGTAGTGCAGAAAGAACCAAGAGAAGTACAGAAAGATGCAGCTGAGGTGCAGAAGGAGGCACGTAGGGTGCAAGAAGTAGGGAGAGAAGTACAGAAAGAAGCAACAGAGGTGCTGAAAGAGGAACTAAGGGTGCAGAAAGAGGCAAGAGAAGTCCAGAAAGAAGCAACAGAGGTACAGAAAGTGCCAAAAGGGGTGTAGAAAGAGGGAAAAGGGGTGTAGAAAGAAGCAAGAGCAGTGCAGAAAGAACCAACAGAGGTACTAAAGAGGTGTGAAGGGTGCAGAAAGAGCAAGAGAAGTGCAGAAAGAGGCAAGAGAGGTACAGAAAGAAGCAAGAGAGGTGCAGAAACAGGCAGAAGGTGTGCATAAAAACCAACAGAGGTGCAAAAAGAGGCAAGAGGGGTATAGAAAGGGACAAGAGAAGTGCAGAAAGAGGCAGGTGAAGTGTAGAAAGAAGATAGTGAGGTGCAGAAAGAGGAAGAAAGGTGCAGAAAGATGCAAGAGAAATACAGAAAGAGGCAAGAGAGGCACAGAAAGAAGAGAAGTTTGTGCCCCATTAGTACCAATTTAACACCACATTTAGCAATAAGTAAAACGTGACCATTACAGCTTGGCAAAGGGCCTTCCACCATGCTGTAACACGTGAAACTTCATTTTTGGGAACATTTGAGCCGTTTGAGCTAGAAACTAGGCTTTATTTTGTTCAAATCTGCTGATTGGGCAGCAGACGATGGAATATTTGGCAGATGCGGAGAATGTTTAATTATGTGCCAATTGGTGCAGCCGAACAGTCTCATAATTCCAGTGCCCTGCTCATACCTCTGACTAGGTCCAGAAGTGCTCCTCAGTAGTTCCTTCTTTTTTTGTGTCTCATTGAGTTTATTCTTTAGCCTCTATGGAAACGAGGAAGAATAAACCTGAGGTTACCACTCCACAACACAAACTACAATACCACATAATTACTCTCCATAGCACATATTCCCACTCTACATAATTCCTATACACTAAATACCATATACTTTCTATCCACATAATTTCACTGCACAACATACCACATAATTCCACTACACACAACATACATCCACTCGACACCAAAAAACATTAGTAAAAAACGTTTACAATTACAACGTCAATAGTTCTAACTATCGCAAATGTAAAACCTATTACATTGCAAATGCTTCATTGACTAGTAGTCGCGTTTGCAGAGTGGTGGAGAAAGGGGGCTCAGCCTCCGACCAGCGCTCAGGAATTCCCCTACGTGGAACTTACAGAAGGTACCAGGAGGGCTTCTTGGCCCCCAAAGTCCCTTAGGAGTAAACTGAACTTCATCCCCCATCCCGTGGTCTGCCTGGAGCTGCGTTTGCACAGTGGTGAAGAAAGGGGGCACGGCCTCCAAAGACGTCTTAGCAATCCTACTGTGTGGGACTTACTGGAGGTAATAGGCGGGATAGTTGCCCCCCAAGGACATCCTTGGGGGCCAACTACCCCTCCTATTACCTCCAGTAAGTACCACACAGCAGGATTGTTAAGTTCTCATAACAGGCCACGCCCCCTTTGCCCACTACTCTGCAGACATGCTCCCTGGCATGCTCTTGGATGGGGTCCAAAGTCTCCTTCGCTGCTGGGGGTCCTTACGGGCCAACTAGCCTACCTCTTACCTCCAGTAAGCCCCACACAGTGGGATTGATGAGAGGTGGACAAAGGCCATGCCCCTTTCTCCACAAACACGCCACCTGGCATGCTCTTGGTTGGGTTTATGAAGCCCCCTTTCCTCATGAGGGTCCCTGGGGGTCGACTAGCCCACCAGGTACCTCCAGTAAGTCCCACACAGTGGGATTGTGAGAGGTGGTCCGAGGCCACGCCCTTTTTTACACCACTCTGCAAACACAGCTCCTGGTGCACTGCTGCTCGGGGAGAAAGTTCACTTGTGTCCTGAGGTCCTCAGGACAAAAGAGGACCACATCACCCGACCAGCAGTGCGCCAGCAAACCTCTTAGCAATCGAGCTGTGTGGCGCATACTGGAGGTGCCTGGTGGGCTAGTTGGCCTCAGGGACCCTCAGGAGTCAAGGGAACTTAATCCCCCAATTCAGAAAGCACCAGTAGGCACGTTTGCAGAGTGGTGTATGGAGGGGGCGGGGCCTCCAGGGAATGCTGGCTTTCGTATTGTTTGGAAGGGGGCTGTGTGGCCCCCCTTCTCACAATTATTTTTGGGCCCTTAGGACCCCTTTCCCCACGGCCTGTTCAATTTTTTGTGTTTTTTAACTAAAAAAAATGGGAAGGGGGCCGCGTGGCCCTCCTTCCCTGAGCCACCTATAGCCCCGGGGACCCCATCCCCCCCGGGCCTATCCTCGTTTTTAAAACTGTTTTTTATTTCTCCCGGGAGGGGGGCCACATCGCCCCCCTCCCCTGAGCCACTTCAGGCCCCGGGGACCCCATCTCCCAGAGCCTCGCCTCGTTTTTTAATTTAAAAAAAACATTTTCCCAGCGGGGGCACCGCGTGGCCAATTATGGCCCCAGGGACCCCATCCTCCGGGGCCTGGCCAGCCTTGGTTTTTAAAAAATATTTTTTGGGAGGGGGGCCGTGTGGCCCAGCTCCTGAGGCCATTTAGGGCCCCAGGACCCCGGGACCACATGCCCCAGGGCCGGCGTTCCGTATTTTTTTCTGAGAGAGGCGGCATTGCTTTTGAGCAAAGAGAGCTGCTCAAAACCAATCCTGCTTTGCTTCATTGAAGCAAAAGCAGGTTTCCAGGTTGCCCGCCCTGCCATAAAAAACAGCAATGTCCCGGGGGTGGTCACCCTGGGACATTGCAGGAGCCGGCCCTGGGAGATGGCGGTCCCCAGGGCAATTGAGGGCTCCAGGAGGGGGGCCGCGTGGCCCTCTCTCAGCATTTTCAAAGCCCCGGGGATGTGGTGGTCCCTCGGTCCCGGTGTAAATAATTAGTACCCTGGGGAGGTGGTGGTCCCAGGGGCAGTGTAGGGGGCTCGACCTCCCCACACTTTAATTTTGAATATAGCCCTGGGAAGGTGGCACTCCTTGGGGCTGCGGGAGGGTTGTGTAACCTGACGCATTTAAATCCGGTAGCCCCGGGTAGGTGGTGGTCCCTGGGGCTTGGGGGGCCCGCGAGGCCCACTCAAAAAAAATTAAATGCCCCAGGGAGGTGGCTGTTCCCGGGGCTTGGGGGGTCCGTGAAGCCCCCCCTACATAAATATGAATGCCTAGGGGAGGTGGCGGTCCCCGGGTCTGTGGGGGCCCCCACAGCCCACCACAACGTAATTATCAATTGGCCCCAGTACCTGGCCCACCCGGGGGCTTGAAATAAACGAAGCGCGGGAGACAGCGCTCCATTTAAACAAAAAAAAAAATATTTTAGCCGGATTCGTGCCCCAAGCGCGAATTCGGCCTAAATTATATTTAAAAATATGCTTTGTTTGGCCCTGGGGGTCCATGGGGTTCATGTGGGACCCCCTGAGCAGGCCTAGGGGATCAGGGTGTTTCTACCCTGCCCCCTTTTCTTGTTTTTAAACCTTTATATATATATTTTGTTTTTTTAATGCCTATATATACAAAAGACAGTCATAGACATAAACAGCAGACTGTTGAGTTTCAAGCATGAATATTACCACTGGTAATTCATTTTTGCATAATAACTATAACTCAAGATAACTCAAAAACGAATATTAATAATAGTGGTGACAGTTATACCTAATAAATACACACTATTTGTCAAAACTTATATAGAGAATATGTAGAGATCGCACCAAATAGAGCAGAAAAATTGTTCTGTTTTGTGGCCAAGTGGACGATATATGAGCAGCAATCAAAGACAATCAGGAAGAGGCCTATGCCCCTCTCCCACTGGAAGGGTGCATACTAGACGGTGTAGACACCCCACTGAAGGGACCCATTGGTCCCAACTTGCACACCCTTCCAACGCCCTTAAATCTAATATTTAGGGACACCCCTGAACCTTGCCTCTTCAGATTCAACGTGACAAGAAAAAGAAGGACTGAATAGTCATGCTACAGAAGAGGAGGATGACGACAACTGCCTTGGTCCCAGCCCTACCGGCCTGCCTCCTGCTCTGAAACCACTGCAACCGGAAACCGGCATGTCCTGCAGCCAGCAGCCTCCAAGAACCCCGGGGAACTTCCCTGCCTTCCTAAAGAACTCTGGGGTATATCATCAAGGGCTGGTATTACAATTATCGCCGCTTTTTCGTCTGTTTTTGGAAGAAAAGCGGCGATAATTTTATCGCCCTATCAGCATGGACACGCTAACGCATGAATCCATGCTTTAGCGCCCATTTTCTTCTCACCTCGCATCACTAATGAGATGCAAGGTAGGCGTTGCCGTGAGAAATACAGCGAAAATAATCGCTAACGAAGGATCTCCCTATCAACAAGGTAATCGCTAACCGGCCTAGCGACATTAAAAGTAGTGTTAACCGGCTATATCGCCGGTTCCTTACGCCTGCTAATTCTTTTACTTAGCCATGTTTAACATGGGAGGTGGATCGTCATGCTGAGTCCACATCTCCCTATCACCAATGTTTTTACTATCGCTGCTTTTTTATCGCAGGTAATCCTGCGATATTGCCCCTTATCGCTGCTATTGCCGGGATTCCTATCGCCTCGGCGATGCGCCTTGCTCACCGGGTGATAAAATCCGGCAATAGGCGGCGTAATTATTGTGCATGCTAAACACGGCCAGTGATAATTACTGGCCGTTGATGATATGCCCCTCTGAACCCCCGTGGACACCGGATTTGTCCAACACCAACCCAAGCCAGGACTCCAGATCCAGTCAGATCCGTGACTCCTCACTACTCTGCACCTGACGCCCACGGCCCAAGTCCGAGTGGCCTAACACCCCAGCGTGGTCTCCCTGGTGAGCCTGATCTGTGTTCCATCATTGAATGACCTCTACTGACCTTTTCCTCAATGCCTGCAGCCACTTGCCGAAGTGTCCCCTCAACTGGAAACGGTGAGACAAACCCATACACAAAAGGACACCCCTGCACCTGCAGCTCCTGAGTCCTGAGGTGCCCGACTGACTGTGTCCTGGTGTCCAGCAACTCTTCATCTTCATCCTCCAGTCATTGGTTCTCTTTGTCCAGTCTTCTGGCTCCAGCCTGCAGCCCTTTTTCGCAACCGATATCATTCATAGAAAAGCATTTGGCTCCCGAAACCTCCTGAGCACCCTGCACCCAGCCGCCCCTGTGCCACTGGTGGTGTGGACTTTGTGCTAACCTGGGACCCCCCTTTGCCCTGACCTTAACCTTAGGAGCTTGGCTCCCAAGTCTGAGTGGCCTGCCCATGAGCAGTCTCCAACTGAGGTGGCCCCTTGCCCCATTGGCTAATATTAGCACCCAACACTCTGTACTTGGCCGCCCTGGTGCCATGGGTGGTGCCCCTTGAGTGCCAATCTGAACCTTGGTGAACCTTGGTTCTACCCCACAAAACTACAATCCTAAAAACGTTTACTTATCTGTAAACCTAACACTTTGTTTTTCTCCTTAGGACTGAATGGTGGGTTTTATCTGAAAATTCTGGTGCTGAACTGTCTTGTACTGCAACAAAAAGTAACTTAGTGGCTTCACTAGAGTTAACCTGTTTACCAATGTCCTGTGTTGCTTAAACTGTGTCAGGAGTGTGTTTCATGCCAAACTAGCAAAGTAGTCATTAAGTAATCCAAAAGTAATTTCATGTGTTTTTGAATAGTTTACCAATCGTTTTCTAGACTGCAAAAGTAATCTAAACATTCCCACTAAACTAGTATTTACTGTCTGTTGAAAAGAAACATTGTATGAAAAGTATAAATTACCTGCTACTAAGTAAATCTTGCTTCTAGAAATAAAACAACAAAATAACTTTTTATACAAACAATTAGTCTAGATTCAGTCTTTGAGTGTGACAACATTTCTTGCCTGAGTGTGTACAACAAATGCTTAACACTACCCTCTGATAAGCTTGACTGCTTAACCACACTACCACAAAAGAGAGTAAGGTATTATCTACTTTAGCCTCTGCTATACATTTGGGGATCCACTGGAGTCTGTGCACACTATACCTTACTGTGGTATAGTATATACAGAGCCAGCTTCCAACAAGACTTCATAGAACATGTCATGAGTGATGCAATATGTGAGGTCATAAGCAGTGCATGATAGGGGTGCAAGTTATGGCTAGCTCAGGCAACTATAACTGGTAAATTCTGTTGCTTTTTTAATTCAATACGTTAATGTTGTCATTGACTTATTCATATAATGTTACATTAGCCTTTGTTTTTTCATTGAAAAAAACGTTAAAAGAACTTTTTATCACACCTTTACTTTAACCTTTGTTCATACATAAAGCCAACACCGCAGTGAAGGGTTTGCAGGTCAGCATGCACAGTAGGGAGTTGGCAACAGAGCCAACACACTCAGAAGAAGCCAACTCCCTCACAGGCAGCCAGCCCTGTGCTGTGCATGGCCTTGCATCTCCAGTGGTGTGGGGGTGGCCGCGGGGTCTGGCTTACAGCAGGCACTGTGTCCAACTCTCCACAGACAGCCACCCAGAGGTAGCCAACCCCATCCTGCTCACAGCCTTTAGTGTGTGTGGTGTTGTAGCATTTGCGTGCTAAGCCTTTTTGTGTCTATATTTTGACTAAAGTATTCTTATTTCATTTTACCCTTTGCTACCTGCAAAAGCTTCTTGGTCCTCCGATGGATCTTGTTCTGTGGTGAAAGGGACTGGAATACTCGGAGGATGAGCAGTTATCGAATGAGGACCAGGAATAAGACCATTACTACATATTAATTTATGCTCTTATCACTCAGAAACCTACATTTATAAACCAAGAAAGGAACAACAGTCAAATAAGTTTACCCAGAAGTAAATAACGAATCAGAATCAGCAGAGTTTAGCTTAAATCTCAAAATGTAGTATTTCATAAGAAACTTTAAATGAACGGCATACAATCCTAAATTAACTAAATCAAGTTTAATAAAGCATTAGCAAACTTCTGCGTGTTCTAAGGATGTAGGGATTTATCTTCCTTAGCCGAGGGAGATTAATTAACTTAAAACAAATTAGATCAATAGGAAGTTAGTTGAGCCTCATACAAACCCTGTGGAAAGTTCAGTTTGTTCCAAATGACCAATTCCATTTCATTATAGACAGGAAATCTGTCTCTGTCTGTTGCTGTAACATTAATGTCACAGCAGTATGACATAAAACCTTTCAGCTGAAAAGGTTCCACTACGCTAGCATACCAGCCAGCAGCAGATTGTGGTATTCATCACAGTTCACTTTGACTTTAGATTTCCATGCCTAATCTCAATGCCGCAAAGTGGGTGAGCATGTGAACCAAACAAACATGCAGAAGAGTCATCTCTTAGTTTCAGAAGTCTTGAGCAATTATACCTAATTAGTTCTGGGGGCACACCCCTTGACATCACTAAATTTTCTAACCACTCTGTCCCATTGGTCATCTTCGATAGCATGAGATGATGTAGTAGGTAAAAAGTATACAAATCCGGAAGAATTATGTACTCCATACACGTCATTTCCTTAGAATCATTGTAGGTTTATTCATATGAACAATGTGGCACTCAGAAAATAGACCAGTTTATGCTCTCATCTTTCTGTCTGCTAGTTCCTAAACATCTGTTCTATCTTGTAGTGGTTTTTGTTGCGAGTTTAATCAGATTGTGCTACAAATGTCAAAGGAAGCAATTGAATGTTAGAACAGGAGTGGCAACTTTATGACGAGTTCCCAAAGGCATTAGATTGTTCAGGTCAGATGTTCATCTTAGAAAAGAAGCAAGATTTGAGGCCTTCATGAAATACAGCTTGTGCACGATTAAATTATGCTAAAATGTAAATCTAACATTGCATTGGAATATTAATCTCTCAACTAAATGCATCAATAATCATTTCAATCAAACCATAATTCATTCATGTAAGTATAGGGTACTCATAAAAGTTTCGAAAATGTCACTGTCACTTCTTATTCTTCCCTTTTTCTGCCTCTGTTTTTCTCTCCTCCTTCCCCACCGCTGCTGCCCCGCGGCCCATCCCCCTCCTGACTTTTCCTGCCTCTCAGCTGTCCCGCCCTCCCCGACCCCTACTTAATGGTGCCCGCTGCGCTATAGGAGGTGCAAGACCCCTGACCTCTTGGTCAGGAAACTGCTCTCCCCTGCGCAGCTCCGCTGTAAGTATCCTGCCTGTAGCGCTGCCTGGCTGCTGTCTCTCTCCCTGGTGTTTTGTGCATTTGCCTTTCTTAAGGTTTTCATTTGCCTTTCTCTTTTACCCTCTTATTCTTGCCTTTTTCTGCCTCTGTTTTTCACTCCTCCTTTCTCACCGCTGCTGCCCTCGCCTCCTCCCCTTCGTGACTTCTCCCGCTCCTGCCTCCCAGATGTCCTGCTCTCCCCAGACCCCTTCTTAATGGTGGTCCCTGTGCGATAGGGGGAGCAAGGCCCCTGACCTCTTTGTCAAGAAACTCCGCAGCTCTGCTGTAAGTATGCAGCCTCTAGCGCTGCCTGGCCGGTGTTCGAGGCCCCTGTGCCTCAGTCCTTCTGCTGCTGTTCTGTCTCTCTCCCTGGTGCCTCGTGCATTTGCCTTTCTTACTTTTTTCATTTGCCTTCTCTTTGCCCTCTTATTCTTTCGTTTGTTCTTCATTTGCCTTCGCTTTACGCCTGTTATTCTTGCGTTTGTTTTTTATTTGGCTTTCTCTCTGCCCTTCTTATTCTTGCCTTTTTCTGCCTCTGTTTTTCTCTCCTCCTTTCCCGCCACTGCTGCCCACGTGGCCCCTCCTCCTCCTGAGTTCGCCCGCTCCTGCCTCCCAGCTGTCCTGCCCAGCCGCTCCCCCTACTAAATGGTGGCTGCTATGTGCCAAAAGCAAGCCTGTCTGCACCCGTCTGCGACCAGCGCCAGTAACCCTGGTCCTCCGACATGCCAGCACTACAGCTCCTTGGCTCTCTATGCACTCAACACCGGCAAAGACATCAACTGCAAACCCTCTTCACCCATCAACTCCCACGGACCTTTCAGCTGCCGACACTGCCACCACTCCTCCTTCCCCAAGACCTAAGACCCAAGACCCACCTCCGCCCTCCAGCAAAAAATCCATCGCACCCCAAATCCTGCTGCATCCTCCTCAACATCCCCTCTCTCCACAGACACACCGTGGAAATCTGGGACCTCCTCGACAGCACCACTCCTGACGTCGCCTTCCTTACCGAAACCTGGTCGAACGCTGCCTCGGGACCTGACATCGCAATCGCCGCCATCCCCGAAGGATACAAAATCACCCAGAAGGACTGCCCCTGTGGAGGCATAGTCATCACCCACAAAGCTAACCTCTGTCTGAGCACCTACACTGACGGGCTCACAGACCTGATGGAACACCTCCACTTCAAGATACAGGCCAACCCGTCCACCACCCTAGGAGGCACCCTCATTTACAGACCCACTGAAACCCCGCGCACCTTTTGCCAAATACATCACCGACATCATAACCCTGCATGCCATCACCTCCACCAACTACACCCTGCTTGGAGACGTCAACTTCCATCTCGACAATCGCCAAGACCCCAACTCCACCTCCCTCCTGGACAACTTCCACAACATCGGACTCAAACACATAGTACCAGAACCAACACACTCAGAAGGACACACACTCGACCCCATCTTAACAGCAGTAAACTTCGGAACCTTCAGCCACACCTCAAAACTCCCATGGACGGACCACCGCTGCGCCCACTTAACCTTCAAAGCAATCATCTCCCGCAGACGTCCACACCAGCTCTAGCGCAGGAACTGGAACAAGATCTCCAACAACCAGCTTGTTGCCTCCCTCAACAGCTACGCTCCCACCACCATAGACAATGACCCCACCACTGTCGCCCGTACCCTACATAACTAGATCACTGGCTGCATCAACACCATTGCCCCTTCAAGAAAACTTCCAACCCTCACACCAAGAAAGCCAGATGGTTCTCCACCAAACTCAGGGAATCTAGACGAACCTGCAGATGCCTCGAAAAGCTCTGGAGGAACTCCAAAACCCCAGCAGACCCCGACAAACTCATCAGATACTCAAGGAAGAAAGCACTCCAGTACAGATTCTCCACCCACGCACCAACAGCAAGGAACTTTTCGGCATCATCAAAGAGTTCGCACAACCCAACAGTGAGACTACCGACATCCCATCCTCCCAGGACCGCGTGATAAACTCAGTGCCTTCTTCCATCACAAATTCAAGATCATCTAGGACAACTTCGATGACAACAACCCTCACGAGGACCCCACCCACACCGTTCCCCACACCACGCAGCCGACACTGGGCAGATGGACCCTCCTCAGCATCAAAGACACCCTAAAGACTATGAAGACTACCCACTCTGGGGCCCCCACAGGCCACTGCTCCAAAACATCTACCACAGAGCCGCAGACATCATCACCCCCGAGCTGCAACGAGTCATCAACTGCTCCTTCGAGACCTCCTCCTACCCTGATGACTGGAAACTTGCAGAGATCAACCATCCCCTGAAAAAACCCTTGGCAGGCCCTACCGACCTCAATAACTGTAAATAGCAGGTTAAATTATGTCTGTGTGCATAATCTGTATCTTTTGGTTGTGTCGGTTGGAAAAATTCACCCATTATTTCAGCAGTTTGTGTATCCGGTACAATGTTAATATTTTTCTTAATTGGTACTTCTGAGAATACCAGGTAATAATTTGAGTAATAGTCACCCCTCTGAAACTGAGGTAGGTAATTGCATGCGCACATAACAATCTTAAGCATCCATAGTGCCACATACTCATGTAACAACATAGTAAAGACATTTTGAGAAAAATCATTAATAGATTGATTTTGATGTAGAGTTTTGTCAGTTAATGTATTAATTAAAACTCCCTCATTCATACCTTCTAATAGGTTAATAACAGAAGCAGGTTTAGCAACATCTTTTGTGTAGACGTGGTGAGGAATATTTAAGTTGATGAGTAATGGAACAATAATTATAGAAAAAGAAGCTAGTAACCAAGCACATATGCGTTTACATTTTAAGGATGCCAAGTTTAGATCTCTCACTTCTCTAGAGACGAAACTCATGGTTTCTGTTAAAATTTGTAGATAATGCTTAGAATTATGCTATTTTTGCAGCAAAATGTTTAATATTGAGCTCTTAGGTGAATTTCTTTTGACTTTCTCTCATTGTTACAGTTCACAGGTTTCAGCTTTTCTGACGCATTTTAATGCATTTTTCATCTCTTCAGATTCTTGTAGACGTTTTCATTTTTATTCTGCTTGACAATGTCCCTTGATTATGACAGTTCTTCACAGTGGTTTTTGTGAATTTAAATCTTTGAAGCAAAAACCTTGATATGCTTTCTCCCAGTCATTGGCTGCTGCTAGATAAGTCTATTCAGGTCCAGCATATTTTCGATTTGGCACTTTGACTCCCTTTGACCTCCTTACTGTTGGTCCATCATCATCAGTGTTGCTATGTTCTGATTGACTCAGGACTTCAATAGCAGTTGGGGATACTCTGCCTTCAGTTAGAATTTGCCTCAGTCTGTCGGTTCTCTTAGGCCAACGGTTTCAGTTTATCATTCGCGTTTCGGTTCCACGATTCACACCAACCGGGTCAGTATCTCACCTAGTCAGGTCCCTCTCTCTATGACCCACAGTTCCAACAGGGACTGACTCTCTCAGACCCTCACTTGAACCAGGGCCTCGTGACCCAGTAGCTGTCGCCCTCTCTTCTGTGTGACTGACCTGAGTTGGATGTCTCACTGTGACCACCGGTACATCCACTCCAGATACCGCATGGGATTTGGCGAATGTGGGCAGCGTGTACCCAGTTAGGCAGACCACCACATTTGACAGCAGTTGTGGTAACAAGGATTACTTGGTATGGCCCACGCCAATGAGGCTCCAAACATGATTTGCGCATGTCTTTCTTTACCAGCACCCAGTCACCGGGACTAAAGCCGTGGCACTACTCCTGTTGAGGTGAAGTGGCAGCTTACCCAACCTGCCGAGACATATAACGTACTACATCAGCCAATCCTTTACAGTAATCGAGCACCAAATCATCAGTAATATTCACTAGCTGATTTCCCGGGACTGTAGGCTGTCTCATAGCCCTCCCCATAATAATTTTGTGTAGGGACAGTCCAGTTCTTCTGTCTGGGCTACTTCTCAAACTCATTAACACTAATGGCAAAGCATCAGGCCATTTCAGAGATGTGGACTCACACACTTTTGCCAATCTGGATTTCAGCATTCTGTTAACCTGTTCGACCATTCCAGATGCCTCTGGTCAATATGCGCAATGTAACTTCTGCTCAATTTGTAATACTGCACAAAGCATTCTCATTACCTCATTATTAAAATGGGTTCCTCTGTCTGATTCCAAAGAGTTAAAAAATCTAATACACCGTATAAGCTCTCCAAGGAGTAGTTTAGCTACAGTTAAGCTATCATTATGCCTGGTTGAGTAGGCTTCCACCCAACAAGAGAACAGACACACAATCACTAAAAAATATTTCAGACCATTGCAAGGGGGCATTTCAGTGAAGTCAAGTTGCATCCTATCAAAGGATCCTCCAGATCTCCCTACATGACTCATTGTAACTAGTGTTTTCTTTCCCCCAATTGTTACTGACACACAGCACATCTTTGGCAAGGCACCTCTGCAACAGCTCTGAATTGAGGATTAAACCAAGTTTTTCGAAAGAGACGCATGATAGCATCTCTCCCCACATGTGCAGTCTCTTGCCATAGGTGTCAACAAACTATCCGGTAGAACTGGCCCTCCATTCGTGCATACCCACACCTCATCTTCCTGTCTTTGTGTACAACCCACTTTGATCCATCCTCTTGTTTCTGACACTTCATCATGCAAATCTTTAATTTCTTCCCATGTGTCCACAGTTGAGAACATAAGCCTACATTCTATGACATCATTTTGTTCTTTTAGTGGGACCCCCATTGAAGATATAAGAATTTAGGGTGCAATAGCACGCAGTCTCGTCCGCATAGCAGTTACCAACCATCACGTAATCATTTCCCTGGGCACTTAACCACCGCAATTTAGGGAGACAGTTGTACTGACAGCAGTAGATTTTTCATGCTCTCTCCATTTCAGATGGGTGAACCCGAAGAGGTCATGAATCCACGCTGAGACCACAACTCCCCAAAATCATGGACAACTTTAAAACCATATTGGCTGTCAATGAAAATGTTAACTCTTATCTGTTCAGTCATGCTACATACCCTGGTTAATGCGATCAATTCAGCAACATGGGCTGAATACACTCCTTGCAACCATGAAGCTTCCACCTCTCCCACAACCATACAGATGGCATACACAGCCTTCAGGTTTCCTCCTGCATCTCTCAAGCATGATCCATCCACAAACAACACATGATCTGACTCAGGTAGCGTAACATCCAGAATGTCCAGTCCAGGCTTTGTTCACAATTCAGTCACATCCAAACGTTCATTGTTGGACTTGGCCCTTTTTGCAGGGTCATCCTTGAACTTTTTGCCTTCCTCCTGTATTTGTTTCTAACCTGTTGTTGGCTGTTTTATGACTCTGGGGACTTTACCACTGCTGATCAGTGCTAAAGTGCGTATGCTCTCTATTGTAAATTGTTGTTATTGATTAGTGACTCCATGATTGGATTATTTGATTTACTTGTCAGACCCTAGTACAGTGCACCATGTGTGCCCAGGGCCTGTAGATCAAATGCTGCTAGTGGGCTCGCAGCACTGATTGTGCCACCCACAGAAGCAGCTTGTAAAGTGTGTCTCAGGCCTACCATTGCAGGGCCTGTGTGCAGTCTAGTACTGCCATGTCGATTTGGTAAGTGCACCCTGAACCTTCCCTTTCCGAAATGTGAGACACCCCTAAGGTAGGCCCTCGGGCGGGGTGCATTGTATGTGAAAGGTAGGACATGCCCTGGTGTGTGTGTGGCATGATCTGATAGTGAATTACAGCCTATTTAGTTTTATTGCAAGGCTACCTGTCCCCATAGGCCAGAATGGGCAATTTGATGATAACATCTTATAATCCTAACTGACCCAGGGAACATGGTAGAAATTCGAGTTTAGTATGCCTGAACTCAGAATGATAAAATACATCTTTTAGTGAAGTTGGTTTTCACATTCTGTGTTTGAAAATACCACTTTTAGAAAGTAGGTATTTTCTTGCCTATGCGTCCCGATAGTGCTCAACCTCAGTCTCAGGCTCTGGATGGTTCTTTAAGGGAACACCTGGTAGGAAGCCTAGTCTGTCCTGATGGGCCGCCCGTTGAGGGGGACCCCCCTAGTGTCTGGTGAACTGGAAGTGTCTGTAATCAGACCTCCATCAGTTCTGGTGTCTGGCACTGCCACTCCTAAGTGGAAGGTGCAGAAGTCCAGATTGAGGGGTGAGAGGGGGAAAGAGTCTCCAGTGGAAGAACCAGTGGGCCAGGGGCCAGCCAGAAGAGCTGAGTCCCCAAGGAGTGACCATGGTAACACCACTTCTGTCCTGGGGGATCTTCATGCACTGTCAAATGGACAGAAGTCAGGAGATCTGCACCAGGCAGACTGTCACAGGACACATGAGTAATGTGTCACCCTCAGGGAGGGTATATGTACTCCCCATGAAGTCCTGGTTTGCCAGGCAAGTGTTCAGCCACAGGGGTTGGTCTCTGGGTTGGAAAGCCAGGTTCAGGTGTTGACTGACCTAGAGGGTAGGACAACTGTAATCAGTGTCCCCAATGGTTTGTCTTCTGGGGGCACCACTCCAGGTGGGAGGGTGCAGGGCCTCAGTAAGGGGGGCGGGAAGAGGACAACCTCACCCCTGACCTCTGCCCAGTCTAAGGGTACAGACCCTAGACTGGGATCCAAGTTGCAGGATATAACCCCTGACCTGGTGGGCGAATTGTTCAGGACACCTGCCACAGGTGCCGTGACGATTCTAGAAGGGGGTACCACTCCAGGTGGGAGGGTACAGAGCCCCAAGAAGGAGGAGGAAGAGGACCGGGTGTGGTAAAGCCCACCCCAGTCTCCTGTCCAGCCGCCAGGTACAGGCCTGGGGCTGGTGGGTCAGTGTCAGCATGTCATACCTGACCTGACAGGAGGGAGAGTGGACAAAGGGTGCCAAGCACCTGGGGCTACTGCCCCCTCTCTCTGATGCCACAGATGTTTGAGAGCATTGAGAAGTATAAGGCCTGGGTCTCATCACTGACCACAGTCAGTGGCCACTGTAGATTGCTGTCTGTCTGTTGGGACACACCTGTGAGCAAGCTAAGGTTAGGTGCTGCACAGATGGTGTCCACAGGTGAGGAGAAGGGTTCCCCATGGGTTAGCTTGGTGGGCCCTGAGAGTATGGACAGAGGGACCCAAATAGGTTCAGATTGGCGTAGAACTGGAGTATGCCCCTGCAGTTGCGGGCCAGGGTCCATGTTCTTTTGCCCAAAGCAGGGAAGCCCATCAAGGTAGTGATTGGTCGACCCTGCGTTTTAGCTGGAAGGGGGTTGTGTTGGACTCGGCCCTTTTTGCAGGGTCATCCTTGAAATTTTTGCCTTCTTCCTGTATTTTTTCTGACCTGTTGTTGGCTGTTTTATGACTCTGGGCACTTTACCACTGCTGATCAGTGCTAAAGTGCATATGCTCTCTATTGTAAATTGTTGTTATTGATTAGGGACTCCATGATTGGATTATTTGATTTACTTGTCAGACCCTAGTACAGTGCACCATGTGTGCCCAGGGCCTGTAGATCAAATGCTGCTAGTGGGCTCGCAGCACTGATTGTGCCACCCACAGAAGCAGCTTGCAAAGTGTGTCTCAGGCCTACCATTGCAGGGCCTGTGTGCAGTCTAGTACTGCCATGTCGATTTGGTAAGTGCACCCTGAACCTTCCCTTTCCGAAATGTGAGACACCCCTAAGGTAGGCCCTCGGGCAGGGTGCATTGTATGTGAAAGGTAGGACATGCCCTGGTGTGTGTGGCATGATCTGATAGTGAATTACAGCCTAATTCGTTTTATTGCAAGGCTACCTGTCCCCATAGGCTAGAATGTGCAGTTTGATGATAACATCCTATAATCCTAACTGACCCAGGGAACATGGTAGAAATTCGAGTTTAGTATGCCTGAACTCAGAATGATAAAACACATCTTTTAGTGAAGTTGGTTTTCACATTCTGTGTTTGAAAATACCACTTTTAGAAAGTAGGTATTTTCTTCCCTAACCATCCAGCCTGCCTCTGCTAGGTAGTGTATTGCATGTCTGGTTTGTGAGTGACAGGCGCTGGGGTGGCTCCAGGAGACAGGGTGAGTCAGCACAGGGCTGAATAGACCTATCTGCATGCAGAGTGGTGGGAGGAGTAGCACCTGGGCCTTAATAGGGCTGTGCCTGCCTTCCACAATGCTGGCTCCACCTCCTGTGGTGCGTCTGATGACCGTGGCCCACACTGACAAAGGAAGAAGCTGTGCACTGGCAGAATGCACCCAGAACTGGTTTGGACTAGGTACAGGACCCTCTGCCTTCAGAGGACAAAGGATTTACTGGTGTAAATAGTGGGGCCCAGACCCCAGAACTTTAGATCACTTCTGGGAAAACAAGACAAACCTTTGCCAAGGAGAAAGAACCAAGGAAGCTGCAGGAGTTTGGACTGCCCCTCTGCCAGTGTGCTGTTTTGCTGGGTTGGCCTGCAGTGGTTTCTTTATTGCCAAGGAAAGGAGAAGGAACTCTTAAGGAACTTTCATCATCTTTCAGAATATTTCTCCAAGGGCTTGAACTACTTGGTCAGTCGGCTACTTATTAGATGCTGCATTCGAGTATGAGTAAGCAAAATCTCAACACAATGTGGCACATGCACTTTCAACTGAGGACCCATTACAATGGTCTGACACTGTTTCAAACTCACACATGTGGCAGCAACAGCTTTTAGACATCCAGGCAACGCTACAGCTATTGGATCTAATGTAGCTGAGAAATATGTAACAGGTCTGAGCGCACTTCCATGCATCTGTGTTAAAACTGATAATGTGCAGCCTTCACACTCACTAGAAAACAGTCAATCTTTTGTTGAAGTTGAGCATCCCCAATGCTGGAACTCGACACAAACTCTCCTGCAGTTAATTAAAAGAGCACATGCATTCATTATTCAGTGGAACTGGATCTGACACAAATTTGTGTGTAAGTCTCTGAAGTGGTTTGACTGTCAAGGAGAAATTTGGAAACCATTGTTGACAACAGCCAACCATTCTCAGGAACATGCAAACTTCCTTTTGAGTGCTTGGTGGATTCATCTGCAAAATAGCAGTAATCCGATCCTGCGACACATTTCTGGATCCCTTTTCAATGTGATGTTCTACATAATGGACTTTTCTCCTGCAGAATTGTAACTTCGCCAGTGACACCTTATGTCTGCTCACTGCCAGATGATTCATTAATGCAATAGTGCCGCATATGCAAGCTTCCTGAATATCTGACGCTACCAACAATTTGTCAATGTACTGAACCAGCACAGAGTGATTTGGCATTACTGATTACTCTAGGTTCTTCTTCAATATCTGATTGAAGATGGAAGGAGTCTCTGTATCCCCTTGTGGAACTCGGCACCATGTCAAGACACGATTTACGACCCGGAAAGCAAATACAAATTGGCTATCCGGATGCAAAGGAAATGAAAAGAAGGCTTGACACAAATCAATGACAGAAAACCATTCAGCTTCACATGGAATCTGATATAGTATCACTGCTGGATTTGTCACAATTAAACAACATGCAATCACAATCAGATTCACTTTGTGCAAATCCTGCACGATTCTTTGCTTCCCATTTGGTTTATGAATTCCCATCATAGGTGAATTACAAGGGCTTCTAATTATCTCTCTCAAGATCCCTTGTTCAATCAATGACTCAATTAAAGGTGTTATACCTGTAATTGTCTCTGTGGCTCAGGTTATATTGTGGGATTCAAGGAAATTCTGCATTTGGCTTCAAAGTAATTTGTATTTGAGCCACTCCTTTCATCAAACCAATATCTTTTCCCATAACATCCCAAACCTTAGCTAACACTGTGGGCATATTATCAGGCACTTTTCTGCCACTAATGCGGCGATATTTTCATCACACTATTAACAAGCTGCAGCTAACGGGCCTTAGCGTGAGTTTTTTGGCGATAGCGGCCGTTTTTTTTAATCTCTAAGCATGTCAGCGATATATATCGCTAATGACATGCAAAGTAGGCGTTCCTGACTTAAACTCCATTGAAACAGTCGCAAACACAACTTCCCTCTATTATCAATGCCTGCAAAGCGATAAGAAAAGTCGTGTTGACCGCGCTTATCGCTGGAATTTAACACCTGAAATAAACTTGCCTTAACCAGCTTGTCAATGGGGGGTGGATTGTTAGGTTAATTACACACTTGCCTATTAGCAATCTTCTCATTAGTGCAGTTAATTTAGCGCTGGAATTCTCACGCTATTGCTGGTTTTACTCGCTATCGCTGGATTTCCTATCGCCTTGCGATATGCGTTGATAATACAGCGCTATCACGGCAAGGAAATCCAGCGATAACCGGCGATAAAAAAAACAGCGCTAAGCACGCTTCCGATAATTATCGCAAATCGTTCATAATATGCCCCTGTGTCTCTCAATTCCAAGGGTAAATCATCACTCGTTAATAAAGGAAATAACTCTTCAGCCTCAGTCTATTGTTTTGACATTTTGAATGCAATATATGTGCCATTGGTATGAAACTCTATTCCCTTCGGAGTACAATAAAAGGAACAGTTTAATTTGCACAACAGATCTCATCCTAAAATGTTTACTGGACTAGAATCACCTATCACAAATGTGTGCAAAGCCTTAAATGACTTGATTTGTATCTTAACAGACTCAGTTACAGGGGTTGACATTAATCAATTAGAAACGCCTACAACTTGGATTCTTTCTCATGAGAGGATTAGGTTGAGAACTTCCGCTGTTCTCACAGTGGAACAGGTAGCACCAGTGTTGACAAGAAACAAAATAAGTGTTCCATTTACCTTGCCATCCACATAAGGACCACTCTGGTCTGCCTCTAAGGATGCGCCAAGCATGCATTCCTCCTCCCCTCTCAGGCATCGTCATTGTGTCAAATCAGAATCATTGCCATCAATCTGTATCAAGTATTGCTGAGTAACTTTGGGTCTGAATCGATTGAATCATTAGTATGGAATCCCACGTTCACATTGTATTTCTGGACTTGAGCATTCATGTTTGGCATAGGAGCTTGCGCCATATGTAAATTTATTTGTTTCTGCCTTTAAGTCTGCTGATTCTGCATCATTTCACCTGCTGGGGGCTGTATATTTTTACTCTGAGTCATCTGTCCATTCACCTGATTTTGTGGGTTAAATCTACACAAACGCTTCCAATGCCCAAACTTGCCGCAAATGTGGCACAGATTGGTTTTTTTCAACATTTTTATTGGAGTCCCTTTACCTCTGGCTTGAGTTGTCGCATTCTGTTGTTGTCCTCTTGCTACTCCTTGCCTACCTGTATTTGCTTGACCATATCCCTGTACAACAACAGTACAACTCCCATATAGCCTTTCTTTGCTGCCCTCATCTGAGCCAACATCAACTTTTCCTTTAATCTCTTATGCTTGGAATCCACTTCGTCTTCACAATATTTTGCATACTGAAAAATCTCATCAATGGGTTTACCAACAAATCAAATGCTGTTGTATCATAGCACTTATTGCAAGTCTTAACTCCTTCGCTGCTAGGCCTGTTCCCCCATGTTAGGCCTCTTTTCTTTTAGCTATTTGGGGTAGTTTGCGCTTAGGCCCCTGTAACCTGTAACCTTTTGTACACATAAGGTATTTATGCCAAATATGTGTCCTTTTCTCCTAACATCCTGAGGATTCTAAAGGTACCTAGGGTTTATGGATTCCCCTGGAGGGGACTGAGAAATTTGCCAAAATACAGATCCATTTTGGGTTTTGGGGTATAATGGGGAAAAAGTGCTGCAGATGAAAGTGTCTGTTTTGTTCCTTGCAATTAGTATCAACAAAGGGTTTGAGGTGTAAACATCACCATCTTCCCAGCTTTCAGAAACATGCAGACTTTTGTTATAAAACCAAAAATGTCTACACAGTTTTGGCATTTTACTGGGACACAGCCTATATTTCCTATTTTTTGTGCTTTCAACCACCTTCCAGTTATTAGTAGAAATGGGTATGAAAGCAATAACAGATCCCGAAAAGCTATTCATTTCTGAAAATTAGATTAAAGACTGAGTTCAGCAATGGGTCATTTGTGTAGATCCTTCAAGGTTTTCCTAAACCAACAGTTGAAATAAAAAAATAAAGAAATTGAGTTACACAAAACAGAAAAGTGTGCCAATGTTTTCACCTGTAACTTCTTGTAAGTATGGTAGATTTTTTCAAGCAAAATACTGTTATGTCTGCTGGACCCTTCTGGTTGCAGGGATATATAGGACTTGTAGGTTCAACAAGAACCCAAGTTGACCAGAGCCAATGACTGAGCTACACCCTGCAATAGTTTTTCATTGTGTTCAGGTATTTAGCAATTAATTTGGTATAATATAAAATAGTGAAAAAAGGTATCAAGTAAACCTATGCATTTCCTAAGTGGTAACAATGAGTGAGGAAAATGTGATTTATTGGCATTTTGGGCAGAAAAATGATGGGAAATCCACGCAAGCTGCACCTCCTTGGACTCTCCTAGGACATGTCTGGGTTTGGTATGTTTCCCTAGATGGCCAAGACCAAAAACATAGGTGACTCCCTTGTAAAACTAGGTAGTTTTGCGATTGATAATTTTGAAGTCTCCACAGTACATTTTTGGGCTATTTCCTGTTGCAGGCACTAGGTCTACCCACACAAGTGAGGTACCTTTTTTATTGTGAGACCTGGGGAAATGCTGGATGGTAGGAATTGTGTGGCGTCCCGGTGATCACGCACTTTCCCACACTTTCCCACACAGAAAAGTGAGGAGAAAATTTGATTTTTTTAGCTAAATTTGAGGTTTGCAGGGCATTCTGGATAGGAAAATGTTGGGGGATCAACGTAAGACACACCTCCCTGGACTCCCCCAGTTTTCAGAAATGTCTGGGATTGGCAAGTTTCCAGATGGGACCAAAAACACTGGTGACCCCTTGAAAAAACTGGTTGTTTTTTGATAGATAGGAGGGCACCTGTGTTTTTGGTCTCAGGCTTGCAGACAACTAGGGGAACCCAAAAATCCCAGACATTTCTGAAAACTAGACACCCATCTTGCATTGATTCACCAACATTTTCCTTCCCAGAATCCACTGCAAACCTCAAATGTAACTAAAAAGTAAAACTTTCTTCTAATGTCTGTGTGGGAAAGTTGTGGGATCACCGCTCGGCACAAATGTCCTACCACTCAGCAGTCCCCTCAGTCTCCCAATAAAAATGATACTTTACTTGTGTGGATGGGCCAAGTACCTACGACATGGAAGGGCCAAAAATGTGTAGAGATTGAGGGGAGGCCCAAAGTGGGTCTAAAAGGACAATTTGTTTTTAGGCTGACGCTACTTTTGGCATCCACACAAGTGACGTATCAAGGGGAACTCTGGGTGTTAGGAAATTTGTGCCTGTGCGGTGATCCTACAACCTACCCACCCAGAAATGTTCCGGAAAATATGACTTTGTAAGTAAATTTGAGGTTTGCAGGGGATTCTGGGTAAGAAAATGCTGGGGGATCCATGGAAGCCACACCACCAGTCAAGAGTCAGTCAAGGCACACCACCATCCACACAAAGCACCAGCCAAGCGCCATCCACACACACCGCCAGCCAAGTGCCATCCACGCACACCACCAGCCAAACACCATCCATGCACACTGCCAGCCAAGCACCATCCACGTACACCGACAGCCAAGCAACATCTGAAAAGTTTCATCACTCTGTCCATCATCTCTTTGGATTTGCTTTGTTCACCCTAAGTTGGCAGGGTATGTTCAGACGTGGGTCCCTTTCTCACTTTGCCACTGGATTCAAGCTAGACTGGCTGATGAAGGGTGTTACCCTGCAAACGCTCCCAGGATGCTTGTTTCCAGTCCAGGGAAGACCTGGCTTGGCAGTTTAGGCTAGACTGTTCCCATGAGGAACAGGTTCAAGACGGATTTGTATATGTCTGGGTCTGAACTGGGGTGGTAAAGTGAGCTAAAGAACGATGATGGATTCAACCCAGATTTAATAGTGACTGGGGGTGAGTGTCTGAAAAGTTTCAGCGCTCAGTCCATCATTACCTTGTGCCATATCTTTTCCAGACATAGTTTCCATTCCACTGTACTGCTTAAATGCCTGTAAAAGTCCCTCATAATACTCATGAACTGTCTCCTTCAATTCTTGTGTTGTTCTGTAAATCTTTACCCAATCAGTTTATTTTGTAGAGATTTTCCATTTCAAGTAAGTAATGACTTGATTAGATTTTTTCAATATGTCTGGTGATGGTGCACTCGTTCTCGGATCTCTGTCAGGTTATATTTCTGGCCAATCAACAGCAATTTAAATTCAGTGCATAAATCACTTGGAACGACAATGTCAATCAAACAAGGTATCAAAATCCTTTAATAAAACTTTGGAAACTTTCCCAAACCTCTCGACTTGCCGATACTATCCAACAGGTTTTTCTCTTAATTTTGGGAAATCATTTGTAAAGGCCAGTATATCAGGTCTAGTACATGGAACATGAATATAACCTCCTCCTGGCACTTCCCTCATCATCATAGTTGTTTTCTTTGTTTCCTTCTTTTTCCCATCTGCCTTCCCATCTTTCTAACTCACTCCATTTCCTAAGAGTTGTCAATAAGTCTTTAATCTGTAATCTTTTACCTGAGTGTTTTATACTCTTAAGGTCCTTATCACTGAAATAGAATTGATCACTCTTTTGTAATGTTTTCAATTTTTGAACGTCCAACCCATATTTCTGTGCAACTTCACATTTTTCATGAGTATTTCTAGCTCTGTTAGTAATGTCTTTACATACAAATATCAATTCATCATCCCGATAACTAATGATTCTTCAAGGTCTGATTGTTCCCAAAATCCTTTCTTACAATCTTTAAGTTTTGCTACATTGAATGCCTTTTCGTTAGGATTTTTTCTGCCGATGTTCCCTGAACTTCTATGCCCTTATCAAAAGTGGAAGGCGCTATATTTTAATCCAATCATCAAGTTCTTGTGGGGTAGGCCCTATTGGTCTATCTGATACACTCTCTTGCGACCCTCTACTAGCTTTCTCCACTCTTGGGGTAACATGTGTTTCGGATCTTCTAGTTTCCACTTGTAAATTTCTTCCTGCCATGGGTGTGATCCTTGACTAAGAGTCTCTATATTTCTTTCTCTGATACCTGAAATTGATATCGTTCTCCCTTTATTGTGTGATAAATTCTTTTGGGCTGTCTCTACACTAATTCATGATTCATGTCCTTGATGAGAAGTAACACCATTTAATTTTGTCAAATTGGGATTTATTTGCTCCCAACTCGATCCTTGTGAAATAAGGTTTGCTCCTCCCAATCCGGTAGGAACTGTCAAAGAATGTACCTGTTGTCCTCCCCCTCCTGATTGATACAAAGGAACCATAGGTCCTATGGTTACTGGAAGGAAAAGGGCATCAGGATCATTCAGTAATATGGGTTATTAAATCCTACTCCTCTAGGGTTAGTTCTTCACTCAAGAAAGGAATACTAGGATTCAAACTATTTAGCAATCAAGGTGCATCTGCTTGAGTTCTTACATAAGAATTTGATCCTGTTTGTGTTTGCTCTTCATTATATGGTGGAGGTCGATTCATCAATAGTTCACTCAGAAACTCATCATCGATCTCATTATCACTCTCATCTGTTAATGTTTGACAGTTTATAAGATGTTTTTTCTTTTCTGTACATGTTTCCCCTCATTTGTTTCTGCAACTAATTCAGGATACGTTTGTGCTCTCACTGTAATATCCTTTCTCCACATTTTCTGTTGTGCATTCCAATTTAGCCCCTATATACTCATTTAAAGTGTTCTTATATCTTCACTGATATTTCTGTTTCTCCTTCTGATGGGTAACATGTTCCCATTCTCCAAGGGCTTTGAATTGCATAAGTCTTGATGGTGGTTTAATATCATTCATCTGTCTCTTCAAATTTTCAAGGATTCACACATTGAAAAGCTAAAGGTCCATCTTTCTCAGTATACTTCATTAAATTCTCTTACCATGCGCATGTATGATAACCTTTCCTTAAAGTCATATGCAAAGCAGGCGTACCTTCGGTTTGTATCTGTACCCCATCTCTAGTAGGTACAGGCATACCTCCATGTATCAATGTTTTTATACTCTTTAAAATTTTCATGATTCTGCATAAATCTTTCTAATGTCTTTTACATATTATTTTGCTTGTTTTTCCAAGCAATACTCCCTTGTTGTTCTTCAAGCTACCAATCTCTGCGACTCTTTGACACTATCCAACAATCTTAGTGCTGATTCACACCAACCGTCCTATCACAGTGTGACACTCTATGATGTCAGACAACTTCTTGCAGAAGCTAACCCCTCCTTTACAATCCAACTTAAACTCTGATCTAAAACAACTCAATAAAAAGCACTATAATCACAAATAAACTCTTGACTGCTCCACTAAAAGAAATTTTAGATCTCCATACAACAAGAATTGTATTCACACAACCTGAGCAAAATCGCGACATGCCTGATTTCACCTAGAAAAAAAAATCCTTATGATTAATACTTGTGCACTTTGAGAACGATACAACAATCCCAACGATTTTAAAAATTCACACTCTCACAAAGTTCCCTTCTCCTGGCGGTACTGCCTATGATGTCTCATGCACAGCACAGCAGACAAACTTATTCAGCTTATGCCACACTGAGACCACCCTCTGGTGTATGTCCCAGGATCTTAGGCCACTGCGGACCTGATAACAACATCAATTCAACCACAACTTATTTAGACATTAAACACTAGGAAACTTGACTAATTATTGCATATTACACAGTTAAGAAACAGTATTAAACAAGCCTATTAATACTCACACTACTTGTCACGTCGCCTCGTTGCTTTTCTTCAGAACTGGCATTCGGTCAAATGTCACTGAACATTTGGGTTTGATTAAATTTATAGTGATCCTAGTATGCACCCCCCTTATATCCCACTTTTGTCAGACAGATAAACGTTCCGACAAGCTACCAGAAAAACTGTTGTAGCATTTGCATGCTGAGCCTTTTTGTGTCTAAAATTTCACTATCTTATTCTTATTTCATTTCATCCTTTTCTACCTGCCACTGCTTCTTGGTCCTCCGATCTATTTTGTTCTGTACTGATAGGTACTGGAATAGTTGGAGGATGAGCAATTATTGAATGAGAAACAAGAATAAGACAATTGAACCCCCCTCGCAAGCAGCCAGCTCAATGCTGTCCATGCCCTTGCACCACCTGTGTTGTGGGGTTGGCTGCAGGGTCTGGCTTACAGCCAGGCCCTGTGCCCAACTCTCTGCAGCCAGCCACCCAAAGGCAGTCAACACCACCTGCGCACAGCCTTTGGTGTGTGTGGCATGGGGGTGCCACACAGGTTGTCTTGCAGCTAGGCCCTGCCTCCAACTCTCCGCAGGCAGCCAAAACCTAGCTGCACACAGCCTTTGTCTGTGCACAGCAGTGGGTTGGTCACAGGACTTGGCCTGCTGCCAGGTCCTGTGGCCAAACCTGCAGCAGGCTTCCAATCCTGCACTGTGCACAGCCTTTGGCATGTGCAGCGTAGGGGTTAGCCTTCTAGCCCTGGGGACCCCATCCGATTGCAGCCCACCTCCCCCAGCCTTAATAGGCCTTGAGGACCACATCTCCCAGGGCCAAATGCAATAAAAAACAGAAGGGGCAGAGAAACCTTCTTGGGCTCCGGGGATTTCATCCACGGAGCCAAAATCAACAGGGATTGGGGTGTGCAGACTCCCATCCCCAATTCTTATTAGGCTCTTGGACCCCATCCCCTGGGGCCAACTCTAATAAAAAAGGGGAGGGGCCAAAGTGCCCCCCCCTCTCCAGGCCTTATTAGGCTCTTGGGATCCAATCCCCGGGGCCAAACCAATAGGTCCCGGGACCCTATCTCCCAGGGCCTTATTTTGGTTAAAAGTGGAGGGGAACTTGTGGCCTCTCCTCCCTGATCCTTCTTGGACCCCAGGACCCCGCCCCCTGGGACCAAATTCAATAAAAAGAAGGAAGAGCATACAGCTCCCCTCTGCGAGACTTATAAGGTCATGGGACCGCATCCCCTGGTGTCGAGTAATTACTAAAGGGAAGGGGGTGCGAAGCCTCACTCCCTGATGTTAATTAGGCCTCTGGACCCAGTTCCTTAAGGCACGGCCCTCCTCCGTGAGCCTGTATAGGCTCCGGGGACTACATCCCCAGGTGTAACTTAAAAAAAACATGGCGGCTGCCATTTTATATAGTATATATGGGGAGGGGTGTCAGTAGGGCCCTCCTCCCTATCCCATTTAGGGCCCCGGGGACCCCATTCCCTGAGGCAGGGTATATTGAAGGGGAGGGGGTGCATGGTCCCCCTCTTGAGCTGTTTTAGCCCGGTAAACCCCATCTCCGAGGGTCCAATCTATTTTATAAGGGGTGGGGGCATTCAGCCATCCCCCAAGCTCTTTTTAGCCCAGGGACCCCATCCCCTGGAGCCCAAATGACTGATTCAGGGGAGAGGGCACGTGGCCTCCCTCCCCGAATCATTTAAGACCCCGGCAAACCATCCTCTGGGGCTGAATTGTGCATTAAAGGGGACGTGGTCAGTGCGGACCCCCTCCCCGAACCTATTTTGGCCCGGGGGACCCAATCCCCCTGGCCCGTCTGTTTTGTTTTTAAAAAGAAAGGGGGCCACGTGTCCACCCTCCCCGATCCTCATTAAGCCTTGGGAACCCAATTCCTCAGGGCCACATGTATATTGAAAGAGTAGGGGGCCATGTGGCCCCCAGCCCTCTCCCTTACCCTATTATGGCCTTGGGGGCCCCATGCCCTGCGGACTGTCTTTATAATAGGTGGGTGACCCAGTGCCCACCCAGGGCACCTACTATGCACAGTTTGGGGGATAATGGGGAGTCCCAGGTCCCCTGCAGCCCCAGCTGGCTCCCAGAATGCTGCGGGAGCCAGCATTGCTCCCACCAGGAGGGAGCAACAATTTATGCCAGTCTGTTCAGGCAGGAGCAATTGTTTTTTCCAAACAAATCTCAAGTCTGCTCCCAGGTAGCAGGAGCGTTTTTTAATCTCTTGCCTGCTGGGAGCAGACTTTGTGTTTGCACTCATTTGGCGGGAGATATGTGTAGGAGAGCAGGATCTGCTTCACTTGTTTACCCCCACTTTTTGCTGGTGTTTCACTGTTTTTCGACTTTAGTCTGGCTGGGACCCTGCTTTTCAGGGTCCCAGCCTAGCTGCTTCTTCTCTAAAATGATTCCATGTACTTTATGTACAGTTCAGATTGGATCTGAGGTGCCCTTATAAGTCCCTAGTATATGGTATACTATGTACCCAGGGCATAGGTACCCCAGAGGCCTGCCATGGGCTGAAGCATGTATTATGCCACCCCTGGAAAGCCACCCAAAATGACACCACAGGTCTGCTACTGCAGCCTGGGTAAGGTGGTGCATGCACCCCTTACTGAGATATAGGTTCACTATATCTCACCATATATTGCACATACAAACCTATAAGTCACCCCTATGGCAGGTCTTATCAATCCTGAAGGCTGGGTGCTTGGTTATATGTGAGGGGGTTCCCAGGCATGGGCTGACCCCCTCTGCAGCCTTCAGAATCTGCTGTAGTGCAGCCTGACCCTATACTCTTAAGTGCATTATAACCAAACGGTAAATGCTAACTTTGGACTGGCTGCACGGAAACATGTCGTGTTTGGTGTCAAACACCTTGGAATCATACCCCCACACCAGTAACTGGTGTGGGAGTATGATCCCTCCCTTCTAGAGGGAGTGACATAACAGCACTGGTATACCAGGTAGAAACTTAATAGAGCCCTGGCGTCACAAAATGGATGCTGCAGCCACAGACACAGGTCTGGCCTCCTGCTGCTGGCCGAAACTCTGGCAGGGGAGGCCTGGAAATAGGTTCCCTGTCACAGGGAGGTGGAACCACCTCCCAGACAGGCTTATGTGTATTGGGGCTGGGTGCGAGCACTCTCAGAGTGCTTTGAAGTCCTGCACTGGGGGCACATTTGGTGTCCCTGTGCATAGTCCAGCTTAAAACGGTTCAGGGGCTTCCAGCCCCTGCTCTGGCGCGAAACTGGACAAAGAAAATGGGTGTAGCCACCCCTCTTTCCAAATCCTTCCATAGGTGAGTCCCCAGAGTATGTCCAACCCCCTACCTTAGTATAAGTATGGGACTCCAGTCCTTAGGACTTTAGATTACCCTGGACGAAACTCTGAAGCTGAATCCTGGACCTTCGACGCTCTGCTCAAGACCAGAGAACTGAACAAATCTCCCTTGGGGTCAAGGAATGACTCCCCTGCTTGGCAGGCACCAACGAAGCAATTTGCCGGTCTGCATTTCCGAAGCTCCTGCCGGACTCCAAAGTATTTGCAGCCCAGGAAGAGGATTTCCAGAAATCTCAGAGGCCGACCCGAGTCCCCAGCAAAGCTGAGACCCGCAGCCCTAGCGTGGAACTGGAACTCCTGGTCACCGTGCATTTCTGCAAGTGCATTGACTTCTTGACGTCTCTTGAAGTCGTGCTCAGGCTGACTTGTAGCCCCCACCTCGAGCACTGAATCCACCAAAGATTGTCAGCCTGGTCATTCCGAGTGACCCATGGGCCGCCATTTTGTGTTTCGTTTCGAGGTCCCTTCGCGATCCCTGTTCCGTTGACTGGTGGGTCCCTGAGGGGGTAACTTTGCATTTCCTGGGGCTTTTCTGGTTGCTCCAGACGTGCCCTGACTCCCAACCAAGTAGTGAGTCCCACAGACCTTGCTGGTCTGCACCGAAGTATCTTTCTTGTTTCTGCGTGGGTTGCTGTTGCCAAGGCTTGCTGTGTCCAATCCGGGCACTGACACTGCAGCACTCAACATCCTTTGTGGGAGAGCTTGAATCCAGCTCCTGATTGTCCTCAACACCTCCTGGTCCTCGAGAGTCAAGCTGCACCTCTTTCACCTGAAATCACTCGACATCGGTGGGCATCTGTCCATCGCCTTCTTGACTCTGTCCCCTCTGCTTTCAGGTTCTTCTCATCTTCGATCCAGGCTTGGATCTCTTCGCACACTTCGCATCTTCACGGCAGCAGTTTGAGAGATGAACAGGTAGTAGTGTCCATAACAAGGGAAAACCTCACATCCACAAAACGAAAAATATATAAGTAAAGTAACAATAATATGCGTGACAAATATATAGTTATCAACTGAGTGCTATTTCAGCCTCCAACACCTACTACCCAAAGGTGTCATGTACACATTAGATCACTATACTAAGAAAAGAAAAATGAATCTATTACAGCACAACCAAAAAATTCACAATCAATAAATCCAAACAACAGTATTTGGTCATGGGTCAGTATGAACCCGTATCACAGTTAGGGTTCCTCCAGCAGGAAAGAAACAATAGAGAGCCATCAATAAATTGTATAAATGACATCAAATCCTCCAATGTGTTTTCTTGGTATGCTTTGTTGTAATCCAAAATGTATTAAAGAGTTTTTCCCAGCACACGATAGCCGACACGTGTTTCGTCTGCCACACAGACATTTTCAAGGCAAAAATTGGGAATATTGAAGAATACAAATTTACAATCTGTAGGTGCAGCACATCCATATAAGGGTTGCACTATGGCCCAATTCTATAGTACACAGATTGAATGGTCCAAATAAGACCAAAGTCGGAGATTCCAAATTAGACGGATGAAACGGAAAGTAGGGAATGACGAATCCCTGAGGCCAGAATAAAGTTTCTCAGAGGCAAAAATTAAATAAATATAATGCCAATGAGCAGCAGCACTTCTTCGCCAGCTCCCATTGAAATCGACGACGCGACCCGACACCAAAAGACACCTATGCTCCCTGCTTCTTTGGGTGAGGTAACACGAGTACTCAGGTGCTCCCATGGGTGCTAGCCCTAGAACTTCCTAAGTCCAAAAGTGTTTGGTCCTGACTCATTTCTAAGTGTCCCTAATCTTTAAAAATCTAACCGCGACTTTCCCCATAAAAGCTAATGGGAGCTCGCGGCTGTGTTCACATACTGCACACGGCACTACCTTGGGTGGTTCCTTGGGGTCCCACAGGTTCTAGGCCTTGTGTCTAGTTAAGTCATGGTTCTTATACCACTATTTTATTATATGGTTTTGCTCGCCCCTATGGCCTGACGGGTATTTGTGCTATTTTACTGTGATTATTGAAGTGTAATTTATGTGTTTTGACCTCTAGTCTCATAAAGAGACTAGGAGGGTGTGTTTAGTTATAAATACATATGTTTTATATATATACCTGGTGTGGATATCTTTCAATTAGTGACTCAAGAGATTATAGACTGGTAAAATAAGCTGCTTACATTCCTTCAAGACTTAGCGAGAAGGCTGCTCTCCGTAGCTACCACTAAGATAGCTTTCAATAAAGGTTGTCTTTAACCTAGAACCAATAAGGGGTTGTTTGGACTGATACAAGGTTCCCACTATAACTAGTGGACAACATATATCAGGCCAACTTCTCACAATATGAAAATGCTCCTGCCACACAGGAGCAAACACATGTCTCCCTGCCCGCATCAGCATAAGCAGGGAAACCACTGTGTCCATGCACGGGCTCCTTGGGTCACAGCCAGTAAGCCGGGCCCAGGGGGTGGGGTCCACAGGGCCGAAAATGGCTTGGGGAGGAGGGCACGCTGCACCTCACCTTATTGAAGGTATTTGACCCCAGAGGACAGAGTCCCCCGGGGTTAATATGGCTGACCATCCATGTTGCTTTCCTATAAGTCTAAATTGGGTTCCCAGGAAGGGAGTCTACGGGGCCATAAACGGCTCAGGGATGGGGAGCTGTGAACCCCCTCCTCTTAATTATACAAAGCAGCCCTGGGCTGCCATTTTTTCCATGATCCTGCTGGAGATGTGTGGGATTGGGGAAAAAATTGCCAATTTTGTTTTCAATTTTGGCTCGTTCCCCTCAATGGGGCCCAGAGGGGCAGGATATCCCTCCCCCACAAACCCCCCACATATATATATTTTTTTCAATTCAGGAAATGGGACTAAGTCCTCAAGTCCTGTAATGGCTGCCAGCAACAGTTTTCTTATGTTGCTGTCAGCCAATCAGAATGCTCGCTCCCGCTGGAGTCTGACTGTCATTGCAGCAAGATGGCTCCCTGAGCCAATCAAATTGCTCTATTTTTGCACTGGCAGTCCCACAAGACTCTCAAGAGACTCTCACGGACCCAACCGTCCAGATATACAAATATTTGTAAACCTTAATTTCTCAAACACTACTGTAAGGGGACCCAACCGTCCAGATATACAAATATTTGTAAACCTTAATTTCTCAAACACTACTGTAAGGGATTTACACCAATCACAAAAATACTCCATTCCTTTCTAGGAATGAATGCGAATTGCATGCGCAATTTGCGAGTACCCAATAGGTACTCGCAAATTACGCATGCAATTTCAAGGGTGCCAAAAGGACACCCTGTTGCACCCCTGAAATTTTAATCTGAACACATGTTGCGCGCACACATGCCCCAAGGGCATGTGTGTGTGTAACCATGAACTTTGAAAAATGACCTTTAGTGCATTTTTTAACGTTTTTGCAAATTACCATCAAGTTCAATTTGATGGTAATTTGCGACCCCTATTTGTGAAATCGCAATTTGCGATTTCATCATGCATTGCATTCAGGGAATCGCAATTTGCCATTTCCTAAATACAATTACAATTAAGTAATCGCTATTTTTGCGATTTCTCTAATTGCGATTTTTGCATTTGGGATAATGCATACCAAATGCAAAAATACCGGTCGCAAAGGGGCAGATTCTGCAAATCTGCCCGTTTGCGACCGGTTTTTCGCTTGATGCATGTGGCCCTTAGCATTTTGGTACCCCCTTTTTGCTCCGCCCCCGCTTGATGGATAACCCAGAAACATTCCAAGCACAACCTAGGCAAAAAGATAGCACTTTTTTAAAAAAGTTTCGTTGCGATTTGTCAAGCGGTGCCAAAGTTATTAGCAACACAAAAAGCACATTTCCTATAGAAACCCTGACATATGATATTTAAATATATATATATATATATATATATATATATATATATATATATATATGAGCCAAACAATCCACCTCCCACAGTGACACCATGGAAGGAAACACGGACACGAAGTGGTTCAGGATACAGCATCTCTTTATTAGTTGATGTCGCCCTCAATCCCAAGCATCAGGAGAGACACGATTCAGCCTTCAAGAGGCCTTTCTCAATCTAGTTTGGGATGTATTAGCATTTCACTTATAAAGCCCTTCCCACCTTGCTCATACATGAACATAGAAAACATACTGTAGCGTATGTGATCGACTAACGACCTAAATACGTCATACATATGCTGTCCACAACCGAAAATCAAACTTAATACAGGTGAGGCATAACAAAAATAAATATTTATGTGCAGTGCTTACATTTATGTTCGCTTGTAATACCGATGATGCAGACAGCATAGATAGTTTCTTAATAAACATCACATAAAACGTTCATCTTAATGGGATTGACTTATAGCATTAAAATGTTATAACCAAATTTATAATCCTGAGTTGTCATAGTTAACATAAAACATAGGGGCATATCAGCAACAACCGGCGATAATTATCGCTAAGCGCACTTAGCGCTAGGATAATTATCGCCGGCTAGCGTGGATTTTTATCGCTGAGATAGCGTGCTATTAGCAACGCTTATCTCAAAAGGGATAACACTCCTAGCGCTTACTGCCAAACGTGAGATTATCGCTGGAAACCCAACGATAATCCCACGAAGTTTGGCGATATCTTGCTGATGGGGCCTCACATCTTTAGCCATGATATCCACCTTCCATACGATATATGGCTAAGTCAATTTCATGCAGGCGTAAGGAAAGTAGCGATAACAGAGGTTATCACTACTTTTCTTGTCGCTATGCTGCTTTGCGTGAGGCTTAATAATAGGAGAAATGTCGCCTAGCGACATTTCTCCCGTTATCCTGGGGAGGAACGCCCACTTTGCATCTCATTAGAGATGCAAAGATGGGCGTTAGGAATTCAGGCGCTAAGGCAAGGTTTCAAGCGATAGCGTGACCTTGCTAAGATAGCGATAAAATTATCGCCGCTTTTTGGCCGAAAACGGCCGCAAAAGTGCCGATAATTTTATTTCGCCGCCTTGTAGATATGCCCCATAGTGAGCAGTTAAAAAGCTGTCAGCCGTTGAAATTCATTTCCCATATTAAACGACAATGCCATGGAGAGCTCACCCGGACTCATACCGAGTCTGCAAAAGCATGACCTCCGACCTCAACTCCAAAATCTAACATTTTCCTGCAATTACAATGTTGACAAAGCACCGGGACCGGATAGAATAAAATAAAGTCATATTGCGGGATTTACAGATTCAGACGATGAATGTACTTGCACCTCAAAGTCACTCGAGCGCATGCTCCAAATCCCATCAAGACTCCAAATCCCATAATGCCACTGGATAGTAGAAAACTGAGCAGGAAATAAGCAGCTACCATTATGTGTTTCAGGGTCAGAGTAAAAATATTTCTCACTCCAGGGCAAAGGCCAATATAAATTTCCTGCAGTAACCGCCAACATAAAATGAATTATAATGAAGTACAACCTTGGGGTTGAGGGGGACCCATCAGCAAAAATAATAGCGCCAAAACCACCTCACCGCATCGGTGTTGGCACCTGCTGTGCCCAATTACCAGCTGGTGTCAGTCTCCTGGGCAAGGCATTTCTTGCTGGCAAAAAACACAGAACCCATGCTGGCAGTTGCGAAAACAGCCCCGCTATGGGACCCACATCTACAACCGCAGTCATCCTCGTTCCTCTTCCTGACCAACCAACTGGGGGCTCCCCCAAATAGCACTCCAATACTCCTCCAAACAGTTGGTCTGAAGGGAGAGCTGCATTGAATGAGCCAAACAATCCACCTCCCACAGTGACACCATGGAAGGAAGCACGGACACAAAGTGGTTCAGGATACGACATCTCTTTATTAGTTGATGTTGCCCTCAATCCCAAGCATCAGGAGAGACTCGTTTCAGCCTTCAACCCATGTGGTTTATTGTCTGGTATGCCCATGCGGCTTACGCTATGTGGGCAGCACCATATATTCAGTGAAAATCAGAGTTCTGGAACATCAATGGGCAATCGTGAATAACGATGCCAACTATCTCGCGGCACGCCATTTTGCAACCCATTACAGAAGAAATAGGGCACTCCTCCAATTTTTCCGCCTAGACTGCATCCATAATGACATGAGGGGAGGGGACAGGGAGAAGAAGTTACGTCGTCTGGAGTCGAGGTATATTATTGATCTCCAGACAAAGTCCCCAGGTGGTTTGAATGGGGGAGAGGAGCTGGTAACACATTTATGATGTAAGCATTGAGTTAGTATTGTGCATGAATCTTAGCATAGAAGGACAGAGTTATTAGGGAGGATGTAGCGCCAAGAGTATATTATAGAGCCATATTTGGGATGTTAAGAATGAGGCGGTCTGTATTCATTTACCTAAGCCCATCCAGGGCGGTATAAAGCGGGTTAACATACCATTGGAGAATGGTCTCGTTCGCCCATTAAGGGCACAATAATGGATTGACTAATTATAGGAAATAAGGCATGTCACCCTTTGATTTGACACGGACTGGTCGATATGAAATTAAATTAAATTCCTAGTGTGATCCACTATTAGGTTAATGAAAATGATAAAAAAGATACTATAAAATCGAGTGTGGGATAAAACAGGGATGCGATCAATTGTTCCCTTGTAACACATATATATGAAATGATTATGTGGAAAATTAATTTATTTAACAATGAATTTCAATTGTTTAAGAGTACAAAAAAAAGCTGAAATCATGTACTTGTTTATAAATTGTACGCACTACTTACACAATCCAAGATGGAGCCCAAACACAATGAATGTATTGCCCTTCTTTAGTTTTGTTAATGACACTATGTTTGCTTGCTTTGAAGGCGCCCGTCGACACTGACGAAGGCTTATGCTGAAACGAGTCTGTTTCATATTTTTGAGTGCACATTAATAAATCCCGAATGGGATTTACACCAACGCAAGTGCTGGTCCTTACTGTTGTTGAGGCAGTGGAGAAGGAGATTTAAGCGGTTTTGCCAACACTGGACCGGGCACCCGCTCGAAGAGTGCGGGTTTAAGAAGGCAATCAGGAGGAGCAAGTAATATATATATATCAACTCCACTCTCCCCCAGCATGTAGAGGAAATGAGCACACGCGGGACTCCAGGCAAACTGTAAAATTCCTGCTTTATTTAGGCGTGAAGCATGACGCGTTTCGTTTTGTAATAAAACTTCTTCAGATGCCGCCAAGGAAATAGACAGTGCTTCTCCCGCCCTTTCTTTAAACAGGATGCCTTGCTCTGATTGGTAGGGCATCCCTGGTGTGTAAGCATTGGGAAAGGCGCAAACCCAGGACTGGATTCACGCGGAGCAGACACCATGCGCCAGTACTAGCCCCAGTGGGCGGTGTCTGCTCCATTCTCCCCGATGCACACTGAGTCCTCTCAAGTTGGCGGTGTTCCAGTTTGTCTTCTCCCTCACCCCGCCGCTCTGTTTCCCAAAACCGGAGCTCGTGCTTGTATTTCCTACTGGCGGTCGCCAGTAGGTAGTTATATATACAACCTAGTTTCCATAGGAAAAGCATTTTTTGATTTGCCAATAACTTTGGCGTTGTTTGACGAATATTAATGAATGAAATTTTCCCCAAAGTTGCACTTTTTATGTTAGCTCCTATCTAGAAGGTTTGGGGGTGATTCGTCAAGCTAGGGCGGGGAAAAAAGGGGGGGTCCCAAAACGCGTTTACCCCATGTTAATTTCCATAGGAAAGTTTGCGACGAGCTACAACCCGAACTGCTGAACGGAATTACCCCAAATTTGGCAGAATGGTAGATCTAGGTTCAGAAAGTGACCTTTTTTTAAATAGTGTAAATCCGTTCAGTAGTTTTTGAGAAATTCAAAAAAGAAGAGTCAAAAAATCAATTTCCCATAGGAAACTTTGTGCAAGGCTACAGCTGAAACTACTGAACAGAATTACCCCAAATTTGGCACAAAGGTAGTGTGCGAGTCAGAAAGCGACCTTTTTTTTAAATGGTGTAAATACGTTCAGTAGTTGCTGAGAAATTAGAAAAATAAAAGTTTCAATATCTGGGTGGAGCCTAAGTCCCATGCACGAGCTTCACTGTGATTGTCTGTCAACACTCCAAACAAGGAAGTGTTGGCAGCCATCTTGTGGCTCGGTAGAAGCGAGTCGCTAGAAAACAGAGAAACTAAGGTAGAAAAGAAGAGAAGGGGGCAGGGTAGAAACACCCTGACCCCCCTCGCCTGATCAGGGATTACCAGAAGGACCCCAAGGGTAAAAAAAAAACATTTAAAAAAAAATAAAAAATCGGCACAATTCGAGCTTGGGTCGTGGGTTCCCGTGTTTTATTTTAATGAGACCCCGGGGTGGGCTAGGTCCCGGGGGCATTTCTTAAAAAATAATAGCGAGGGCTCGCTGGGGCTGCGGGGGCCCGCTGGGGTCCCCGTAGTCTCGGAGCTTCACTCATGTTAGGAGGGGGGTTGCGCGGCCCCCCTCCTGGAGCCCTCCATCTGCTTATAACTTTGGTGTCGTTTGATGATTCTTTACAGAATTTTCCAAAAAGTTTCTCTTTTTTGATCAGCTCCTATCTAGAAAGTTTAGGGGTGATTGGTCAATGGGGGGCTGAGATAAAAGGGGGTTGTCAAAACGTGCTTTCTCAAAGCATTTTCTATAGGAAACTTTAGACAAGGCTACAGGTCAAACTGCAGAACAAAATTACGCCAAATTTGGCAGGGAGAAAGGTCTTGGTCCAGAAAGCATGGTTTTGTAGAAATGGTGTCAATCCGTTCAGTAGTTTTTGAGATATTAAAGGAAAAATATATATGTATATATATATATATGGTTGGTGCCTAACTCCCGAGCACAAGCATGCCTCTGATTGGCTGCTAACACTTCAAAGCAGGAAGTGTCCTCTGATCGGCTGCTAACACTTCAACCCAGGAACTGTTAGCAGCCATCTTGTGCCTCGCATCGAGTGAAAATATAAAAGAAAGGTGCTGGGGATAATTTAATATAGAGGAGCTCTGTGTAATGATGATTTGGACGCAGTGAAGGTTTAAGATTTATTAACAGTCAGCATGACTTCCACTCCAGGACACCACTAGGAAGATAACCCTTTCACGCTCCCTGTGCCCAACATCACCACTTCGCAGCTATGCCTTTAGAAGCCAGTCTGTCGGCTCGCAGCTGTCTACCTCTGCGAGCTACTACGCTGCTGTTCCTTTGGGAGCGGATGGCCTGTAGTTCTGCCTCTGTGAGTCGAGCAGACGGGCCGCAGTTGTCTCTCTGCGAGCCTTTGTACGAACTGTTCATAAGTCGCACTATATCAGCATTGAAAAGCCATTTTGGGATTCAGTCCGTCAGCAGGCCTTTGTACGAACTGTTCATAAGTCGCACTATATCAGCATTGAAAAGCCATTTTGGGATTCAGTCCGAGGCATTTCTGAAAACATATGGGAGCTCTTTCTGTTAGAGATACCCCTTTCACGATGCGTCTCCCCACATTAGCAGGTAACGCACCCTCTTCCCACATTACCAGCATACCCCCAACAACCTACTTGGGCCCGGAAGTGTCCCTCTACGAACTATTAATAAAAAGATGCTTGTGAGGTTGGAGAAATAAGAATCTTACTCATGTATAGATTTACATATAAAACATTTTATTCAAACAAAACAACAGATAAAACTTTGTACAGCTGTGGCGTGTCATCGCTGGTCCGTTTGTGATTCACAGCCTGCAAGACAAAAAGAAAGATAAGATGGTGCGTCATGCATCCAGCAAAGGAGATATAGACAGAGAGAAAGAGTGAGAGAGAGGAAGAGAGAAAGAGTGAGAGAGAGAGAGAAAGACAGAGAAAGAGAGAAAGAGTGATAGAGAGAGGAAGACATAGAAAGAGAGATAGAGTAAGAGAGAGAAAGAGTAAGATACAAGGACGAGAGAAAGAGAAACAGTGTGAGAGAGAGGAAGACAGAGAGAGAAAATGTGAGAGAGAGGAAGAGAGAGAGAAAGAGTGAGAGAGAAGAAGAGAGAAAGAGTGAGCTATAAGGAAGAGAGAAACAGTGTGAGAGAGAGGAAGACAGAGAAAGAGAGAGAAAGAGAGAAAGAATTAGATACGAGGAAGAGAGAAAGAGAGAATCAGTGTGAGAGGAAGAGAGAGAGAAAGAGTGAGAGAGAGGAAGAGAGAGAGAGAAAGAGTGAGAGAGGAAGAGAGAAAGAGTGAGAGAGAGGTAGCCAGACAAAGTGAGAGAGAGTGACAGAGAGAAAGACAATGAGAGAAACAGTGTGAGAGAGAGGAAGAGAGAGATAAAGAGAGAAACAGTGTGAGAGAGAGGAAGAGAGAGACAGAAAGAGAGAGAGAAGAAGAGCGAGAAAGAAAGTGAGAGAGAGAGAGAAAGAGTGAGAGAGGAAGAGAGAAAGAAAGAATGAGAGAGAGAAGAAGAGAGACAGAGAAAGAGAGAAAGTGTGTGAGAGAGAAAGGAAGAGATGGAGAGGGAGTGTTGACACAGGAGAAAATCTTTGCAGCTCACCTTTGTGTCACTGGTGTGTCTCCAACCACGTGCCAGGACATAGTGCACCCTCAAGTTTAGTGATCAGAAAGATAGTAAAGATTTAGTTATTGCAGAGTACACACAACTGCACACGCGTAATTCTCTGTTTCAAGGAAGAGAGAAAGAGAGAAACAGTGTGAGAGAGAGGAAGAAAGAGAGAGAAAGAGTGAGAGTGAGGAAGAGAGAGCAAAAGTGAGAGAGGAAGAGAGAAAGAGTGAGAGGGCCCGATTCACAGAACTAACTTAAGACAAAATACTAAACTTACTACTTTTGGTATTCACAGAAGGCATTTAGTAGTAGTAAGTTAGGATTTTTTCTTAAGTCTTTCTTAATTCTGTCCTAAATTTGTCCTAAGTTTGTCTTAAGTTTGTCTTAAGTTTGTCTTAAGTCTGTCTTAAGTCTGTCTTAAGTCTGTCTTAAGTCTTCAGTCTGTCTTAAGTCTGTCTTAAGTCTGTCTTAAGTCTGTCTTAAGTTTGTCTTAAGTCTGTCTTAAGTTTGTCTTAAGTCTTTCTTAAGTCTGTCCTAAGTTTGTCTTAAGTCTGTCTTAAGTCTGTCTTAAGTCTGTCTTAAGTCTGTCCTAGGTATGTCTTAAGTCTGTCTTAAGTCTGTCTTAAGTTTGTCTTAAGTCTGTCTTAAGTCTGTCTTAAGTCTGTCCTACTACTTTTGGTATTCACAGAAGGCAGACTTAAGATAGACTTAAGACAGACTTAAGACAGACTTAAGACAAAATCCTAACTTTACTACAACTAAATGCCTTCTGTGAATACCAAAAGTAGTAAGTTTAGGATTTTGTCTTAAGTTAGTTCTGTGAATCGGGCCCAGAGAGAGGAAGACAGACAAAGAGAGAAAGAGTGAGAAAGAGAAGAGGAGAAAGAGTGAGAGAAAAAGAGAGAAAGAGTAAGATACAAGGAAGATAGAAAGAGAGAAACAGTGTGAGAGAGAGGGAGAGAGAGAGAGATAAAGAGTGAGATAGAGGAAAGGGATAGAGAAAGAGTGAGAGAGATGAAGAGAGAATGAAAGAATGAGAGAAGCCACTCCCAGCGCCCAGAGGTGACTGCCCGCTGCTGCGGAAAGAAGTCTCTGTGCTCACCTTCCGCCACCGGCATGTTTGTAAGAGGGTCCACAACGTGCAGAAGCAACTTGGTCATGTGTTGAGGATGGCCACGCATCATCGCAGATTTTTTGCGCGTTCAGCTTTGGCAGTGTTGGGGGTGGTGAGCGTCGATTCGTGATTCACAGCCTGTTAGATAAAAAGCAAGATATTATTGTGCGTCATGCGTCTATCAAAGGAGAGAGGAAGAGAGCGAGAAAGAAAGAAAGAGAGCAGAAGACAGAGAGAAAGAGAGAAAAAGTGAGAGTGAGAGAAAGAGAGAGGAAAAAGAAAGAAAGTGAGAAGACAGAGAAAGAGTGAGAAAGACTCAGAGAGAGAGAGAAACAATAAGAGAAAGGAAGAGAGAGAAAGAGTGTGAGAAAGAGGAACAGAGAAACAGAGGAAGAGTGAGAGAGAAACAGAGAGAGGAAGAGAGAGAGAAAGAGACAGTGTAAGAGGAAGAGGGAGATAGAAAGAGTGTGAGGGAGAGAAAGGAAGAGATGAGGAGGGACCTTGAGTGCCCACACTGTGTACATAAACATCACAGCTTACCTTTACGCCACCACTCTGTCTCCAACCACGTGCCTCGACCTAGTGGAACTCTCAAGCTCCCACATCTGAAAGATAGTACAGAATTAGTAACTGGAGAGCAGCGTTGGATTAGGATTCAAAATCCACCCAGGCACGCTAAAAAAAAAGTGGCCTGCATTTGCATATTGTCTTTCCTCAAAACACCGCTTCGGCAAAATTTTATTTAAAAAAGGGGGGGTGGGGGAGATACAAAAAAATGCACGGATTCGTTTACACTGGTGACCTAAAAACCAGTGAGGCCACTTCTGCTCAGGCCCCCTGCCCTGCTAGGTATGCATACATTAATGGGCGGCCCTGCGAGAGAAAGAAAGTGACACCTCTGCCTGTTGCTAAACGTGAGGTAATGACGCCCATCTGCCTCCAGAAAGGCCATTCAGACACCCACCGGGCCGCTGGCTGTATTCAAACAACAGCGACACCGCCCAAATCTGCCCCCCAGACTGCTCCAAAAAGCAGCCCACAGTTGGAGCTCGGCACCGGCTCCTCGGGCATTGCACCAGTGCCCACGTTACCTATCCGACGCTATGGCAGAGTATATACGAGTGCGTACGCCTAAATCGCTCTGCCGTCTTTCTGCATTCAGGCTTCTGTACCCCATCCACTCCCGCCGCCCAGAGGTATCTGCCTGACGCTGCGCACCAAGGCCTCACTGCTCACCTTATCGCTGTCATGGCACCCTCCACATCATGCAGCACAGCACACAAAACATCAACTGTCCGGACCACCGAGATGGGCCATCACCGTGGCGATGTGACTGTGCCGGGCGCAGTGCATGCGTTGCAAGCAACTCTAAAATGACGAAGAGCATGTGCGCCCAGTCTTTTTTATTAGTAGGGTCACGTGTCCTGTGACGCCTGTGCGTGTGGTGTGGTGTGGGTGTATACCAGCCGTGAGGGAGTGGCTATGGCATCAGTGTTGAAATTCTATGTAAGATAGCGCACTCCAAATTTCAAAATTTTTTTAGTCTATATGGTTGAATCTCAATAAATGAAGCGTGCAACTCAGACGCGAGGTAGCCCTCCTCGTAACTCATAGAAAACTGCTGATGTATATACACCAGTGTACTGAGTGCACTGCTGGATGAATATGTTACATAGTTAAGACATATTAGTTACTGAAAAGACAAAACTTGACCAGAGAAATAAACAATCTAAATAATGTGACAATTTTAACAGTCCGTTGAATCACGGTGATTTATAGTACAAGTGTATATATCTTTCAATCACATAAATGACATAGAAATATACAAGGCAATAATTGAAAAATAGCTCCAAACAAAATCCACATGAATGAAATCAAAATGTCTGCACTCGGGCAGAGAACTTAGTCGTCAGTTCACAAGAAAACCCAATGCATTTCGGGATGTTATACATCCCTTCTTCAGGGGCAGCTGTTGAAAAAAATGTACAAGAATACATTTCATGACCTTGAAATTCAAAACGTAACTGATTATAACATGAACAGACAGCGGTATAATACAGGGTGCAGCAGGCTGAAGCCCAAGGGAAAACAATGCTGGTCTATTTCAAACTAGAGCAATGCGAAAAATAAACCCAGTGTCATGGAAGTTGTGCTAGTAAAAAAACTGCCAAAGAAGTGAAAGAGATTGAAACGGAACAGAAGTAATACCAATAGTCAAATAGCTAATTACCAAAGACCACCACCAAGTGCATGAATGTAAAAGAAACGATGTGCCAGGATGATTAATGTATAAGCTGATGGTAACCTGGAAAGTTCTGGCCAAGTGAATTGAACAACTGTATCAAGATCGGAATGTACAGGATGAGGAGAATAAACTGGGGCTTGATGCCTGAAACGGAAGAGCACAGAAAAAAACTGTAGAACACAACAGTAAAACTGAAACTTATGTTAGAAACAAGTATGACGGAAAAGAAGGAAGCTTACTGGAAATGCAGCAGGAACCAGCCACTGGGCTGGATGTGCACTATATCCCCAATGTTCGGAGTGCTGGGAAAGGATTCAATGGCTTGCAGGGGAAGGCGTAGTGTGACGGCAAGCTGCGCAGACTCTACAATCGAAGTGGGGAGAACTATTTAAAGAAACGGATACGAAATAATTGCGTGCAGGGAACTGTGTGTGCTGCTTACCCCGTGTACTGAGCACGCGAAGAAACCGGCAACCGATCGAGGCTCCTGTGTACATCCGTAAAGGTGTATGTCCGTGGCGCGTTCTACTCGGTAGATGAATGCACGCCCGTGATCACGTGATGAATGAGAATGGTGCTCATAGAAATGGGACTGATAAAGGCTATGAGAATAAATACGCCGAGTAGTGCTGCAGGGTAACGCGGGGCGTGAGCTGAAGTAATGTGAACAAATGGGTGTAAATATAAAATACACAATGAAAAATGGAAAATTAGAGAGAAAACATGTGACAGGAGTGGGAAACGAGTGAAAGTAAGAATGAAAAATAAAAATAAAAGCGACCAGGTGGAAATCAACCAATGGTGTCCATAAAAAAATTTTTAATCAGATGTTCAGGTTCTGAAAAGTGGTGAAACACTGTTCATTGAAACCAGCCGGAGTGTGCTGGTGGTATAGAGGAAGCCAACTGTGAAAAACAAATGCAAAATTGAAATCAACGAAATAAAATAGAAGATCCCAAATTGTAGAGAAATAATATTGCTCAAATTGAAGAGACCGTACAATCTAAACAGGTGGCTGGAGGGAAAAAGTCTGTGGAAACATGGACACAATGAAAGACAAATGGGCATTAGCAAGTGCAGACAGACAGTCTAGAGGTCAAATGACAAAGTTCAACATATTATTATAAAAAGCACTGCATTTCAATTTTATCATTCAGCCCAAATGGTAGCAAGGTGTGCAGAAACTTGGTCCACCAGACTTCTCTTTGTGATAAAAGCCTGTCAGTATTCAACTGTGTATTTCGGGGCATCATCTCAAGTATAGTGAATCTCAGTTGTGCGATGGTGTGGCGGTGTTCTAACCAGTGTGATGTGAGAGGAGATTTGAGACTTTTGGTTCGAATAGAACTTTTATGTTCTGAAATTCTCACTTTCACTTTTCGAGAGGTTTTCCCCACATACATGAGTCCGCAGGGACATTTAATAGTGTAGATGACGTTGGTAGTGTCACATGTGCCAGTGTATCTGAGTTGAATAGTTTTGCCTGTTCGTGGGTGGTTAATGACATTGCCAGTGATGACATTGTGGCAATTAACGCAGTTCTGACATTTTTGCATGCCTTTGTGGTCAACGACTTCTGTCGTGAATGTTCTTGATAGTAAATCTTTGATGTTTTTGCTCCGAGTGTATGCGAAGATGGGTTCAGAGGAAAATAATCCATTAAAATCTGGTTCGTGTTTAAGAATGTCCCATCTGTTTTTGATGATCTGTCTGATACGTCGTGAGCTGGTAGAGAATGTAGATACAAAGACATGTTTGTTGGAAGGGTTTTTGACTTGTGGAGTCAGGAGTTCAGTACGTGACTTCGTCTGAGTTCTGGACATGGCAGATTCAAGAACTGATTCAGGATATCCACGGTCCCTGAATTTGGTCACTTGGTTCTGGAGAAATGGTTCAAGATGTTGACTTTCGGAGACAATTCTCTTTGTTCGAATTAATTGAGAGTAAGGTAGGTTGCGGATGAGTGATGGAGGATGGAAACTGGAATGCTGTAGGAGATTATTTCTGTCGGTGGGTTTGGAGTAGATGGATGTGATTAATGTGTTCGATTTTTTTGTGATCAGTACATCCAAAAAAGATAATTGTGCATTACTGATGGTATGTGTAAACTGGATGCGAGGATTCTTTTTATTGAGTTCACCAATGTGTTGAACCAAAGATGCTTCAGAATCTTTCCAAATTAGAAAAATGTCGTCAATGAATCTTGCATAAAATGCAAGATTATCATTCCAGGTGTTGGTTGTGAAAATATTGTCATATTCAAACTTAGCCATGAATGTATTCGCGTATGCCGGAGCACCGGAAAACCCCATGGACGTGCCGCTTATCTGTAAGAAAAAATCATTCTTCCATTGTAAATAACTGTGTTGGAGACAAAAAGTGAGAATCTCCAAGATGAAAACTTTGTTTATTGTGGTTTCTGGTAACTGGAGAAGTGCCCATTCGCAAGCCTCCACGCCTTCAGATAAGGGAATCGATGTGTATAATGCTGTCACATCAATCGAACAGAGTAACCATGAATCCGGAAAATTGCTGGTTATCTGCTCTAGTAAGGTGAGAAAATGAGTAGTGTCTTTGATGAAGCTTCTCCATGTTTGAACAAACTTTTGTAAAAAATGATCAACTAGTTGTCCTGCCGGCATGAAGATGGAATCACAGCCAGACACGATGGGTCTGAATGGGGGATCACGTAGATTTTTGTGTATCTTCGGCAACATGTACAATCTGGGTCGTCTAGGATGAGAGACTGTGAGGAAACTTCGAATTTTCTGATTAATCCAATCCATTTCTTCAGCATGATCAAGAATGTGTGCCAGTGTGTTCTGAAGTAAAGTTGTTGGATCTTGATCGAGTTTAATGTACGTGGTGGTGTCTTGTAGGTGTTGAGAAACTTTTTGTTCATAAAATGTACGGTCCATGATAACCAGGGCTCCTCCTTTGTCTGCTGGTTGGAGTATAAGCCTGGAATCTTTTGCTAGATTTTTAATGATGGCTCTTTCATGTTTCTTCAAATTAGTTGGACGTGGTTGACAGAAATTCACTCGAGAAAGATCGTTCCGTATAAGCGTCTCAAAAGAATCCAATGATTTGTGAGACACTGGTGGCATAAACACTGATTTGGGTTTGAAACGTTGTAGCTCAGGATCAACATCTTCTGCAAAGTTTTGGGTGGAGTCTTGGGAAGGTACCACATTGGAAAAGAAATGCTTCAATCTTAAATTTCTCATGAATTTAAACAGGGATATCTCTACTTCTAGAGAATCGGTGTGATGAACAGGAACAAAAGACAATCCTTTATTAAGAACCTTTTCTTGAGAAGAAGATAAAGGCACTGATGAAATGTTTATGGTAAGTGTTTGCCTTTGCTCCTCAGATTCCGAGCTTCCAGTTCCTTTTCCTTTTCTTTTGCTCCTCCTAACTTTTTTGGGTCTGGTGGACGACTGGACGATGGGCCGCTGGATAAAAAAGAAGAAGAAACAGAAGAAGGTTGTATGCTTGTATCCTTATCTGTGAGTGTCGCGCTCGTTGTTGGTGTTTCCTCAGAAAGTGATACTGGTGTACGAGTGGCTTCAAGATCCCGATCTGACACAACAGATTCTTGGGACGAGGTGTTAGGTTTCAGTGTTGCCAGATTGGGCTAGCTCACATACAATTGGGCTATTTTTTCCTGGTTGTGTGGTAAAATGTTGGTTTGTGCTAGTTGCCAGATTATAAATATATACACAGCGCTCTAGCAAAGTAGTGTGTTAAAGTGCTTCATTAGACAAATATTTACTTGGCATCCTGCTGCAATATCAATTCCAATGCATTCACCGCCTGCTTGACGCTGTCCCTGCCCCTCCTTCCCAAAAGTAGCCATATTGGGCTACTTTGGGATACTTTTTGGTTGGCTTTGGGCTATAGAAAGCTTAAAAAATCTGACAACACTGGACGTGTTGGAGTGCTACCATCACCCGGGTTGCAAAAGCCATGGTGTCACTCTGTGAGCTAAGTCCATCAATATGGTCAACATGGAAGGTACGGGGAATTACTGACCCCACATTCATCCATAGTTCCACACAAGAAAGATGGTGGACATGAGACATCTGTGTGGATATGAATGTTTATTGCACATTCAGTGGAGTGTTGCAGCTGTAGCAATGCAGGCCCATGGAAAGTTGAAGTTTCAGTTTTTGGCACATGGAGGGCAGCCAATTAGAGACAAGCTCATTGCGACGATCCTCACGCACTTATAAATTCACTATACACTCTGCTTGCAGTACTCTAATGATACAGTCTCTACATATGTACTTGTGCAATGACCGAGACAAAGTTACATAACCAAAGTTTCCCCCCACTGTCAAATGTAAGATGGTTGCATACGCTGTCCAGAGCACTATATAATGTGGTAGGGTCTAGGAGCAGCATATTGCATACATAATGAACACACGGACACAGATAGATAGTGGAACTGGGTACGGGCACGTGCGCTCGACTCCTTTTTATTACCAGGGTCACATGTCCAGTGATGTCTGTGTTGTATGCTTGTGGTGTTATTGTAAGCCAACCCTCTGGGAATGGTTGGTGCTGGCAACAAGTACAACAGTAATCATTGGATTAGACACAGAGATTCAATCATAAAGGGTCAATGATTTGTGCTGCACTAATGTACGGGTACCAGATATGAAATAATACAGAAAAGATTCTATCGTAAAGAGTTCATGACTTGTGAAACACTGAGGTAGGACAGCAGATATGAAATTATTCACAAAATATTGTATCAGAAAGGGTGCATGAGTTGTGCTGCACTGAGATAGGGGCATCAGAAGCATTTAGCGTCTGCGCAGCCAGCGATGATACGTGGTGCGGGCGAGCGACAGAATCGCAACTCGATGTGAATTGTGAACCCTGCTATCGCTAGTGTACATCGAAGGCAGTAGTCAGCCCAGACATCGAGAAATGTTTTTAGTCACTTACTCTTGACAAAGTTCGAGGACATACAGTAGAATTCTCTCTAATTAATAAATCAGGTTTCAATTTAAATTGTGAGCTCTGCTGACCGCAGTGTAGGTGTATGGAACAAATGATGAAACATTTATGGAATACACTGAGGAAATCTTGGTTGTTCTGAGTACAGTTGTAAAGTACGGTATTCTGAAGCTAGAATCTGAGCTGGTCGTTCATCATATCGTCTACCTTTTCACTAGGTAAGAGCTGTGGAAAACAACGAGCTTCCAAATTTGTTTCCCACACACTCATGGGAGTTAGTTTTGCTTTTTTCATCTGGAACAATTCAATAGTATGTCCTATCAGTTCTTTTGAATGTAGAGGATGTATAGTATAATGTTCATACATTTCTTCTTTTCTTGAATTGTCCACTTGAAATATATGTTTCATCTTCTAAAGTCATTTCTTCTCCTTCTACATTTACAATTTTATAGTAAATATTGTTTTGCACCAGATATAATGTAGCCGTTTGGACTTTCGTGACATGTTCTAACTCTTGCCATATTTTCCGACTCTTTGTGGGTACACCATTAACAATAATGACTACAGGTTCAGTATCGTCTCTTTCTACACTAACAGTTTCAACATTTTTCTTAAAATCTGAAGGTAAATACACAACTCTTCCTTTTAAACCGCTTTATAGATCTGTTGAAGGCAGCTTACCTGTATTAGGCTGCATACGAATTACAGCCTGAAAAGGGTGCACAGATTGTATAACAATGGCCTTATATGTATTTAAATCTGTAAGTTTAGGGGGTAAAGCAACTAATTCTAGGTCATTATGGACAGCTCTAGCTGGCATTTAGTTTTCTTCTAATTTATTGTAACAATATTTACAAATACATTGTCCAGTACCTAACTAAAAACGACCATTCACAAACAGATAAGCAGCAAAGTCGTTCCATTTGTGAACTATCTCTAGCAATTTCAGCTGCAATAGTTTTTTCTTGATTAATCTCTTCATACACCATTTGGAGATAATTTGGAAAAATTGTACATTCAATGCCATCTTTACATGCATTGAAAGAATCTTCATAGCAGTCAAAATTTCCAAGTAATTCCATTTCAGTCCACCAAGGTTTGAAGAGTTGCAGAAGAGCTAAATAGAAAAACTCTCTCTTATTTGGAGTATCACAACTTAATTTCCTGTGATTAATCAAATTTCCTTTGGCATGCTTTACCAAACATCCATCAGATCCAATTACAGCATATTTTCCTTCATTTATTTTTTCTGTAACATTTTTTTTAAAACTATAATTTTGCAGTATTTCATATAGACATATATTTTTCAGGTATGGACTTCTATTTGGATAGTATGCGAGGAATAGCAATTGAGTTATCTGCAACATATTGTATGTCCATATTTGCATTCCACATCTTCAAAATCACCGAATTGTAATCATTAATGTACTTCGATTCTTATAATAATAATAATAATACAGATGCTTGTAGAGCGCGAACAGCTACCTCTCGAGGAGGTGTCCCGGCGCTAAGAGAGTGCATTCAACTGGGAGAAGCTAGGTGAGATGGTGTAAGTTTATTGCACAAAAAGCCAGGTCTTTAAGATCTTCTTAAAACTTGCTTCTGTTGAGGCA